>NW_020954551.1:37687435-37690260 GCF_900497805.2 Vombatus ursinus | reverse complement strand
TCTCTCTCTCTCTCTCTCTCTCTCTCTCTCTCTCTCTCTCTCTGTCTGTCTGTCTCTGTCTCTCCCCCTCTCTCTCTCCCTCTCCCTCTCTGTCTCTCTCCTTCTGTCTCCCACGGTGTACTTGGATCCACCTGTTCCCCGAGAGTTTTGATTCGTCTGAGGTCACCCAGGATGGGCACTACAGATGAACAGTAGCTGGATTCAGAGCTGACCAGGAGGAGGAGAGCATGCATTTAGGAAACTGTATGACCCCCCTCTCAGTGATTCCAAGCTGCTCCCTACTATAGGAACCCCTATTTCTAATAGCAGCATTGTCTTGGCAATGCCATGCAGCTATGAGTCATGGGATGCCAGGATCTCAGAAGACTCATGATCACAGAATGTAAAATGTATAGACACACACGTTGAATAACGCCTTCACAGACATATGCTCCTGTTCCCACACTTGCACACAAGTACACAGACATTATCACACAAACCCCTGTGCTCTGGTTGAAATATTCACACACCTACACACACCTGCTCACTTTCAACACATGCATGCACAAACACACACATGTCTTATATAGATACACGTGAACACACACACACAGAGCTATGCTCCTTCTAGCCATTGCAGCCACCCTCTATGCCCCTTAAATCCCCTCTCCCCTGAGTGCTTCTGTTACCATTTGGCAAGGGATGAAGGAGTTCAGGAGGTCTTTAAGATACTCTAAGATGACCAACACTCCAAGGCCAATGAATGGACAGTGTTGGGGGCAGCTGAAAACCTGGATTCCTGAAGCGATAGCTTATGCGTAATCACTAAGATCCTCTTTTCTTGGTTAGAACTGTGTGCATTAATAAAAAAGACATGGGGTAGCTGGGAAAGCTCACTCACCTTCCCCATGAGCAAAAGAGTTGTTTGAGAAGGAAACCCTTCCATCTCCTGCTATGGACAGGATCAGAACGTGGGCTATTATTCCTCAAGTTTTATTCAGCTCTAAATCGGTGATCCTAAGATCAGATTCTTGGAACTTTTTCCTTTCTTGTGTGACCTTGGGCAAATCACTTATCCTCCATGGGCCTCAGTTTCCTCACCTGTAAAATGGGGAGTTATACTAGGTGATCCCTGAGGTCCCTTCTGCCTGCAGATCTACGATTCTATAATCTTTTGCCCCTATCACCAGTTGATTTTCTATCATCATCCCTGCAAGTGTTCTGTCCACTGGGGAGACACAGATTGGGAGCAGGAAGACCTGAGTTCTGGCCCAAGCTTGGCCACTAGGCTGCTGTGTGATCTTGGGCAAATTTCTCTACTTCTCTGGGCTTCATCTGCCAAATGGAGGGGATGTGATTGTTATGAGGGGAGGATGAGGACATGGTGGTAAAAGTATCCAGAAGAATATCAAATGATGATTGCACATGGCCCCAGGAAGGCATGGGCCTGGTGGACCGTAATTCTCTTTCCAAAGGCCTTGGCCTTTTCTGTTGAGGTGGCCAGGAAGCATCTTCTGTAATTCCCGTAGGGGGGGCCTGCAGACATCTGACTAGGTGGGATATGCAAGCACGGAGGAACTTTATGGGGGGGGAAATTATAGAATAATAATAACACATTCGTGGAACATGTTGAAGTTTGCTTTGTCCTTTCCTCATCACCCAGTGAGCCACCATTTTTATCTTCATTTTTTAGATGAGGAAACAGACTCGGAAAGAAGTGATTTGTCCATAGTCACACAATTAGTAAATGTCTGAGGCAGGATTCCAACCCAGGACTTCTGAGTCTGAGCCTCTTAAAAAGTCATAGTTTCATAAAATCTTTAGACCTAGAAGGGACTTTTCAGTTCCCATTTTATAGATGAGGAGACTGAGGCTCAGGGATGTAGCTGGTTTGCTCAGTGTCATGCTGTTAGTCACCAGCAGAGAATGGCCTTGAACCCAAGCATCGCAACCTTCAGTCCTGCAGCATGACCAGTGGGCCATACTCCTCCATCTTTCTCCCTCATGCAGTCAAATATCTCTCCTGGCAAGCTGCCTCGATCACCCTCTTCTACCGATAGTTAGCTGGTGGCCTCCGAAATGGAGGCACATCAGGACATCCCCCCCCAGCTCCAGTACCAAGACCTCAGTGCACCCCTGGGCAATTCCAATGGTGACATTTTCCCAATATATTAATGAGGACGAGGAGAGACAGAGCTGGAATATTTGAGACATTTTGAAACCTAATTGCTAAAATGCTGACATCTCAGTGCTGGGAGATCCTAAAAAAGTTTGCAATGAATACCCTAATTAATTTGGAATCCTTTCTTTTCCCATGACAAATAAGACAGGTACATTTGTTTTTAAATAGTATGTGGTCTGATTGTTGATGCTTTGTGTGTGTGTATGTGTGTGGGTGTATGGGTGTGTGCGCGCGTGTGTGCTCTTAGAGCAGAGAGCAGCATATGAACAAGATGCCATCATATCTTGTTCAAGGTAAGTGTTCTGTGAACAGTACACAGCATTAGACAGCACATACTTCAGCTCTAACACAATACATTGAAGTTCTTCTGGCTGTGTGTGTTGGGGTGGGGTGTGTGAGTATGTGTGTGTGTGTGTGTGTGTGTGTTGGGGAGGTGTGCACATGGGGGGTGGGAGTGTGTGTGTATGTATTGGAGGGGGTGATTGTGCATGTGTGTGTGTTGGGGAGGTGTGCATATGTGGGGTGAGTGTGTGTGTGTGTGCATTAGAGGGGGTGAGTGTGCATGTGTATATGTGTTGAGGAGGTGTGCATATGAGGGGTGGGAGAGTGTGTATGTATGTATTGGAGGGGATGAGTGTGCATGTGTATGTGTGTTGAGGAGGTG
>NW_020954551.1:37677894-37687425 GCF_900497805.2 Vombatus ursinus | reverse complement strand
TGTGTGTTGGGGAGGTGTGCATATATGGGGTGGGAGTGTGTGTGTGTGTGTGTGTCTTTACCCTTGCTCTTTCTCCCCTCTGTCCTGAAAAATAATAAATCACAAGGTCATAAAAAGATAAGTGCTGGCAGCTTCCATTATGCCTGGACTGATGGCCACTGGGTCTAAACCACGGGTTGTTGCTTTAATAATGCACAATGTTCGACTTAGTGCATTGCTCCAGGGCAGGGAATGTTAAATAATGATGGTAATATGATGGTAATAGTAGTGATCACTAGAGAATTGGGAAGCCCGGGACACCCAGTGAAGTTCCGTGTATCCTCTCTATTAAGGCTGGTGTTGGGGCCATATTACGGGGAGGGGAGAGGGCCAATGGCACAAGTCACCATTGGCGCCAAATCCTTGTGCTTTTCAGCCACATCAGTCCTCCTCCAAACTGCCCTTGGATGACAAGAGAGCAAGGAAGAGCCCCCAAACCCTAGACATTATCTAGTCCTGTCCCTACTCAATGTCTTTTCAAAATGAGGGATTATGGGATTTAGATCTGGTTGGGACCAAAGATTATCTAGTCCAGCTACCTCATTTCACAGAGTAGGAAACTGAAGTCCCTGGAGATAGTGACTTGTCCAAGGTCACACAGGAAAGAAGTTTCAGAGGTAGGATTTGAACCCAGGTCCTCTGTCTCCCCAGCCTGTGCTCTTTCTACTCTACCACATGCCATATTGTCAGCCTTTCACATATTTAAAGGCAGTGATTACCATTCCTCTCCCCCTCCCCCAGTCTTTTCTTCTCCGCACTAGATGTATGAAGTTTCTGTAACTGATTCTTCAAAAGATAAACCTTTATTGTTGTTTGTGAATGGGATGATGTGAAATCATAAATTGTCACAGACATCCTTAGAGAAGTTGTGAGCTGAAAATAAAAAAAAAAAGGCTTCCTGATAACACTCCTGTGTACTTATTTTAAAATATCGTTGGGCCCCATCAAAGTACAGTAATGATGTTTTCTTACATAAAATTCAGGGAAAAATCAGCTCATGGTGGTGAGGCTTACTCCTAACACCTCTCTGGATCTTAGGCATGTGGATTTAGAGCTGGAAAGGACACTAGAGATCATTGATTCTAATCTCCTCATTTTACAAACAAGGAAACTGAGGCCCAGAGAGGAGAAGAGATTGGTGCAGGGTCAGGCATGAGTTAGTGGCAAAGCCTAGATCTGAGGCTGGCTGCCATGGTTCCAAATTCAGCCCCCTTTCTAAAAGTACCTGGTCCATGGCTGTCCTATGGAACTGGTCTTTGGGCTGCTTTACAGATCTGCCTGTCCTTTGTACATGAAGGCACCTCTCTTGGTACACCATCCCTTTGTCCTGTGCTCTGGGCTGTGTCTCTGGTAATAGGGATGGAATTACACTGAATCATCTGTATTTAGTCTATGACTGTCAGTGAGACTCTTTTTAAACCTTCTGGACCGCACTGGATGAACTGACTTAAACAGTTAAAACCACTCGCTGAGCCAAGATCCAACCCTCTTTAGGGCCCTGAGTGGCCAGATGCTTGACTTCCATGATGCCTGTTTTCAGGTTCATCCGGGGGAGAGGACGTATGGCCCACGTGGGTAGCCTGATCGAGGCTATCTGGGAGAAGGCTACAAGTCATCTGCATATCCTAGCTCCTTTCACCAGCCATCACTCCATGCCATCCCCACCTCAAAATATATTTTGTACCAGCAACCCTTGTCCTCATTTGCAGATGGAGGCTGAGGCTGGGATATGCTGAGCTGAGATATGTTCATAACCCTTTTCCAAATATCCCATCAATTGGGAAACCTTTATTAAGCATCATGTCGCTGGCTCTGGGCTTACCATCTAGTTTGGAAGGCAGGACTAGCGTCCAAGAGAGAATTCAGGGGCAGTTGAGTGCTAAGCTGCATGATATTGACTATGAGTCGATATTAGATGGTGAGCAAGGGTTTTTTTGCCTTTCACTGTATCCCCAATGTTGAGCACCATGCCTGGCACGGGGAGTTTAACAAATGCATGCTGGCTATTGACTGACTAATAATTGTTTGTTGGCCGCTAAATATGATAGGAATTGAGAGAGGAGATGATAGAGTAGGAGATGATAGTTAAGGAAGGCTTCCCAGAAGAGCTTGGACTTGAATGATGGGGAGGATTTGGCCAGGAGGAAAGAATGGGGAAAGAGGATAGACATTCTAGGAAAATCTCTGTTCCTCCAAATCTTGGCAGTGTCTGAAAAAGGGGAAAAGCAAGAACTGTGTGGAAGCAGGGTACATGGCTAGCTATTAACTCCAAGTCTAAGTGACTTTTAGCTTCTGATCTTCTGGAACTCTTTCTAGGCCAGAGGGTGGGGAAGAAAAACAGTGTCATGCCAGGAGCAGTCTTGTGGGGGTTGCCATGCCTTTTTGCCCAACTGGAATTGGTTGGATGGAGCAACTTTTTTCCTTGGGCAGGAAAGAATCTCTGTGTTAAGAGGCTCCCACATTTGAGGAGCTAAAGTCTGCTGCCTTCCCAGACTCCTCTCCTCTGGGAAGAGTGAAGGAGGTTTTGAAATCTTTCACCAAAGCCAGAGCTGAGCTGAAATGAGAAACACAGCTCAGAGGGTAGGAGGGAATCTCTTGAGGAAAGAGAACAGCTAACAAAATATCGAATGAATAAATCAGACATCTTAGTCCAAGCAATTTCAAAATAGACATTTTAGCTGAGTTCTTCGTGCAGTTGCCAGATGCCCTCACAGCAGCCTCGCTCCCTCCCGATCTCTGGCAATGTATTTTCCTGTCCCAGGGCGATGGCGAAGTGGGGGCATTTCCAATACAGTTGGTTTTAAAAAGCCACCAAGGACCTCATTACTCAAATGTTTTGGCTTGCAGTGATTACTTTGGATCCTGATATTTGTTAATTCTTCTGGCAATCCACTCTTTGAGGGGCTCATCTGGAGACTCCATGAGGGTGGACTTTTCAGAGTCTGAGCAGGATACCCGAAGCATATTTGCAGAGACCAGTGGTTCTTATCTGCTATGCCTCTAAGATTCTAGGTACCTTAGACTTAGAATCCTGGAACTTTAGGGCTTGGAGAGACCCAGGGAGATTATCCTCCTTCTGATGCTTACCACCTGGGTAGCATGAATAAGTCCCTTAAGATCTCTGGGCCTCAGTTTCCTCATCTGTAAAACAAGGGGGTTGGGCTAGCTGTCCTCTAAGATCCCTTTCCAACTCTATGATGCTATGACTTAGTCCAACCCTCTGATTTTACAGGTGGGGAAACTGAGGTTCAGCAAGGGGAAATGACTTGCCCAACTTCCAACAATGACTTTGTAGCCAAGCTAAGATTAGAACCCAGCTCTCTTGACCCCAGGCTTTATGCTCTTCCCAATACACCATACTGCCTTGAGAATGGCACATTGATGGTTGGTTGTTTCGGACTCTGAATGAAGCACCCAATCTGATTCCATTTCCTTTGGTAGGTGATGCTTAAGGAAGGAGTACCAAGTCCCTTATAGTACTAGAATATTATATGGGCCACACTTAAATAAGGAACTGTGAAAAGAGCACTGGAGTGAAAAACAGAAGACCTAGAAAGAGCATTGGATGGGGACGTAGAAGACCACATCATCTTGACTGTTGTACTTACTAGCTGTATGATCTTGGGCAAGTCACTTCCATCAGATCTGAACACTGGACTGTGAGTCAGGAGACCTGGGTTCAAGAGCCAGCTCTACCACTAATTTCCTGTGGGATCTTGGGCAAATCGTATGGCTTCTCTGGGTCTCAGTCTCCTCCTCTGTAAAATGGGGTGGTTGGAGAAGATAATCCCTAAAGCCCCATCTCATTCACTGGTGTGCATGCGTGTGTGTGTGTGTGTGTGTGTATGTGTGTGTGTGTGTGTGTGTGTGTGTGTGTGTGATTAGCTCTAGAGGGTTTCTGTGGTTCCGTCCAGTTCTAGGATTCAGGGAGATAATAGGGGATGGATTTAGAGTGTAGGAATCATTCAGTTCAATCCCTTTATTTTACAGAAGAGGACAATGGCCCCAAAGATATTAGGTGACTTGTCCAAGACCACAAAGGGCAGAGATGGAATTTGAACTCCAAATCCAGCCCTCTTTCTCCTGACCCACAATACAGATACAACTGAGACCCTGCACCCCTGGGTTGCTTGAGGAGAAGAACACCACATGCACGGGAAAGCTTGCCTGCCTAATTCCGCAGGTCCTTTGCTTCCTGCTTTTGGCTTTGATTAGCATTCTGCTTTGGAATAATTGTTCTTGGTTCACACGAAACAAGCCACACGTTTCCCTCCCACCCTTCCCCACACTGTCCCTCCTCCTCTTTGAGGACACTAAATGACTCCCAGACTCTTGGCTTGTGCAGAATCAAAGGGCTGGGCCTCGGATGCTGCCCTCCTTAGACCAGGTTCTCTCTTCCCACCACCTTCCTTGGCTCCCCTTGATTCAAGGCACCATCACCCACGGCCTCAAGGCATCCACATGCCTTTCCGGGATAGGCAGAACTGGTTGGATTCCTTCCTGCCCCTGATCTCCGCCTCAGCATGTGTGTGAAGCCTGCTTGGACCTCTGAGAAGACAGCCCTGCCTCCTTTTGAGTGAAGGAGGTCCCTTTCAGGGTAACTGAGAGGATGAGGAAATTGTCATTTGGCATGGAGAGGAAAATGGAGGCTTTCCTCTTTCAGCTCCAGAGACCTCCCAGAGCATGCAGTCTGTGCATCTACCTTCTGCCTTCCTTTCTTCTCTAGAGAAACTGACCTTCATTTTCCCCTCAGTGGCAGGAGACGCACTCTTCCTTCCTTCCTGTGGATGATCTAACCCTTCAATCTGCCCCATGCCTGGTCTGGCAGAGGCTCAGTTGTTGGGCTGTTGGAAGGTGGCATGTGTGTGTGCCTGCTGCTCTTTTTTCTAAACTCGGTGATTCTTGGCTTTGCTTGGGGCAGCCCTGGGCCTCCTCCTTCCCTTTTCCTCCATCCCGGAAGCCAGCCATCGAGATTAAAGTATCTGATGGTATCTGCTGCCCTGGGGACTCGCTGGTATTTCCTATCTCAGCACTGAGTTTCCTTCATAGGTCATCAGCTTTTGGGAGCCTTGGAAATGAAGGAAAAGTTGTGCCTTGGGCTACAGACGTAGTCAGGACTGGAATCATATCTTCAGGAACTTCTAGTCTTGCATTCATCCTTTCTTCCTTTTGTATATTTGTGTCTGCCTCCCCCCTGCCGCCTCCCAGCATTCTAATCTTCCTAAGAGACCCCTTTCAGCCCACTTTTCCTCATGTCACAGTCCCCTCCTCCAGAGCTTCCTCACTCTTGGCCAGCCTTTCAAGACTATTCCAGAAGCCAGCTAAATATTGCTCTTCCAGCCTCATCTCTCAGTAATTCTGAAGACAAATTCTCTGTTCTGTTCCTTCCCCCATGCCCCCAGTCCCAGAATGCCCTGTTTCCCATCTGTCTCAGCCTCCTTCAGGATTCAGCTCAAGCCCTACACATTTAGTCTATATGATACAATCTAGCATTGTACACAGTATACAGTATACAGTACTTGTGTCTGTTGGCAGTTTAGAGCTGGAAGGGACATGTGGTTTCTCCTCCACCCCATCCCCGTTTTACAGATGAGGAAATTGAGGCCCGTAGAAGTGAAGTGACTTACCCAAGATCATATTGTGTAAGTGCCTGGATTTGATCCCAGGTCCTTGGACTCCAAATCCAGCACCATACTTGTTCCAGAGGAAAGAACCAGCAGCAATGGGCAGGAACTGCGAGGAAGCAGATTTAAGATGTTGTTGTCGTTGTTGAGTTGTTGAGTTGTTTCAGTCTTGTCTGACTTCGTGGCCCCATTTAGGATTTTCTTAGCAGATACTGGAGTGTTTTACCATTTCCTTCTCCAATTCATTTTACAGATAGGAAACTGAGGCAAACAGGGTGAAATGACTTGCCCAGGGTCACACAGCTAGTAAGTGCCTGAGGCTTAATTTGAACTCAGGTCTTCCTGACTCCAAGCCCAGCACTCTAGCTGCCCAGATTTAGGCTAAGTGTCAGAAAATAAAAATTTTTTCCCCCTAACCATTGGAGCTGTGTGATACTGGGTAAGAAGACTCCCATCTCTGAAGGTCTTCAAGCAGAGACTGGATGGCCACATGTCAGGTGTGCTGGGATTCTTCTTCAGGTGTGGGTTGGACTGGCTGGTCACTGAGATTTCTTCTAACTCTGAGATTTCATGATGGAGTCTAAAATAGAAATTTTAACTTAGAAAACCACAAATTAACATTACTGTGTGGTATTGTAATTTTATTTGTTAAGCATTTTTCAATGGCATGTTTATCTAGTTGGACTGCACTTAGGAGTTTGGCCAAGCTTTGAGTTTGAGGCCTTTGATCTAATCGATATCCTTCCTCATTACAGAGGAGGAGACCAAGAGCTAGGAATGGGCAGTAACTTGCCTTGTGTCACCCGATTATCTAGTGAGTGAAACTGAGTTACTGCACCATTCTGATTACCTCTTAGTTACAGGCTGTCCCTCCTATACTATACTGACTCCCAGAAGTCAAAACTTGCTAAGTGATTGTTTAGGAGACAGCCAGTCCTGACACTGGCCCCTTCTGGAAGGTTTAGAAGAGGGAAGCCTTGTATTGTTTATCATCCCATGGGACTTCGGGAGGCTTTCCTACCGGCTTTAAGAGACTCCCTCTCACACTGAACATCATTTCTTTTTTTAAATAAAAAATAGCATTTTTTTCCAATTACATGTAAAGACAATTTTAAACATTCATTTTTTAAAATTTTGAGTTCCAAATTTTCTCCCTCTGTCCCTCCCTCAACTCCCCCCCTGCAAGCAATTTGATGTAGGCTATATGTGTTCAATCCCATGTAAACCATATTTCCATATTAGTCATGTTGTGAAAGAAGAAATAGACCAAAAGAAAAAAATGGAAAAAAAATAAAGTAAAAAAGAATATGCTTTGATCTGCATTCAGATGCTGTCAGTTCTTTCTCTGGAGATGGATAGCTTCTTCATCATGAGTCCTTTGGAAGTGTTTTGAATCATTGTACTGTTGAGAATAGCCACATCATTCTCAGTTGATTATTGTACAAGTTGCTGTTACTGTATACATTGTTCTCCTGGTTCTGCTCACTTTACTCTGCATCAGTTCATGTAAATCTTTCCAGGTTTTTCTGAAATCTGCCTGCTTCTGACCATCATTTCTTCGGCTTAGATAATTAAGAGAGAATGGGGTCTCTTTCGTAGCTGAAGAAAATCTCAAATTTGTTCTGTCCCTTCAGATCTTCTTCCTTACGTGGCCAATTCAGGGGGCCAGGTTAAAAGCCACACTTCACTTTCTGTCTCTCAGAATCTCAGAGTAGAAAAGGCCCTGGAAGGTCACTGACTCCTTCTCAGTGCAGGGGTATCTATGGCATCTCTGAATGGGGGTGGGGATCATGATGATTGCTCCAGACATGGCCTTTTGTAGTTGTGAGGAACTCCAGGAGGAGCGAGGTGTTGTAGTGAACAGTGGGACTTGGAATCAGGGAAACCTATGTGCAAGCCCTGCCTCCGACTTAACTTGACTGTGTGACCCTAGGCAAGTCACTTAAATCCTCAATGCCCCAGTCAACTTATTTTTTAAATAAATAAATTTATTTTTAATTTTCAACATTTACTTCCATAAGCTTTTGAGTTTTAAATTTTCTCCTCCTCCCTACTCTCCCCCCTCCCCAAGACAGCATGCAATCTGATATAGGCTCTACATATACATTCCTATTAAACATATTTTCACATTAGTCATGTTGTAAAAAAAAAAAAGAATCAGAACCAATGAGAGGAAACACGAGAAAGAAGAAACAAAACAAAACAAAAGAAAAAAAAAGAGAGCAAATAGTATGCTTCTATCTGCCTTCAGACTCCATAGCTCTTTCTCTGGATGTGGATAGCACTTTCCATCATGAGTCTTTTGGAGCTATCTTAGATCCTTGCATTGCCGAGAAGAGCTAAGTCTATCAAAGTTAGTCGTTGCACAATGTGGCTGTTACTGTGTATGATGTTCTGATTCTTCTCACTTCACTCAACATCAGTTCATGTAAATCTTTCCAGGTTTTTCTGAAGTCAGCCTGCTCATCATTTCTTATAGCACAATAGTATTCCATTACATTCATATACCACAACTTGTTCAGTCATTCCCCAGTTGCTGGGCATCCTCAGTCAACTTTTTAACGCTACAAATGACAGAGCAAATGCCATACGTAAGGAGAGTCCTCTTCTTAGGAGTTTCTCAGACCAATGAAGTCACAGGTCTAGTACAAGGGGAAAAAAGGAGGATTCTTGGTGAAGAAATTCCTTTTACCAATATAGCAACTTGTCTGTAGGGTGTGCCATAATGCACAGACTACCAGGCCAGGAGTCAGGAAGACTCATCTTCATGAGTTCAAATCTGGCCTCAGACACTTACTAGCTGTGTGAGTGTGGGCAAGTCACTTCACCCTGTTTGCCTCAGTTTCCTCATCTGTAAAATGAGCTAGAGAAGGAAATGGCAAACCATTCCAGTATCTCTTCCAAGAAAACCCCAAAGGGGGTCACAAAGAGTCAGAAATGGGGAAAGTATCAGCTTTAGAGTCAGAGGACCTGGGTTCAAATCGTGGCTTTACCATTTATTGTGTGATCTTGGGCTTCAACTCACTGGGCTTCCGTTTCCCCATCTGTAGAATGAGGGGTCTAGACTAGAAGGTGTCTGAGGTCCCTTTGGGCCCTAACTATGAACCTCTAGAATGTTCCATGGACCCCAGGTGTATTAACTAGTATGATCTTCACGGCTGCCCTCTGTAGGAGGCAGGCCAGGTATCCTTGTCATCATCCACATTTTACACACTCAGAGACAAGTGATTTTCCTAAGGTCACACAGGATTCCAACTTAGTTCTTTGGCCTATAGAGTGACTTAGGGCACCCAGAGAATTTTACATACGTTATCTCACTTGAACTATGAGCCTGGCGCACCTTTTACTTTGCCACACCGTCCATCAGATGATTACAAAAACCAGTGTCTGGATCCAAAAAGGGACTGTTTGGAATCACCCACCTTACATCGGGGGTGAAACAAGGACGTCCATTATCACCAGTGTTATTTAATGTGGTACTAGAAACATTAGTTTTAGCAGTAAGAGATGAAAAAGAAATTGAAGGAGCCACCCACCTCCCTGGGGAGAGGCTACATGGGAAGAAATGCAATCCCTTCCACCGAGCCACCCTCTCTGTAAGTGGAGGAGGCTTCGTCTCCTTCGCCGAAGTAAATTGGCAAGCTTAGGAGGTGGTTGTCCCTTCTTTCAATCAGCAGGCCCATTTTATCTGACACCACTTGCTTTTCAATGGTGCTGTGAACACTCAGTTATAAACAAAATGAGTCATTAGCATTCCAACCTTGACATTTCATAAGCAATTATGTCCCTTCACTGAGCTGTCACAGAGAGAGAGGGAGAGGGAGAGAGAGAGAGAGAGAGAGAGAGAGAGAGAGAGAGAGAGAGAGAG
>NW_020954551.1:37668993-37677884 GCF_900497805.2 Vombatus ursinus | reverse complement strand
GAGAGAGAGAGAGAGAGAGAGAGAGAGAGAGAGAGAGAGAGAGAGAGAGCATGAAAACTCACTGGGATGGATTTGTCCTGGAAACACCTGTTCTTAATGAATTTCTCAATAATCTCTTGGGGGTGGGAGAAAAATGGGTAAATGGGTGAGAGAAGAAACACAGGCCAAGAATCGCAGAGCAGGAGAAGACATCATCTAGTCCAATGTCCTCATTTTACAGATGAGGAAACCAAGGCTGAGAGAAGAGGAAGCGTCTTACTCTCGAGACCCCACAGAGTTAATGACGTAGTTGGAACTAGAACCCAGGCCTCCTAACAGTTCAATGCCTTAGCTTGGCCTGATTGAAGAATCAGAAGGTTCTCAAAATATATCTAGCCCTTCTGTACATTTCCCACTCTCTCTCCCACTTGGGTCTTTCAAGCCCCAGATGAAGTCTATTTCGAGCTCTGAAAGCATCCCTTCTTCACCCCGACCCCACCTCCAACTCTGCATAGTGTCAGGAAGTCCCAAGTTTGAATCCTTGCTCAGATACTTCCTAGCTGTATGACCCCAGGCAACCACCGAACTTCTCGGGGCCTCCATTTCCTCATCTGTAAAGAGGACAAAAACAGAACCTAACTCCCAGAGTCATTGTGAGGAGCAAATGAGATAATCTGTATAAAGGGCTTTGCAAACATTAAATTAATGTGAGCTATTATTATTTTATTCAAAATCAGAAGCAAGCAGCGGTCACCAGTGGAAACCAAATATAACCCTTTTACATGAGGGTGGATCATGTCAGAGCTGACCGCAGAAGCCTGGGAGCTGAAAGTACCTTTTGCAGAAGTGGATTTTGGGGTTTGAGGGACGGTGACAGGTCCCCAGGGTACTAAGAGGCTGAGAATATACCAGTGCTCATGCCCATAACAGCTCCAGGAGCCCATGTCAGATTATAACTCTTTTCTACCCCTTGCCCCACATGGAAAATTTCCTATCCAGGCTTCCCAAGGGCATGTGCAGAATAGCTTGGGGAGGCCTCATTTCAGATCTCTATGTGGAGGCACAGAGGAGAAATCCCAAATTCTCACGGAAGAAATAAGGGATAGACAATGCCCGTCCCCAGACGTAGTATTTTGGGACATTATAAGAAGCAAGGTGGAGCAGATCTGGGTTCAAGCTCCACCTCAGACACTTCATAATTGTGTAGCCCTAGGGCAGGTCACTTACCATTCGGATGCCTCAGTTTCCTATTATGTAAAATGGGGGTGATAACATCACCTACCCCCCAGGGTTCTTGTGAGGATCAAATTAGATAGCATATGGAAAGGGTGTTTACAAACCTTCAGGTGCTATATAATGCTAGCTGTCATCATGATTATCATAGCACTTTCTCCCAGAGTTGGGAGAATCAAATGAAATAATATGAGTCAAGTGTTTTGTAAGCCTCAGAATGCTAAAGAAATGCTAGGCATTATTACTATTATCTCTGCAGCTCTCTCTGATTTAAATCAGTCACTGCATATCTTGCCCACGTTCTGTCCAATGCACCATCCTGGGCACTGTGGATTCCATAGAGCATCCTAGGCCTCCCCTGGTAATTTTCTTCATTCCCCTCCCTCTTGGTCTCCTCCATTAGCCCCACTTGCTTGATCATTGATCATAGATTTGGAGCTATTAGACTCATTAGGGGTCATCTTGTTCAACCTCTGCATTTAACAGGGAGTGGACACTGGACCACCCCCCCAGTTGCTCTCCCCACCTATGGACCCAAGGTTGTATTCTTGGATCTCTATTCCCCCTATAATACCGTCTTCCTTGGGGAGTCTCATTTTCTGCTCCCGAGAGGGATAGCTATAATCCCCCACCCCTCCCTACATGGATGAAGGGCCAGAAAAACTCTGATATCTCAGATTAGCTGTTTGCCCGGCAGTAGTTATCATTTCCATCCTCCAAAGGCATTTTTTAGCTGTATCTGATAAGCAAACTCAACTTTTTTCCTGTGATTCATCACATGAGCTGAGCTAACTTAATAACCGTCTAAAACTTGCAGGCCTCGTGTAAGCAAAGAGGGAAATGTTCTGGGCTTAGATAAAAACCCACCCACCACCGGTGGTTATTATTTATCCATCTCTACCCTTAGACGGAACCATCACCTCACAGACTCTCCACACCTCAGACCATTAGCACGTCCTCTTCCCCTGAAATATTGCCTGTGGTTGGGGCTGGGGGGTCTTGTTTTATTTTGGGACAGGATGCACTAAGAGAAAAAATAAATGACTCGGCCTCCTCGGGTCTCCTCCACAAGATCTGGCTTCTGGTTGCTTCCTGGAGAGAGAAAAAATCCAACACAATTACACTTTGAAGTGAAATCAATATTTCAGAGCATTAAAAGGAAAACAGAGTATCTAGCAAACAGGGGCTGTTGGGTATATGGGGGGGGGGGGATGTTTGGCCAACAAGAGGTGAGGGATGGTTGTCAAGGAAGCGGGACACTGTTACAGCTGAGCCAGCCTCCGCCATGGCCTCAGAAGTCAAGATGCCAAAGCATCAAGTCATGGTCAAGGAGAAGAAGCATTGAGGCATAGTGAAAAGAGTACTTTGAATCAGGAAGCCCTAGGTTTGAGATCCTGCTCGGATACTGGCTAGTTGCATGATTCTTAGCTAATAATAATAATGACAATAAATATTTGTTATTTGTAGCATTTATATAGCACCTACTATATGCCAGGCACTGTGCTAAGTGTTTTACAATTATCATTTCATTTGATCCTCTACCTGGGAGGTAGATACTGTGCCTATCCCCATTTTACAGATAAGGAAAATAAGGCAGACAGAGGTTAAATGACTTACCCAGGGTCACACAGCTAGTAAGTGTTGGAGATAGGATTTAAGCTTAGGTCTTCTGGACTCACTCTACCCACTGTGCCACCTAGTTGCCAATAGAATGTAAGTTCCTTGAGGGCAAAGGCTGGCCCATTTTTTTTCTCTATATCCCAGCACAGTGGCTGGTATATCACAGTTGCTTAATGAATGCTGTTGAATGTCCTGTAAAATGTGAATGACTAGCATTATTGCACTTCCTACTTTACAGTGTTGTTGTCGGTTAAAAGCCCTGTAGACATGGGAGCTCATGCCCTTACTGTTGTGGTAGCAATAGGTACAGAGAGTCAGTGAGGTATCCTGGGCAGAATACTGCACCGGCAATCAGGAAGACTGCCTTTGACCCTTTGGGCTTAGCCTTGTGACCACCCTCGCTGAGCTTCTGTTTCCTTATGTCTCCTTATTTGTCAGATGGAGATGATAATATCCACAGTCCTCATTTTGTGGGGTTGTTGTGAGTTTCAAATGAGATACTGTGTGTATAATGCTCTGCCAACTTTATTTAAAAATCAGTCATCACAGGCACGGGGACCAGAATCTGGGAGTTTAGACATAAGGGACAGAAAATCTGAGTTAGAAGACCTGAGAACAAAGGCCAGGGCCCAGGCAGAGAGGCCTGAGCTAGCAGGGCTCAGGGTCAAGGCGAGACGTCTGGGTGCCAGCCCCTCCAAGGTGCCCCCAGCCTGATTGGAGCTTGATTCTGCAGCCAGCTGCCCTCTTGGTCAGAGGCTGTCCTTCCAGGGTGAGAGCTGGGCTGAGTGTGGGCACAGCTCCTGACACCCTGACAGAGAGGGAGTCCAAGATTAGGAGATCAAGGGAGCTCTGTTTGTCTAGTGTGAGGGCTTCATCTTCTCCCCTTGGGATAGTGTGGATAGCTTGTCTCCAATTAGCATCCTTCTTAGAAGGATCTGCCTTTTTTCCTGAAGGAGACGCTGTTTGGGGAAAAGTTAAAGCCCCTCGGTCTTGTTGGGTGTGGAGGGAGGGACCAGAGCCCTGTGAACATTCTCAGCTTCCTGTACTGAATAAAAGGTCAGGCAGGATGGAGGGAAGCAGCCAGGAGGATGAATGGGAGAACAGCTAGTAACATTCTGTGTGGCTTCAGATAGGAGAGGAGAGAAGGAAAGGAGGGAGGGAAGGGAGAGACAGAGAGAGAGAGAGAGAGAGAGAGGGAGAGAAACAGAGACGGAGAGAAGGAGAAGAAGGAGGAGAAGAAGAAGAAGAGAGGAGGGCAGGAGAGGGACAGAGAGAGAGAGAAGTGGGAGAGGAGACAGAGAGACAAAGATAGGCAGAGAGAGCGCAAATGCAAGGGAGCAGAGAAGGGGAAGACAAACAGGAAGTGGGATGCAGGAGGAGAGTCAGGGTTGGGGGAAAGAGAAAAGGAAGGGAGATGGAAGCCAGGGGAGGACTGTGTGGGGAGAGAGGCAGAGGGCAGGAAGAGAGGCAAGCCCCTGCAGAAGAGCCCCTAGCCCCCAGAAGGCCCCTCGATTCTGTAGAACAGAGCACTGTTGGGTGACCCCCAGGTCACTTGGCATTGGGACAGCTGGTTGTGCCCGGAGCAGGAGTGTGGGGACAAAGCCAGCATCCAGGCAGCTCTGCCCACAGGCTCAGGCTGCACATTCGCATCCTCCTTCTTTGGCAACTGTTTCTCCAAGGCCTTGGAAACTCTGTCAGACCTCTTCAAGTCAGCCTGAATGCGTGCGTGTGTGTGTGTGTGTGTGTGTGTGTGTGTGTGTGTGTGTGTGTGTTGGGGGAGGGTGGGCGGCACATACTCCCCCCTTCCCAGACCTGCCTCCAACCTTTGCTTCTTGTCTATCACTGCCTGAAATCTTCCTGAAATCTGAAGGCAGTGATTCAGCCTCGGGCCCTTGAAGGGTGTCTGCCTGAACAACAGAAATACTGGGAGATAGATTCCCCCCAAAGGGCTCCTCTGTTGTTCCCAGTCTCCAGATTCTGCTTGGTTGAGGGAGGAGTTCTCAACAGGAGTTTCAAAACTGGTGCTTTTGGTGGGCCTGGCACGCCACCTCTCTACCCCTGGCTTGCAGGTGAGCATCTCTGAGGTTCATCAGGGAGGTTTGGCATCACCATTTCATTTAGATCATGCTTTAAAATTTGCAAAGCATTTTAATATGTGATCTCAAATGAGCCGCACAACAACCCTGAGGTCAATGTGCTAGCTATTATTCCCATTTTATAGAAGTAGAAACTGAGTCTCAGAGAGGTTCCATGGTCACACACCTAGTGTCTGGATGCGATTCAGTCTGAGGTCTTCCTTGCTTCCTGGTCCAGCACTGCAGTCTCTATGCTCCCTTGTTGCCTTTTTCCCCTGTTGCCCCTCTCCAGGAGGTGAATTCCACTTTCAGTATTGTATGACTTGAAAAGCATATTTTTTCCCAATGCAAATGCACCAGGAGTTGTTGCTTGCTGCTGCAGAGATTTTTGGTGTTTGCGGAACCTTTATTTTTGACACCAACCTCCTTGGGGTTTATACCTGGCAGGGGGATCTCTGTGTCAAAGGGCACGAAATTCTCTCAAACAGTAGTTATCCTATCTCATCATTTATCATAGTTATTCATCACTATCTCCTCTCATTCAACCATAAACCCCTTGAAGGCAGGGACAGGGTCTTATTCTTCTTGGTTTCTATAATAGCATCTGGCACAGGGCTGGGCATGGGCTCAAAAAATTAAGATTATTGTGGCCAATTGCAATAGCCTTCTAGTGCCCCTGCTTAAAGTCCCTTCCCCCTCTATGCCATCCTCCACTCAGCTGTTAAAATGATTTTCCTAAAGTGCAGGCCTGACCCTGTCATTCCCCACTCACTAATCTCCAGGGGCTCCTTTTTCCCACCTCCAGTCCTGATTACCTCCAAATAGAAACTTTTGTTTAGCACTTAAAAGCCTTCACAGCCTGGCCCTGTCCTACCTCTCTTCCATTTTATTCCCCTTGACGTGTTCTGTGATCCAGTCACACTTGCCTCCTCAAAGTTCCTCATGTGGGAGGAACTCTCTCATCTCCTGACTCCCTGCTTTTATATTGGCAGTACCTCCTGCCTGGGCTGCCCACCCTCCTCACCTCTGCCTCCTAATTGTCCTATCTTCCTTCCAGACTCAGCTCAGATCTTACCTTGTGCAGGAAGCCTTTCTGCCACACTTCCACTGGTAGAGTCTTTCATTTGCACATATATATCTTGTACATACCTAGGTATTTGAATATTTTCTCCCTCCATTAGAATGTGAATTCTTTGAGGGCAGGGTCCATTTTTTTTTTTCCTTTCTTTGTATCCCCACCATTTAGCACAGTGCTGGCACATGGTAATTGGGAAATTAATGGTCGTGGACTGACTGACTGAATGAATGAATAGAAGCCCATGGTGGGCAGGGGAGGACAGCTCTGTAGAGACTCATAGTACCTAAAAGAAAGTGTTAGGATACAGGCGTTTTGGGGGGAATAGAATGAATGAAGGACAGAGGGAATTATAACATTTTGGGGGAAATAGAGTGAATGAAGGAAGGAGGGAATTATAAAAAAGGATAAGGTAACATTGCCTCCTCTATTTTGCCAACATGACCCTCCCATCCGTGGGGCTTGTCTTGCTGAAAGGAATTTGGGGGTGGGAGGGCGGGCACCAGGAGCCAAGAACTTGGGCTTATGCTAGCTGATGGAAGAATGCAAACAGCTTCTTTCCCCTCCTCTCCAATGAGCCCTCTTGGGCCTTGACCTTTCCCCTCCACTGGAATCCCCTGTTCTGTGGAGCTTTGGAGAGATGACCGTTGCCACGCTACACAGAGGATGAACTTTGGCAGAGTTTGCCACTTTAATCAGGGCTAATCTGGGGCTATGCTCCCAGCAGCCTTGGCTCCGGGGCAGGGCCTGATCTGGGAGGATATGCAGAGTTGATGTGGCCCCAGGGATGTACAGTTTCTGAACAGCCAGTTCTTCTCGCTTCTGTGATGTGCTAAGAGCAGTCTTGGAGAGGGGATGCTCTGAGACAACCTTGGCTTCTCCTCCCTCCACTCCCTCAGACTCCAGATCCTTTCGGCTCTTCCTTCATGACGGCTCTCAAACACTATCCTTCCTGAATTCACACTGCCATCTACTTGGGTCAGGCCCTCATGCCTGGATTGTGATATTCATTTCTTCATGATTGCCACCCTCTTCCTGTCCCTCACACCCCTGTCCCCCAGTCTCTACCCTCTCCAAACCATCCCACACACTGCCATCAGATTTATCTTCCTAAAACTCCATTCTTACTATTCCTCTGCTCAAAAACTATCAGTGGCTCCCAGTTACCTGTGCTAAGAGGTCCAGACTCTCTCACAGGTTGATCAGCCTACTTTTCTAAGCCTTTCTCATAGTACTCTTCCACACCCCTCTTTTGTAAACTTGATATAGTACTTTGTTTTGTGACTCTCTAAGGCATTTAGGTTCTATTATATATTAGCCTCACCTGGGATGGTGTCTCATTCCCCCTCCCCCACCAGACTGTAAGTTCCTTGAGGGCAAGAATTCTATCTTCTTCTCCATCCCCTCCCACACATGCATACACAAGGCATCTAAATGAACAATAACTGATTACCAGGTAATCTTCAAATCCTGGCTATTACTCTCACTATACCACTGCAGGAAAAGGAACCCAAAGGAAAACCTTTACAATGGGGAGATGTGACAGGCCCATTGAAGTAGCACTTTGGGGCAACGGCAGCTCTCCCAGAGTCCTTCAGGCACACCCCAGAGGCTGCCCTGCAAGACAGTCCAGTGTTCAGGGAAATTGCCCCTAAAGACCCAGGAAGTACCCGCTGCACACCGTTCATGCCCAGAGAGTGTCAGAGCTGCAAAGGACTGAGAAGCCCCCCAAATGTCTGAACATAGATGCTCCGGAATAAGAGAATGAAAAGTCACAGAATGGTAGAACATAGAATGGCAGAGCAGGAGTGAGCATTAGAACTCGGAACATCAGAGCTGGGGAGGGCTTTTGACAGCTTCTCGGTTCTTCCCCTCCCCCTCCATCTTACATACTGAGTCTCACTCCCAAGGCCAGTTGCCCTGGTCAGAAGGAGCAGGGCCCAGGTGACACCCTCCTTGGCCCTTCAGTGTTCCTGGGAGGCTGCTTTGCCTGGGAGCAGTCAGGCCTCACCATTGTGGCCCCTCCCAGAGGAGAAGAATTTCCAAGCTTGTGTGGGGCTGTTATTTTTTTCCCTAGCTTCCTTTTTTTAGCTGAAGTTCATAGCCTTCTGTTCTCCCTAGACAATTCTGGAATTATTTTTTAATATTCCAAACATGAATTTCCCCAAGCATACATGCATGTTAATAAAAGGCTAATGGTTTACTTTTTCCCCCCTTTCTAAAAAAAGAAATTAAAAAAACACACACAAATACATACAAACCAGGGGGCCCTTTTCATCAGGAGAATTAATAGCCTGAAAATGTCACCAGGAGGTGATTGCCAAATTCAGAGTATGCTCTCACACTTTGCAGAACCCACAAATCAGTGGGCTTGGAATTGGTTATCTGATGCTAGAGTACTGCCTTTTCCCAGGACTCCAGCTGTCTTGGGAGACAACGACTTCATCGAGCCCAATAAAACATTCGATCCCACCCAGGCCACCTCGAGAGTCTGTGGTCAAGAGCCCTGGGGCAAGGAGGGGAGGCTAGTTTGGTTTCACTTCCATTCGGGGCTGGGCCATTGTGGGCCATGGCCCACAGTCAGGCCTTGCCGTTGCAGAGGGGGCTATTTTGAATGACCTGGAGCAGGAAACCCCAAATCCTGACCTCTGGCAGCTTTCCCACTAGGGCCTCACCTCTCCTCTTCCTTTTTCTGTATCCAGGGGACTTCCTTCCTCCTCACATCCTGCCCCTGGCCTCAACAGGGCCTATTGGAAGATCTGAAACCTTGACTCTACAGGGCCCTGGGCTTCAGATGAATTAAAAAGCCTTTCCTTTGGGTATTTTTTCTTTCCTCATCTCCCATTCCCCTCCTCCCCAACACACACACACACACACACACACACACACACACACACACACACACACAC
>NW_020954551.1:37658384-37668983 GCF_900497805.2 Vombatus ursinus | reverse complement strand
CACACACACACACACACACACACACACACACACACACACACACACACGGCTGGTGTGATGGTAACACCCATCCATTAGGTACTCTTGACTCCCCCTTCTCAGAGGGAGAACAATGGCAGAGCCAAAGGGGAGGGCCAGTACTCTGGATCAGCTCGACTGTCCTCCCTCTCCCCAGCTCTGGCTGACTTCTCCTCTTCACGGCTCCACTGAAGATTTCTGAATAATTGTCTATTCATTTCCAAAGGTGGGGGGTCCTTTAGGGCCTCGTTGGAACTCTTTCGACCCCTAAATGGATCTCAGTTGTCAGCCCAAGACGGCCTTCTGTATTTTGACCTCTTCTCTAATTTCCACAGTGCCATAGAGAACAAGATGAATGCTAACAAAATGCCCTAGCCTTGGCCTCTGACTGACTGAAGGGAAGCTGGCTTTAGGATGGTGGATAATGGGTACAAATCCTAGCAACTCAACACAGGCACTTCAGAAGGGGGAATGGCTCCTCCCCTGTGTGTCAGCAGCTCCCCACGATATTACTGACTTGATCAGGGAGAGGCATGCCCCCTGGAACCATGGACTAGGCAATATACTAGAAGGATCCTCCAGAAGGCATTGATGGGGCAACTCAGTGGCACAATAGATAGAGCACCGGCTCTGGAGTCAGGAGGACCCGAGTTCAAATCTAGCTTCAGTCATTTACTAGCTGTGTGACCCTGGGCAGGTCACTTAACCCTGATTGCCTCCAAAAACAACAATAAAAAAACATTGAGTCCAACCTCTTCATTTTAGAGACGAGGAAACTGAGGCCCAGAGAGAGGAAGAGACTGCTAAGTTCATCCGGGTAGTAAGGGGCAGAAGCGAGATTTGAACTCAGATCCTCTGAATCCAGTACTCTTTCCAGGGCACTGAGTATATGCATGACTGGAAAAGAAAGCTGGTGGCATCACATCATGCTGTAGCAAGATTGAGAAAGAGCATGTGGACAGCTTCAGTGACACATTGGAGCCCTTTATGTACATACATATGTGTGTATACATACAACATACAAATACATACATATACATGTATACACACATGTGGGTGCCCTTCATGTGTGTGTGTATATACACACATGTATATATACACAGCCTGGATATGTCAGAGGTGAGGCTTGAACCCAGATCTCCTTGACTGCTAAGCCAGCTCTCTGCACTAGTGCCAACCTTTGAGATGCTTACTATAGATGAACCAGAGGAAAGCCTCCAATGCATTGGTTAGGCCCTTCCTGGAGGATTTAGGGGGAAACATGAGCAAGGATCGCATAAGATGGGAGGGCCTGGAAGGAAGATCTACGCTGATGAAACCATCCAAGTAGCACTGTCATCAATATTATCCATAATATAAATACCAATCCAAATCAGTGCTGAGCTAAATCGGAGAGTCACTATGAAGGGCCCAAGATTTATTAATGTCTGCCACCACGCTCTGGAATACAAATTCGAGAGCTGACAAGCCCATGGTTGGAGGCTGGAGAGCATCCTGAACCAGACTGCCATGGTACAGCCCTGTTGTGTTTGTCATCTCTCATGTACGCTACAGCCAGAAGTTTGCTCAGAGCTGAAAACATGATATTATTAATACAGTTTAGCTTGTATTCCTTCAACCACCCCAGAAGCTGTTCCCTGGCTGTGGACCGGACTCCTATCCCTGTCAAGTCAGAAGCACATATTGTGGATGTGAGGGGGAGGTGTCAGAGAGTTTGGGTGGTATTGTGCAAAGCCATCCCCACTGCTAGAAAACCAGCTCGTAGGACCCAGTCTCCTGGGTAGGGGTGGTAAGCAACATCTTCAGTGCAGGGTGGCACTGTGGGTCATTTCAGCAAATCTTCCTTGTGCCCGGCATTGGAATGAGGATACAAGTTCATTCAAGGTGGTGTCAGTCACTAAATTAGGTGAATTGAAGACTGATTTCAAAATATTTTCTTTCAAAAACTGACAAAAATGTAGCTTTCAGTTGAAGAAACCTGTGAATCCTACATGTTCAGACCTAGCAATAAGCTGATATAGAACAATATAGGTAGGTGATGCCAAGGAAAAATGAAGTCAGTTTAATTACTGACTCTGCCATGTCTGTCTGTATATCTGTGTAGCTATCTATGTATCTATGCATATATCTAGATATGTATATCTATCTACCTACCTACTTGTGTAGCACCAATGGCATACCCCTCTTGCATGTGGGGTTCCCAGAAAAGCTATTCTAAGTTCAGGATATTGTAGTATTCACTCAAAACCACAGCTTATGAACCCCTTAGTAATGTATTGATTTCAACTAGCCAGGGTACATGGCTAGTTCAAAACAAAGACATTTCATTAAATGAGGCAACTAGGTGACATAATAGAATAGTGTTAGCCCTGGAATCAGAGAGACCTGAGTTCAAATGTGACTTTCAACATTTAATAGCTGTGTGATCCTGAGCAAGTCATTTAACCACCATCTACCTCAGTTTCCTCATCTGTTAAATGGGGATAATAACTACCTACTTTTTGTTGAGGAAAAAATGAGAAGATATTTGTAAATCACTTAGCAAACCTTTAAGTGCCACATAAATGCTAGCTATTATTATTATTAATATTATTAAATATCATAGTGAGAAAAGTAACAGTAAAACGTCCCCCATCTCCTCCCCACTGCCCCGACTTAAAGGCATACTCTCTCGAACATAATACACCATCAGTGGGAAGAGTGATCACACATGGTGGGCACACATATAAGGAACACGTATGTCAAGAACACACAGGGAGGAGCACGGCAGAGGGACCATACATGCACAGAGAACGCATCAAGGGGCACGTCACACCTCAAATACTGTAGCATATGCTGATACCTTCTGGTGATACTGTATCATTTTCTCTCTGGGCCTGTTTCCCACTAGGCCCTGCTCTCTATTGACCTTGCACCTGAGGATTGCATCATGTCTCCGAAGCTCCCTGCCAGGTTTCACATCATTGCCGCTCCCTGCTGGGTCCCGTGCTTCTGCTGTGCCACCCTTCTGTCTCCTGGGCTTCAGCTGAGATGCTGGTCCTTCCCCGTGAGAGGAAGAGTGGGCTCTGCCACCTTCTTTTAGCTTAGCCTTCAGAGCCTAAGCTCCAGCCCTTTTAGAATGACAGCTCCCTTATTATATCAGACTAGGAAAGAAAACATCAGCTTTTTTTCCTCTCCACAAGGACAGAGATCTGTCATGGCTCAGACTCTTTTCCTTTGGAGCTGTATGCTTTTGAAACACCAGACAGTCAGCCTAGCATTTAGAGCCTGAAGGCATTTGGTCTATCTTTGATGTTATTTACTCCCACTAGAAGGATCAATGTCTCAGTTCCAAACTTTTATCTGACTTAGGGTTAGAACATTGCCTTTATTCCGTCAGTTCCTGATTACCCACCTGTATCTTCCTCAGATCATTCTAGGTGTTGCCTTCCAACAAATGTCAAAGGACTGCCTGGGTGTGCAGCAGTGCACTTTTCCTAAGTGCCACCCCCTCCCCCAAGCCTTTGGGTCTTTCTATGCAAATAAATCTGAAGAAACACAAAAGCTAAGCTTAGAGGGCAAGGTCATAATCTTCCTTCTGGCCCACTTTCCTTCCTTTAATAAGTACATGGGAACAACAAACCTCTGAAATAGTGAGCTGTTTTACAAATCCATCCACGCTTTCCTAAATAAAATGGCATGATAAGAGCATTTAATGGATTCCAGTGGAAGGGAAGATAGGGAGAAATATCCAGCTATCAAGTGGACAAGGAAAATAATAATATTTTATAATGTTACATGGTGGGGGGGGAGGCAGAGGAGGAGGAGAGGCAGCTATGGCATAGTTAAGGGTCCTGGGTTCAGATCCTGGCTCTTCTACTGGCCTCCTGAGTGATCTTGGATGAGTCACTGTTCTCCTGTTTGACACTAAAAATAACCCTGTGAAATAGACAAGATTATTATCTCCATTTTACAAGTAAGAAAAGAGAGACAGAGACCAGAAATAGGGGCAGAGACAGAGAGACATAAAAACACAAAGGAAGAGAGACAGACAGACAGACAGACACCCACATAGCCTGTAAGTAACAGAGGAGTGGTCTAATATAGTCCAGGACCCTGGAGGGTCACTGAGGGTGTCCCAGCCTGGAGGGAGCTAGGGGGAGGGAAAATTGGTGTTATCTATTCTCAGTTACTGTAAATACAAAACCTAATGACCACTTTCCCCTGGAGTCCTGGTAGTTCATTCTATGTGGGACATAGTCAAGGGTAGCTAATTTTCCAAGAATGGGCTCAGAAGGCCTTGGATTGAGCAGGCTGTTCAAGTTAAGGAGTTGAACAATGCCATAGTCATGTTTGCAGAAGGGCCCTTTAAAAGGACTGGGGAGGGGGGGGTGAGAGGGGAGAAAGAGCAAGAAAGAAAGGGCTAGGTTGTGAAACCCCATTCAGTGGGAAAAGAGAGCCATTCTGGCCTTTGTCAAAAGCAGAGTCAGAGCACTTGCTAGGCAGTTGGGGCTTGATCTTTGATTTCTTCCAAATGGTCCCAATCAGGGGGAAATTACCCAGTCCATTTTGAGCAGTAGTTCCCAATTGTGCCTTTAACTCAGCCATTTGGGGTGGGGGGGAGTGTTTACAGACAGATCAGCTGGCTGAGCCCAGAGCCTCCCTCTTTTGTCTTTCCCCTGACAGTTAAGGTAGGCCCTGTTTTGGCCAGGGGATGGCTTGTCTTCTTGGTTGAACTGGTGTCCATGCTGCCCAGAGGAGCTAACAAGGGCTGCCACTTTTTAGAGCCCAAAATGACTTTGGGGCTTGTGGGTTTTCCAGCAGGACCCTGGTAAGAAGCTGGTGGTTTCTGAAAAGTTATTTGCAGCTTTGGAGATAGCCTGGGGATCGCTCCTGCAGGGGAGCATTCGGCGAGTGCCTGCTGCCCCCCAAGTATTTGTTGAGTGAGTCGCTAAGGTATAGTGGAGTTGCGAGCTAAACAAGTGGTTGCCATGGAGATGGCAATCCTGAGCTGGGTTGCAGGAAAAAATAGAATTTCAAGGAGGAAATATTTTCTAGTCCTTCTGGTACCTTTTGAGAAACTTTGTGGCAGGGGGTGGAGGAGGGGAGGCTTGGGAAAGGTGGAAGGAAGAAATACTTCTTAGCCCCCTGAATATCAGAGGTGGAGGGGACCTTGGAGATCCCCCAGACAAATCCCCTTGCTGCACAGAGGATGGTTATTATTACCAACCTGTGGTACCTATCATATATCTGCAAATGCACAGAGCTCACTTTTCCCCACGTGACCTTCTTCCTGTGTAGAAGATCGGGATATCCATTAGCAACCTGATCTGAACAAGTGAATTGATGGCTAATTAGCTTGATGGGTAGAGTTTGGTGCTTTGGAAACCAGCGTTTTTGGCTTTGCTCTGTTCCTTGTCAACTGATTGACTCCCTAATCAGAGCCACAGCCCAAGCCCTAATCCTGGCCATTGACTGACTCCTAGCTCTAATTACAAATTGACCTTTAACAGGCCACGGATAGAACCCTAATCCCAATCATAGATTGACCCTGTAATCTCAGGCATAGATTGATCCCTAATCCCCATAAGAGACTGCCCCTAATCCTAGTCAGAGACTGAAGCTTTGTCCCCGTCACAGAATGATTTCTACCCTAAGGGAAAACCAATCGTCTACAGAGAAGAGTAATTTTTTAAGAAATGAAGTAACAGGGAGGATTGCTCTTGAACAGACAAAAGCAATTAGTCTCCCCCTTTTCATGACAGACCACCAGCAGCAGGTGAAAGAATTAGAATGTGAGGCTGATAATAGGATTATTCTGAATTAGAATCGGAGTCTGTCGAAGTTGGAAGGAAACTTTGCAATAGTTGGTCCAGTTCCCTCATTTTATGAATGAAGAAACTGAGTCCTAGAGAGTGTAAATGATTGGCCCAAGATTATCCTCTTAGTGACAGAACTAGAACTAGGCTCCAGGTCTCCTCACTCCTGTTTGAAGGAAAACTGAGTGTGGAAAGCACAGGATATGTTTGGTTCTATTAAAAAATATTTACTAAACACTTGTGTGCTATGTAAGTGCTAGAAGTTGAGGTAGCTATAAAAGTATACAAAACATGGCCTTTGCCCTCATGATGCTTACCTTTCAATCTAGTTAGGGGTTGATGAGATAGCTATAATGCAAAAAAAGGGGGGGACTGGCTTAATTAAGTTATTAATTATAATTAAATTAATTATTAAAATAATATATGAGGAAGTATGTGAAAGAAATGTAAGCAGAGGGAAAGGCTCTGTGTTGGAGTGAGGCAAGGGGACCATGGCACACTTACTAGAAGAGCCAACATTTGAATTGCCATTTCATTATTTTTTCTTTTCTTTTTTTCTAATATTTATTTTTAACATTTTTTTTCAAATTTTGAATTCCAAATTTTCTCCCCCCCCCCACTGAGAAGGTAAGCAATATGATATCAATTATACATGTCAAATCATGCAAAACATTTCCATATTAGCCACATTGCAAAAAAGAATAAAGCAAAAAAATTATACTCAATTTGCACTTAGAGTTTATCAGTTCTCTCTCTGGAGGCAGGTAGCATTTTTTATCATGTGTCATTTGGAATTGTTTTAGGTCATTGAATTGATCAGACTAGCTAAGTCTTTCACATTTGATCATCACAGTATTTCTGTTGCTGTGTACAATGATCTCCTGGTTCTGTTTATTTCACTTTGCATCAATTCATATAGGTCTTCCCAGATTTTTTCTGAAATATCTCCCTCATCATTTCATATAGCACAATAGTATTCCTTCAGTCATATACCACAATTTATTCATCCATTTCCCAATTGGTGGGTATCTCCTCAATTTCCAATTCTTTGCCACCCCAAAAAGAGCTACTACAAATATTTTTGTACCTATAGATCATTTTCCTTTAATCTTTTTAGGATATAGACCTAGTAGTGGGTCAAAGGGTATGTACAGTTTGATAACCCTTTAGGCATAGTTTCATATTGTCTCCAGAATGGTTGCATCAGTTCACAACTCCACCAGCAGTGTATTAGTGTCCTTGTTTTTCCTCATCCCCTTCAGCATTTGTCATTTTCCTTTTCTGTAATGTTAGTCAATTTGCTAGGTGTGAGATGCAGCCAAAATTAGAAGGAAATTGAGAAACTGGGGGTGGGGGTAGGGAGTTACAGCAAGTTCTTCGATAAAGGTCTGATTTCTCAAATATGTAGGGAACTGAGTCAAACTTATAAAAGTAAGAGCCATTCCTTAACTGATAAATGGTCAAAGGATATGTACGGTTTTCAGACAAAGAAATCAAAGCTCTCTATAATCATATAAAAGTACTTTAAAATACTACTGATTAGAGAAATACAAAATAAAACAACTCTGAGGTACCATCTCACATCTAGCAAATTGACTAACATTACAGAAAAGGAAAATACAAATATCTTTGCCAAGAAAACCCCAAAAGAGGGTCCTTAAGAGTTGGATGTCTCTGAAATGGCTTAACAAAGAAAGGTGCTTACTAAATGTTTGCTGATGAGTTGATGATAAGAATCCCTTACATTTGAATAGCTTTCTACTTCAAATGCTTTCACCTCTTGTCTGGCTTGCTCTTTACCTTAATCCTGGAAGGGAGGAGGTATTTTTTATTTATATTTATTTATTTGTTTGTTTGTTTGTTTATGTTTTTTTATTTGCCCTCTTAAGAGAGGGCAAAAACAGGTTCAGAGACCCAGTCTAGAACCCACATCTCCTGATTCCTCCCCATCTTCTTTGCTTTTCTGGTTGGACCAGGGACTGTGTCTTCTTTTTCATCTTTACCTGCCCTCATTCCCCTCCCCCAGTGGTACTGGACCAAGTTCAGTGCTGGGCACCACAGTAAGCTTCTATAAATAACGTGGACATATTGACGGCAGCAGAATTGGAGCCTGCGTCCATCCCAGAAGGAGTCCCTCAACCTGCCTGGCTTGTGAGATGCTGCTCCATGTGCTACAAGCCAGGCAGAGGATGGAGGAGCGCAGTCACTGGTTAGGAATCAAACCGAGGTGGTGTTTTTTAAAGGAAGGCCCAGTTTTAGTCCTTTCTCTGTGTCTTTGGGTAAATTGTTTCCTCTTTCTTGGTCTCAGTTTCCTCGTCTGAAAAAATGAGTTAATTGTATTGGATGTCTAAGTTTCCTCGCTGCACCCCGGTGATTCAGTGTGCCAGCTGAAGGCCCCTTGGCCAGAGATGAGATGGCCCCCTCCCCTCCGTGGCTCCCCACTCCCACCTCCCCGTATTGACTTGTTCCTGATGACATGTACTAGAGACAGCCAAATTGCAGTGGCCTTCAAGAGGAGGGAAGGGAAATCGAGCCGAGTTGCTTAAAGGCTGCTCAGATCCCTGGGAGGCCTTTGTGTGATGCCAGAAGCCACTCTAAAATAGCAGCTCAGCTCAGCTCAGCTCAGACCACAGGCAGGCCCAACTCAGTGTATGTGCCTTGGGAGGGCCCAGAGGTCCATCCCAGGGATACTTGTAGGTGAGGACTGAGTCAGGGGGTTGGGAGGGAGGGGATACAGGTGTGGAAACTGCCTGTTGAATGTCTCCCCAAATATCTGCTCTTTCTTTCTAGGTCATCTTAGATCTCTCTCTTCCTTTGTAAAGTCTTCTCTGACCACCTCAGCCCATTTTACAGATGAAGGCCTAGAAAAATTGAGGGGCTTATTCAAAGTTTCACAGGCAGTAAAATCAGAGACCCAAGATTGGAACCCAGGTCCCATCGCTCCTTGTTCAACTTTCTAATTAGCCCATAGTGCTTTAGAATGCAAGCATTAGAAGGGACTTTAACGATCATCCCTGGAGTGGGGGAGGGGATGGGGATCAGCATGATATACATATATATATAATATATATATATAATGGAAAGGGCACTGACTTTAAGGTCTAGGGACCTGGGTTCAAATCCTAGCTATGCTTCTTATTCCCACTTTACTAATTCCCAACCAATTTATTTTTCTGGTCCTTGGGTTGCTCCTCTGTCAAATAACAGGGACTGGAGATCATCTCAAAGACCCATTCCAGGTCTCACATCCCACGATCCTGTGAACTCCACAGTGGTTGAGTAGCCAAGGACTTACTACTCTGGCTAGGTCATGGAAAGAGCATTGGATTTTGAACCATAAGGCTTGGCCTCAGCTCTGTATTTTGTGACTGAGGATTCATGGAATCAGCTCCGAGGTCATCTCATCCAACTTCCTCAGTTTACAGATGGAGAAACTGAGGCTCATAAAGCTTAAATGAATTGCCCAAAAGTCACATGGAGAGTAGAGAGGAGACCCAGGATTCAAACCCAGGTCTCCTGGCTCCAAGTTCAACAACCTTTTTATGTCACCATTCAGCCTCTAATCTCTTTTCACCTCAGCAGAGCTCAGTTTCCTTCTTTGTCAAATTAGTGAGTTCTCGGGGTAGCCTTGAAGCAGGCTCCCCACCCCTGAACTAGATGATGGCCAAGATCCCGTCCAGTTTTAGGTGCTGTGCTCTATGACGTGCACAGCTCACCCAAGGTCACACCAGGAGGGAGGCCACCATACACAGAGTCACAGGTTTCATCAGCACCTTTCATTGGATACCCTCGGCCCCTCCCTTGTGGCAGGGTTGTCTCGAGCCATCCAAACCCCACTCTGATGCCTTGTTGAGGGACTGGCTTCTCGAAGACTTTGCCAGTGGTCTTTGGCAGGTGCTGCCAGTCTAGAAAGACACTAGGAATAGTCTTAGCAATAGATGATGTCTGCTGTCTGAGAACCAGCCTGGCTCAGTTTGGAGCAGCTACTTGCTAATGGGGTATTCTTTGTGATCTGTATCTGAGAGATCATTCATTTAAACCAGGGTACAGTGGAAAAAACACTGACTCAAGTCAGAAGACCTAGGTTCGAATCCCACCTGCTTTGGGACTTTGGCAAGTCCCTTAAGTTTCCTGAGACTCAATTTCCCTATCTGTCAAATGAAGGGGTGGGACTGATTGGTTCCTGAGTTCCCTTCCAGCTGCAGACCTGTGATCATATGATTCTGCCTCTTCTTAAGTTCTCTTTTCCCTCCCTCATTCTCTCTCTTTTTCTCTTGGCTTCCTTTCATGCATGCATACATGTGCATGTGCATGCATATACACAGACACAGACACACACGCAGACACACACACACACACACACACACACACACACACACACACATACTTCAAACAAACATACACATACCCTAGAGGAATTGTATATAGTGGAAAAATGGAAGAGCCCTGGGAAAAGCATAACGAGACCTGGGTCCTGGTGCTGGATCTATTACTCCTTCACTGCATCACCTTGGATGAGTCACCCCTCCTTCATTCTCTGGGCCTCATTCCCCTCTTGTCAAATAAAGAAGCTAGACCAGACAATCTCTGAAGTCTCATTCAATACTAACACCTCATGAGTCTGATTTCCCTGCTGGCTTTCTGGTCCCTTTCTCTCCCTGGCCCCAGGCCCACACACATATTCAGTCCCTCAAACACACCCTTTAACTGAAGTGGAAATTTTCTTTCTGTGGATTTGGGTCTGTGTATACTTATATAGGAATGCCGGTATATCTGAAACTGC
>NW_020954551.1:37642391-37658374 GCF_900497805.2 Vombatus ursinus | reverse complement strand
AACAGGTCATGGGCAGAGAGCAGTAAGAGAGTGGCAACAAGGGGAGGTGAGAGGAAGGATGAGGTTAAGAAGGTGAGACCATAAAGTGTTAGAGTAATGAGAAAGGGGAGATGGAGAGATCGGGCTTTGGGGCCACAAGGGAATGGTGCCAAACCAGAGAATATTAGTCGGGTGAGGAATCTAAGAAACAAGCATTTATTGAGTGGCTGCGGTGGCAGGTGCAATGCTGGCATCATGGGATTAAAAAGAATGTTAAGAGATCCTTGCAGTGCAATGATAACAAAACCAAGTGAGCTTGAACGATCTGCTCAAACATACAAGGCAAATGAGTTACCAAAGCAGAACCCATTGCTCCTTGCTCCCAGCCCCATTCAGGGCAGAGGAACTACAGCTATCCCTTTCATGCCACTAGGGCTAGGGGCGAGACATCCCTGTGATCTGGAAACTCTGTGTAAAATTTTCTGGCCCTCCTTTTGTACCAGAGAAGAAGTCTGAATTGTTTCTTTTTCTTTTATGGGGTGTCTACAGTGCCTTATTATAAAATTTAGGTATATTTGTGGTTCTAAAAGATAAAATATGTTGATATTATACAATACTATGCATACATTTTATGCATTTCTGAGTTTCTAAACTTTTTTTGGGTTGTCTGCTGGCCTTTTCGTGTTGTCTGCATGTTTTGCAAAACTCTCAAGAAATTCCCATTTAATTTCTTATGCTGTGATATTTCAAAACCGGGATGGGGAAAGTCGTGATGTAGAAGAGATAACTGGACTTGGGTTTCTCTTCTCAGAATAACCATACCAGATGCTGTTTATCCAGAGTAGATTAGAAAGCAAGGTCTTAGTCCTGATGTGGTCGTTAACTTACTCTGCAGTCTTGGACAGATCTCTTCCCCTCTCTGGTCCAGTTTCCATGTTTGTAAATCATTTTACAAATGGATCATATCAGGGGTTCTCAGCCTTTTTTGTATCATGGACCCCTTTGGCAGTTTACTAAAGCCTATGGAGCTCTCTCAGAATGGTTTTAAATGCATAAAATAAAATATTTAGGATTGTAGTTAATTTGGGTATTTATAATACTCAAAGGACCTATGAAGGAAGAAGCTATCTGCATCCAGAGAAAGAACTGATAAATGAAGTATGTATAGAATAGTTTTGTGTATATATGTATGGATGGATGTATACACACATATATTTGTGTCTAATGGTAGCCATGGGGGGGGGGAAGAAAAAGGGGAAAAAATAAAGTTACATGATAACTTGATTATATATTTAAAAGGAATAGCAAATCATACATAATATAGTTGCAGTTTCATGTGCAATCATCTTTTTTTCAATTATAATATGTTACTGAAATGCTTGTTTTATTTCTTAAGTTCAGAGTAAAATAAATTTAAAAAAATACAAAAAATACATAGGATTGAAAAGGAAGCCAAGTATATTGAAATAATTATCAATGAGTTTTTTTTTGACTAGGCAATGAGGTTAAATGACTTGCCCAGGGTCACACAGCTAGTGAATGTTACATGTCTGAGGCCAGATTTGAACTCAGATCTTCCTGACTCCAGGGCCGATGCTCTATCCACTGTACCACCTAGCTGCCCCCAATGTATTTTTTAAAAGTAGTTTAAGAAACCCTGGGCTGGATGATCTCTAAAGTACCTTCTAGCTCTGGTATTCCATAAATCTCTAAGTAAGCTGTCTTGAGCATAGAACAGATACCCACTGATCCTAAGGAGGGGGGTGGGAAGGGGTTGGCCAGGCACGTACGTAGACCCTTCCGAATGGGAAATGGAGTCTGTGACTAAGGAAGATCAGCAAAGGGAGGACCCCTTTGCCCCATTCCCTCACTATTTCCTTCTCTCCCTCCTCCATTCCATCTGAAACCCTGCCTAGCGGGCAGATCCGGGAGACCTGTGCAGCCAAATAGCAAAAGTTGGTAGATAGAAGGAAGAAGGAGAGGGTACCTGCCAAGTACCATGATCACCCTCGCTCTGTGCCCTTCCATGGTCTTTCAGGGTCCTCCCTCTCTATCTCACCCCAAGATTTCACCAAGCCCACTTCTCCCATGCCGCCTGCTATGATTCAGAAGGGACCTGATGACTCACTATTTACTCACATCTGAATACAGTGGCTATGCACAGACATTTTAGTACAAGAAGTGAAGGCTTACAGTGAGCTTACACTTCCAAAGACATATTTGCCAGGCAGTTTTCTTTGTGTCTATGCTGCTTTTGTTCATCTGGGACGTGTCCTGTGTAACTTTCAGGGCTCAACTTGGGGCTAACCCTCCATGTAACCTTGCCCAACTGACTGAACTCTCTGCCATCTCAAATGGAGTCCTTTATTTGTCCCCCTTCCTGAAGTCCTTTATTTGGCTTTCTGATAGGTCAGTGGCTTGTCATAGGATTATAGATTTAGAGCTGGAAGATACTTTTAGTAAAACTCCCTCATTTTAGAGTTGAGAAAACTGAGGCTGAACAGTGACTTACTCAAAGTCTTGCAGGTAAGACATGTCAGAGGAGGGATTCAAACTCAGGCCCTCAGATTCCCAATCTAGCACTCTTTTCCCTGCAATGTTATATTCCTCTTCTCCTCCTGAGGGAATGTAATCCTCTCAAAGGTATTGCCTCTGTAGTTTATCTTTTTTATATCCCCAATCCTGAGTAATAAATTCTTGTTAAATTGAACTTGTTGTGTGTAACACTCACCACCAGTGTCCTTAGCTTTGATGATAGTGGTGCATATTCTCCTACTAAAGGAATAATGACCTATGGTGTGAGATGAGGCTTCAGCATCTGGGGCAAGCGACACTGAATCATCCACACACCTTTTGTCTGGTCGTCCTTGTGACTATTGGTACGTGGTTGCAAGTCAGTTGGCCAGGGTTAGGTCTTAGTCTGCTGCAATGGTCAGGGTTCAGTCTGTGTCCAGAGTTAGAGTTCAGTCTATAAATAGTGTTAGTAGGAGACAATCTGTAGCTGGGAGTAGGGAACAGTCTTTGGTTGGGATGTGCTAGTAAATGTTTGACTGCAGGAATAAAAGCAACACATATACAATACCCTTTTAAATTTAAGCTGCATTATTAACATTTTCTCCATAACTTTTTAAAGTCTAGACAATCAACAAAACAGTAAACCAAGCCCTGACTTGTAGTGTTTGCTGCTTTTGAGGTGTAAGGGCTCACATTGAAAATTTAACAGTTGGCTCTTATGAGCTGCTATGAACCAGGTTCAGTATACCGCTGGTCTTTGGCTAGTCCATATCTTTGCATCTTGTGCAGAGACTATTGTGATATACTTTGTCAAATGCCTAGCTAAAATCATGATGGCATTCTCTGGCATGATGGCATCGGAATACCTATGGCATTCTCTAATCTACTAGTCTTGTAACCTTATCAATAATGTGGAAATATGTTCTACATGATTACACATGTATAACCTATGCCAGATTCCTTGTCATCTTGGGGAGAGGGGAAGGGGAGGGAAGGAGGGAGGAAGAAAAATTTGGAACTCAAAATCTTTCTTTTTAATAATTTATTTATTTTTAATTTTCAATAGTCACTTCCATAAGATTTTGAGTTTTAAATTTTCTCCTCCCTCTCCTCCCCCCCTCCAAGACCACATGTCATCTGATATAGGTTCTACTTATATATTCACATTAAACATATTTTCATGTTAGTCATGATGTAAAGAAGAGTTAGAACTAATGGGAAGAACCATGAGAAAGAAGAAACAAAACATAACAATGAAAGAAAAGGAAAGCAAATAGTATGCTTTCATCTGCATTCAGATCCCACAGTTCTTTCTCTGGATGTAGATAGCATTTTCCATCATGAAACTTTTGAAGATGTCTTAGATCCTTGCATTGCTGAGAAGGGCAAGGTCTATCAAAGTTAGTCACCACACAACATGGCTGTTATTGTGCACAATGTTCTCCTGATTCTGCTTACTTCACTCAGCATCAGTCCAAACAAGTCTTTCCAGGTTTTTCTGAAGTCAGCCTGCTTATCATTTCTTATAGCAAAATAGTATTCCGTTACATTCATATACCACAACTTGTTCAGCTATTCTCCAATGGACACCCCCTCAATTTCCAATTCTTTGCCACCACAAAAAGAGTTGCTATAAGTATTTTTGTACATGTGGGTCCTTTTCCCATTTTTATGATCTCTTTGGGGCACAGACCTAGAAGTGGTATTGCTACATCAAAGGGTATGCAAAGTTTTATAGCCCTTTGGGCATGATTCCAAATTGCTCTCCAGAATGGTTGAATCAGTTCTCAACTCCACCAGCAATGCATTAGTGTTCCAATTTTCCCACATCTTCTCCAACATTTATCATTTTCCTGTTTTGTCATGTTAGCCAATCTGATAGGTGTGATGTGGTACCTCAGAGTTGTTTTGATTTACATTTCTCTCATTGATAGTGATTTAGAGCATTTTTTCATATGACTATAGATAGCTTTAATTTCTTCCTCTGAAAACTGCCTGTTCATATCCTTTGACCATTTATCAACTGGGGAATGACTTGTATTCTTATAAATTTGACTCAGTTCTTTATATATGTTAGAAATGAGGCCTTTGTCAGAGACACTGGCTGTAAAAATTGTTTCCCAGCTTTCTGCTTCCCTTGTAATCTTGGTTGCATCAGCTTTGTGCAAAAACTTTTCAATTTAATGTAATCAAAATCATCCATTTTGCATTTATAATGTTCTCTATCTCTTGTTTGGTCTGGAACTCAAAATCTTATAAAAATAATGTTGAAAATTTTCTTTACATGTAATTGGAAAAATAAAATACTGCTTTAAAATTTTTTTAATGTTTTAAAAAAAGGAAATGAGTTCAGTCAAGCATAATTTATTCCTAGGGAACCTATGCTTACTCCTCGGGATCACTGCTTTCTTTTCTGAGTGATTCTTTGATTAGCGTGGTTGGGAACGTGAAACAGTCAATGTTTTTGATACACATTTTTCCAGGTCCTTGAATTGTGTCTGATATGGTTGACAGTGGGGAGTTGTGCAGGTTTTGAGCAGGAGAATGATGTTCTGTTTTCATCTTCCAGCTCCAGCCAGAGCAGCTAGACTGTGGTGCTGCCCACCTCCAGCATCCACTCTCCATCCTGCAACCTCTCAAAGCCATGCCAGTGTTTCGCTACCTGGGGCTAACTTCTGTGGCTGTGGCCAGTGTCAACAACTACACTGTTGTGTTTCTGGGAACAGCGAATGGGAGGCTTCTCAAGGTAATGCAGTTGGTTGGGGTCGGGTCGAGTCTCAATCCCTGGGAAGGTGGCTGCATCCTGCCACCAGCTCTCCAGGGACAGGAGCTCACTTGGCTGTGCCTCTGGAATGAGCTATTGATCATTCAAGCTTTATTTCATGAATTTTCTGTCCCAAAAGACCCTTCTGAGGCAGGTCTTAATATGTCATCATTGGACACAGAAATAGAAAATAAGATAGCTGGTTAATAAGAAGGTTAGTGTTAAAACCAAATTGTTCCATTGTCTGACCTGGACTCACAGAATCACACTTTAGATAAGGTCAGAGCTGGATGGGACCTTAGCTCATCTGGTGCTGTGGCATAGTGGAGAAAGTATTGGCCTCGAAATCAGAGAATTTAGGTTCAGAAATTGCCTTTGACTCTGCCGCTTTACGATTTGTGTCACTAAACCTCAATTTTCTCATTCGTCAAATGAGAAGGTTGGATGAAGCGGTGCCTTCTAGCTTTAAGCCTGGGATAATACTATCTCCTTATTTTACGGATGAAGAACTGAAGCCCAGAGGAAGGAGGTGATTTACCAAGTCAGGGAGGGAGCTAGCATTTAAACCTGTGTCTTCTGATTAGAATCCAAGGCTCTTTCCTCATGGCCACACTGCCTCTCACCTTCTAAAATGCTGAGGCCCATGGGGCAGCTAGGTGGCACAGTGGATAGAGCACTGGCCCCAAAGTCAGGGGGACCTGCGTTCAAATCCAGCCTCAGACCAAACACTTGACAATTACTAACTGTGAGACCCTGGGAGAGTCACTTAACCCCAATTGCTTAAAAAAAAAGTAAAATAAAATGCTGAGTAAAGCTGTCTCTGCCTCAAGGGGGTCCCAAAGAAGAGGTTGACTGGAACCTAGCACAGGCTGCATCCAGGGAGCGGTGAGCGGGGGAGGCATTGGCTGGTACCTGCTGTTTGCTGTCAACTGTAGGTGAATGGCCTGTAGTCTGGAAGACACAAATCTGACAAAAAAGACTGTAGGGCCCAGATGTGACAGGATAAAACATCCTTAGCTCTGTTTGGATTCAGATAATACAGTTTTCCAACCATGCAGTATCAAATCCACCTCACAGCCAGACTCAGGAATAGCCAGGAAGGTAACATTCCTTTTCAAAGGAACATAATGGGGAAACTAAACCAGGAGGATCCCATCTTAGACTGAGGCTAAAATTGTCCTCTCAGCTTTTTCCCAATGCTGACTTCCCACCAGTATCACATTCTCTCTGATTAGCTTGTGGCATTTCTCAGATGGTGGATTATTGATTATCAATGGATTATTATGATCCATCAGACAACTCAAAATAAAATGCTATGACCTTTTACCTCAAAAAAAAAAAATAAAATGCTGAGGCCCAATAGCTGCAGCCAGGGAGGGTCTAGTGGTGTGGGCCTTTTGAGACTGCCCTCCATGGTTGCCATTCCCTTGGGATTCAATAATAATTCAGTTCTATGTGTCAGGCACTGTGCTAGGTGCAGTGATACAGATGCAAAATAAAAAAAGCCTGCCCTCAGGAACCTTACACTCTACTAGCTTACACCACTGCTAAATAGTCCATTCTGGGTTGGGGAACCTACTGCCACATGCTGCCGTAGGTTGGGACCGTAGGTTCTACACCCTTGGATATCACTTGGAGGCTCACCCTGATTGATATCATTGCTTGATACTTTACTGACAAAATTGGGATCATTTGCCATGAATTTCCTTTTTTCTCAGTCTATCTCAGAACTCCTTGACATTATCTGACACTTGCTCCTCCTTTTTTCTTAGTCTGACAATGAGGTGACCTTTCTGCTTGCCAAGCCAAGCATCCTCAATCCTCCCTGTCTCTGCCTGTTCTGTTTGTCTGTCTGTCTCCCTCCCTCTCTCTCTCTCTCTCTCTCTCTCTCTCTCTCTCTCTCTCTCACACACACACACACACACACACACACACACACACACACACCCCCTTTCAACCTCTCCCTATCCACTGGTTTCTTCTCTATTGTCTTCAGACATCTTTAAAAATGTTAACTAGACCTTACCATCCCTTCAAGCCATTATCCCATATCTCTTTTCCTTTCTCAGCCAAACTCCCAGAAAAAGTCATCTATACTTTCTCTCCTCTCATTTCTCAAACCTTTGCAGTCTGCCTTCCTGTCTCATCACTCATCTGAAACTGCCGTCTCCAGAATAACCAGCGATCTCTTAATTACAAATCTGATGTCTTTTCCCAGTCTTCATTCCCAGTTTACCTGTTGCATTAGAGGCTGTGGCCCCCCTCTCTTCTCTGGCATTTCATGATGTCACGTTCTCCTGATTCTTTTCCTACCTATCTGCTCCTTCTCTATCCTCACTACTGTCTCCTCATCCATACCTGCTAAGGTTCCATTCTAGCCCAGTACTCTTCTGCCTTTACTTTCTCTGGGCAACCTCATCAGCTTCCATGGGTTTAACCATAAACCATGTAGTATATACACAGAGACACACAGACACACACACAGAGACACACAGACACACAGACACACACACACACACACACACACACACACACACACACACACACCCTCCAACTTTAGTTTCTTTTCAGAGCTTCAATCCTGTCTCACCAATTATTATACATGTCAAAGTGGATGTGCTGGCGTTACCTCAAAACCAACATGTCAAAAGTAGAACTCTATCCTCCCCCATGTCCCTCCTATTCTGAAATTCACTATTTCTGTTGAAAGCATCATCGCCCTTTCCATCTTCCAGGTTTGTGACCTTAGCACATTATTCCTGACCTCTCACCCTCCTTCACCCCGCATGTCCAATCAGGTGCCAAATCTGGCCCTTTCTATCTTGACAACATCTCCCATACCCAAGCCTTTCCTTTTCCACACGCAGCTACCACCTTAGTGCAGACCCTCATCACCTCTCACCTAGATTATTGCAACAGCCCCTTAATTGGCCTGCCTCAAGTCTTTCATCACTCCAATCTGTCCTTCACACAGCTGCCAAAGTAATTTTCTGGCCATGTGACTCCCCTCCTCCAACACTAGTGGCTTCCCATTCCCTCTAGAATAAAATATAAATCCCTCTAAATAGCTTTCAAAGCCCTCCCCAACCTGGCCCCAACCCATCTTTCCAGCCTCCCTGGATCTTATTCCCATTCCCATACTAACTAGCTTTCCTTTCTGTTCTTCCTCCGCCTCCCCTCTTCATTCATCCCAGCCACCCTCTGCATGCTTTTGTCTGGGCTGTCTGCCGTACTTGGAAGTACCTTGCCTCCGAGAATCCCTCCCTTCCTTTATGACAAAGCTCAATCACCATCTTCTGCATAAAAACCTTTCTCGATCCCCCTCAAATGCTAGTGCTGTGTATTTAATTACTTTGTATTTATTTCTATCGATTCACATTATTTATTTGTAGATGAACTTTTCTCCTCTGTTAGAATTTGAACCCCTTATGAACGAAGCTAGTGGCATTCTTTGTACTCTTATTCCCAGTCCCTCACACAGGGCCTGATATATAATAGGGGCTTAATAAAGGCTTGTTGATTGATTGATTGATCAATATCTCCGGTTGAATCCTGCTACAAACCATAGCTCATAGGTAGTGATTTCCGACACTCGTCGGTGCTGAACATTAATCAGAATTTAAGGTCTCTGAGCTCTTTGCCCAGACCAGGGAGCATGGCTAATAGGAGTTCATCAGTTAGAAATCTCATTGTATGGCATTTGATTAGTAGCAAGGCCCGACAGTAAATTCTGGCCTTGATTAGATCAGGTTTTTAAAACCCCATTTAAGCGAAAGGCCCACCAATATCTCCCTCCTTTCCCTCCCTCCCGCTGCCTTTTTCCTCCTCAGAAAAAGAGTCAATCCACATGTGAACTGAAGTCCTCCTGGTAACCAAGACCTTGCAGGGACAGGGGCGAGAGTAGAAGGATTGGCAGATCACATCTGACCTCTGTGACTCTCCGTCAGAGTCTTTCCTATGGCAGCTAGGTGGTCCAGTGGATAAAGCACTGAATTGGAGACAGGAAGACCCATGATTCAAATCCTGCCTTGAATACTTATAGCTGAGTGACCCTGCTCAAATCACATCATGTCCCAGCCTCAGTTTCCTCATCTGTAAAATGGGGGGTTGTGATAGTACTTCCATCATAGGTTTGTGAGGATCAAATAAGATTTTACAGAGATATGTTTACATACATTTATTACATTTATATATACACACATATATGCTTACGTAGTGCTTTACAAGCCTTGAAGTACAATATAAATGCTAGTTATTATTATTGTTATTATCATTATCATCATGGTATATCTTCGACTTCCTTTTTCTCTTTCCCGGTTTTGATTTGTTTTGCATCTTAGATACAGACGTAGAATCTTAGGGCTAGAGCCAGAAGGGGTCTCAGAGGTCATTTAGACCAACCCTCTCATTTTTGAGTTGAGGAAACTGGGAGGAGCCCAAGGTCACACAGATATTAGGTTGCAGAGGTGTGGTTTTGAATCCAGGTCCTTCGCCCAAAAAGCCGGTGTTCTTCTTCACGGTAACATTCTAGGGCCAGCAGCTTGACCTCAGTCCCAGGTGGTCACATTCCTGGAGGCAGTAGCCCATAATGTGGTTTCAGGAATTGAAATGCTGGGAAGAGAGAAGAGCGAATCCAATAACCCACCCCTCCCCCCATCTCCCTCCCTGCCTGTCTGCCATTGGAAGAGATGGGAGAACTTAGAATAGCCAAAGTTTTCCCCCATCTTTGCCTGGGCAAGGGTCTCGTGTACAGGATGGGGCCAAGTGTATGTTGTGCAGCAGCCTTTGAAGCCTGGCGAGGGGCAGGATGTGAGGGGGTGTGGGGACACGGCCCCCCAAACCCCTCTACACCTTTCTGCAGGATTAACAGCTCTGCAGCTATTATCCTATCAGAGAAAATCAGCCTCATCTGCAGAACCTCCATTAGAGACAGGCTGCCCGGGATAATTGACTCAGATACTGCTAATCTAATTCATCCACAGATGTCTAACCAGAAGCCCTTGTACCATGGGGGTTTCGAGTTAACCAAGGATGTGGGAGGCTCCCTGTAGGTCGTAACTCGGACCTGTCTAGGTAGAGACGGCACCTGGACGTGAATGGTAGTTTGACTGGCTTCCGATAGGAGGAGGGGAGAAGATGCCATCTGATGTCTGTAGAGCAGGCCATGGGAATCCGGGGGAAGTGAAGTTGGGTCTCAGAGGGAGTCTGGTGCTGAACCTGGCCACTGGGAAATCCCCTGGAGGGAACAGAATGGGTCATGGCACAGCCCAGGGCTTCTCCAAGTCCTCGCTCCAGAGAACACAGCTCCATTTCCCCTGCCTGGGCTTGGCCCAGGTTTTGCTACTCCCTGTCTGACTCTTACCTCATTCTCTGGCCCACTGAAGGAGCGGGTGCCGGGGATGTGTATGACAGTGCCTTGGCTGGTGTGCAGAAAGGTCAAGGGGGGCTCCCCTTTTATTCAGCTAGTGAGAGGGAAGGAACTTTGATCTGAGTGTTCCGTGGAACTGATTGGTGGGGAGGGCTGGGAAGGGTCCTAGAAACCACCAGTTTGTTTGTTTCTTTGAGGATAACACAAACACATTTCATCAGAGCTGTCCGGACACCCGGGGTGGAGGGGACATCAAACCCTGGGATGAGAAAGGCAGTTCAACCCAAGTGCCCTCCCAACTCTCAAGGTTCCCTCCTTTGTAACCCAGTCAGCTGGGGAAGTCTGGCTGCGTGCCAGTAGCCACATGGGACAGTAGAGGGGAGAGCCCTGGGCCTCTGGCCTAGTTGGACTCTCTGCTCTTCCGGCTCTCTGGGTCTGTAATCCAAACCCTGCGTCTGGTCCCAGGTGGCCTGCTCCCCCATACAGGTCCATACTCAATGGAGCGAATTAAGGCCCTTTCCTCTTCTGCTGCACTCAAGTCATCCAGGATTCTGTACTTGGAGGACCACGTCTGGAACTGTGCTTTGTACCATGCCTTATAATCAGGCAAGAAGTCAGCCAGTCACTACCTGCAGAATCTAACTCTGCAGGAGGAAAGTGGTGGTTTTGCCCTGCTCAGACGCATCTGGAAGACCGTGCCATCCCATTTTAGAGGGGACCTTAGTGAACTGGAACATGGCCAGGGGTTGGCCACCAGAATGGCCAAGGGGTATTCAAATCCATTCCGTACCAAGATTGGTTGAAAGAGTTGGTAATGTCTAGGGCAGAGGAGATTTAGGGATGTGGGTGATGATAAATGTTTAACAAATAGCTTGGGGTGGGGGATGTTGGGGGGGTGGGGAGGGATGAATCCAGGATACACTTCTAAGTTTAATCAGCATTAACATTTGCCTCTTTCTGAGGTGTAAATACTCCCATTGAAAATTTAACAATTGCCTCTTACAAGAACTGGGCCCAGGACACCCGTGCTCTTAGGGAGAACCTGAAGGTTGTCTTCAAATATTTGAAGGTTCTAATGCAGGTGAAGGATTATATTTATCCATTCTGCTTGGCCTTGAATTCAGAACTAGGATGGAAAAGAGAGATGTTATAGAAAGACAGATTTCAGTTCTGTGTGAGAAAGGATTTCCTAACAGAACTGTCTCAAACATTGGATTTTGATCTTGAAGGTCATGTTAAAAAAAAAGGCTACCTGCCATAGTAGAAAGGGTGACAGGCCTGGAGTTGGGAGACCCAGATTTGAATCCTGCCTCAGATATTTACTAGCCATGTAACCAGGGGAAAGTCCAGTCAATAATGCTGACCTACTATGTGCCAGGCATTATGCTAAGTAAGTGCTGAGAATGCCAAGAAAGGGAAAAGACACATCCTTAAAGAGCTCACAGTCTGATGGGGCAGATGACATATAAACAGCCACAGCTAACAAGATATAGACAGGATAAATCGGAAATGATTCACAGAGGGGAGACCCTAGCAGGGGGGGATCGAAAAGTTGTCTTTTTGTTACCCCATCCCACACCCTGATTTTATAAATGAGGCTCAGCATAGTAAAGGGACTTGGTCAAGGTCACCTGGAGGCGGTCACTAGCGGTCATGATTCAAGCCCAGGTCCTCTGACTCCGAATTCATTGTATTTTTTTTCCCTTTACATCATGTCTTCTATTGAAGGGGATGGTAGAACTGAGCTAGCCTGGCCAACAACACCTTTCTCTTCTCGGGGAGCAAGGCTGTATGACCGTTTGTTGAGGATGGCCCTGAAGGGTTTTGTGCCTTTGTGCCAGTTGGCCTCCGGGATCCCTTCTAGCTCTGAGAGTCTAAGTGTGACCCGCTGAGCCTCAGTGAATGAGTAGGATTTGGATAGGGCAGGGGAGGTGGGAGAGCATTCCAGGCAGAGGGGATGGCAAAGATGTCAGAGGTGATTTACGCATGATGAATGCTGGCACAGTGAGAAGACTCTTAGCTCGTTTTTGCAAACTAAAAGTTTCTCTAGCCTTCCTGGTCAGAGAAATGATGTCCTAATGATGGTGAATGCCAAAGCCTTGATAAGTGGTCATGTTTTTCCACTTTGGAAAACACTTGTGTTTTTTTTCCCCTTCTGTTCTCTCAGAGGAGGCCCTTCTCCTTACCAAAATCACCCTAATAGCTTTTCCCTCCTAGCCCTGCTTGATCGGCAGATTTCCAGTTACCAGTTACCCTAATCGCCTTGGGCTCTGCCTCCTACTTTCTTGGCAGATTAACCTGAACAGCACCATGAGCATCATGAGCAGGAAGTCTGTCACGGTGGCCTACGGGGAGGCGGTGCACCACATCATGCAGTTTGACCCCTCGGACCCCAGCTACCTCTATGTGATGACATCCCACCAGGTAAGGACCCTCCCCGCGGGCTCCATCCCTCCCGTGGGTCTGTGGCCTGGAGTGTCTGGGGTGAATCTTCCTGATTGGGAGGGCAGCTGAGTATCCCTTTAGAGAGGGCAAGAGGTGACTTCTGAGCTCTGTCAGCATTTGGGGGACGGGGGAGCGGCTCTGGAGGAACCTTGTCTGTTGGGTGTCGTGGACGAGCTCATGCTTTGGGACCGGGTTTCCATACCACGGCTATGAGGCAATGACAGCTCTGTTTACCAACTCATTTATACAGACGCTTCTTCCTATGCTCCAGAACAGGGCACCCAGTTTTGAATGAGGAACTGGGGGCTAAATCTGTGTCAGAGAGTTTCTGTCAAAGCACAATTTCAGACACCAACTCTAAAAACGAGACCTTTCCTCACTCATTTCCACATTCTCCTGAAATTACTTTGTATACTTTTTCCTGATTTATTTGGGCACTTATTGTATTCTTCCAATAAAAGATAAGCTTGTTGAGGGGAAGGTCTTTCATAGGGGTGGGGAACCAGCAGCCTTGAGGCCACATGTGGCCCTCTGGGTCCTCACGTGCAGCCCTTTGACTCAATCCAAACTTCACAAAACAAATCCCGTTAAGAAAAGGATTTGTTCTATAAAACTTGGACTCAGTCAAAAGGCCACACCCAAGGACCTAGAAGGCCACATGTGGCCTTGAGACCACAGGTTCCCCACCCTTGGTCTAGTATAATGTCTGGCACATAGTAGGTGCTTAATAAATGCTTGTTGCATGGAATTGAAGCAATGAGCTAGCAACCACAAGGAAGCTCCCTCACGGCCCCCACCATAGTCCTGCTTATATCCTCATTCCTGTATCATCCATACGCTTTTTCCATCTCAGGTTAGAGAGCCCTGGACCCAAGACCAAGAACGGGGTGGTATACTTGAAAGAACATTGGACTTGGAGTCAAAAGATCTGGGTTCAAATCCCCCATTTACTGGTTGTGTGACTTTGGGCTAGTCATGGGACTTTTCTGGGCCTTAGCTTCCTCCTCTGCCCAAGGGGCTGGACAGATGAACCTCAAGCCCAAAAGGTTTGATCCTATGATTCTAGAACCCCACAGAGGCCTAACTCCTCTCTAGGACCTGCAAGCCTCCTCAGTTCCACTATTCTGACTGAGAAATTCAAGTTAGCAATTATAGAAGAAGACACTGTGTGAGTGAGTGGTAAAATCAAAATGACAGGTAGTCAATGCGGTAGGAATTCAGAGCAGGGAAAGATCCCTGTGGGCTGTGGTAATCAAGGGAAGCATCTAAAAGAAGATTGGATTGACTGCCCAGGGTAGGATCTCAAAACCCTTTATTTAAAAAAAAAATCAGCAGCCTGCATCATCATCCCATTTTAGGGTTGGAGAGACTGAGACCCAGGTAGGTAAAGCGCTGCTCTGGGTGCTGGCCGGGCTAAGTGCCTGGTTTCCAGCCTCCATGCAGGCTTCTGCCCTCTGCCCCTGCCTTACCTGCGGGGAGAGTGGTCCCCTCCGTTACCTCTCCTCAGAGTCCTGATTGGCCGAGAGGAGTCGAGCTCTGGTTTAAATTAGGTTTTAATCTGTTGAAACAAAAGCAGGAACCGCTAATTTTATATTTTTATTTTCTGACCATAATTCCCTCCAGACCGGCCATGCCGGGCCAAGCAACTCCTTATCACCATCTTCATCTCCCTCTCTCCCTCCTCCCCTGAAGCCAGACATGAGCCTGCACAGGGCCTCCGGCCCAGGCCCCTGTTGCCAAGGAGCTCAGAGCTCCTGCTGGCCAGAGCCCCAGGGACACCATCCTCCTGCATTTGGACAGGGCGTGCTGGACCTTGGAGAGCACTGACTGTGGTTCCCTCTCTTCCCTCCACCCCTAGACTTTCCACAAACCTGACTGTGCAAGAATACGTGCTTCTAATTATTCTACCCTCAAGAGAGCAGAGAGCCCCATGGAGACCGTGAGGGCTAATGGGAAGAGCCAGTGAGCTTGGGTTTGAACCCTGGCCCGCACTCTTATTAGCTGTGTAACAACTTCTGAGCATCAGCTTTCTTATCTGTAAAATGGGAATAATGAAACTAGGTTTTGGAGTCAGAGAGCCTGGGTTCGAATTCTGGTTCTGCTAATGATTACCACTATGACAGTGGGTAAGTCATCTCACCTTTGGCCTGCTGTTTTCTTATCAGTAGAATGTGGCATTTGGATCAATAAGGCCCTGTCTCGCTCTAAGTCCTATAGTCTTTATATTAATGTGATAGCAGCAAGGCTGGCCCTCTGTACATTGTGATATGGGCAGAGCTTAACTTCTTACTAAGGTGCCGTTTTGTGACACTCTCCTGCTCAACAACCATCAGTAGCTCTCTAGAGGACAAAAACCAAACATCTGAGCCTGGCATTCAAGGCTTTTCATCATCTGGTGCCATACTGTCCTCTACAGCCTCACTTACCTTCTCCCTTTCTTTCAGCCAGATTGGATGATTTATAGTCCCAAAGCTGCTTTCTCAACACTTTCTGGCCTCTGGGCCTTTGCCTATGCCTTCCCCTCCACCTGTGATCACCTTCTCCTAGGATTGCAGGACAGGGAGGTGCCAGGTGGTATTCTGGGGTTTGTCTAATCCAATGCCCTCATTTTATAGAAGTGGAAACTGAGCTTCACAGGTTAAGTGACTTGTCTAAAATCACACAGCTAGAAAATAGTAGAGCTCAGATTAGGATCTTGGATTCTCTTGATTCTAAATCTAGAGTGTTTTCTAATCTTATCACATCAGGCCCTGCCTTCCCTCATCTCAGCCTGTCAAAATTCTGTCCATCCTTCAAAACCCATCTTGACTTGCCCAAGGTCACACAGGTACTGGTAGTGGTAATGGTAGTGGTAGTGGTGGTGGTGGTAGTAGTAGTAGTAGTAGTAGTAGTAGTAGTAGTAGTAGTAGTAGT
>NW_020954551.1:37633794-37642381 GCF_900497805.2 Vombatus ursinus | reverse complement strand
GTAGTAGTAGTAGTAGTAGTAGTAGTAGTAGTAGTAGTAGTAGTAGTAGTAGTAGTAGTAATAGTAGTAGTAGATTATAAGCTCCTTGAGGGCAGAGACTGTTACCTCTTTTTATATCCCCAGCACTTAGCATAGTGCCTGGCACATAGTGGGTGCTTAATAAATGTTTATTGAATTGAGGATGAGAAGAAAAAGGAAGAGGGTAGTAGTGGTAGTAGCAGAAGTAGATTATAAGCTCCTTGAGGGCAGGGACTATCTTTTCCCTCTTTTTATATCCCCAGCACTTAGCACAGTGCCTAGCATATAGTGGGTGCTTAATAAATATTTACTGAATTGAGTAGTGGTAGTGGTTTATAAGATTATAAACTCCTTGAGAGCAGGGACTGTTTTTTGCCTTTTTTTGTGTCACTTAGCACAGTGCCTGGCACATAGTAGACACTTAAGCAATGTTTATTGAATTGAATTAAGTAGGAGGAAGAGGAGAAACTGGCATGTACAATTTACAAAGTGATTTTTACACATTATTTCATTTGGACTTCACAACAACTGTGTAAGATAGGTGCTCTGAGTATTATTATCCCATTTTATAGAAGAGTAAACTGAAGCTATGAAGTTAAGTGATTTTCCTGTAGTTACTGCCTACATAGTAAGTGACAGGGCCAGGATTCCAATGCAATCAATCATTAAGCATTTATTTAGCACCCAATATGTACCAGGTTCTGGAGATACAAAGACAAATATCAAACAGGCCCTATCCTCAAGGAGCTTTTGTTCTCTTGGGGAGAACTCTGGCTCCCTGACTCCATACCCAGCACCCTTTCCATTCTACTACATACACACCACACAAAACTAGGAAAATAGGTCCGGCTCGGGCATGGAGAGCTGATCATGACTGGGTGTTTTCCCCTCCCAAATGACACCAACATTTTTTTTTTTTTAACCAGGGGCCTCAATGTCTTAGTCCACAGGAATGGGATAGCAAATGGTGGGGATTTCAGGCTCTATCTCTGGCTGGTGGGGGAGAGCTTTTTTTGGGAAAAGGACATTCTTGGGCCCCTCATACACATCAGTGACTCCAGTGCCTTCTGGGAGTCCTGGCTGGAGAGATGGCCAGAGATGGCCACCCAGAGCGCCAGCCTGTGGGACCACTAAGTGGGACTCTTGTGGGTAGGGAGGGGCCCTGGGCTCTGTTCCAAAACAAGCCATGCTCTTGGTCACCCAGGCCCCAAGCCCCATGATCATCTGGGATGTTTCCTCCCCCGCCTATCCCTGTCCATCCACTTAGTGCCATATGCTTGGCACTCTCTCTTAATTTCATCCTCTCTGTCTCCCCTTGCTCTGCTTTCCTCATTCCTTCTCCCTGGGACTTCTGTAGGAACTTCTCACTGGTCTCTCCTGTCTCTGATCTATCCTTATAGTCGTCAAAGTTACCTTCCCAGAGCACAGGTCTGACATAGGCACCCCCCCACCCCACGTGCCCATTGTTGTGTATGAAGTAAGATACAGGCTGCTCCTTAGCTTAGCATGATTCCAAACCTGGGCTCAGCCAACCTTTCCAGCATTAGCTTAGTCTACCAGCCTTCATGCAGTCTGCTTTTTGATCAGTTTGGGCTCCTAGCAATTCTTCAGTCTTCTCCTGCCTTTTCCCACCTCCATATGTGTGCACTTCCCACACCTGGCATCCATTCTCTCTTCCTCTCTACTGGTTGAAATTGTTCTTTTCCTTTAAAGTCCAGGTGTAGTGCTAGGCTCCGTGAAGTGTTTCCTGATCCTCCCCTCCATCCCCTACCCCAGCTGAAAAGGATGTCTCTCTCTTCAAATAATAATTATTATTATTGTTGGAATTAGAATTTATATAGCCCTTTTAAAATTTACAAAGCCCTTTACCCGTGTTATCTTAGTTGATCTTCATATCAGTCCTATAGGATAGATGTTATCCCCATTATACAGATGAGGAAACAGAGGTTAGGAGACTTGCCCAGGGTCACACAGCTAGTGAGGATCTGAGGGAAGATTTGAACTCAGGTCTTCCTGACTCTGAGTCTGCACTCTGTCTACCGTGCCTCCTGGCTGCCAAATTTCTTACAGCACTTGGATTGGATCTCTGTTTTGCTTTGATTGCATTCTACCTTATGCTCATCAGATAGTCAAACAAGCATTTATTAAGTACCCACTATATGCTAGTCTCCAGGGATACCGAGATAAAAATGACAGTCCCTGCTCTCAAGGAGCTTACCTTCTATTTAGTAAGTATGCCCTGTTACTCTTATTCAACTGGAAAGTCTTCCAAGGCAGAGACAGTTTGATCTTTGCATCCTCAGCACCAAGCTTCCTTGCACATAGTAGGTACTTTTATTAAATGTTTATTGATTTTTAATTTTGAGTAATAAAAAGGCAACTACTCCTGAGTGTCAAAATGCATGCTGTAGGAATTTGGGAGAATACAGGAAGATTAGCGGGGGCTGAAGTAGTCAGGGAAGGCTTCCTGTAGAAGGGAGCCCATTTCTGAGGAGTGACTGACTTGTACTCCTTCTTACAGATGGCCAGGGTGAAAGTTGCCGTCTGTGATCAGTACACCACTTGCCCAGACTGCCTGGCTGCGGAGGACGCCTACTGCGGCTGGTGCGCCATGGAGACCAGGTAAGGCTCCTATGGAGGCATGCTGCCATTCATGATCCTTCTTCCCTCCCTCTCCTCCCTGTCTCCCTGCCATTGGACTGTGGGTCAGAAGGACTATGTCGCCATTCCACGATCTTTCTTTCCTCCCTCTCCTCCCTCTCTCCCTGCCTTTGGACTGTGGGTCAACCATTGGGACCTGGGACCAGAGGAGGAAGGTCTAGGTTGCCCATTGGTACTTTGGAGGCAGGGTGTTTATGGGAAGTGAAGGTCAGTGTGAAAAGCTACAGAGACAAATTAAGGCTTGATATCAGGAAGAACTTCCTAACAATTAGAGCCCTCCACAAGGGCATCATAGGGGCATAGATTTATAGCTGGAAGGGAAGTTGAAGGTCATCTAATCCAATCCCCTCATTTTCTAGATGAGAAAGCTTAAGGCAAGAGTTAAAAAAAATAGTACAGTAGAAAGATCACTGGATTTGGGTTTGTACGCTATTTCCACAATTTATGATCTGTGTCATTTAACCTCAGTTTCCTCATCTGTCAAATGAGGAAAGTAGACTGACCTGTGAAAGCCCTTCTAACTCCAGCTTTGTGATTCTAGAAGTGTCTTGCCCAAGGTCACACAGAAGGTAAGTGGCAGAGCTGAGATTCAAGAGGAAGAAAGTTGGCTTGGAAGGTAGTGAGTTTACCTTTATTGGAGGTCTTCAAGCAAAGGCTGGATGGTTACTTTCCAGGTGCAATGGAATGGGTATATTTTTTAGATATGAGATGGACTAAATACCCTCTGAAAACATTAGGAAAACAGCTGCAAGGCAGGCTACAGGTATAATTTACTTAGATTACCAGAAAAAAGGATTTGATAAAGTCTGTCACAGTTCTAGTGAAACTGATGAAGAAATATGGACCAGACACTGATGCAGTTTGGTGGATTTGGTCTTGGTTGAATGGGTGGATCCAAAGAGTAGTCATGAATGGGTCAGGGTCAAGGTCAACTTGAAATAAAGCAACCCAGATCTGGGCTTGACCCGGTTCCTGTTTGGTGTTTTTTATCAATGACTTGGGAAAAGGCAGAGATGGCATACTGATCAGATTTACAGATGGCACAGAGCTAAGAGACAGCTAACATGCTTCATGACAGAGCCAAGATTCCAAAGGATCTCAATAGACCAGACCACAAGGATGAGTCTAGGAAGACAAAATTTTATAGGATTAAGTGCAAAGTTTTAACACAACTGAATTTTTAAAAATCAGCTTTGCAAAAACAAAAGAGGGATATTGTGCTAAGAGAGATGTTCATCTGAAATTGATCTTCGGGGCTTAGCCAGTTGTATTTTAGAAAGAACATTGCTGAGTATCCGGAGGAGGGCAAGATGGCGAGTCAGGAACTGGGGATCTTTAGCCTGGCAGTAAAAAGACTTAGGGGAATGAGGACAGCTGTTGTCAAGCATACAAAGGGATGTCACATGGAAGGAGGGGCAGGGTTAGACTGGTTCTGCTAGAACCTGGAGTAATGGGTAGAAATTTGATTGGAGGCAAATTTAGTCTTGAAAAAAAAAATCTTACTGATTAGAGCTACTCCAAAGTGCAATGTGGCACAGTGGATAGAGTGCTGGGAGTTAGGAAGACTCATCTTCCTAAGTTCAAATCTAGTATCAGACATTTACTAGCTGTGTGACCCTGGGCAAGTCACTTAATCCTGTTTGCCTCAGTTTCTTCATCTGTAAAATGAGCTGGAGAAGGAAATGGCAAACCACTCCAGTATCTTTGCCAAGAAAATCCCAAATGGGGTCACAAAGAGTCAAGCATGACTGAAAAAAAAAAAGACTGAAAAATGGAATGGGCTGCCTTGGGAAGAAAACTTCCCTGTCTCTAGAAATGTTTAAGCAAAAGCTGGGTAACCACTTATGGTGTACATTGTAGAATGGATTCTCGTTTAGGCATGAGTTGAACCAGATAGCAGCCTCTGAAGTTTCTTTTAATCCTGGGATGCAAAATATTTATAGGTGCCTGCTCTTTGCCCAGAGCTAGGCCTGGAGCAGCAATCTGGACTCAGGAATGGCAAGCAGGGAATCTGTTGACATCTTTACGTCTCTCTGTGATTCTGGGCAAATGAGAGGACAAGTGTCCATTGGAGAGGCTTGCAGGGGAAGAGAAGTCATCAAGGAAAAGCCAAGTTTAAGTCAGAGCAGGGGGTGGGGCTAGAAGGAAGGCTTGTAGGAGCTGTCCAGGTTTAGGGGAGTTTGCTCATGGCTGTTCCATAGGTGCCCCTTCCAGCTATAAATCTATGCCCCTACGATGCCCTTGTGGAGGGCTCTAATTGTTAGGAAGTTCTTCCTGATGTCAATCCATAGCCATGGATAGGCTGATCCATGGAAGGATCTAGTCGAGAGATGGGCAGGGGCAGAGTGGGCTCAGGCTTAGATACAATGTCCATTTCTCTCTCCCCGCCTGGCTGCAGGTGCTCCCTCCAGCATGAGTGTGCCAACTCCAGTCAACCCCACTTCTGGACCAGTGCCAGTGAGGGTGTCCAACGTTGCCCATCCATGACCATCCTGCCCTCCGAAATCAATATCCACCAGGAGTATTCGGTATGTATGCAGCAGACAAGGAGTGGGGGGGTAGCTGGGGAGCAAGGAGCAAGGAAGAGGGAAGGTGGAGCCTACCAACTTGCTGAGACGTAGTGAGATAAAGTGGTTAGAGTTCGAGTTCTGACGTCTGGAAGACCTTGTTCAAATCTTGCCTCAGACTACTTATTTGACCGTCAGCAAGTCCCGGACCTTCTCTTCACCTGCTTAGTCATTTGTAGAGCAGGTGAACGGTATCCATTCCTTACAGCTCTAAATCTTTGAACTCAGAATTTGTGGTGCTTTCTCCACTGAGAAACAACCAAGCATGCCCCCACAGGGTGGCTGCTAGGAGGAGTGTGGCTTATTGGAATAAATGTACACGATGGAGTCGAAAGGCCTAGGTTCAAATCCCAGTTCTGCCTCTCGACAGTAAGTCACTTTCCTTCTCTGAAACTCAGTTTTTGTACTAGTTGAACTCTGAGGTGTCCTCCACCTCTCACATTTATAAACCTAAGATCTAGGACTCTGATGGCATCAGGATGGATCAAGTTAGGCAGACTTGGCAGGATGGGCAGGTAAGGGGGGCAGATCTCAGCAGCAGTCCATGTGAAGGAGCCCCAAACAGAGCAGCATTAAGGGCCAGGGTAGGCAACAAGTGAATATCCCAACAGGTGGCTGGAGAAAAAACCAGGGGGGTCTGGCACAGGTAATAGGTGACAGGTTCGAACAGGCCAACTGTCAGTGTCTAGTTCTAGCATTCCAGTGTGGGGACCCCTTATGGACATTGAGGTTCTGGAGCAGTACTTCAGCCCCAATTCCCCCCAACCAGCATCCCATTTACTGGAACTAGGTGCAAGGTTGGGGCTTGATTGCCAGGGAACAAAGCAGGAGTCTGGTTATGAGTACCAACCAGACATAAGGGTATAGCCAGATCAGCTGATGATGCCAAGTCATTGGCCGTCTTGTTCTTAGCCTAGGGACACTGATATCCACCCCCTGCTATCAATGGATGGTCCTAGAACCAGAGTCTGAGGTAGGGCTAAGTCGACCATTCAGAAGACTAGAAAACTTAGAACGCAAACCATTCATTAACAGTAACTTTTCCACGTGTCCAAGTGAACATCACATTTACCATAACTGTAATCCTTCATGTCAGTAAAGGCTTCATCATTTTTACACCACTTCTCTTGTTGAAGTCCATTTTGTACTCATTTCACCCTCACAAGATCCTTGCAAGGAACTATCATGTCCATTGGACAGATGACAAAACCGAGGTCGAGAGAGTTAAGTGACTTGCTCATAGTCACACAGGAAGGTCTCCCTTTTAGGGACCACACAAGATGGGGGGTTTAGGAAAGCCAAGGAGAGGATCATAAGATTTTGTAGCTGAAAGAGGTGTTAGGTCCTCTCATCCAACCATTCCATTTTACAGATGAAAAAAACTGAGACCCAGAAAAAGGAAGGAACTTGCTCATGGTGACATATAGTAATTGGCAGAGCCAGGATTTGGTCCTGTCACCTGATTCCTGATCCAAAACTCATTCTGCTATCACACACACACACACATACACATATACACATATACCATATACATATATATCTTTATTAATCTATATATATCTTTATCTATTCCACATATACATATACACACATATCTCTATATTTCTATCATCTATCTATTTATCTGTCTGTCTATCTATCTGTCTATCTATCAAACAGCATTTTCTGCCGTGGGAGCAGGGCCTCATGGTTGCTCCCCCCTGGCCATGGACATTGGGCCCATCCCATGGCCAGCTGAAAGTCTCCCAGGCTTCCCTTTTGCGACTTACAGTAATGACCCCTTGAGCCCCAGTTGCCTCTGGGAGCCTCGGTGGTTTGGCTTGGTCTGGATAAGGGTCTGGCTTTATGCCCAAGAAACGACTGTTCTCCAGCTGAAACCTGCCCCAAGCAGGGAGGGACGGGCAGGCACTTACCCAGACTACCACCAGGCTGATGGGGGAGGACCATGGACGATGGACAACATGCCTCCCAAGTCCTAGCATTTCTGGCAGTTTTTTTTCCTTTCTCTTCTTTTTTGGGAGCCCAGAAATGTAGGAGTCAATATTTGCAAAACCGCCAAATGCCAACCTGCTATTTTGCATTCAAACGAACAGATGATTCTCCCAAAGCTGCTGCCGGGTGATACTTTTCTCGCTCTCCCCCAGTGAGAAAGGGACAGTTCTTCAGCTCTCACTGAGCTGCTGAAAAGCTCCCCTCCCCTTAGCAGCCATTCTCTGAAGCCCTGCCGTCTGCACCAGATAGGTAGGGCCTAGTGAGTATTGAGGTGATTGCTGTCAAAAGCGAACAGAATGAGAAAACCTTTTTTTTTTTCTTTGAAAGTGACACCAGGCTGGGAACTCCTGATAGTCAAGCAGTTTCAGGGCCCTCCAGCTCCGTGACTCAGGCAGATGACCTACCTGGCACAGCACTGACCAGTAGCAGGTGCCCCAAAGTCACACATGCTCTCTTTCTGACCTCAGAATTGTTTTTGCTCTGTGGTTTCTCCTCTATAAATGAAGGCAATTGGCCTAGAGGTCTCCTCTGCCTTCCGTATATGTGGCCTCATTGTGGCATGGAGATGAACCCAAACTCTGAAAAGAGAATCCAATAAATTCTAGACTTTCTTGGGGACCACCCACCTGAAAGAGCTTTGGGTGTGGTCCTGAGGAGGACTGCTAATGATCCCTCTCAATACCAGATGACCTAGCGATAGAGAATGGTGATTTGGTATAGTAGATAGAGTGCTAGGCTTGGAAAACCTGTGTTCAAATCCTGCCTCAGTCACACTGGACTTCAGTTTCTTGATCTGCAAAATGAAGAGTTTGGATTCTACATCAGAGGTCCCTCCCAGCTCTAAATATGGGATCCGATGGTCCATGCCTGTAACTAAGAACCAACTTTGCTAAAAGTGGAAAGGCTTGTCTCTGGGTTGACCCATAAGGGATAAATATATATGGCCATAGCCATTGATGAGGACTGTCCACAAAGGCATATTGAGCTTTAAGGCTAACGGAGTTATTGCTAATAGCTGGTTTGGCTCACTGCCCTCCAATCTCTTGGTCCTTTGAACAGGGTCCACTTAACCCCAATTTGCTGGCTTAGTCCCACACTAGAGGAGTTGGGCTCTCTATGAGTTGTGGGTCATTCCCGCCCCCCCACAAGAGTGGGAAATCATGCTAGTGTTGAAACAGATTAAATTAGTCTGTAATTCTGGACTGGATGCATTACTCATGGGCCAGCAGAAATAATAACTCATTGCTTACTTAACACATGGCTTTAAGTTTTACAGAGAGCTTTCTTTGTGACATAGTGTTATCTTTGTTATCCTCTTAGTGCCTGGCACATAGTAGGCACTTAAGTGT
>NW_020954551.1:37612732-37633784 GCF_900497805.2 Vombatus ursinus | reverse complement strand
TCTTTGTTATCCTCTTAGTGCCTGGCACATAGTAGGCACTTAAGTGTATATTGACTGACTGACTGAGAACGGGAGGGACTTACCCATGGTCACAGAGCTAGTAAATGATGGTGGCAGCATCTGACCCAGGTCTTTGCTGACTCCAAGTCTACTATATACATTGTGTGTCCTAGGATCTTGGAGTTGGGTGGGACCTTAGTGGTCATTTTATCCAATCCTCTACCTGATACATGAACCCAGGCTAGTCCCTTGGGAAATGAAGACACTTTTGTTATTGGTCAAAGTACCCACAGGTGTATTCTGATGCTTGATTTGGGGCTGCATTACAAACTCAATTGTTCTGTAGAGGTCCCTTTTTGTAGTTCAGAAGGAGAAATTTTTTTTTAGCCTTGGTTTGGGGTTGCCAGCATTCTTGCCTTATTTGGACCCCAAGTCTATAGTGAGTCCTATGAGGTAGGCAGGACATGTTTTATTATCCCTGCTTTACAGAGGAGGAAACTGAGGCACAGAGAAATGAAATGATTTATCCAAGGTCACAGAGAGGCCAGGACTAGAATCTAGGTCTTTTGAATCCACATTGACTGTGCCAGAGACCATCTCCTGCTGACCATTTGAAAGAGCACAGTCTGAGGCTCAAGGAGAGCCGGCCGGCTTGTGCTTCAGAAGAATGAATTAGATGAAGACCTTGGAGTGATGGATTTCTCTCCTAGTAGAGGGATTAGTGAGAAGGGGACAGTCCCACTGTTTGTGAGCTTCTGAAGAGAAGGGACTATCTTTCACCTCTTTTTGTATTCCCAGCATTTAGTACATCATGTGCTTGGTACATCATAGGCACTTAATAAATGTTTATTGATTGGGAATAATGGAAGTAAGGAGAAAAATGTTTCACCTTTTCACCATCAAAGCCACCCTCCCCTCATCCATCTGATGTCCCTAGTTCCCCAGAGCTTGTCTTAGGGGGCCCCCTTCCAGAGAAGGGGGAGGCCAGTGAACTGGAAAGCTGGGGAAAGGAAGGGAGGAGGTCACTATTCACCCGTTGGCCACATGTATTTCCAGGGTATGATCATCCAAATCAGCGGCAACATACCCAGTTTGAGTGGGATGGAGATGGCCTGTGACTATGGGAATGGCATCCACACGGTGGCCAGGGTTCCCGGCCCAGACTTCAGTCACCAGATAGCTTACTGCAACTTCCTTCCTAGAGACAAGTACCCTGAATTTCCATCAGGCCAAGGTAAGACCTGAAGGGTAGCAATCAACCCGTTAGATCTTTATTGGTGGTTTCCTATGTGCCTAGCCCAGGCAAGACATGGTGGGGAAGATAATAATAATAACAACAATGACAACAATAACAATAATAGCTAGAATTTATATAGCACTTACTATGGGCCAGACACAGTACTAAGTGCTTTACAAATATCCCATTTGCTCCTCACAACAACCCTGCAAATAGGTGCTTTTATTATCCCATTTTACAGTTAAGGAAATTTTAGTTGAACAGAAGTTGTGACTTGCCCAGGGTCACACAGCTAGGAAATGTCTAAAGTCAGATTTGAACTCGATGAGGTCTTCCTGACTCCAGGCCCAGCACTCTATCTAATACGCCACCTAGCTTTCTCATAGATATAAGAAGACAGATCCTATACCTCAGACAACTTAAAGGTAGTATTTGGGCTACTTCTGTCTTGTACGTGGGATCTTTTAGTGGTCAAAGATAAAATGCAGTTGGTTCAAAGCAAAGGCACTTAATGAAACATCATGGTAAGGAAAGTAGCAATACAACACTTTCCTCCCATAAACTAGGGACATGTTATCTCGAAAATACATACCAGCAGTGGGAAGAGTAGAAACACTTTGGGAACAGGTGTAGAAGGGCAGGCTCATAGGGAACACATGTGGAGGGACAACTTCCACCAAAGATGCCACCAATGTCTGCTAGTGGTGTCACCATATTTATTCTCTTGGTCTCATATAGTGTATTGTCTCTGCCAAGCATTATTCTCTATTAGTCTTACTTGGTGGCTGCTGGACAGTGTTGTGCTGGTTAATGGTTGCATGTCTCTGCTGGTCTCAGAGCTGCCAGGCTTCTGGGCTTCGTTTTTCCAAGGTACCTGCAGGCCATCTTGCCTCCAGTCCTCTAAAATGTAATGACTAGAAAGTCTCTCCTGGATAAGGTCAGACTGTTAGCTCTTTAGTTATAGACGGTATTTGGACCTAAGTCTTCTAAGGCCCGTGCCTGATCGAGTCACCATGCTGCTTTATGCAGGCTTTTATAGTCCACCTCAATCCTTTGTTCCAAATTCCTGCCTTTATTATTATGTATTGGTAGCCAGAAAAAAAGCCTTTGAGCTGCCCTATTATAAGTTAAGGGCAGCTAAACAGCACAATGAATGGACAGGAAATCTCATCTTCCTAAGTTCAAATCTGGCCTCTGACACTAGCTGTGTGACCCTGGGCAAGTCACTTCACTATGTTTGCCTCAGTTTCCTCATCTGTAAAATGAGCTGGAGAAGGAAATGGCAAACCATTCCAGTATCTTTGCAAGAAAACCCCAAATGGAGTCACGAAGAGTCAGACACAGCTGAACAACATAATGATAGGTTATCCAAAAGTGACAATAGGGAACAATTAGAAAAGATGAAAAATCGAAAATATGTACTGAGCTAGGTGCTTTGGGAGATATAATTACAGGGTCTCAGAGTTGAAAAGAGTCTCAGAGGCCTTCTAGTTCAACCTGTATTTGACCAAGAATCCCATCTGTACTGTATCTGGCAAATGGTCATCTGATTTTTGCTTAAATACCTCTAGTGATCTGAGGTAGCCCATTTCACTTTGGGACAGCCTGGACTTGTCTGTTCTGTGTTCTGTGATTAAACGGAAAAGTCTGATCACTCTTGCACATGGCAGCCCTTCAGAGACTTGCAAAGAGTTGTCAAATTCCTCCTCTCCCTTGACACTCCCAAATATCTCCAGTTCTCACATCTGATCTCATGAGGCAAGAAGTCATAGCCCTTTGCCACCCTTGTTGCCCTCCTTTGGACATTTACCAGCTTGTCAGTGTAATTCCTAAAATATGATGCCCTGAATTGAAGATGGTAATTAAGAGATAGTCTGGCCAGGGCAGATTATAGTGGAATTATTACCTGCCCTTCTTGTTTCCTAATGCAGCCTAAGTTGGAATTTTCTCTTTTGAATACTGTTATCATACTGTTGACTCATACTGAATTTGCACTTCACTAAACCCCTCAGATATTTTTTGCTGTCTAGCCATTCCTCCTCCGTCTTGAACTTGTAACTTTATTTTTTAAATCCATGAATAAGACTTGCATTAAAAATTTATCCTATTAAATTTTTGTTAGATTTGGCCTGTCAAAATCTTTTTTTTTTTATTTTGGGCCTCACTGTCATTCTAACCTGTCAGTTTTCATCCCAGCTTTGTATCATCCTCCGATTTAATAAGCATGCTGTCTTTCTCCGGGTCATTGATAAAAATGTTAAATGGTACCTGTCCATAGTCAGATCCCTGGGACACCACGATAGAGACCTTGCTATAATCATGGATAAATTACCTTAATACTTTATAGATAAATAATGCCTCAGAGTTTCTCATCCATTATTTACACAGTCCAGTAAAGTCAGTCCATTGGATATTATTATCCTTATTTTACATATGAGACAACAGGAGCCCAGAAAGGTGAGGTGATTTGTATGAACTTTTTTTTTTTTTTGGTTAGGCAGTTGGGGTTAAGTGACTTGCCCAGAGTCACACAACTAGTGAGTGTTATGTGTCTGAGGCTGAATTTGAACTCGAGTCCTCCTGACTCCAGGGCCAGTATTCTATCCACTGCGCCACCTCACTGCACTGGACGAACTCTTGTAACTAGTTGGGGGATGAGGAATGAGCCAGGACTAGAATCCAGAGCTCAGAGCTCGAGGGTGGGATTTCCCCCATAAACCGACTTCTTCTGGCTTCACCGTTTCTGTCAGTTGTGTCACCGTTGACCCTATCTTCCATACTTGAAAGCTTCCTGTTATTGACTTTTCCTTTTCTTCTACCTCTTATGTCACTTATGTCCCCAGCTTCCTTTAAGTCCCAACTAAAATCCCTTCCCCATCCCCTCTAAATTCTAGAGTCTTTTCTTCTCTTAATTATTTCCTATTTACCTGGTATGTGGTTTTATCAATCAAATTTTATTAAGTGTCTGCCCTGTGCCGGGCTCTGTCCTAAGTGATCTTTGTACGTAATTTTTTGTGTGTTGTCTCCCCCATTAGATCCCCTCGAGGGCAGGGACTGTCTTTTGCCTCTTCTTGTATCCCTAGTGCTTAGCGAAATGCTTGGTTTACAATAGGTGCTTAATAAATGTTAATTGATTAAGTTACTAAGTCTCATCCATTTCACTTCTTCAACATCTTTCATCACCATTTTCTTCTTTATTCCTGCTGCCATCACTTTAGGTCTTTTCGCTTCTATCCTTCCCTCCCCTCTTCTAACCCATCTTTTATAAGAGTAAACATGTTGTTCCTTTGCTCCAATATCTTCAATGGCTTCGTAGATAGATACATAGATAAATAGATAGATAGACAGACAGATAGATCTATCTGTCTATCTTTCTATCTGTGTATCTGTATCAAGTGCCAAACATATACTTTCCAAAAAGACTATTTTATGCAGAACTCATACAGGCCAAGTGTTCACATGGTGGTCAGAAGAACTGATACAAGGACACTCTCAAGGTCTCTCTTAAGAACTTTGGGACTGGTTGTGTGACATGGAAGACACTGGCACAGCACCGCTCAGCATGGCATGCCCGCATCCGAGAAGGTGCTGCGCTCTATGAGCAAAGCAGAATTGAAATATCTCAAAAGAAATGTGATATGGGCAAATTGAAAGAATCCAACCGAAATGTTCACATAGACTCATTTGTGCTTGACCTGTGGTAGAACATTCCGAGCTTGTATTGGTTGGTTTGATCAGTCACAGTCAGACACGCTGTAACTGGACTCCACCGTAGTGATGTCATTTTGGTCATCTTTGAGCAAAAAGAACAAGCAACCATCAGTGTGTGTGTGTGTGTGTGTGTGTGTGTGTGTGTGTGTGTGTGTGTGTATTTTACCCCTTTACATGTTAAAACAATTGTTAAAATTTGTTTTTTTTTTAAGTTTTAAGTTCCAAATTTTGTCCTTCCCTCCCCAACTCCCTTCCCCACTCCCTGAGATGGTAAGCAATCAGATTTAGGTCTTTCAATGGCTTCTTAATGCCTACTGATGAATGTTCATCTGAGGGCCTCCACACTATGGCATCATCCCACCTTTCCAACCTTATAAACTCTGTTACCTTCCTCCTTGTCTATGATCCTGCCAAACTGCATGCTATTCTTCCCACATGCCACTCCCTCTCCCATCTCCCTGCCTTTGCATGGCCCTCATGCCTGGGGATTCCCTCCCTCGTCAGCTCTGCCTCTTAGTTTCCCTGGTTTCCTTCAAGACCAGCTCAAATCCCACTTTCTGTAGCGGGCCTTTTTTTCCTGGACTCCCCAACTGCTAGTGTTTAACCTTCTGAGATTACCTTCCGTCTACCCTGTATGTATTTTGTATGTTCTTAGTTAGTTTCGTGATGTCTCTCCCATTAGAGTGTGAGCTCCTTGAGGCCAGGGACTCTCTCTGCCTATCTTTGTGTCGCCAGCACTTAGCATGGTGCCTGGCATACAGTAAGTACTTAATAAATGCTTATTCTTCTTGTGTTCTAAACTACTCTACCCTCTCCACCCTGAATAAATCTTTCATTCCTTCTTTCCCCTCCTCTACTTTTTTCCATCTTTTCCCTCTGTTGGAATGTTTCTCTCCCTATCTTCACTTGTTAAATTGCTATCCACCTGTCAATATCTAACACACTTTGAGAAAGCCCACCTGGACAGCAGCCCCCTTCTCCAGCTAATGATCATCCCCATCAGACCTTACAGAGTACTCTGTTTTGCATCTCTCTCTGTTTTGCACTTACCATGTCATATTATGTACTAGTTTTCAGTGTGTGCATATTAGCCCTTAACTAGACTGTAAACTTCATGACGGCAGGAACCAAGTCTTAACTAACTAAACTTTGCATCTCCCCCAGCAAAATGTACAATCACACATTAATAGACATTATTGAATTGAATTAAGCACCCATGGGCACTGTCCTCAGGGAACCCAGGCTGTAGCTGGGGGAGACCAGACTAATCCACCTTAAATAATCAGAGAAGGGCTAAAGTAGTAAATTGTGTCAGCCAGACAGTAGAACAATTGAAGAGTTTCTCATTGCCCTGTGTATCAGGGTTAGCCTATGGGGCCCTACCTGGGGGCAAGGAGCCTGGGATCTCAACCCCTTCGCATCTTGAAGGGAGTGCCCAGCCCTGTTCAGCTTAACACAGCCTCAGGGCCCCAGGACACAAAGGAATGTAATGTGCATCATGCCCACAAGCTGAATCCTACTCAGAGTTGCCAGGCAACATTTGCAATCTAGCTCTGGTTGCTGAGGGGACCCATTAAACCCTTGTGAATTGGGGGCCTCCAGTTTCTCTGGCCCAGACTGACAGATTGGACTTTCTGGGGTTTCTCTCCCAACCCCATTCCACCCTTGTTGCTGTACATGTGCTTCTGTTTGTGTACTGGGTTATGTCTCTATTTGTGTATGAGTGTATATTGGGGTCTCTCTGTATATGTACCTGTGTATGCACATGTGTGTGTTTGGGTTTTTGTGTGATCACATGGGTAGTATACAACTTGTTTTTGTTTTTGCCTATGAATCCAAAGAGATACGGGAAGCAAACCCATCTCACTCTCTCCCCCAACCCAGGGCAGCATTTCATAGAGGGAAATTGGGGGCCTTGGTTTCTGTGGTTGTATGGTGAACAAATAATACTGAAGAGTACTTAATGAGAGCAGTAATTATCTCCTCCTGGTGATAAAGCCTCTTCTTCTGAGAAACTAATTTTTTTTTTCTGGCCTGACCTCATTTATCTTCCCAGCATCTCTGAGAAGTAATAAGGAGTTGGGAGATAACAGCCTCCAAGGCTGTAGCCCAGAGAGGTTAAGGAACACTCTGGAAATCATACAGTGTATCATAAGCCAAGTTTTCTAACACCTTGTCTGGTGCTGTTCCTAACTAGCTATATTGTTTGGAGGGGGAGTGAACTGGGGTCCTAGGGAATTCCCAACGATACTCAGGTTGGCTACATGGTTGTTTCTGGTCTTTCTAGACTCCCATTTCTGTGCTGCTCCCCCACCTCCTATCACTCGACTGTCCACGCACGTCATTTTGGCTGGCTGTCCCTTGGCAGTGCCCAATATGCCAGAACTTTCTCTCCTGCCTCCCTGTTACTCTCTCCAAACTAAATTTACTCCAAAGGTTGAGTGAATACTAAGGGCTCAACCCCTAGGAACATTCACCTTTTAACCAGGAGCTCTTGACCTCTTGACTTAACCCAAAAGGCTTTGCTACTCACTGTCTGGTTGACCCTTGGCCAGCTATTTAAATTCTCTCGACCCTAGTTTCCTCATCGGTAAAATGAGAATGCTGGCCTGGATCACCTCTGTGGTCCCTTCCAGTTGCTGATGTAGTGGAAAGAGTGTATTTGGAGGCAGGAAATCTGGGTTATTTTGTATTTAGTTATCTCTCTTCAACTTGTGGCCCCATGATGTAAGCTCCGGGAAGGCCAGACCTGTTTCCTTTTTGACTTTTTATCCCGGATAACTAGCCCCAGCATCATAATGGGTGCTTAATAATAAAGACTCTTGGATTTAATAGAATCTCAGCTCCAGAACTTACTGGCAGTGTGGATTTGGACAAGTCCCAGCCTTTTAGAACCTCAGATTTTCTTCATCTTTAAAATGGTCCTAAAAATTCTCATGCTACCTACCTGAGAGGGCTCTGAGGAGAAAAGCAAATTGAAAGTCTGCATAATTGGCACATGTTCTCCAATCCATCTTCCACAGAAATGCCAGAATGATTTTTTCCTAAAATGTATGTCTGATCATGTCATCCTCACTATTCAATAAACTTCAACAGCTCCCTATTACCCACAGCAGTGGTGTCAAACTCAGGCTGCCTATTGGCTCAGAGACCACAAATGAACATTGCCTATGTTGTATTGTATCTTTATCGGTTTTGCTGAACGTTTCCAAATTGTGTTTTTGATCCGGCACTCGAGAGGAGTTGGAGGGTCGCTTGCCAGGGGGCCTGAGTGTGACCCCTCTATTTGACACTTGCAGTCCCTCCTCACCTAGCCAACCTTCTTTTCTGTTACACCCCTCCTCAGAGGCACTGGTCTGGCCACGGGTCTGCTTGTACTCCCTTGCATGCAACCCTCCATCTCCCATCTTTTGCCCTTTGCACTGGAGGTCGCCATGCCAGGAAGACTCTGCTTCCTCACCTTCCCCTCCCAGAATCCCTGGCTTTTTTCAATATTATGCTCAAACCTCACCTTCTACAGGAGGACTTTTCCCCTCCCCCCAGCTGCTAGTGCCCTTCCCTCTGAGACGACCTCCCACCTACCCTGTATGTATCTTGTACCTAGGTACATATGTGTTGTCTCCCCCAATAGACTGTGAGTTCCTTGAGGTCAGGGACTGTTTTTACCCTTCTTTATATCCCCTTCTTTTTAGCATAGTGTCTGGCATACAGTAGGGGCTTAATAAATGCTTGTTGATTGGAAAAAAATGGGAGCTATTATTATCGTGACTAAAGTTTCAGTAGTGGAATTTCAGGTGATGGGAGAGAGATTTTGGAGCCAGAGAGATGTTCATACCTACTCCTAGGGGGCTGTTCTCAGGGGAAACTGAGGCATACTCCCATCCCCAAGGAGGGGAGTAAGCAGGAATCAAATCCTCCTCATTCTTTATAAACATCCTTTTCTTTCTCTCTCTCTCTTCTCCTCCATTCCATTCTAGACCACGTGACCGTCCAGACAGCTGTGCAGGTCAATGGCAGAAACATCGTCTGGGCCAATTTCACCATCTACGACTGTACCCGCACAGGACGTGTCTACCCTCATACAGCGTGAGTGACACCCCCCCCCCCATGGGGACTTCCTGGTTGAGGGATGGGACTAAGGGGAAAAAAGGACCCAACCCAGTAATCAGTGATCAGTGTTAATTATTGAGCTTGTTAAAGGGACTTTTCACAACTTGTTTGAGCCCTGTTAACATTAAATGGATAATAATTAATAATAATAATAGCTAACATTTATATAATGCCTCCTATATACAAGGCACTATGCTAAGCACTTTACAAACATAATCAAATTTTATCTTCATGACAACCCTGAGAGATAGATGTTATTATTTCCCCATTTCACAGTTGAAAAAACTGAGGCAGAGGTTAAATGACTTGCCCAAGGGCACACTAGTTTGAGATGAGATTTGAACTCAGGTCTTCCTGACTGTAGGCCCAGTACTCTATCCAGTGTGATACACAGTTACTTCATTTGTAAACTTAAAGCACTGGAGTAGATCATCTTTAGTCTAGGACTAGGCTAGGACCAGGAGATCTAGGTTACTTTGCTTTTATCCTATATTTACTTCTCTGTGTCTACAGCATATCACACTCACACACATCCCAAGTAGAATATAAGCTCCCTGAGGACAAGAACTGTTTATTTTTTAACTTTGTAGCTCCAGCACTGGGCACAATGTCTGCTGTGTGTGTGCGTGCCTACATTATAGCAGGGACTTAATTAAGTGCTTGTTGAATTAAGAGAATTAAATTATGATCAAATACTTGGACGATCTCAGTTTTGACCCTGGAGAAAATCGTAGAATCAGAATCTTGAACTCTGAAGGGAAATCAGCCTTCCTGAAAAGGTGCTGTCAATCTCGTTTGAATACCTCTAGCAATGGTGTTGGGATAGAACTCTGGGTAAGGCAGCCCCAGTTCCAAATCTGCTTCTCTCTAGCTGGGTGACTTTTAGTAAGTCTCCCACCCTCTGTCTCTCCATTTTCCCCTCTGTAAAATGAAGGGGTTACATCATATAATCTCATAGGTCCCTTCTTACTCTGAACAATCTAGGAATCTCTAAGCTTCATATTTCCCAAGGTAGAAAAAGCCTAGGGTCACAAGAGATTGAGAGCTGGAAGGGAGAGTAGAGGGCATCTAAGCCTGTGTCTTCATTCTACTGTTGACAACACTGGCCCATGGAGGCAACAGGTAGTGATGTTCAGATTTGGGATTCGAACCCAGGCCCTCGGACTCCAGAAGCTGCTCTCTTTCCGCTGTATCACACTTCAGAATCTTTTTCTTCTGTAACTACCTACACTCATAAGTCCCAATTCTGGCACCTGGAGATCCACAAAAAATGTCTGTGTCTTCGTCCACATTATACCTCTTCAAGTGTTAGAAGACAGTGTTTATATCTCTCCTATCTTCTCTTTTCTTTTCTTTAAATTTCCTTTTCCATTAAATTAAATTCTTTTCTTTAAATGAAATTCTTTTCTTTAAATTACATTTTTCTTTAAGTTTTCTGAAATTATTTTCTTTAAGTTATGTTTTCTTTAAGTTTTCTTAAATTATTTTAAGTTTCCTTTTTCATTAAATTGAATTATTTTCTTTAAAATTTTTGTTTAAATTAAATTCTTTTCTCTAAATTACATTTTTCTTTGTTTCTTAAATTATTTTCTTTAAATTTTCTTTTCTTTAAATTCTTTAATTTCTTTAAATTTTCCTTTTTATTATTAACTTACCAAACGTAAACATTTCAATATATAGAGAACAGAAGGGAGGATTGTATGAAACTGTGAGCTTGTTACATGTACTATGTAAGTGTATATTAACCTCAATGTAGGAGTAACAAAATAGCCCTGCTTGTTTGTGTCTCTTTCCTAACTCCTGCTCTCTTCTGTTATATTTGATCATCCTTTTTTTTCTTTTCTTCTTCTTCTTCTTCTTCTTCTCCTTCTTCTTCTTCTTCTTCTTCTTCTTCTTCTTCTTCTCCTCCTCCTCCTCCTCCTCCTCCTCCTCCTCCTCCTCCTCCTCCTTCTCCTCCTCCTCCTCCTCCTCCTCTTCCTCTTCCTCCTCCTTCTCTTCCTTTTTTTGGTGGGGAAGGAGGGCATTACTACCATGCTCTCCTCTCTTCCCCTCCCCAAACTTCCTGCAGAATCATATATTTAGAATAGAAGGGACCACTGAATCCACCCCTTTATCTTACAAATGTTCCCGGAGACAGAAAGTTAAGTGATTTGCCTAGGGCTACACAGTAAGTATCTGAGCCAGGATTTTAACTTGAGTCTTCCTGACTCCAGGACCAGCTCTCTAGGCCCTCTACCACCTTGTTCAGTTATTTCAGTTGTGTCTGATTCTTTATGACCTCATTTGGGGTTTTCTTGGCAATGATACTGGAGTGGTTTGCCATTTTCTTCTCCAGATCATTTTACAGATTTAGAAACTGAGGCACGTAGAGGTTAAGTGACTTGCCCAGGGTCACACAGCTACTAAGTATCTGAGGCCATATTCAGATTCTATCATCAGGAAGATGAGTCTCCCTGACTTCAGTCCTGGCTCTCTACCCACTGGACCACGTAACCATCTCTTATAAGAAATGAGGATAGTCAAGCAAGTCTTTTTTTCTAGGCAGCTAGGGACACAATGGCTAGAGTTCAGGCCTTAGATACAAGAAGACCTGAATTCCAATCCTGCCCCAGATGTTTATTAGCTGTATGACCCTGGGCAAGTCATTTAGCTTCTCAAAGCCTCAGTTTCCTCACCTGTAAAATGGGGATGGTAATAATAACACCTACCTGATAGGATTGTTGTGAGCATCAAATGAGATAATGTAGAGAAATACTCATAAACAGAGCACTGTGTAAATGCTAACTATTGTTGTTTCTAGTCTCGACATCCCCAGGTCTTTCAACCATTCCTCATGTAGCTTGGTCTTACCCGGTCATTTTCCAATAAGTGAATGAAGTGGTAGATCAGGACCTAATAAGCATCCCCTCTGGAACTGGGTGACTTGTGTTTGGGGAAGGGCAGCTGGAGAAAAGTTTCCAGTTAATAAGGCAGGAAAGCCCCCCAAAGCCTAGAGATTGTCTAAGAAGGAGAGCTGCCAGGTACCATGCTTCCCTAACATAAAAAGTAGATGAGATTTTGGCTTTCTAGGACGCCCATCTGGGATCCTGCTTCCTCAAGTCCTAAACCACAAAGGATGTTGGTCTGTGGGAAACTTCTTGAGCCCCCTGGCATCTCAGCTCACCCTCCCCAAACTAGCCTTGCTTTTCTTCTTTGCTTTTCTTTTTTTCTGTTAAAGCAGCATTGAGGTCTTGGAAAGAGGTGAAGTAAGTGGTCCCCCCCTACTTAAGTTCCTAAGCTAGTTTGGGGTTCAGAGGTCCTCAGTGGTCCTGACTACATCTGGCTTCTCCAAATATAGCTTGAAGGGCAATCCTGTAGCTTGACCTCTCACCTCACATCGGCAATCAAGTCAAGTTAATAAGCATTTTTTAAGTGCTTACTGTGTGCCAGGCACTGTCCTAAGTCCTAGGGGGTACAAACACAAGCAAAAAGACACAGTCCTTGCTCCAGGATGGGGTTTGGCAGCCTCCCCAGGATCCTTAGAAGTCTGCATTTAGAGGAAGAACTTGGTGCTCAGTGAGAAGACTCATGTCTGAATCCCAGCTCTGTCCCTTGTTCACTGTGAGACCCTGAGCAAATGCCATCCTGTCTCTGGGCCTCAATGTCCTCATCTATTAAATGATTCCTTCTGGCTCTCAAGTCCTATGATTTCTTTGATTCTCTAGCTCTCTGATTGTGCACAGGTTCTCACTCTGGGTCTCTGGCTGCCTAGCTGTCCAAAATGAAGCAGATTAGTGGGTTTTCAAAGCCTATTATTACTGTGAGACTGGATGGGAAAATTGAGGCTCTCAGTGGAAATTTCCAGCAAGGAGCGAGAGAGATTGTCCTCTGAGGGTCAAGAGAGCAGAGCCCGAGGAGCCTAGGAAAGATTCTGACATTCAAGGATTCTTAGTGTTTTTGAGTCCTTCTAATAGCCCAGAAGGGTACAGGAAATGAATCATACCCTCACAGAGCTCCCAGTATAGGTCTGGGGTTCTTAGCCTGGGGTCTATGAACTTTTTTTTTAAGTTTGGTAACTGTATTCCAATATAACTGATTTCCATGATAATCCTATATACTTTATTTTGTGCATTTAAAAATAGTATTCTGGGAAAGGGTCCATAAGCTTCACCAGACTGCCCAAGGGGCCCATGACTCTCAATAAAAGGTTGAGAACCCCTGGTCTAGTTAAAGACAGTATAAGCACGTGAAAAGACAGACCAACAATACCAATAGAATGTAAACTCTTTGAAGGCAAGGAATGGGGTTGGAGGGAGCAGGAGTGGTAGTCACTGAGTTTCCCTGAGTTTCCCAGGGATTAAACTTTTTTCCCCTTCTCTGACTTGTTAGAAATGAATGTCATAGGGTTTCTGAGTTGGATCTCAATGTCATCTTGTCCAAACTTTTCATTTTGAGGAAACTCAGGTTTATAGAAGTGAAATGACTTGTCCTAGGTCATATCTGGTCAGTGACAAAACTGCGATATGAACCCAGGTCATTCAATTCCAAAGTGAGTGCTTTTCCCACTATGTCACAGTGCTTTCTCTTCAAAAGCAATATTAGTTGTTTGCTCAGAAAAAGTTCCCCAGGGACCTATGATAGCCCCTGCCTCTGGCACAGTCAGCAGGTTATGTGTGAGTCAAGGATGGAGAGGTGAGTCAAACCAGATGCATGTGGGCAATCTCAGTCCTTGGCCCCCAATATTTGAGCCTGATTCTTCACAGACATGTATTCATACACAACATGTATGACAGCTATCATGTCTCAGAATCCCTTGGGAGGGTTCAGCACTGCTGATAATGCCATGGAAAGAGCATTGAATGTGGAATCACAGGTCCTGGGTTCAAATGCTGGCTGTATCACTTACTATTTCTGTAACCTTGGCCACCTCTGAGCCTCAGTTTTCTCATCTGTAAAATAAGAGGGCTGAATGGGAAGACTGTTAAAGTCCATTTTAACTCCGGGCTAGGTCTTATTCTCTTGGTTTATCTTTCCCCAGACCTGTCTCTGGTTCTAAATGAAGACCAGACCTGGTAGCTGTGGGTCAGGCTGAGGGCCAGCCTCCATGCCTGGAGAGACATCCAGAGGGGATGGGCAAGGGAGAGGAGACCCGAAACCCCAGACCTCAAGACCTGTGCACGAGGCTAATCCCACAAGTCCAGAAGCAGTGTTGGACCCTAAGTCAAAAGCCAGAATCAGCAGGGCTTGTGAATCTGGTTTAATTCACCCAGCATGGTGTGATGGGAAGAGCCCTTCTCTAGGAGTCAGGAAACCTGGGCTTTTCTTCCATCTCTCCAACTAACTTGCTCTGTGACCTTAATTAAGAAAGCCACTTTCCTTTTCTAGATCTCATAGAAAATAAGAAATAGGACTAGCTGACTGATCTTTAAGGCACCTTCTGTTTCTGAAGGCTTAAGTTTGACATTCCCTTCACACTCAAATGTTCTGTTCTAAATACTCTTTACCCTCTGATGTTTTATGTTCTAAGACCCTTTACCTCTCATGTCCTGTGTTCTAACTCCTCTTCCCTTTCTGCCCTTCTGTTTTCTAAGGTCCTTCCCATCCTTGATGTGTCTTGTATTCTAATATTTTGTGTTCCAAGTTTCCTCTGAGCTGTGTCATTCTATATTCATTCAATCTGCCCACCAAGAATCATTCATTTGTATATATTCCAACATCCTCTGGTCTATGGAATCTTCCATTTCCAACATTCAAGGATCATGAGTATTTTTGAGCATCTACCGTGGGCCTAATTCTATGCCAGCTCCTGTTATGGAAGGGTTATGTAAGACAAGAGCTCACAGCCTAGTTGGAGCAACAAGGCCTAAACACGTGAAAAGATAACCAATAGTACAAGTAGAATGTAAACTCCTTGAGGGCAGGTCCTGTTTCAGGTTTTGTTTTTGTCTTTGCATCTCCAGAGCTTAGCACAGTGGGGGCTTATTAGATGAAACTGAATGGGATTGAATGTTAGATAAAATAAGCTAAGTGCCTGATAGGTAATTCTGTCAGGAAAGAGCTCAGTGTGGGCTCAGTTGGTCAGGGAAGGCTTCTTTCTCAAAGGTGACAACAGATCTGGGTCATGAAGACTGAGTAGATTTGAATTATTGAAGAGAAATGGGATTCCAGATGAGGAGAATAGCCCAAGCAAAGGCCCTGAAGTGGGTATAAAGGTGTCATGTCCAGCAGACGGTGAAGGAGACTGGGTGAGCAGAAACGGAAGGTCCGTGTTGGGGAGCAGTGGACATAGGGAGGCATTTGGAGGAGCACTGTGGATGTTAAATGGCCCCACCTTTGTTATGTTTTTCAGATGCACCAGCTGTCTGTCCACCCGATGGCCCTGTTTCTGGTGCACTCAGCAGCATACCTGTGTCTCCAACGTATCGGAGTGTGGAAACACAGCAAACCCCACAGTAAGTTGGACGTGTCGGAATCCCCTTCCTTGGAAACTTCTTCACGTCTGTGTTTTCTATCAAGGCTCTCAGTGGGTTTGGTGGGAAGATCAGGTGGCTAGCCTGTCCCAGGGTTCCCATGCCAAGGTCAGGGTCTTCTTTAATCCTCTTAACTGGATTGTACCCCAGTTTTGCATTGATCCTCCATTCCCTGCCCTTGCTTTCATCTTCCATACAGGTCTTCATAAAATCTAAGGTGGTTAGTGAGTTTCCTCTGCATCCACATCAGTCCCTTTAGCTAATTCACTTTTCCTCCTCATCAGATTCACTTCTCTTGGTGCCTTCAGGGTTTAATTCTTGAGACCCTCCACTCTGAGCTGACTTCCCCTTGAGGCTTTGGTCCATAGTATCGTACCTCTCCTTTCTTAGAGCCCTCTGAAATCTGTTCTTTCAAAATCTAGGGTGCATGTTAGATTATTACCAGCTGAATTCTCCTCTATCAAAAATTCTATGATGGAGTGGTCATTTCCCCACAAAATTCCTATCATTTCTATTATAGCAACCGTACTTTCCTTGTTGGTCAGAATCAAGTCCAGTGCAGAATTTCCCCTTGTTGGTTTCTCTACTTTGTGAAGGCTCAAATTATCATTAAGAAATTATTAGCTGTTTTGCCTTTGACAGATGTGGGTAATTAAAATCTTCCATAACTGCTCTATCATGCTTATGTTCCATATGTCAGAATTGGGCTTGTGATCTGTTTCCTGATTACATCATCTCTTTCCTCTTTTTGTCCAGGAGGTCTATAATCAGGGGTAAATGGTTAAATGTTTAACAACCAGCTCTTAAAAATATGCATGATATACTTTTTGAACTTAATCTACATTGTTAATATTTTCCCCATCACTTTCTTAAGTCTAGACAATCGACAGAGTAATAAATCAAACCCTGATTCCTAGTATTTGCCAATTTCCTGAGACATACATGCTCACACTGATCATTTAACAGTTGATTCTTGCAAGCTGGTATGAGCTGGCTCCAGCACACCCCTGTCCATGGTATACTCGCTCTAATGTCAACACCATTTCTGTTTCTATCTGTGTTGATCTTTACCCAATGCTTTCCCCTATGTTTGTCTCTCTGGTTCCTAGGTCTCCTCATATGAGCATAACTCCTCTGGAATTTTACCAACCCCATTTTTACATCCCCTGTTCCTTTAAGGGATCCCTAGCTTCCAAAGCTATATTCCAAGTACAGGTTCTATCCTACCCAATCTCTGTGAAGCCTATGGTGGCAAATTTGCCTCCTTGCACTGAAGGTTTTATTGCTAGCTACTATTTTTGGATTTTGTCTTCTGTGAAATTCTGAGCATCTCTGCTGCTATTTTTCTTCGTTGAAACTTTCTTTTATATGAAATAGGCATATGTATGTATTTTGTTGTTGTTCAGTCATTTCAGTCATGTCCAACTTTTCATGACCCCATTTCGGGTTTTCTTGGCAAAGATACTGGAGTGGTTTGTCATTTCCTTCTCCAGCTCATTTTACAGATGAGGAAACAGAGGAAAACATGATCAAGTGACTTACCCAGGGTTACGTAGCTAGTGTTTGAGGTAGATTTGAACTTGGGTCTTCCTGATTCCAGGTCCACTGTGCCATAAACATATGTGTGTACATATATATATATGTATGTATGTATGTATACATGTATCCATTTGGTGAGGGCTGTTCCCCACGCGTATCATAGGATGTCTTTGTGTCGCTCGAAGGGAGGCGGAATAGACGTCTCTAGCCTCTTCTTACCACCCTTCTCCAAGGGAGACTTTAATTCCTGCCAGGTGGGGAAGCAGAAGGGTTGAGGCCAGATGGTTTGGCCACTCTGTTCTCCTCAGGGAGAGGAAGTACTGGGCTAAAATTATACCCATCTAATCCCTTAAGTATTATTAATCTAGGTGATGTGATCAGATTCAAAGTAACTTCTGATCATTGTTTCATTAATGGGGGAAACAGGACCCCAACCTTTATATGTAAGGCTTGACCCCTTTCCCATTGAATATCCGGTCCTCAGTGAACACATATAACACTTAGTAAAGAAACCCATTTATTCAATTTGGTGGCAAAATAGGAGTCAAAGGAAAATATCTATGGGAGAATACATACCAGACAGTACAGAGTGAAAGGAGCTCTTCCATTGGGAGCAAAGAATTTCAGCTCAACCAAGAGAGAGATTCCCAGATCACACCCAAGGGAAAGTTCCCTGAAATCTCCCATGTAGGAAGCTGGGGCCAGGGACATGATAGAGGCAGCCAGCTCCTCTCACATCGCCTTCTTCCTGAAGCCTTTTCCTTCAGCAACCTGAAGTGGAGTTGGCATCTTCCATCCTCTCTCTTGACGCTGGAAACCAAAAGTAGCTGCAGAGCCCAGAACAGCTAAAGAGATTGAAGAGCCCAGAGATCTCCTTTCTCCCCTCCTCCCACCAACTTTGTCCTGCTTCTCATGTAGGTGCAAGGCATTGATCTCCACCAATGAGTAGATCTAGGCCACAGCCTAGAATACACAAAGTACCTTCGGGATTACTCCATCCTTGAGTTGGAGGTTTGGGGTTTTGTTTTTTTACTTTCTATATTTAAGCCACAGCCCAGAAATACTTGGCATTGGCTTGTAAGAGTGAGGAGAGAAGTACTGCACTTGGCACAGTGCCTGGAACATAGTAGGCACTTAATAAATGTTGATTGATTGAAGTCATAAACTTAGAATGAACTGAGGCCAGTGAAGTTGCTAAAGATGATTTTTTTTAAAGTATCTTTTTTTTAACTCTATTAGGGGAAAGAGAAATCAAAGAAATACTACTGCTTATGACAGAAAAGAATTTGAAGAGGAGGTGAGACTGTCTGGCTTTTCTTCTGCTTCTGTTATTGTCTTTCCTTATACTGGAAAGAGCAGAGCAAAGTGGTTCATCGGGAATGAACACTCAAAATAAGCAGAAAGGTAGTTCTGGATAGTAAGAGATTCTGTTATTGAAATGACCAGGAAAGATTCATGCTTCCAAGAAAAAAAAGCCTCCCACCCCTACCAGAGCAACTATTTAAATTGCTTATTGGCAGACCTCAACATATCTCATCCACAACCCATTTGGTTTTCTCTTTCAGTCTGTTCCTATGGCTCCCATAGACAAAGCCCCCCAAAATAGAAGGGCAAGCATGAGGTCTGGCCAGTGGTTGCTACCCAATGGGGAAACCAAGGTAGCTGGCAAGAAGTGGTATGGCTCATTCCATATAGGGAGGTGAAAGTAGAGTCAGTCAATCAGTCAGTCAATCAATTAGCATTTATTGATCACCTACTAGGTGCCAAGCACTGTGCTAAGTGGGGTTTCTATGTCATGCAGGGGAAAGAATGCTGAACTTGGCATCTTAGCTGCCTGTGATGAGTTCAAGTCTACAGAACTAGATGAATCTAGGGTACTGGAGAAAATTGGCAAATATGATTGGTGAACCACCGTCAGTTCTCCTTGAAAGACTGGAAGATTGGGAGAGTTACTGAAAGGATCAGAGAAAGGCAGATGTTGTCTGATTGTCAAAAAAAAAATGTGGGGGGGAATAAAACAAGCTACAGACTATACACCCATAAGCTTAACTTCAATGCCCAGCAAATTATTAGAAGGTTGGTTAATGGATATCTAGAAAAGGGAGCAGTGATCACAAAAAGCCATTGGGAATGGAGTTATATCTGACCTAGTGACTAGCACCTGAAGGTTGTGAACATGGGAGAACGGAGAAAGAGAGGTTTTAGGAGGGAAGATGATGAAGAGAAAACTGACATAGACTAGGTCAGAGATGAATCAGAGGAGGCTTTCTGAGCTGGGAGGGACCTTAAAGAGCATCTGGTCATTCCTTCCTCTGTATTACAGATGAGGACACTGAGGCCCAGAGAGATTCTGTGTCTTGCCCTAGGTCACATGGGTAGTTAGGTGGCAGAGCTAAGATCTGAACTCAGGGCCTAGAATTCCAAGTTCAACAGTCTTTCCTTCGCATCTCATGGAAGCCGCAAGAACTGGGAGCCCATATTCTTTCTTCTGCCTGTCTCTCCTCATATGGAGTCAGGCATGCCTCTTCTTGCCAGCTGCCTCAGTTTCCCTTTTGGGAACAATAACATGCTTGTCATCTATTTTCTCTGGATTTGTCTGTTGGTAGCCATAGGAACAGGCTGAAGAGAAAACTGAATGGGCTGTGATTTTTGCTCTGGCTGGGGTCCGCCACTGAGTGCCTTAAACAATTGCTGCATTGGTGGGGTGGGAGGCTTTTTTCTTGGAAGCATTAAGCTTTCCTGGTCATTTTAGTAACCAGAATCTCTTTGGCTCTTGATAGTAGCTTTAAAACTGGCACAGGGCCATCATTTCCCAAGCATTTGAGGATGCCTGGATTTAATCAATTAAAACTAAAAGAGAGAGAGAGAGAGAGGAAAGTGGCCACACCTACTGTTTCTGAGGCAGTTAATAGCACATGTGGAAGCCTGTTCCCATGGTTTTTACAAATGGCCTGTCTCTCCACAGAGCCTCGAATGTCCACCCGATCCTGTGGCCCAGGCACAGCTGCTCTGCTCCCCACCCCACCCCCGCCCCCACAGCTTCTAATGAAGTTAATCCAACTAATCAGCCTTTGAGCCATCAGTTCCTATCCAGCTAACTATGACTCAGGTTGTGAGTGTGGCCAAGGCTTTGGATAGAGCAGGTTGGGGATCTGTCTGACTAGAGATGGCTGCTGCTTTGTAAGGGACAGGGGGATAGAATGTTGTTGTTTTTGTTGGTCCTTTGTTTTCAAAGAGGACCAGTGACATCATGGTTGATGTCTTAACTTGTGCATGAACTCGATTTAAGTGAGGCAGAATTTCTCAAGGTCTCAAGCCTCATTCTCTCTTCCTGAGTCATCAAAGTCCAGGAGCAAGACAAAAGTCAGGGTGACCAGGATGCAGTTTATGGCCTCGTGTCTGATGCCTGACCAAGCTTCAGCTGTATTCATGGCTGTTGGAACAAATTGTTCTCATGTGCCCATTCCTCCGGGGAAGGCTTCACATGCTTGGGGTAGACATCCCCTAAGAGGGTTGTCGGTTATCCTTAACCTGGTTTAGCCCATCTTCAGAGACAGTTTACTGAGATGTGGCTGCTGCACATACCACAGTTTCTTGGAGCCACAGGTGAGAGGTGAGTACCAGGCAGACACCAATGACCAGGATGAGTAGCCCTGAAAAGGGCTTGGCAAGCCCTCACATCAGAGGCGCTGATCCTCCCTAAACACCCCATGCACCCACAGTAACTGAGTATTGTTTGAGTGCATGGCCCTGTTCAAGGACCGAAGGGGATCAAAGAGAAGGGAAGACTCAGGACCTGCCCTAGGGAGCTTACCATCTAGTTATGAGGATTAAGATGTGACATTAAATAACAGTACAACATAGTATATAGTAAGAACTAAATTAGGGATATTGTCAGTGAGAGGTATTGTAGGAGTTTTGGAGAGAGGGAAAGGAGAGGAGAGGAAGAGGAAAGGTAAGGGAAGAGGGAGAGGAGAGGAGAAGCAGGAGGAGAGAGAGAGAGAGA
>NW_020954551.1:37567134-37612632 GCF_900497805.2 Vombatus ursinus | reverse complement strand
AAGAGAGAGAGAGAGAGAGAGAGAGAGAGAGAGAGAGAGAGAGAGAGAGAGGAGAAAGGAGAGGAGAGAGAACAAAAGAGGAGAGAAAGGAGAAGAGAGGAGAAGAGAGAGAGATCCCTTTCTGAGAAGATGGATTTGAACAAATAGATTTTTATGTATGAGATGCAGCCTGATGTGAGACAAAGGGTATTGAACTTGAAGTCAAGAGAGACCAGATTTCAAATCCTGCCTCTAACTTGTACTAGTAGTATAATCATAAGCAGGCCCCTTATCTATTGCACTTGGGCACATCAGTATCTGACTTGGATTTGTGTCTTCTTAGTTCAAACCCTGCCTTAGACTCTTAGTAGCTGTGTGACCCTGGGCAAGTTACTTAATCTCTGTCTGCCTCAGTTTTCTCAATTGTAAAAGGGGGATAATAATAGCATCTACCTCCCAGGGTTGTTGTAAGGATCAAATTTGGTAACATCTGTACAAAATTTTGGAAACCTGAAAGCACTGTATAAGTGCAAACTATTAATATAATAGCAACAACTGCTCATGTATTCCACTCTAAAGTAGGCATTTAATAAATACTTGCTTTGTTCCTTCCTTTCTTACTCCTGTTCAGTCCTGGTCCCAGATCATCACTGGTCCAGGATACCTGTATCAATGGACTTTTTATCTGTCTGCACCCTGCTTGCCTCAGTTTCTTCCTCTGTAAAATGAACTGGAGAAGGAAATGGCAAAACACTCCAGCATCTTTGCCAAGAAAACCCCAAATGGCCTCATGAAGAGTCAATCATGACTGAAATGACTGAACAACAACAACAAAAATGACATGGTCTAAACCAGGGGTTGGCAAACTCTAGCCTCACCACGTGTTTTTGTAGGGCTGTGAGCTAAGAATGGTTTTTACATTGTTAAATAAAGTGTTATTTATTTAAAAAACCATCCTTAGCTCACTGGCCATAGAAAAATAGGTAGTCAACTGGAGTTGGCCTTCAGGCCATTGTTTGCCAACCCCCAGTCTGGACAAAAAGTATTCTTTCCTTTTTTTTCCCACTCAGTTCATAGAATCATAGATTAGGGACCTTAGAAGTCATGTCGGTCTGTCAGGTAGCAGACCAGGATTTGACTAGGATTTAAACCCTGGTCTCTGTGACTCCAGATTCAACACTCTACCTGGCTGAATTGTTATACCAGTCTACTTTGGGTGACCATAGATCTCATGGAGGAGGTCCTATACTCTTCTCAGCCTTGGTGCATGACATCAGCACGATGCCATAGGCGAATAGGAACAGACAGAGAGCACTTCCTACAGTGTCATCTTGGGCACATCATTAATCCCTCTGTGCCTCAGTTTTCTCATCTGTAAAGTGAAGTGTACTAGATGTCCTGTAAGCGCCCTTCAAGTTCTGTGACCGTCTATGTGTTGTTCAGTTGTTTCAGTCTTGTCTGACACTTTGTGACCCCATTTGGGGTTTTCTTGGCAAAGATACTGCAGTGATTTGGCATTTCTTTTTCCAGCTCATTTTCCAGATGAAGAAATTGAGGCAAACAGGGTTAAGTGACTTGCCCAGGGTCACACAGTTAGGAAGTGTCAGGCCAGATTTGAATTCGGGTCTTGGCACTGACTCCAGGCCCATCACTCTGTCTAATGGGCCACCTAGCTGCCTGTGATCATTTATAGAAAATCTCGCTTCCATTTGACACATAGTAGGTACTTAATAAATGCCTGTTGATAATTGATTGATTCTGTACAGGACATTCTCTATTACAGTGGCAAACATCATTGGTGAGTCTTTGTCTCTTCTCGTTTTATGACTCCAATAATAATGACAATCAGAGAGTCGGGATCTTCAGATGTGATTGCATTTCTCTGTCAAGGAATCTTATATGATCTCATGCATGGGAAATACCTTGAGGCTGTTTATTTGCTCTCCGTCAATCAACAATAAACTTGGGGGTAGTTTGTATTGTGTGACCTTTCAGTCAATTATGTGACTGTGAAGAAGTGGTCTGATGTAGAAAATGGTTTGCAAAAGTATGCCTGTTTCCTTCTCATATTTTAAACAAAGATTCCCTCGATATATGTGTAGAACATTCTCCTAAAAATGTTACAGAAATTAGAAAGTAGGCATATGTGTTTGTAGTTACAGATGTCCGCTCCAATGCTTTCTTTAAAAAGAGTTCCATCTGTGGATTTTTTTTCCTTATTGTTTGGTATCTTCTCCTCTTTCATTTATCTTAAAAATTAATCCCGCCATGCTTTCAAAATTGGGTCTTCTCCAGCACGAATTTCTTCTGTGTATACTTGGTCTGGTCCAGCTGGTCTTCCTGACTTCATTTTCTCAAGTGCCAATTCTACTTTCTCATTCAACACATCAGGAACTGAGGTGTTAGATTCCAAATGCGGTGGTTCCACTGTCAACGATGATGAAAATAGATCTCTAAAGAAATGTTGGCAGACCCGTTCCATTTTTTTTTTCATCTGTTGATTGTTCTCCTCCCAGTTTCATCTATAAATGTTCTTGGGATGATCTGGCTGAGTTGGGTCTCATGCCAAGCTTTTTTTTCATACTTATTCTCCCTTCATCACTCTTCCCTGTTTTATGAATTGATGCTGTTTAATTTTCCACCACCTTCCTCTGTAATATTTTGCAAATGAGTTGATTTTCTAAACTGTTGTTGCTTTGGCTGCTCTATTTCTCTGCTTGACAAAGAGATTCTGTTTCTGCTAGCTGAAGAAATTTCTGGGATCTCTTACCATCCTTATTGTTTTATATTCATTAAATTTTTGTGGGATGTGTTGATAATCAGTCAATGTCTTTTCCTTTATCTAACTCCCATTTTTTTTATATCAGGTAGGTCAGGTTGGCAATGTTGTAATGACATACCATATCTTTTCCCCCTTCTCTGTCCTTTTGAAAAAAGCTTTGTGCTGATTTTAACCTTTGTTCTAATAATTAGTCAGTAGTCTGACTGCACACACGACAGCTGAGTCTGAAATGATTCACACGTCAATAACTAGTCATTTCCTGTCTGTTAAGAGGCAGCTAGTTGCATTTTTGAGAATGTCATTCAGTACTCACCACATTCAGCTCCAACAAATGCTCATCTTGAAGTAAGATACACAGAAGGCAGCCTTCCAATGAGTCCATTGGCCTCTTTCGTTTCTTTATCTGGATCCATATTTTCCAACATTTTTCAATGTTGTCCTTTATACCTACCTTCATAATGAAGGGAATGATAGCACCTGCCCCCCCAGGGTTGTTGGAAGATCAAATAAGAGAATGTATGTAAAGTACTTTTCAAATCTTAAAGCACTATATAAATGCTAGCTATTATCATTATTATTATTATTATCATTATTGTGTTGGAATCATTGGGTATATTGCCTTATTTTGAAAGGTCTTGCCACATTGTTTGTGGAATTTCTCTTTATCCTCTGCAACAAATATTGATGAGTATGGTTAATTATATGGCAAACTACTCCAGTATCTTTGCCAAGAAAACCCCAAATGGAGCCATGAAGAGTCAGACATGACTGAAATGACTGAACAACATTTACATAGCACCTACTATGTACCAGGCACTGTGCTTGACAAATATTATCTCATTTGATCCTCACAACAACCCTGGGAGGTAGGTGCTCTTATTATCCCCATTTTATATATGAGGAAACTGAGGCAAATAGAGATTAAGTGACTTGCCCAGGGTCACATGGCTATTAAGTGCCTGAGGACAGATTTGAAGTTGGGTCTTCCTCACTCCAGTCCCAGTGCTCTATCCACTACCCCACCTAGCTGGTTAGGCTCACTTTATGCACGAAGAGGCAAGGTGATGTGTATTTCATGGAATGACATTTGCTTGTTAGCTTTGGGCACAGGATGAAACCAACTCTGCCAGCTCCTTTTGGCCCCTCTAAGGAAAACCTGTTTGGCTGCAAACGCCTTGCCTTCTGGTTTCATTTGCAGTGAGAATGTCATTATGGTTCAGATTCTCCAACCCTTTGGTCGTAGGAGAATGATCTCCCTCGGATCTAGAATTTCTCCACTCACGCATCTGACAACCAATCCATGACTTACAAGAGAAGTCCTAGAGAGTTGTTCAGACCACACAGAGATGGCATGGTCTGCTCAGGGTCACCCAGCTAGGAAGTGTCAGAGGTGGGATAGGAACTGTCTCCAAGCCCGTCACCCTATCTGCTGTGCCTTTCTGTTGTTGTCCCATTGTTTCGGTCATATCCGACTCTTTGTTGCCCCTTTTGGGGGTTTCTTGGCAGAGATACTAAAGTGGTTTGCCATTTCCTTCTCCAGCTCATTTTACAGATGAGGAAATTGAGGCAAACAGGGTTAAGTGACTTGCCCGGGGTCACACATCTAGGAAGTGTCTGAGATCAGATTTGAACTCAGGAAGATGAATCTTCCTGACTCCAGGGCCAGCGCTCTAACCACTGTGCCACTGCCTCTACCACATATATAGTACCAACAGTTGATTGAATATTCGTAAAAAGCCATGTGTTGTGTAGCATCCTCTGCTACCACTAGTGGGAAGGGCTGCACAGGACTAAGAGCCTTTTAATATTTTTCTCTATTTCAAAGTTTCAAAATCCTCTGTTTGGCATTCAAAGCCCTTTATAACCTAGTCACACTTGGCCTCAGAGTGATTTTTTTTTTGTCCACAGCAGCTCCTATAGACTGTTTGCTAAGGTACAAATCAGATGAGATCCAGTGGCTTCCTAGACTTGCAGCTAGGAGGATCTGGGTTCAAATCCTGCATCGGACACTTACTAAGTTACGTGATTCTGGACATGTAATTCAGCCTTTCTGGGCTTCCTCAGTTTTCTTGTCTGTAAAATGGGGGTAATGATAGCCTCTCCCTAACAAAGTTGTGAGTCTCAATTAATCTATGTAAAATGCTTGGCAGACCTCAAATTGCTATCTCAAAGTCAACCATTATTATTATTGTTGTTGTTATTATTGGTGAGGCAGCCTCCCTGCTATTGAAATCATGGAGCCTGGAAGTACTGACGTGAGAAAAATGTAACATGTCTGGCACACAGCCTTGGACATTCTGTCTTCAGAACACTTCCCTTCTTTCTCTCCTTGTCCCTGGGCTCTGTGGGAAATTTGGGGCCCGACAGAAGTAGTTGCTAACACGTTTGCCCTTTCTTTGTTTATTTCTCCTTCACTCTCAAAGATGACCAATGACATCTTGGCTGATGTCTTGACTTGTGAGTGAACTGGGTTCAAATGAGGCATCAGCTTCACTCTCTACTCCAGAGTCATCAGAGTCCAGTGGCAGGACATAAATCAAGATGACTGTGATGGCCTGGGATGCAGTAGGAGACCGTGGCCTTTCTAAATGAAGGTCTTTCCCAGGCCTCAGTTTGTCTGAGGCAACACCCTTTCAATACTGCTCACAAGAGCCTCACAGAGACCTAGTGAGGTAGCGGGAGCAGGGATCATGAGCCCCCTTTTACTATTGATCAATCAATAAACATTTATTAAGCACCTACTGTGTGCCAAGCACTGGAGATGCAAAAAGAGACAAAAGACTGTCCCTGCCCTCAAGGAGCTTACAGTCTAATTGAGCAAACAAATATGTACAAAGGTCAAGGGTCTTTCTGAACTGCTACATTGATGGTGCATGTGAGATGTAAATAGCCCTTGGCTTGTGCCCTTCCCTGGGCAGAATTTCAGCTTCTTGGGGGCCCTTGTCTCCCAGTTTTCTCTGACCAGCTCTCGTCTTCACACTAGGGAAGAGAGGAGGAGATAGCCCCTGTCTTGTAGGATTAAACTAATCACACCAGAGGCAAGCCAGCAGGGGCCTTCTCCACAGTGAGTAGGGCCTGGAGAGGAGTGAGGGAACCAAGACAGGCCTTGGAGGCTCCAGTGAAGTTTCTGAGCTGGGTGCTTAATTTGGAGTTTAATTAAATGCCAATTAGTTCTGGAGGCGCCAGGGCTTACTGGGTCAAGCAGGGGATTAGGAGACAGGATGCCTGGGTCTGCTTCAGTGACTGCCTGGTGCACAGAGATAAAATTAGCCCCCTGCCGCCTTAGCACGGCATGGAGAGGCTTAGGGGAGGGTGTGGGCAAAGCAGCTTGGGATCTGGGTGGGCTGTGCCGGGCAGGTTGCTTTGAGAGAGATTGACTGAGGATTAAGAAGGCATTCTGCCTGTCTGTCCTCTGTTGCTCTCACATCCTCCTGGCCACCTCTTCCTCTCCTCCCTGCTGGCCTCCGTCAGGGAGAGACAGAGGCAGATGAATGAAAAGAAGGAGATATGTGTGCATCTGCATGCACATGCGTGTATATGCATGTGTGTGCACGTGCCTGTGTGTCTGCAGGGCAGAGAAGATAGCCCAAGAGCAGGAAATCACCAAACAGCCCCTAGTGACCTCTCTCCCTTAAGTGGCCATTGCTCTCCCTTCTGTCACTGATATCTCTTCTGGCCCGGAGGAGAAGGCCGCGATGAGCAAGAGAGCTGGCACTGAATGGTGGGAAAATCTCTGGACTCAGCTCATTGTTCCAGCTCTACCATTTACAAGCTGTGTGACCTCGGGCAAGTCAGTTCTTCTCTTAACTAACTGATCGACTCATCACTGTGAAGTAAGCCAAGTGATGAGATTTGGTGAGGGAGAAGTAACCCGTGAAATGGCCCCCAAAGGGAGGGAATGTGAGCCGCTTGACCTTAGCGGAGAGAAATAGCCGTGTCCTTAAAGCGTCGGAGTTCTTTGTGGGGTGGCACTGTGATTTCGTCTGTGTAGGGAACTCCCTCCACTGAGGAAACCTCCTTCACTAATGTAGATGGGCAGCTGTTCTGCCTCTTATAGCCTCAGCGAGCTGCCCGAGGGCTCTGAGAAGCTGGTCATGCACTCAGTATGTGTCAGAGCCCGGACTCACTTCTTGATTCTGAGACCCTTTCTCTAACCACGGCTCAGACCTGCCTCTCATTGAAGTTTTGTATAGTTGTGTCTGACTCTGTGATCCCATTTGGAGTTTTCTTGGCAAAGACACTGGAGTAGTTTGCCATTTCCTTCTCCAGCTCATTTTACAGATGGGGAAACTGAGGTAAACAGGGTTAAGTAACTTGCCCAGGGTCGTACAGCTAGCAAGTGTCTGAGGCTGGATTTGAACCCAGGTCTTCCTGACCCCAAGCCCGGCATTCTATCCACTGTGCCCCCTAGCTTCCTTTCTGCCTTTTATTGAAGTGTTACTCTCTCATATTTCTCATTTTTTTTGGAGGAAGGATACTTACAGGATTGTAAGGTCATAGAGTTAGAGCTAGAAGAAACGTTAGAAATCCAGTCCAACTCATTTTACAGATAAGGAAACTGAGGCCCAGAGAGGTGAAATAATTTGACCAGGGTCACACAGCTAATGAGTGTCTGAGACAGGATTTGAACTCAGGTCTGCTATAGCCACCTAGCTTCCCTCTAGGACAAATGCCATTCTGCTGTTATTCTTTTATATTAAATGTTCTGTGGACTATTGCACAAGTGAATAAAATAACTGTTTTTCATAATAATGTTTGCCCTGAGCTGTGGTGGGACTTCATTTCTTGCTGCCTCCTAGGCATGTGAGGATTAACACAGGCTTCTGTGAAGAGCAGGAATCTAAGAATGGAATTTTGGGCATTAATAGATATCATTTTGGGGAATGGGAAGCCATATTATAGGCCAGAAGGAGCACACTGCAATAGCCCAACGTGGAGAGTAGTGGAAAGAATGCTGGCTTTCCCACCAGATCCTCCCGTCTTCCCAGCGTTCCTTTTGCTGTCCAGGGCACCACCATGTTGCCAATCTCCCAGGCTCCCAACCTCAGCATCTTCCCTCGCCCCCATATCCAGTCTCTTTCTAACCTGCTCTTCTCTATATCCCTCTCTTCTCTCACCAGACACCTCTGGCCTCGCTCAGGCCCTCACCTCTCGCCTGGACGATTGCAAGAGCCTTCTAAGCGGTCTCCCTGCCTCATCTTTCCCCTGCCAATCTGGCCTTCATTCAGCCACCAAAGTGATTTTTCCAAAACTCATTTCTGAACACTTGTCATGCCTTCCAGTGGCTGTGATGTCCAGGAGCAAATAGGAAGTCCCTTCTTAGCACCTTCCAGTCTTCCTGGAGTTTGCTCTTTTCCGGTGATCTCTGTCCACAGACTGACTGACCAGCTGTGGAATTGAAGGATCTGGGTTCGATTGCTAACTCTGACACCTGTCTGACCTTGGTCACGTGTGACCTTGGTTCCCCAGGCATTAGTTTCCTCATCTGTAAAATGGTCCCTTTCAGCTCTTAATTTATCATCCTATGAATGACAACGTAAGACTTGTATCTGTAAAGGGATAGACCGTAGATTGAGGAATGGAAGGGACCTCGGACGTCATCTAGCTCAACACTTAAGTGACTTGCCCAAGGTCACATGGATAGAGTAGTGGTGCTGGGATTTGAACCCAGGCCTTCTAGGTCCAAATGCAGGATTTTTTTTTCTTTTTTTAACCACCCCGTGCTACAAAGCTCACTTTATCCAAATTGAACCTAGATGGCACAGTGGATAGAGTGCTGGGTCTGGAGTCAGGAAGACCTGGGTTCAAATCCAGCCTCAGACACTTACTAGATGTGTGACCCTGGGCAAGTCACTTAACCTTATTTGCCTCAGTTTCCTCATCTGTAAAAATGAGTTGGAGAAAAATGGCAAACCACTCCAGTATCTTTGCCAAGAAAACTCCGAATACATCTGGATACAACTGAAATGACCCAACAACAATAACAACCTAAGAAGGGGCTGGGCTTTAGTTGGGGTTTGCTGTTGTTGTGTTCTCGTGAAGGAGATGGGTTTAGGTCTCATCTCAGTGAAGGAGAAAGAGTACAGTTAATTAGACAGTACCATTGTCACGGTTCTTTCTTCCTCAGAGACAAGGCAGGTGACTGACTGAGTCTGTGTGTCTGAGAGAGAGGAGAGGAATCAGTGTAAGTGGGGTGTGTTAAAGTTGCTTTTAATAATCAAAGGGCAGCTCAATTGATACTCCATTATGGTCTTTTCTCACTCTCAGGAACCACTTGGGAGCTCTCTGCATCTGTTTTCCACATCCTTAGGTTTCATTCTGAGGGGGGCTGGATTGATTCAGTTCCAGCAATACTACTTAGACTGGCTTCCTAATAGGCCAGCAGTTGCTTTAGAAAGACCCTTGCCCATCCCTTGATGGGCTCTGGGTGGCCACTGGCTGGGGGAGAAAACATTAGGCTTCCCTAGAATGAGCAAGGAAAATTGGTGGCAGAAACATGGCGCTTTTTGTGTCTGTGGAGCATGAGCACAAAGACCCAGAGCCCCAGTTCTGTTACCAGCTGGATGACTATGGGTAAGTCACTTACTGTGTCTGAGCCTACCCTCCTTAGGGAATAGTAAGATTTATCCTGTCTTCCTTGTGGGGCTGTTGGAAGGAAAATGCTTTGGAAACCATAAAGCATCCCAGAAATGTGAGTTCTTTTCATTATTTCTCTGCCCAGGTCCTCCACTACCTCAAACCAGCATGGGCGTGGTCAACCTGTGGGTCAATCCCAAAGGCACACAAGATGGAAAGGATCGTAGTCTCATAAATTAGAGCTTATACAAGGAAGGTTCCAGGTCATTGGGTGCATAACCATCACTTTATAGGTTGGAAAAGTAAAGCTTATTAAAGTTAAGTGAGGAGTCTAAGGTCACCCAGCTAGTAAGTGGCAGGGCCAGGCTCTCAGATTCCAAATCCAGTGTTCTTCCCTGCTGGCCTAATGATGGGCTGTGTCCCTTGTCCAAGGGCCACCTAGCTGGGTTCAGAGACTCTTATCCCCAGATGATTGGACACAATCAGCCACAGCATCCTTGAAATGATTCTGCCCTCTAGGACCAAGAAGGGAAGGTAAAAAGAGTATCTATCCCATTGAAGTCACAGATCTTTAAAAGTATTGAAACGTTATTATCATCACTATAATTAATAACATAAGGCGGTGTAATATGGTACAGGAAATCAAGAGACCAAGATTTCAGTGTTGTATGTTATTGATTCAATATATGACCCTGGACAAGTCATTTTCCCCAGACCTGGGCCTCATTGGCCCTCTCTGTAAAATGAGTGTCTTGGATCTCATGCTTTTGCATTGGCTCATGTCTGGAATTCTCTCCCCGCACTCTCCTATGCTTATTGGAGTCTCTGGCTTTCTCCCAGACTTAGCATAGATGCCACCTTCTGCAAGAGCCCCTTCCAGATCCCCTCCACCTGCTGAGTCCCTTCTCCTCCAAGGTTACCTCCCCTCTGTTTCTGACACGTCCCTGTGGACATAGGTGTTGTCTCATTGGATTTAAAGGTGGAAGGGGCTGTCGTGAGCAGCCGTCCTCTTCTCTCCGCGCCTCAGCAGAGCCTGGCAGCAATGAGCCTGAGACATCCTGTTGGGTTTCTGCTCCTTGGCTGGAGCCATGGATATAATCATCTTGCATGCACGGATTCTCGGATGACTGTGACCATGGCCACAATCCGATTAATTGATCAGAGAACAGAGTCCCCGTCCTGCTGCTAGCCACAGCTGGCTGGTTGTCTTGTTACAACTCTGTTTCTTTTGGTTCTTCCTGATCGCTCTGATTCCAGAGCAGCAGGGAATCCACATGTGCAATGTGATACCATTCTATTAACTCGTATTTCATAGGAGTAATATTTGGAATGCCAGGACCTCACACTTGGAAGGGATCTCAGAGGCCATCCAGACCAGCCAATAACTGAATGAGAGTCACCTCCATGCTATTCCCAACAAAATGGCCGTTGAGTCTTTGGTGAAGACTTCCAACAAAGGGGAGGAACTCCACTACCTCCAGAGACAGTTTATTCCACTTTGGAGTATCTCTAAAGCCCTCTAGGACAAAGAAGAACAAATCTCAGGGCTCATTCCTTCACATACGTGAAGACAGTCCCCCTAAAACTTCTCTTTTCCAGGTTAAACATTCCCAGTTCCTTCAATCCATCCTCATATGGCAATGATCTCAAGCCCCTTCGCTATCCTGATTGCCCTCTGCTGGACGTTTTCCATCTTGTCAACATCTTTCCTAAACTCTGGTGCCAAAAGAGAAGACACACTCCAGAGGTGTTCTGCCTGGGGTTCGGTGGGACTATGCCCTCCTTATTTCTGGAAGCTGTGCCTCTCTTAATGTAACCAAAGATCCCATTGGCCTTTTTTTTGAGGAGCTATGGAAGGCTCTTGGGCTGGGAAGGGACATGATGAAAGTGACATTCACTGGAGATCTCCTCTGACCTTGCAGATCCCCTGGATCTCTTTCAGATGACCTGTGCTCTAATCATGCTTCTTCTCCCGACTTGTACTGGTGAAGGTGATTTGCTGAACCCATCAGACTTATTCAATTTCATCTTCTTTGCTTTGGCCCAATGTTCTAGTCTATAGAGCAAGACCTTTTTGAGTCCTGATTCTGCCATCTAGTGTGTTGACTAGTCTTTCCAATTTTGTGCCATCCACAAACTTGATAGCTGTGGTGTTGTATTATGACCCAACATGGCAGGGGAGGTCCCTGCCTGGGAGGGAGGCTGAGGTTCCTTTGTCTATCCTCGCTGTCTCCCAGTGGATCCATAGCACCTTGTTAATCTACTGTAATGTGCAGCTATAGAACAAAATAACTCTTAATCCTTAAAATTAATTATTAATCCAGAATCCTTGGTTCCTGGTTCATGAGCTAAAAGAGGGGGGCTACCAAGGGGTCCCCATTGGGTCAGGGTGAACATGCCCAATTCTTTGGAAACTTGTTGGGAAAGATCATGATGGTAGCATCTATCATGCTTTCGTAAGGCATGGAGAGTAGAGGCAGATGGTGCAGGGGCAGCAGCACAGGAATTGGGGTAGTAGACAAAGGGCAGCCAGTATGGAGAAGAGACAGGGGAGGGAGAGGGACACAGAGAGCCACACAAAGACCCACGGCAGGTAGAAGCATGTTGGGGGCAGAGATTTAGGGGCCCATTTTGTAGGGTTTGGTGGTGAGGGAAGGCCAGACCACCCCAGGGTTAGGTCATTAACATATCCACATCATTTCAAAGTTACCAGTGTTCCCTTAGGGTTCCTTAATTACCTAATGTTTTGCTGGTCTTTCTGGGCCAGTGAGAGGCGACCGAGGGGCCATTGCAAGGGGCCTGGCTGGTTTCCTCTAATTTTGTCCAGTCTCCGGATGTGGTCTCAGTTCATTTATGAGGCAGTTTTGTAAGTGACTTGTATGTTCTCCTTTATACTCTTCTTATTGTTACCTTCTGCTGGCTACTTCTATACCTACTATATTAATGGAGGGAAGGGGGCGGAGCCTTGGTCAGGGGGACCAGAACAAGATACAGTTTCAACACAATCTACCCCTTGGTTCCCCAGCCACTTACTATGGTCACCCGCTACCATGTCTATTGACTAATCCAAACAAAATCACTGGAAGCAATCGCTATCACTTCAAAGACTCCTTGTAAGAGTCCTATCCATTTGTCTGGAAGGACCTGGGAGAAAAGGTCAGTGAAGATGCTCACTGTTCCTGGGGAGATGCTTTTGATGTCCATGATGATCCTACTACTGGTATCAACAGTCTTTCCTCTACCTCTTGTACAGGCAGTGATAAGGGCAATTTCTCCTGAGGAGTCAGTGTACATACAGCAGAAGTTCACGAAACTACAAAACCCCTTGGCTGGCCAGTCCAAAGCCAGTCAACGGGCCCATCAGTATAGACCCTCAGGCACGTTGTCCTCTGGCCAATCGGTCAAGTCCTTGGAGGGCAGTGCCCTCATTGCTCTTATTGCTGTGTGATAGCCATCTGGGCATCCTTCAGCTTCTTATAGACCTCTTCTCCTTCTATTCCCCAAATTGCAAGTCTGATAATAGCCCTTAGGATTATCAGACATGTCCCACCGCATGCCAGTCACAGTGTGAGGTGCCCCCAGGGGTCGGGTGGGTGTCATTGAGGCATCCTTATGGAAGATGAGGTCTACTTCTATGATGACTAGAGTGCAGAAAGGATATTAGTGTAGGTTTAGATGAGGTGCTAGGGAACTGGGGGTGCAAGCCTTCCAGTGATGCCAGTTGGGTTTGATTTATCTAGGTGACCATGGTGGTGTTGAAGTCTGCTGATTCAGTCCAGGTTTGACCACCGAAGGCATATATCCTTATCTGGAGACACTCTGTAGAGGTTGTGCCTTAGTGATTTGTATCACCCATTGGTATCATGAGGAATGTCGTACACAGTCCTGTGCTATTGGACTGGGGCAGTCGGTGGGCAACGGCCGGCTCGAAGCTAAAAGGTGTCTTTCCTTCATCCAGTTGCAAAGCTTTAGTGAGATTAGGTATGTGGGAGTCCACTGTGGTGGTGAATCGCCCTCCCTTGAATTCTGGTGGATTGTAGAGTACCCAGCACTGAGTGAGGTTCTATGCAGAAGCTGTGGCTTTGGAGATTGCGTCTTGATAGGGAGTATCTATAATGGACCAGCCATATAGGGAATAGTCCATCTTTTCAAGATATTGTTGTAGGAGACTCAGCATGTTTCAAGAGATTGATACCGTCCAGTGTTTCTCATACTCTGGCTAGCACTATAAGATGCTTGTGAAATTGTCCTAAGTTCACTGTAGTGGCCAGGATATAGAGACAGATGCATAGGTTTGAAGGGCCTCCACGTTGTACCTAGATAGAGCGGGCTGGGCTCCCTTCATATCAGGGGATCTTGAGGGAGATTAGCTTATCTCAGACTAAGGCAGGGATGTCTCTGCCCTTTTGGGTCCAGGAATTTTATACACTGTGAGGGGGGTTGAATTTTATGGGGGGTGATTGCCCAACTCTGACTGGTCAGATATCAAACCGTAGCCATGAGGTGGGCTCACACCAAGTCTGAGGCAGGGCATCTACTTATGACGTCATCCACATAGTACCATCTGCAAATGGCCTCCAGGGCCAGGAAGTCCTCCAAGACCTGGTGGCACATGGTCCATGGACTGTTCAGGTATCCCATGGGCAACCTGGTAAAAGTATATTGTGAAAGCAAATTGGAGTTGGGCATCTAAGGACATGGACACAGGATAAAACATGTTAGTCATGTCAAGTACTACAAATCAAGAGCAGCCAGAGGATTGAATGTGTCTGTCACCTCCACTGCTGGGTAGTGGGACTCTGATCTTGGGACCAACCTTATTCCAAGTCCTATACTCCACAGGTGGTCTCCATTCATTCTTGCCTGCTTTTTGGACCTGTCAGACTGGCAAGTTGAATGAGAGATTATGGGGGGCAATTACATCTTCAGCATGTAAACCAAACCCAACCCAGCAATGGTAAAGTGGGGTTGTGTCCCCTGGGCACTGGTTTAATCATTTTCATAATTTAGGTGGACAGTGACTCCAGTCCCTGCACGTAGATACCAGTTGTCTAATTTTCCCAGCAGTCAGGGTCGAGCCATCGCCAGTAAGAGGTAATGTATCCATCCGTGCTGCTGCTTTTCCCTCTGACTTCTGTTGTAAATCCTAAAGTATAGTTTGTATCTCAACTGCAGTCAAGGGTCTCGCTTCATCATGCAGCTCCGATCTTTCATCCCCCCTCCTCCTTTACAGCCCCCTTTCCTGACTGTGGTGATAGCAAAAGCTTGGCCCGAGGGCTGGGGGCTGGATTTCTTGCTGTTCTTTTTCTTCTTCATCTCTGTCTGCCTGCGGGGGTAGGAGGAGCTAAGGTAGAGATTTAGCCTACCTGTTCACGGACTCTCCCAGTCTTCTCTCTTCTCTATCATGGTGACAAGCAGTGAGTGGCTAAGAGATGCCAGCACATCTCCCTTATATAGTGGCATTTGTCAAGGAAAGCAGTGATTTCCTGTGGGGATTGGGGGGGAATCACCGGCTCCTTTGCCTAATTTCCCAAGGAAAGCCCAGGCAGGAGCAGACCACTGATTAGAGGGGTGGTAACCTTGGGGGTAACTTGGGAGACTGGGCCTGACCAATGGCCTGGACTGGCATTTCTGCTTGGAGTGAGCCCACCTTCCTTGCCTCGGCATGAATGATGTCATGACATTGGTTGTTAGTTGCATCAGTTGCTGGGCGGGGGGGCATCAGGAGACCTCGGTGGCTCCCCTTGAGACACACCAAAAGAAGGGTGGGGTTTTTTATTGGTGGCTACCCAATCCCCCAAGAACACCTGTAGCACCTGTAGACCTGGGGCTTTTGCTTTTGTACCTTCTCTCTTCCCTACTCTGCTCACTCTGTGGTTATTGACTCACTGCTACCCTTAAACAAGCAGCTCTGCCCTCACAGGGGATGCCAGAAGTTCACCCTTGACCTGTGTGTGGGGGGTGGGAGGAGATGTCTCTTACTCCCCCAGCTGCTCCAGCTTCGAAGCCCGCTGACACAGAGGCTGGTCCCTTTTGGTTCAGGGACCACACAGAGACACAAGTACACAGCTCCCTATTTCTAGCTTAAAAAGTCTTGTCCCATATAAACACTTCTGTGCTACAGCCCTCCCCTGTGCACACACCTCTGAAAGGGATCAAAATGGCAACAGAACACAGGCTGGTCACTCCCTGGTGCTTCCACATATTAGCATGGGAGTACACATTCCCCAGGTACAAACAGTGGGATCCTTCGTCAGAGGCTGGTGAAGGGAGACAGAAGAGGGAGAGGGCACAGAGAGTCGCTTCCGTGGCTTCAGATCAGAGTTTGGAGCATTCCAGCAAGCCATAGCAGATGGAGGAGTGCTGGGGTGGGGGGGGGCAGGAGCTTGGGGTTTCATTTTTATAGGGTTTTGGTGGTAGGAGATAGACTAATGCTTACCTAGGCCACCTTAGGTTTAGTTAATTACTACATCTTCATCATCTCAAAGTTATCAGTGCCACCTTAAGTTTCTTTAATTTAGATAACATTTTATCAGTCTTACTGTGCATGTTGGAGCTTATCTATGGCTTACAGACCAAGGACCATTAGTGGGACTAAGGGACTGTTACATTGGGGCCTGGCTCACTTCCCCTAATTTTGCACAGTTTCAGGATGTGGTCTCAGTTAATTTCTGAGGCAGTTTTACAAATAACTTCTATACTCACCTCACTTTGTATTGCTATTATTTTATACTACTTATATACTTACTATACTAACTAGGGGGAAAGCAAGGGGACCACAAGATATTATTTCAACACACAGGGGCATTTCTGACTTTGTCCAAGTCATTGATACAAAGATTAATTAGCCCAAGCTCAAGTACGTGGCCCTTGCTTCCCTGGAATCCTCCTTCCAAGTTGACTTTGAACTATTATTGGCTATCCTTTGGGTCCAGCCCTACCCCAATTCCAAATCCACCTAATTGTATAAACTAAGCCCATGAAGTTCCATCTTGTTCAAAAGAATAACATAAGAGGTTTTATCTAATGCTTTACTAAAATAATAACAATCATAATAATAGCTAACATTTATATAGTGTTACTATGTGCCAGGCACTATGCTAAGTGCTTTTATTATTGTTACCATTGCAATTATTATCTCATTTGATATTACAATTATTATCTCATTTGATCCTCACAACAACTCTGGGAGATAAATACTATTATTATCCCCATTTTACAGATGAGGAACCTGAAGCCAACAAAAGTTAAGTGACTTGCCCAAAGTCACACAGAGGCTAAGTGTCTGAGGGTGAATTTGAACTCAGATCTTCCTGACTCTGGGGCCAGTGCTCTGTGTGCTATGGTGCTATCTAGCTGCCAAAATCTAATTAAGTGATGCTATAGCATGCCCTTGATCTATCAATGCAGGAACTCAATCAAAAAACAAAGGAAGTAAGGCGAGCCTGGCACACTGGTCCTCATGCTCGTCCTTGGTGATCACTGCGTCCTTTTCAAGATGTTCGCTAATCTTTACCATTCCTTTGGAATTTTGCCATGAGTCAAAGTCAAATTCAATGACCTATAATTTTCAGGCAACATAGGCCCATCTCCAACCAATGCTTAAAGATGCAGGGTCTCTCAGGGACTTTAAGAGCTCATCAAGTCTAACTCCATCTTTTTTTTTAATAGATGTGAAAACTGAAGGCTGAGAGGCTCATCCGGGAAATAATCATAACAGTGACGATGATGGGGATGGCAATGATAACAATAGCTAGCATTTATATAGTGCTTTGAGGTTTGCAAAGCACTTTCCATGTGTGATCCTCACAACAACCCTGTGAGGTAGGGGCTATTGTTACTTTATAGATGAGGCGACTGAGAGATTAAGTGACTTTCCCAGGGTCACAAAGCTAGTAAGTGTCTGAGGCAAGATTTGAACTCAGATCTTCTTGACTCTCAAGTCTCGTGTTTTTAACACTTCACTATTCATTTCCAGGTTCACAAAGTATTGTGTACATATTACCTCATTCAATCTCTGAGATCTTATTATTCCCATCTTACAGATGAGGAGCCTGTGGCTCAGTGAATTTGCCCTGGTCACACAGCTATTTAATTGGTGTCACATTAGAACCCAGGTCCCTTCTGACTCCATGGCTAATATTCCTTCCATTGTACCATGGTGGGAAAGGATGCTAGCTGCTGCTCCCTGCCTTGCTGGGAACCTGGCAAACCAGAGGTGGGGTGGAGCTTGGAGATCTCCCAAGAAAGGCTTTGAGAGCTACTGGTAATAATCACAACAACTTACGTTTTACAGCTTTTTACAGTTTACAGAAGGTTTTTCTCACAACAGCTCTTAGAAGGTAAATAGTGTAACTTTTTGCTGGTCATAGAGCAATGCTGGGCTCCAGCCAGCTCCAGGTTCAGGAGCTAGCCTGGGCATTGTGCTTTGGCCCTTTGTTGGGGACTTCATGCCTCCATGGCTGGTGGGGGCTCTTTTCACTTTTCAATCAATTGATCAACAAGCTTTGATCAAGCTCTTACTATGTGCCAGGCTCTGTGCTAGGCACTAGATACAAATAAAAAGTTGCAAGTCTCTGTCCTCAAGAGGCTTACAATCTATTAGATTACTTGTAATATAGAGATATATGCAAAACAGTAGATAGAAGATAATCTTCAGGAATGTACTAGGAGATGAGGAGACAGGGAGGGACCAAAAAGGTGGTTTTTAATCTGGGTCTTGGAGGAAATTAAGGATTCCGAAGAGACTGAAGTGAGAAGGGAGTGACAGCCAGGGCAAGGTGGAATTGAGAGATGGAGTGACTCATGTAAGGAATAGCAAATAGGCCAGTATGGCTGGTCCATAGAGTGGATGGAGAGGAATAATGTGTCATAGGCTAGAAGGGTAGGTAGGGGCCAGACTGTGAGAGGCTTTAAATGACTAACAGAGGGTTTTATAATTGATCTTAGAGGCAATAGGGAGCTACTGGAGTTTATGGAGTAGAGGAATTATAACAACATGTTGTTCATTTCAGATGTATCCAGCTCTTCATGTCCCTGTTTGGGGTTTTCTTGGCAAAGATACTGGAGTGGTTTTCCATTTCCTTCTCCAGCTCATTTTACCAATGAGGAAACTGAGGCAAAGAGGGTTAAGTGACTTGCCCAGGGTCATACAGCTAGTAAGTGTCTGAGGCCAAATTTGAACTCAGGTCTTCCTGACTCCAGGCCCAACGCTGTGTCCATTGAGCCACCTAACTTCCCCCTACATGGTCAGATATTCGGTCGCTGTCTGGAGGATTGATTGAAATAGGGAGAGACTTGAGGCAGTGACAAATTAGGGTATTATTACAATATCCTGGTGAGAGAGGTGCTGAGGACTTAAACTAGGGTATTGGCCATGTAAATGAAGAGAAGGGGAGTTTGCGGGAGGTAGAAACAAGATTGGGTAACTGGATCTGTGGGATGAGTGAGAGTGATCAGTAAATGATAGCGCTGGGGTCATGAGCATGGGTGAGTGGAAAGATGGTGTCTCCACCCTACAGAAATAGGGGGGCTTGGAAAGGGAATAGTTTTGGGGATTGGGACAGCTGTAAGGTGCCATAGTACACAGACCTCAGGGCCTGGTGTCAGGAAGATCTGAGTTCAAATCCAGCCTTAGACACTTACTAGCTGTGTGACCCTGGGCAAATCACTTAATTTGCCTCAGTTTCTGGGGATAATAATAGCACCTATCTCCCAAGGTTATTGTGAGGATCACATGAGATAATAATTGTAAAATGCTTAGCACATAGTAAGTGCTATAAAATTTTAGCGATGATGATGATACAGATACATTTCACCTTGGACATGCTATGTTCAAAATGTTCAACTGGTAGCTGGAGATTCCAGTCTACCGCTTAGGGATTGGGTCAGCCCCTGTGGCAGATGCAATTGCTGCCTCCCGGTCAGTCAGTAAATCCATATTAAGCATTTGTGAGCCAGGGACTGTGCTAAGCGTTGAGGATACAAAGAAAGGCAAATGGCATCCATCATTCTCAAGGAACTCACAGTCTAATGAGAGCCCACAATCTCATTGGAGAGATAAAACATGTACCATTAAATTATGAGACCAGGCAGTCTCTGCTTAGGCATGAAATGAAGGCAATAAAAAGTACTAGAGAAATACAGAGATTGGCCTTGAGTGGTCAGAGTTGGCTCACTGAAGATGGCATCTAACATGGGTCTTGAGGGATGACTAAAATTTAGATAATTCCTCCATTAAATTCAGAAAGCCAACCTATTGAGCTAATGAAATTGTCTAGTCCTTAAGAGTCAGCGTGATACCCTGGAAAGATCACTCAATGGTTGGAGCATCAAAGGAAGTGAATATGAGTCCCAGCCCCCACATTTATGAGCTGTGTGACCCTGCACCAATCACTTGGGCCCCAGTTTCCTGATCTGTAAAATAAGGATAATAACACTCTGACTAAATCACTGTGTAAACTTTAAAGACCTCCATAAACATGAGTCATCTTTATTGAGGACAAGGACTGTATCTCATTCTTTTTGTTTTGTTTTTAATATCGTACATCATTGTTGTTCAATAAATACTTGCTGAATTAACAAATGAATGAGGCAGGAAATTCCTGAGGCCATTTGAGCTTCTTCTGTGATGTAGGAACAGCTCCAAACCTGTGGCATTGAGGGTTTCCTCACTTCCGGCTTTTCTGGGTGCCTTTGGTTGTATTAAATCTTCAGCTTCCAAGTAGAAAAAGGGGGAAAAATAAGAATCATTTGAAAGTCATTTCCAGAGTTCCTGGATTGAAATACAACATCTGACAATTTAAGTGTAACATATGGATTAAATTTTCCTGGAATTACCCATGGATTTTCAATTAAAGGAACTGGAGGGGCTCCCTGCAGACACAGCCCATGCAGAAGGTGGCTGGAGCAGAGCTAGGAAGACCAATCTGGACCTACATGAGAGATTGGGGGGAGGGGTGCCCTCCCATAATGCACTGGCCATCCTCCATATTTCCTGCATCTCATATAAGTATATCTCACTTTGGTGCCTCGATTTCCACTTTCCAAAGTCAGATCACTTTCATCATCTTCTCTGATTACCAAAGTCACTGTTCAGAAAGGCAGGACAAGTGTTTTTAGTACTATTTTACAGAGGAGGAAATTGATATCTCGAAAAGTTTAGTGACTTCTCCAGAGTTACCCAAAGCAGGGTAAAAGCAAGGACTCCAGGTTCTGCTGCCCTGGCCCCTTATCTTCACTCACAAGGCCACTAGCCTGTTTTAGAACCTCTTTACCTCTCACCTGGAGTGCTGCAAAACTTCCTAATTCGATTCTTAGCTTCCAAATCCATTCTTCATACAGTTGCCGAAATAATCTTCCTGAAACACATCTGATCATGGCACTCCTGTGCTCAAGGAGCTCCAATGGCTCCCTATTGCCTTTTGGATAAAATGCAGACTCCTCAGCTTAGCATTTAAAGTTCCCCACAACTTGACTCCAGTCTACCTTTGCAGGCTTGTTCCTTCATGCCCAGTATTTAGGGATGTCTTGGGGATGGCCCAGTGACTGTCTTTGAGTAGCGGAAGGGCGGGCTTAAGGAAGTGGGATTTGGCTTGTTCTGCTTGGGCCCAGGAGGCAGAAGCAATGGGTAGAAAGTCACGGAGAAGACGATTTCAGCTGGTTAGAAGGAAATCTTTTGGCCAATGAGAGCCGGTCTGAAGTGAAAGAGGCTATCTCAATGGTAGTGACTCCGCCATCAGTGGAGGCCTTTGGGTGGATGCTGCATCATCCCTTGTTAGGGGTGTTCTAGAAGGGGCTACTGTTCAAGGATGGGTTGGACTCGATACTTTCTTATGTCCTTCCCAACTCTGAGATTCAGTGATCCTGTGAAAATGGACTTGAGATGGACCTTGAAGGATGGGTAGGATTTGAATAAGGAAAGTAGATCAGGAAGGGCGCATAAGTAGAAGACGGCAGGAGATGAGTCTAGAAAAATGGATTTAGACCAGATTGCAGAGGACCTTGAATGCCAGACTAATGAGTCTGACATTTATCCACTAGGGAACATTGAAGGTGTTTGAGCAGGGGTGTGGCATAATGTTGATGTTTTAGGAATATTAATCTGGCAGTGGTGTATAGAATGGGTTGGAAGAAAGAGAGGAGGATATTGTCATGATCCAATGTTAAGGTCATGGAGCCTGAATTAGGCTGATGACAATAGGCCTGGAAAAGGAGAGTTAGATTAATGGAAGAACTGAGGGGACTTGGCGAGTCACTGGATGCAGAGAGCCAAGGAGAGAGAGCTGACTGGGAGGTTTTGAATCTGGGGTGATGGGTACAATGGGGGTGTCATTAATAGAAATGCAGAAGTTGGAAGGAGGAGGAGATTTTGTGGCAAGCTGCTGAGTTGAATTTTTGACAGGTTGAGTTAGAGGTGCCGGTGAATATCAAAAGCTATATGTCTGGCAGGCAAGTGGATGTTTGTGACTCAGTTTCCATTGCTGGAATATTATCCATCTCCTAGACCACAACCTATGGGTGGATATCCCCCAAGGCTCTGTCTTCAGCCATCTTCTCTTCCTTCTCTACATTTTCATGGGTCCAGTTGCCATGTCCATTCAGACATATATTTTCCCCTTGAACTCCAGCCCCATATCATTGCCTATATGCTGAACATCTCCATCGGGATGTTCAGCTGTTACTTCAAATTCAACATGTCCAAGATTGAGATCATCATCTTTTCCTCCACCAAGTCACCCCTCCCCCAGACTTCCCTCCTCCTAATGAAGGCACCTCTTTCTACATATGTAGTTTTGCAATCTTGAAGTCAACTTCAACTCTGCCTTCTCCCATGCTCCACATCACTATTCTGATGCCATATCTTATCTGTTTTGTCCCATGACCTCTCTCCTATCCCACAGGAGCATAGACTTAGAGTTGGGAGGCCCCTTCCATTGAGTCTAACCCCCTCACTTTACAGATGAAGAAATAAAGGCCTAGAAAAGTTGAGTGACTTGCTCAGGGTCACACCATATATTAGAGGTAATCTGGTAATCCAGTTTGGCTGCAATCATTTAACAAATACTCTAATCTATTTCTCCTGTCTGATTTCACATTATCCCCCTTTACACACACTATTTTCTAGTCAAACTGAACTGCTTAGTGTTTCCTGAATTTGGGGTGTCATCTCCCACCTCTGCATGTTTGCCCATGTGTCATCCCCTATCCTTGAAATGTATTCTCTCCTCATTTCTAGATCTTATCTGCTCTCGAGATTCCAGTGCCCCCTCCTACACAAAGCCTTCCTTGATTCCCTCTAGCTGGGCTCAACTTCCTCAAACAGTCTTAGAGGTCTTTGTTTTCTCCTTCACCCTCTTCACTCCCTACTTTGTATGAATCTCAGCTTTTTCACCGTGCACAATGTAGGCTCCTTGAGAAGGGAGGTTATTTAATTGTTTATCTTTATACCCCCCAATATCTATTGACTGGCACATAGTAGTAAGTATTGAAATTGAGGTTTATTTATGTACTTTCTTATATTTTAGTTGTTTTGTGTGTGTGGAAATGTAAATTCTCTGAGGGCAAGGAACTGTCTTATTTGTCTCTCCCCTTTTTCCTTTAGCACAGTTTAGTGCACGCTGTGGACCTGGGATCTACATGAGCTCCCTCCAGCTGTTCTGTTCTCTGCCTTGGTTCCCTTTGGTTCATCCCAGAGCCAACTTTTTCCAAGCCCAAGAAAGACCTTCATGGCCCTCCTTCTCCTTCTCTCTTTCAGCACAGCCAGGACTGCCCTCGGATCCTGCCTATGTTGCTAGCCCCAGTGCCCACAGGAGGCCTGCAGAACATCCATGTCTCACTGGCCAACACTGTCTTCTTCTCCCAGGTAAGTGGCACCATGGAGGGTAGAGAGAGGGGCTCTTAGGGTTGCTGCTGCGCATGGTTATGAGGAGAGGCCCCAGAAATGGTAGAATGATCTGGAGATCTCTGTGACCCAAGGCCATCGGGACCTCCTGGACCCTGGGAAACTGACCGCTTGACCCCAACACAGACTGAGTCCTTGGTGTTGGCTGTTGACCAAGCCCCAACACCAGTCATAGCTTGTGCCTCTGGTTCTAGCCAAAGCCTGACCCCTGACCCTAACCACAGGCTCATCCTTGACTCTGGCCACAGACCAACTCCCTTACCCTGTCACAGACTAAGCCCCTGATTTCTATAGACTGAACCCTGACTCCAAGCACCAACCCTGACCACAGACTTGCCCTTGACCCTGGACACAGACTGAGCCTCTGATTCCAGCCATTGATTGAGCCCTGACTATTGTCCTGGGAGAGTAGGGAGAAGTGAGACCTGGGTTGGCTCCCCATATGGCCCAGTCTACCTACTTCCAGGTAAAATTAGGGTGTTGGCCATAAGGGGCAGCTTTGGAAAGTAAGAGGCATAGCAAAGGGATGTTGGTGACTGATTGGACCTGGGGCTCTCTGTTTGGGGACTTTCCCTTCTTTCTCTTGGAAAGAATGGGGAAGAGAGAGGAGAAAGAAGGTGCAGTGGAGGAGCCAACCCCAGACTCCACCAGTTTTCTTGATTAGGGTGGAAGGGCACTCATGAGTTAATTTTGGGGAGGGGTTGGTTCCAGCTGACAAAAGACCCTATTGGCATCAGAGGATTTACTGTCTTGGCTCCAATCCCAACCTTGCCTTTGGCTATCTCTGTGACCTTGGACAAATCACTTACCCTCTCTGGGCCTCAGTTTTCCTGTCTGCAAAATGAGAGTATTAAACCAGATGGTGCCTAAGATCCTTTTCAGCTCTAAATCTAAAAGTGCTCCATCCCTCCCACAGGCTTTCTCTCTGAATCAGTGCCCAGGGTTAGTAGCCCTGCAGCAGCAAAGCCCACATTCCACTCCCTCCCTCCCACTACGGTTCAAGGCCCTTGATGAGTCATCATTGGGGGGGGAGGGCTTATAGCAGTCTTAGAAGCAGAAACCTGAGAGATCTGAAAGTTGGGCAGGTACAGAAGAAAATGGCCTCAGCTGTTTGTTACTATTTCTTAAGAGGCATAGAAGGAAAAAATAGTCTGAACAACTTAGAACATCTCATCAGAACCACTAAGGAGTATTTGAAAATGGGCATCTTTTTTTTTTTTTTAAATTAAGAAGTTGTCTTGAAGATTGCCATTAACTAATGCACTAACCCTGCTCTTTGGTCTATGTCTTTATTCATTCATTTGTTTGTTTGTTTGGTAGTAGAAAGAACCCTGTATTTAGACTATGCCAATTAGCAACTGTGTGACCTGAAATAAGTCACATCCCCTCTAGGCTTCCGTTTCTTCATTTGTAAAGTGACAGGGTTGGAAATGCAGATCTTTCCATTTCCAAATCCTGTGATCCTATGTTTCCTCCCTAACCCAGCCCCACCATGCCCCAAGAGGTTGTGCCTCTGAGGGAGAGGCCTCTCTAGGGAGAAGGCGTTGTGCCTGAAAACATTCATAGGCAGCATGTTTTTCTTTGCGGCCACCCATCCCCACTGCAGATGGAGCAGAGGGCTCCGGGGAGCTTCTAGCAGGGACTGGGAAAAGCAGTCACACTGTGAAGGGAGATACCTCTCCCAAGAGGGCCCCAGGGATCCATCAGCAGGCACTTGCTGTCCAGCCTGTGAAGGTTGGGGAGCTGTAGTTGGGGTGAAGGGGAAGCATTACCTGAGCCCAGGCCTTAGTGGGGCAGGTCCAGGGCATCCAGCACAGGAGGCATTGACAGGTCTTGGAGCTGTGCCAGGCATTACCCCTCCTTGAAACTCCATTAGGAGCGCACCATCTGGCAGCCCCTTACCATAATTTAGCGCCTAGGATACGCTCTTCATACAAATGAAATGTTATCTATTATTATCAGGATTACACGATCTGGATCACACAATGGAGAGCTGGGAGGGTCCTTAGAGATCATTTACCCATTTACTCATTTTACAGGTGAAGAAACTGAGTCAGGAAGGTCCCATTTGAGCAATGTCACACAGATAATGAGTAACAAGACTAGGAATCAAAGCCCAGGTCTTTAACCCCCCAACTCCAATGTGCTTTTCTCTGAGCTCCATGGCAGCTTCTACCATCATCTAGGTGGGCCCAGTCATTTCTCCAAAGGTGTGGGAACATTCTATAGCTAAGAGCCCCCACATCATAGAATCCCTCCCATACTACAAAATGCTTTCATGTACATTATCTTGTAGACTTGTAGAAAATTAGGAACAGGAAGATGTGCTTTCCCTCTCAGACCTGCCAAGACCAGGAATGGGCTAGGGTTGAGGACCTGTGATTTCATCAGTGTGGAGATCTTCTGGTGTGGAAATGCCCTTCACAAAACCATCTATATTTTATGGTCATTGACGGTTGTCTGGGCCACTGAAAGGTTCAGTGACTTTGCTCACGGTCACATAGCTCATACATGTCAGTCAAGATTCAAACCCAAGTCTTGGCTCCAAAGCCAGCCCCTATGGCCACTGTAACATACTGCCTCTCAGACTCCCTACCCACATAGTAAGTGGGCCTGAGTTCCAGGAAGCATTAAGGCCGCTAATCACATTCATTTTTTTTTTTTCCTGCGACCTCATCCATACTTTTATTGTACAAGGCTACCTCCACTTCCTGGTGTCCGCTAACTTTGTGGCAGCTGGACAATTTCTACTGACGGAGGCAACATTATTCTCTAAAAAAATGGACATTTCTGAGAAGTAGTGGGCAAGAGATCATCTATAAACCCTTCCTTCTTCCCTGCCCTCCCCCAATTATTTATAGAAGAGAACTCTAGCCTCCAAGAGGAGAAGGTACTGTCCCAAGACCACAGCAGGTTAGTACTCTTTCCCATTTCATTTGATTCTCATGACAAGCCTCCAAAGGAAGATATTATCACTCCCAATTTGCAGATGGAGACACAAAAGCAGAATGAGGTTAATATCGACACCTGTCATTTATGTAGCAGTTTAAAGTTTAAAAAATCCTATATGTAAATGGTCTTATTTCATCCTTACAACAGTCTTTTGTAACAAAGTCTGCAGATACTCCCCTATATTCCAGATGAGGAAAGTTGAGACTGAGAGAGTTCAAGAGACTTGCTCAGGGTCCCATAGCTAGTAAATGTCAGAGACAGGATTCAAATCAGGCCTTGCTCATTTCACATCTAGCTCTGTCCACTATAACAAATCACGTGAACTGGTTTGCCTAAGGTCATACAATGAATGATGTCTTCAAATGGAACCCAGGCATCTCCAAAGTCTGTTGTTATTATTCAGTCAGGTCTGATTTCTTTGTGACCCCGTTTGGGGTTTTCTTGCCAAAGATACTAGAGTGTTTCATCATTTCCTTCCCCAGCTCATTTTACAGATGAGAAAACTGAGGCAAAGAGGATTCAATGACTTTCCCAGGGTCACACAGCTAGTAAGTGTCTCAGGCCACATTTGAACTCAGGAAGATGAGTCTTCCTGACTCCAGACCCCGCACTATCTACTGCAACACCTAGCTGCCAGTTCCCAGTACCACACTTATTCTCTTTCATGTGTTAGTGGTACCAGTCGCAGATTTGGAAGCCCGCCATATTGTGCACATGATTGCAGGCTCCGTGTTTTGTGATGGAGCTATTTGGCTGACTGTGAGAAAACACTATAAAGGATTAGCTGTGGGCATTGAAATGAGAGCCACGTTTTTATATGGGGCCTCTGGGAAAGCCGTTGTCTCCTTATAACGAGGGTTAGGTCATCCATCACAGTGTGAGGTGCTACCAAATTATTAAGTGCTGTCTGAGGCTGATGTTTCCAATGGCAGGAGCCACAGTTTTGAGTGTGAAGCCAACAAGAACCAGTTAATTTTGCTGTGTTCCATAGTCACAGAATGACCCCGGTCTTGGTCAAACACTGACCCTAGCTTCAGCTATTGGTAGACATCTTAACCTTGGCCAAAGGTTGGTCTACTACCTTGGGCCAAAGGTTAACCTTAATATTGTACTCAGCCCTATCTCAGTCACGACCAATGATTGATCCCAAGTCCAACCACAAATTAGTGGCCACTAACTAGGTCGTGCAGAGCGTGTTGGGCCTGGAGACTGGAATACCCAAGTTCAAGTCCTTTCCAGCTATATGACCCTGGGTAAGTCACTCAGTTTCCTCATCTGTAAAATGAGCTGGAGAAGGAACAACAACAATAAACCTGTCAAGACTGAACCTGAACCCTGACCTTAAAGTAAGATTCAGACTCAACTTTGAAACCAAAAGTTTATAGGAAAATGTTTCTCCAATTAATAGAATAAATAATATTCAATAAACTAACCCTTAACCCCAAGATCTGAACCCAAATCACAGAATCATGGACCCTAAGAACTTGTAAGGCATTCATCAGGCGACTAGCCCAATCTGGAGCTAAACAAGGATCCCTTCAACAAGAAAATCCTTCATGAGTGGCCTTTGCCTGAAGACTTATAGTGAAGGGAAATTTGCTAACACCAGTGACACTGGGATGGTTCTAATTTGTAGAAAGTTTTTCCTTCCATGTCATACTCTGCATCTTTAAAACTTGCAGCCACCGTGCCGTATTCTCTCTGGGACCAAGCAGAGCAAACCTAATTTCTTTTCTGCTTGACATTCCTTTAGATACTTGAAGACTATTAAATCCTGTCTCTTCCTTCAGGCTAAACATCCCCCAGCTCCTTTAATATTTAACACCAGTTTCAATATCCTCACCCAAAGAGAAGGAAGATACTGTTACCGTATCTTAGAATGAAATCTTGGAGTTACATTCTACCTGTGATTCTATAAGGAGTCTGTGAGGAGCCTGAGAATCTTAACAGTTTTCTGGAGAGACTGTTAACTATGATGGCTCAAGAGAGGACAAAGAAAAAGAATCGAGAGAATGTTTCCTGAGAAAACTGAACTTAACCCTTAATTTCCTAAGAAATATATAGAGGATTCTTGAGAAGAGATTTGAATTGGTATTCTGAGACAAATGAATAGTGGGAATGTTTCCGGAATTGAGAAATGAGCAGTTGTAGTAATAGTTAAAGATGTCTTTGGTTGTAATTTTCTCGAAGCTGACATATTATAAATAATGATGTCTTCATAATTCGTTAAAGCATTGGTTGATTGGTTACACCATTAATAAATAGTATAGACAAGTAACCTTGATGTTCATTTAAACCAATGTAAGATTAGGGAGTTTGAGAGAGTGGTGAGGAGAAGACCCAAAGTTTATAGGAAAAGGTTTTTCCATATAATATAATAAATAATATTTAATAAACTAAGGTGAGTCTGAGAGGTAGTTGATTAATTAATGCTGGATATTGCAGTTTTATTAATTAATAAGGAAACAGTAAAACATTTTTTTCCTAGAGCAGGGAGTGGCAAACCACTTCAATACCTTTGCCAATAAAAAAAACCCAAAAAGGGTCACGAAGAGCTGGACACAAAAGAAAACAACTAAACAACAACAAAAAGCAAACCATACCCCTTGACTGTCTCAGATCTTGGGATGAAAAGGACATGGAATCAGTAGCAAATAGAGAGAGAGTAGGGTGATTATTCTACCTCTGCTACATGAGGGAGTTGTTGGACCTAAACTCACATTACAAATGCACTCTTCTATGGATGGCATCATCTCTAGGCCTCTTAGCATCTTGGATCCACTCCAACTTGTCAATACTTTTCCTAAAATGTGTTGGTTGCCTGGAGCTCAGTAAAGGATTCCAGATGTGGTCTGTTGAAGGCAGAGGATAGTGGGAATTTACTTTCCTCATTTTGACTACCGTGCCTCTTGATGTAGTATCGAATTAAACTTTTCAGCTGTCACATCTCTCTTTTAACTCATTTTGAACTTGCAGTTCACTATACCCTCCAATCTTTTTCATACAGACCCATACCTTTTTTTTTTTCCACATTGGTATTGGTGGTCAATAGCAGAGTTAGGATTTGAATTCAAGCCTCCAGATTCTAAATCTAGGACTCTACACTGCTGGGAGGAGCCCAACGTCTCACTTCCGATATGATGAAGGGAGCTGCTTAATTGACCTGCTTCTAAGACTGACCCCAATCAGCAAGTCAAAAATAGCCCTTGGGCTAGCTTGTACTTTGTAGCTTTCTCCGATCCCACGGATTCTTCCAACAGATCTTTGATTTGTTTGGCCTTAAGGATGAGGAAGGGACAAAAGAAGGAATAATGCTGTAGATAATCAGACTATCTGGATCCAAATGCTTCTACTTGCTACTCATGTCACCTTGGGCAAAGCACTTCGCTCCCTGGGCCTCAGTTTCCTCATCTTAAAATAAAAGGGTCAGATTAGATGGTCTCTGAGATGCCTTCCATCTCTAAGTTCATGATCCTATGAATTTGGGGGGGGGAGCAGTTTTAGCCCCACTGCTCTCAAAGCAAGCCTTCCATTGAGACAGGGATGGGATGATGAGGTTGTAAAGGGAAATGTTGTTACGCCCATTTTACAGAGGAGTAAACTAAGACTGAGAGGATTGAGGACCTTGTCTCAAGTCACATAGATATTAACCAGTGAATCAGTAGGCATTTACTAGGTGCCTACTATGTTACAGGCCGCCTGGCCGGTAGCTCTGAAAGTAGCCAGGCCAGGGTGGACCCAGCCAGCAGCAGATGATGTCAGTCCCTCTCTGCAAAGCCTGAGCACAAGACCTCTGCATGTCAGCAACTGCAAGGAAATTCAACATTTCCTGACACCATCAGATTGCAGGTCGCTCCCGTGATGTGGAGTTTTTCTGAGATGTCAACTCCTCCGATCCCCAACCCCTAGTTTATCAGCAACCAGCAAGATGAAGAAAGTACTTTCCAAGCTTCCTCTGTGGGGCCCCCAGGCCTGAGAGGAAGGCTGCTGGTAGGGAAGTGAATGGGAGTAGGGAATAAACAGGAAGCCCTTTGGGGCACAGCATAGCAAAGACTGCACACAAGTGTCTTCTGAAATGCTTCAAAAGCTTAGCCCAGTAGGCTCAAAATCAGACTTATGCTTGGATTTCATTCATTCACTTTGACTACCACAGTATCAACAGCTTGCATTTACCCAGTACTTTATAGATTAATCAATCAGTAATTATTTATTGAATGCCTTCTATGAGCCAGACACTGTACTAGGTCCTGGAGATACAAGTACAAATAAAACAACAACAACAATTTTTGCTATTAATGAGTTATATTCTAATGCGGGAGACACGTACGTATCAAAGTATATGCCACATAAATGTGAAATTTATACACACACAAAGTAGTTATATACAAGTTATTATGGGAGGGATGGCGCTAGCAGATTCAAAGTGCTTTCCACCTCATGTCTCTATGAAGTTGTAAAAGTAAGGGTTGTTACCCCTATTTTACAGATGAGTAAACTAAGGCTGGAGAATCAAGTAACTCGCCTGAGGTCTTATAGGTATTAATCAGTGAATCAATAGGCATTTACTAGGTACCTACTGCATTGTAAGAGACAAGAGAAATTCAAAGACAAAAATAAAATAACCCCTGCCCTCAAAGAGCTTACATTCTATGGGGGGAAACCAGTATATACACCTATGAGTAGACACAAATATGTATGCAAAGTCATTGCAAGGGAAGGTGGATGAGGTGTGAGACTGTGTTGGACCTAATAAAAGAGCACATGACTTGGTGGCCTGAGTTCTAATCCTGACTGCCACTAACTCAGAATGTGACCTTGGACAAAGCTCTTCCCTTGGCTAGGACTATTTTCCCTCCTCTGTAAAGGGAAGGGGTTAGATGAGATGGTCTTAGAAGTCCCTTCCCAGTGCTAATGTTCTGCCATCCTGGGGTTCTGAGGCAAGAAAAACTCAGACACAAAGGTAAATTGTGACTTGGGCTAGCTTCGACCCAGGGCCCAGTGATTAAGTCCCTGGGAGTTCAGAAAAGAGAAAGATGACTTCTCTAGGCTGGAGTGGTCAGGAAAGGCTTTCTGAAGGAGGTGAGGATTGGAGCTACTACTTAAAGGATAGAGAAGATTTGGACAGGCAGAGCTAAGAAGGTATATCTCTATGTGTGTGCACACATATATATGCATGTGTGTATGCATAGGTGTATATGTATGTATACATAGATGTACACATTCACATAGGTATACACATAAGGGGAAAGTAGGGAACTGGAAGACTGTGGATAGATTAGATAGAACATAGATAGATTGATAGATGTGTTTATATGATAACATATGCATACATATATTATCATTTTAATGTATATGCATATAGGTATAATATGCATAATATATTTTAACATATAATACATATATGTCTATTGTGCCTATGCATATATGCACGGAATAAAAATTATACAATATGTATAACGTATTATATGTGTAATATAACTATAGTATGATATACTTATATTATGCATATATATATATATACACACATAGGGCAGCTAGTTGGCACAGTGGATCGAGTGCCAGTCCTGGAGTCAGGAGAACATGAGTTCAAATCTGGCCTCTGATACTTACTAGTTGTGTGAGCCTGGGCAAGTCACTTAATGCTGTTTGCCTTAGTTTTCTCATCTGTAAAATGAACTGGAGAAGGAAATGGAAAACCAGTCCAGTTTCTTTGCCAAGAAAACCCCAAATGGGGTCACAAAGAGTCATAAATGACTGAAAATGACTAAAGAACACAATATGTATGCAATATATTATAATTTATATATACACCTATAATGTATATATGACATATGTATACATGTGTTATGTTATATAGGCCTAATATATAACATATTAAATATACATATGTACACACATATTAATGTGTATTATTTCCCTCCTATTATTTCTACATCATATTTTTTCATTTTGCCTAATTTTTCTCTGGGGAGATGAGCTAGATTTGTAATTGCATTAGCATAGGAAATTTCCAGTCTGGGAACTCCCTCTGTCAATGTAGATAAGTACCCACCTTACCACCACTTAGAGCTTACAGAGGTACCTAGGGCACTAAGATGTTGAGGCCTCACCCAGGCTCACACAGACCCAGGATGTCAGAAATCAGAAGTGAACTTAGGTCTTCCCAACTCCAAGGCCAGATTCTATCCCCTGCAACATGCTGCCTTTCCCCTCCTAACTCCAGGCAAACCCCAACGGTTCCCGTTTGGAGCTGATGAGGCTAAGGCCTGGCTAGCAGGTGGGAAGGTGCATGGTGCCGAGAAGAGAGAGAGAAGCCAAGGAGGACTACAGTGTGGCCTGGAAGCCTGAGAAGATAACAGGCTTAAAGGGTGGAGAAAACATGGACCATGCATTTTTTGTGAACTGTTTCAGTGGGATTGGGACCATCTCTGCTGTCCTGCTCCCCCCCACCCCATTTTAATCTAATATCCAGTTCTTGGATTTCTTTGGCTCTCAGAGCCAGTCCAATAAACATTTATTAAACACCTACTCTGTGAAAAGATCCTAGCCTCAGGCTAAGAATACATAAATGGGTAGGTAATATGAAACTATCCCAGCCCTCAGTGAGGCTGGAATACAACATGTGGACAAATTAACATGGTACAAGGTGATGGCAGTAAAGGAGGGCCCGGCCAAGTGCTATGAGAAATCTGAGGTGGAAGAGATCACTTTTGCCAGTATTTGTGACAGGGAGGCCAGGGTGCCTGAGTTGGTCCTGGAAGGAAGGGAAGGAGTTCAGCAGATACTGATGTGTAAGGAAAGGGAGTCTATTCCAAGCAAGGTGGAGAGAGAAAGAGGCAGAGAGATGGCCTTTCCCTTCTTGAAGATCAGGATCCTCCATTTGTCTGTAGCTCCTTCCTGTGTTTTATCCAGAAATGTCTCTCCAGCCTCTCCATCTTCAAATCCAGTTTTCCCATTTGTTCCCCCATAGACATGGAAAAGCATTAAAGAGGATCCACACCACAGATCCCCAAATCTGGGACTAGTCATTAGATGACCTCAGCCTCCATTTCTAAATTAACTCGATCAATCGATATTTACTGAGTGACTCATCTTCAAACTTGTCAATAAATGCTGGGGTGGGCGAGGCTAGATGGAAAAGAGAATGTCTGTGAGGCAGGCAGAGAGCTAACATTGCAGCCTCCCCCCCATCAGAATAGTGTAGTTGTTCAAAAAAGGGGACCGATCAATGTGGGCTGAGCTGAGCCGAGCTGAGCCTGGAAGGGTGAGGAGGAACTAGATAAGTGAGGGGAGAGAAGAAAAATTGTTTCTGTCTCAAGTAGACATGGGTTTGGATATTTGATTCTGGAGATGATAGGAAGCCATTGGAATTTATTTAGTGGGGGGTGGGGGATAAGAATTTTATTTAGCACCAACTATGTGCCAGGGACAGGGCTGAGTGCTTTACAAATATTATCTCATTTGATCCTCACAACAACTCTGGGAGGTAGGTGCTGTTGTCATCCCCATTTTATAGATGAGGAAACTCAAGCAGACAAAGGTTAAGTGAGTGTCTGAGGCTGGATTTGAACTCGGGTCTTCCTGAGCTCAAGGCCCAGAACTCTATCTACTGTGTCATCTGTTGCCTTTACTGTTTACTAGCAGTGTGACCACAGACAAAGCATTTCCTCCTCTCTGTACCTCTTCTTCTGTAAAAATGAGGGGGAGGGACATAAGGGAATCGTTTTTAGTGGGGTCATCTCGCAATTCCTTGAGAGTCTAGGGTGCTCCAGACAGGAAGTACCATATGAATCAAGTCACACAGATGACCAACAATGCCTTCCCCTCTGAGAGCACTTTCCATCAACTCTGTCTCTAGCCTGCATAGCAGACAACCAGCACTCAAAAAGTTAGGTGAATTGCCTAGGGTCACCCTAGTTACTCATGAGTTTTCTCCTCTATTAGAATGTAAACTTCTTAAGGGTAGAGATTCCCTTTGCCCTTTGTTGTAGCCCCAGCTTGGCACAGTGCATGGCACACAGAAAGTGCTTAATAAATGCTTGCTGACTGGCTGACTGATTGAGGTGGATATGAGTGTGGTGCCTCCAGAGCATTGGTCTGTCTAAAGGGTAAGGTACCTAGGATTGTGCATGTACAGCTGGAAGAGAGCTAAGAGATGATGTAGTCTGATCTCTGGACGGAACTGAGACCTAGAGAGGTCATCACATCATCTGTTTAGAAATATAAGGGACCTCAGTGGTCAGATGCTCCAGTGTTCCCATTTTACAGATGAGCAAACTGACGCTCCCAGAAGTTAAATGATCTGCCTAAGGTCACACACTTCGTAAGTAACATAACCAGGATTCAAACCTCAAGTCTTCTGACTCCAAATCCTGTGTTATTTCCACTGCCCCATTCTGGTAAAGTGATTTGCCCAAGGTCATACAGGTAGATGATAGTAACAATTACAATAATACAACAGTTGACATATAGTGCTTTAAATTTTGCAAAGTATTTTCATATATGTTCTTATTTGATCTTCCCTATAACTCTGTAAGTTAGGTACTACAGGTATTATTCTCCCCAATTTGTAGATCAAGAAACTGAGGGTCAGAGAGGTTGAGATTGAAACAGGGGTGGGAATCCTGTGGCCTCGAAGCCACATGTGGCCTTCTAGGTCCTCGAGTGTGACCTTTTGACTGAGTCCAAGTTTTACAGAACGAATTCTTTTATTAAGGGGATTTGTTCTGTGAAGTTTGGATTCATTCAAAGGGCTGCACTCGAGGACCTAAAGGGCCACATGTGGCCTCGAGGCTTCAGGTTCTCTACCACACGAATAAAATTATTGCACCTAGGATAAGAAAGAAAGTGGTTGAGTGGGGAAAAAAAATGATTGTATCAAATTTCTCAGATAAAAGTTTTGTATCCAAGGTACATAGTAGACAACTTATATACATATGTGTGTGGCATATATATGTGTGTGCATATATGTATATACACATGGTATGCATATATACACCACCTACATATGTATACATACATACATACGTACATGGATAAAAACTGTTCTTTAATAGACAAAGGATATAAACAGCAGTTGTCAAAGAAACTGCAAACTCTTAAGAACCATAGGAAAAATGTTCCAAATCATTAATAATAAGAGAAATACAAACCAAAACAGTCCTGAGGTTTCATCTCACATTCTGCAAATTGGCAAAAATGGCAGAGGATAAGAAGGGTCAATGCTGGAGAGCCTGTGGGAGGCTAGGCACAATAGTGTATTATTGGTGGTGCTCTGAATCACCACAACCACTTTGGAAAGCAATTTGGAATTATGCCGATAAAGTGACTAAACATCCATACCCCTTGACCCCAGAGATTCCACTCCTAAGCTTATACCCCATGGAAGCTGTTGATAAAAAGAAAATCCCTATATGTACCAAAATGTTTATAGCAGCACTTTCTGTGATTGCAAAGAATTGCAAACCAGGTTAGTGCCCATTGATTGGGGAATGGTTAAACAAATCGTCATATATGAATTCTATGGAACACTACTGTGCTGTAAGATATGCTGAATGTGGAAAGATCTACATGAACTGATGCAGAGTGAAGTAAGCAGAGCCAAGAAAATAATATGCACAATGACTTCAACGATGTACAAGGAAAAAACCACCACAAAGCAATCAAAAGTGAACACTGTAGAACTACAAAGAAGCCTGGCCCCCAAGACAAAAAATCATGTCCAAGGCAGTTTTCCAACCCAGATCCTTTGACTCCAAATCCACCATTTTTCCCACTGTACCATGCTATCTCTCCTTTAACCTATGGGGTCATAGTGGGAAAGTTGGAGAGGTAATGGGAGGCTAGAGTATAGATGTCCTTGAATTTCAGGGTTTATTTTTTAGGCAGCTGGCAGTCATTCTGGGCTCTTGAGAAGGGTAGGGGTGTAGTTCTCTCACAATAATCTCACCCCAGCCCCCTTCTGGTATCTACCCAAATCAAGGGACTAATATACTTGATCATGTGCCGGAGAGCCCTCACTCTTCAATTGTGTCTCCTTCTAGGGTGTGTCTCTGGCCTGCAACTTCGGAAGCGATGAGACGTTTGAGGCCACGTGGGTCAATGCTTCAGAAATTCAGTGCAGCCAAGTCGTGGTAAGTTAGAGAAGAGGGTTCTCATATAAAGCCATTGACATTGGGTCCTCATGGATGTGGATGGGGAGGCTGCCTACGGATCTGTTATCTCTTCTCTCGTCTGTCATCCACCATCATTGACCTTTGTCCTTCAGGGACCAGTGGAATAAATCCAACTAGGTTGGTAACTCTCTTCCCTTCTCCCTTCTTTCTCTCACCTCTCCACTCCCTCACTATTCCTCCCCACCCCCCAACATTAGCACCAAAGACAAGTGTCCAAACCAGCTAAAACATACCCCTACATGCCACCCTTATTCCCACTTTGGCCCTTGGTTTCCTTGTCTAAATGTTCTCCAAGGTGACTTCAGGTTCTTGGTCCTATGATCTTAGCCCTGGTGGGAAAGGAAGTAACAAAGTCATAAGATTTTGGCCCCAAGTGGAAAACTCCCGAGACCCTGGAAAAAAAGCCTGGAGGTAGACAAGATCTGGAAGACCCTGGGTCCAGATTTTTAGCCCATCTTACTCTACCAAGGACAAGTTATGGGTCTGCAGTGATTTTTAGAACAGTTAGGCCCAGAGACAGGAGAATGCACTGAATGACCCCAGCAGTGCTGTCCATGTCATGCTTCGTGTGATGGGTAGTGAGGATGGGACTGTTCTTAATGGTGGATGTACTCTGACTTACTCCGGAGTAGTGAAGTTAATAATATGGGAAGTATATCCCATTCTCCTCCCTCCCTCAGTCTCTCAGCTCACAGAGGGCCCAAGAAAAGGAAAGGTGACCATCTGTGTTTGCAATTTCTGGAGGCTCAGACAGGACTTCACACCCACCCTCCACCTTCACCAGATGGGGCTGGAAGCTCAGTTCCCAAAGGTCCGCATTCCTCCCCCGCAGCAAGGAGGTTGGAATGCTGTTTCAAAGTAAGACGGGAGCAGAGGAGGACTGGCCTTCCGAGTGCTTCACTGTCCCCACCCCCAATCTCTTCCTTCCCCCGTCCTTTTGTCTCTGTCTCCCTTTCTCTTCTCGCTTCTTTCCTTCTTCCTGTGCTCTCTTTCCCTCCTCTTTCCCCTCCCCACTTTCCTCTTTTCCTCCCTCTCTTCTTCCCTCTATGCTATTAATCTCTCTCCACCTTCTCTGCTTTCATTACCTCTTTTCTCCCTTCCTCCCCATTCTGCTCCTCTCAAGTATGCCCAAGATGCCTGCCCCTGAGAGGTGTATAGTAAGAGGTCCTGAGCCAGCCTTGGGGCTGGAACATCTGCTCAGCCCAACGCAGACAAGCATTCCCAGGCTAGGAAGGCTTGGGGAGTTGTTTGGGGGGAAGGTTCTGAGTGGGTGGATGGGCTTGGGGGTTAGAAGAGCTGGACCTACACCCAGATGGCTCAGCCAAAAGAGAAAGAGCCCCTGGTTAAATCAAAACAAAGGGGAACGTGTGGGTTTTGTCCTTCCCCAGGATACTCTTGAAGAGCGAACTCGGTCATTTTCCGAGGTCCCCTTTCCCTGCTCCATCTCTGCCCTCCACTTCCCGCTCCTTGCCCTGTAGTCTCATGGGCAACCCCATGAACCCAAGGAGGATTTGGCAGGGAGGTGGCAAGGAGGGCTTCCAGCTTCCTGTTGTCATGGGGGCTCTTGGACCCTTTTCCTTGGGTTTTTGTTTTCTGAAGCTTTATCCCAAGTAGCAGAGACTGGAATAATTTTTTGTTTAAAACACACATACACACAAAACAAAATAGGATATATATGTATATATATATATAGAGAGAGAGAGAGAGAAATTACACCAAGGATAAAAAGACAACCTCTCCAGAGGGCCTTTGGAGAAAAGAGAATTCCAGAGTTTGCCTCCGTTTCTTGGACTTCGCCTCCCCCTTTCCTCTGTTTCCACTAGAATTCAGCAAATGCAGAACCATGTGGGGCTGCTCTGCCTGCAGTTTGATGGTCTCTGCAGAAGTCAGGAAGGAGACCCTGTCTCCAATATCCTGGTATTTGCCTTAGGTGGCAGAGGAGCAGCTCTCCTGAGAGGGGTGGGACTGACCTCTGTGGATTTCAGGCCTCATGTGGCTATGGCATATGTGAATCCTAGACACATATGTTCCCGTGTGTGTGTGTACATAAGGGCTGGTATGCTTGTAGGCATAACTGGATGCATGCCCTTTGTTGTGTGTCTATCAGTGAGCATTTACATGTGTATTGTGTGTGGGAGCAGGTCCGAGTGGGCATCGTGCCCATGAGCACCTGTGTGTGTGGGTGTGTGCACAACTGTGTACATGTGTCTCTCCATGAGTGGGTGTGTGCATCTGTGCCTTAATCACCAGAGTGACCCCTTTTCCTGATCTGATTTCTCCACTTTGTGTTTCCCTCTCCAGCTTCACACCCCTCAAAGGAGCCAGATTTTCCCAGTAAACCTTCAGCTAAAGGGTAAACCAGACCGATTTATTGACAGCCCTGAGAAGATGACAGGTATGAGGTGATGGTTTCTTTTTTTAGTTCCGTCCTCCTTTGCTCAGGGAAATAGCTCCTGAAAAGGTGTGACACTGTCAAGGGGAGAATGAGGAATGTCATACTCACTCACACACCAGCACACATAAACATATGTGTATACACACACACACACACACACATACACAGATGCAGGGACCCAGTCACTGCTCCATCAAGCCACCCCATCCCACCCGTCCATACACTCATAACCCTGTCAACTTGCGTGAAGTCATAGGACTTAAAAAAATCTAATAAAAAGGATTCTGGGTAGAAATATGAAATTCTTCCTCAGAGACTGAAGATCACAGTCAAGCTATGAGCCCTTCAGAGGAAGGCAATGAAGGAAATACCCAATGGTGCCGTTTAAAAAAACACATCCATTCTCCCCTTTCCCCCCAAAAAATACAAACAAACCTACACATCTAAAGCTGGAAGGGCCTTTACAAGTCATGTAGTTCAACCACCTAATTTTACAGATGAAGAAACTGAGGCCCAGCAAGGTTAAGAGATTTGCCAAGGTTACATAGTAAGTGGGCAAATAGGTGACTCAGAGGATAGAGCACCAGGCCTGGAGTTAGGAAGACCTGAATTAAAAATCTGTGACTAGCTGTGTGATCCTAGACAAGTCACTTAACCCTCTTTGCCTCAGTTTCCTCTTCTGTAAAATGAGTTGGAGAAGGAAATAGCAAACTATTTCAGTATTGTTGCCAAGAAAACTCCAAATGGGGTCATGGACCCCCATTTGAGAGTTGGACACAACTGAAATGACTGAACAACAACATAGTACCAGAAACAGGATTTAACCTAAGTCCTTTGACCCTAGAGCCAGTGTATGTCCTACTGTACCATGGAAAATAGGTCCCAAAACTGAAGGTTCCCACTGCAGTTCAAGGCCTACCTTGGGGACAAAAGACCAGGAAATACAGCAATTCCCACAGAAGCCAACATGTCTACTGATTAAATGTGGTCTAATAGGACCTGAATACATTACAAAACCCTGGCCCAATGACTAAAGCAATCTAGTGAATAGGGAGGCTTCCTTGGGAATGTTTGTTGGGGAATTAAAGTTGTCAGATTGAAAATACTGTTGAAACGCAAAATATTGTTACTTATTTATTCTGTTCGGCAAAACTGATTCGTTATAAATAACAGCGCCCTGCATACTGTTGCCACTCAGCAGATGTTAATTAATCACAGGCATCATATTGGATGCCCCCCACACTCATTCACTTCTGGGCATGTTTTGAAGAATTCAACCAAAGAGTCAGTCCTTGCCAGCCATGGCCGTCTGTCATAGTGGAAGAATGGGAGTCAGTCCCTTAGGCGGATGACAGCTGACACTGAACATCCTCCCTATGTCCTAGACCCCTGTCCTGGGCACAGTCAGGATTTTAGACAAAGAACTATCCAGTAGGAAGTGACAAGTGACAATAAAGTGAGGTTATGACAGAAATGGATGGAAATTAAGGGGATGCCCATCAATTGGGGAATAGCTGAACAAGCTGTCATGTGGGATTATGATGGAATGCTATTGTGCTATAAGAAATGACAAGCGGGATGGTATCAGAAAAGCATGAGAAGACCTATATGAACTGACGCAAAGTAAAGTGAGCAGAACCAGGAGTCATTGTACAAAGTAACGGTAACATTGTAATGATGATCAACTACGAAAGACTTAGCTACTCGGATCAATACAATGATCCAAGACAATTCCAAAAGACTCATGATGAAAAATACTATCCACCTCCAGAGAGAGAACTAATGAACTCTGAATGTAAATTGAAGTATAATTTTCTCACTTTATTTTTCTTGCTTTTAAAAAAATGGCTCATGTGAAAATATGTTTTACATGATTTCACAGATATAATTGATATCATATTGCTTGCCTTCTCAGTGGGTGGGGGAGGGGCTAAAGGGAGGGAGAGAATTTGGAACTCAATTTTTTTTAAAGGAATGTCAAAAATAAATAATTTTTTAAAAAAAGAAAGAAAAAGAAAGAACTAGATCCTGTTAAAAGAGCTTAGAGAAAATCTGATACTCTCCTACCAACGTCTTAAAACTTAAAAGATATAGCTTAAATAAGACAACATAGTATGGCACACAAATTCATCTTCATTGAAGCAGTGATTTTTTTTTTCAGTGTAGGAAACTTCTGGTGTGGGCACTCCCTCCATCAATGCAGATTGCTACCTATCCAGGACTTATTACATAAGCCCTAAGAAGTGGAGTAACAATAATGATCCAAATTTATATAATCCTTTAATGTTTACATAGTACTTTCATTATAACAACCCTATGAGATAGATGGTATTACTCCTCCCATTTTACAGATGAAAAAACTGAGGTTCTGAGAAGGGAAGTGATCTGCTGAAGGTCACACAGCTAGGATATATTGAGGCCTGGACATGAACTCAAATCTTCTGATTCCAGTCCAACACTTTCTGAAACAGGAATTGAAGGACCTTAGTTAAGCACCAGCCCTGCCACAGCCTAGCTGAGTGACCCTGGACAAGTCATTTCCTTGCTCTGGGCCTCAGCTTTAAAATGAAGGCATTGATCTGGGTGATGACCAAAGTCCCTTTGAGCTCTAAGATTCTCATCACCCAAACAGGAACTTCGTGGTTTCTGTAAAATTGGTTGATTTAAATAAAGCCCTCAACTAGTTTCCCTACATTTGAGAGTTGGGAAAAGCAAACTGTAAGTCTTAGGCAATAGGTGAATAATGTTTAAGTAAGAGAAGATCAGCATAAAAATGACTGTTGAGCCTTATTCATATTATTTATTCACTGAGAAAATGAGAAAAAAAATCCTACATTTTCAAAGTTCTAAAGACATTTTTTCCCTTGAAGCTCTCAGCCCACTTTGGGTTAGAAGAGTCCCTTCCTTTAGAGAGCTGTCAGGCTAGTAGGGGAGTTAAGACTTGCAGAAAATAAGTATAATCTGATCTCAGTTAACCAAATGCTCAAAATGACACAAGTAAATTCCAGTTATTTGAGTTTTCTGGGTAACTGAGGGGGTGATCAAAAGGTTCCCCCCACCACAATCTCAGAATTGGAAGAAATCGTAGAGACCACCTTATTTACTCTATCTCCCAATGTGCTTAATCCCCTTGGCATTCTCCCCCAAAGGTGGAATCCAATCTCTGGTTGAAGACCTCTAATAACACCAAAGCAGCCCATTGCAATTTGGAACAGCTCTGATTCCTTACGGTAATGGGAAGTCTTTTGTTGTTGTTTAATCAGTTGGTCATGTCTGATTCTTCATGACCCCATTTGGGGTTTTCTTGGCAAAGATACTGGAATGGTTTGCCATTTCCCTCTCCAGCTCATTTAACAGATGAGGAAACTGAGGCAAACAGGGTTAAGTGACTTGCCCAGGGTCACACAGCTACAAATGTCTGAGGCCAGATTTGAACTTAGGTCTTCCTGACTTCAAGGTTGGCTCTCTATCCACCGTTCCACCTGGCTACCCCTAATGAGAAATCTGTTTCCCTGTCATTGCTATCCATGGGTTGTGGTTCTACTTTTTGGAGCCACATACAAGAAACCCACTGTCTCTTCCATATGACAGTCCTCTAGTGACCCCACCCCCTGGAAGTCTTCTCTCCTCCAGGCTCTCAACAGGTCCTCATGTCATCCTTTCTGGACCTTGCATCACTGTCCTCCAAACATGCTTGAATTTGTCACTGAGCCTTAAAAATGGAAAACCCAGAATTGAGTACCACAATCCAACTGGGGTCTGACCAGGGCAGTAGGACTATCAGTCAACTAATAAATAAGCATTTATTAAGGGCTTAGCATCTGCCAAGGACTGTGCTAAGACCTCGTTGTTGTTGTCTGTCCTTCATTTTTGAAGAGGACCGTGACATCGGGGAGGGGGTACCATGACATGCAAGTGAATTGGATTACAGTGAGGGAGGGCTGTGCAAAGTCAGCAGCCTCACTTTCTCCTCTGGACCCAGGTGTTTGGCCAGAAAAACAAGTGGCCAAGACCCAGAGTTACAAAGGCAGTCCATACCCTCAAGGAGCTTAGGTGCTTAATAAATGTTTAATGAAGGAATAATGAGGGAGGCATGACTATTACCTCCCTTGTTCAAGGTGCTATACTTGTATAATTCCACACACATTTATTGAGTGCATACAGTATACAAGACAATTTGGGGGATAGGGAGATGGATCAAATTATCTTCGTTCTTAAGGAGCCTACAGTCTTACAGGGGAGAGAAAATCTGTAAGGCAAAACTCTAAGGTGTGTTTTAAGTGTTAGAAAGAAGGTGGTGTGGCACCATGGAAGAAATGCTAGCTTTGGAGTCAGAGGACCAAGATTCAAATCCTCCCTCTGATGCTTATTACCTGTATGACCTTGGGCAAGTCACAGCTTCCCTGGACTTCTGTCTCCTCATCTATAAAATGATGGACCTGGATGAGATTATTTTAAGGCTCCTTCCAGCTCTCAGTCTATGGGCCTTTAGTTCTGTGGCCTGAAGGCTCAAAACCTACCTTCTGATTACTCAAAGATCAGCCCCCAAACAATTCCCCCATCCCTCCCATACACAAGACTCACCCTTCTCTAATGTCCTGACTCAGGCTTGGTACTTGTGCTCACTTGGGTTAACTAACCAATCTCTCACTCTTTACTTCCACACAAAATCTCTGACCAATGCACGTGCAAACTCTGCTTACGACACACTCTGTTACCAGAATCAGGCTCCTCTTCTACCAGTGACCAGATCCAAAGAGTGTCCTACTATTCTTTTATGGCCCAGAAGGTAATTCGGGGCAGCTGTGAGCCCCCTGTCCAGCCCCATATACAGCTGCCATCTCTCCAGAGTCTACCAGTGAGTTTATTTTGGGCCATATGGAGTTTGAGGTACAGATGGATCTGTGCACAAGTGCCATTGGAAATAAAAGCCTGCAGCTCAGGGGGAGAGGCCAGGCCTGGAGATGTAGGCTTGGGACTCATTCATCTAGAAGTGATAGTTGAAACTGTGAGAGTGGAGAATGTAATCTCTTAGCAAGAGAGAACAGAAGGCTAAGTATTGAACTTTGGGGAATGCCAACAGTTGGGGGGTGGGAGGGAGAAGCAGAGCCAGATTTTCTAAAATGCCTGAGTCTCCATCCCTGCCTTAGTCAGCAGAGTCTTCTGACCCTGATGGCATCTAGCCTTATTGATGGGGCCCCAGCATGAACATCTTCTATTCTCTCTGCCCAGGATGGGCAAGGAGATGGAGAAGAGATTTAATGTTGGGTTGGATCCAACACATGCCCTGGAAGTCATTCTTTTGAATGAGTCACAGAAAATCTGCCTGCTTCTATTGTTATTTTCCTCTTTCCTCTAAAAGCTGAATAGTGGGGGAAATAATCTGGTTAACAAGAGTTGGGGGTAGCCAAATACCAGCGAATTAAGGAAACACGGTGGTAAAGTAGAAAGAGTCCTGGATCTGGAGTCAGAAGACCTGAGCTCAAAGCCTGTCCCTGACACTTGTTACCTTTGTGTCCTAAGGCACTCATTTAACCTCCCTGGGCCTCAGTTTCCTCATCTGTGCCACTCCACTAGATGGTCTCTGAGCTATAGATCTAGGATCCTTTGAAGCCTTAGAAGAGTTGTTTAATGGCCACCAGGAATTTAGTCCAGAACTGAAGGCAAAGCCATCTCATCAGAGCAACTTATGATTGATTTCTTGGCTTCCCCTTCCTGCCATGATGAGATTGGAGGGTGTGAACATTTTTTAGATTCAAACACTTCCCATGAAAGTGGATTATGCACTTGGCCTCTTAATGAGAATTAGTCAACAACTTGTTTCATAAAGTTTTTCTAGTGATTTAGAGAGCCTTAGGGATATGGGGGTTGGGTGGACTTCCTCCAGAAGGTAGGATTTGAGCTGAGCCTTGAGGGAAGCCAGGAGACAGAGGTGAGGAAGGACAGTGTCCCAGGAATGGGGGATAGCATGGAGTTGGGAGTGTCATGTATGAGGAATGGCATGTAGGCAAACAAAGCTGAATCATAGAGTTACACAGAGGGTCCAAAAGATTCCCATTGTTCAATAACGGTATGCTTTGGTTGTGGGAATGGCCTGGACAGTTAAAGAAGCTAGGGAGAGACACAGGAGCAGAAGTGGAGGAACTGAGGCAGTGGGGGCCATAGAAAGCCTCAGAGGCAGCCCATTGGTGTGATCGTACAGCTAGCAGGACAAAGGGAGCCACAGAGATCCCCACGTGGATGCTAAGAATTTGAAAAATGCAACAAAGATTGACCAGATTGCTCCTTTTTTCCCCCCAAAGTGCTAAATTATATTTCGGTGGGAATGAATGCCCAGTACTTCTGGGAAGTCTTCAGGCACAGAGCCAATGTCCCTGTGACTCAGACAGTGCGCAACATGCCTGTTGCTCATGCAGACAAATGATGGCTGGGACTGGGGCTGGTTTGGGGCTGGCAGGCAGGCTGGGATGGGTGACTGTGGCTCGTGTGCTCACCCTGGTCTCTCCCGCTGCAGTGGAGGTCTACAACTGTGCCATGGGGAGCACGGACTGTTCCCAGTGCATGGGGAGAGAGGACCTGGGCCACCGATGCGTCTGGAATGAGGGCTGTAGACTGAACAACCAGCCCCTGCCAGTCACTACAACCTGCCCTGCCCCAGAGATCAGGAAGGTAAGTGTATGTGCACAAAGACACACACACACACACACACACACACACACACACACACACACACACA
>NW_020954551.1:37559565-37567124 GCF_900497805.2 Vombatus ursinus | reverse complement strand
CTGTGTCTCTGTCTCTGTCTCTCTCTCTCTCACACACACACACACATACACACACATATGCCTCAGTTTCCTTATCTGTAGAATGGTAACAATAATAGCCTCTACCTCATAGGCTTATTGTGAGGATCAAATGAATCAATATCTTTAAAGCACTTTGCAAATCCTAAAAACTCCGTAAATGCTAACTATTGGTAGGAGGAGAAAAACCTACGTCACCTTAGGCAAGACATTTTGTTTCTCTTGGCATCCCTTTCCTCATCTCTAAAATGAGAGGGTCATGATTCCCAAGGAGCCCTGAGGAAGCCCGCTGCCCATCTCCTTCCAGAGGGGATGGATTCAGGATGCAGGATGAGACGCAACTGGGGATGTGGCCAACATGGGAACTTGTTTTGTTTGACTCTGCTTTTTATAAGGGGTTAGGGTCTTTGTTTTTTCCTGGCTGTGAGGAGGTGGAATAGAGTGAAAAAGAAATGCTTGATAATTGGAAAAATAAAATTTAGTTTAAAAATAAATAATGTGTTTTAAAAAGGGGCTGGAAGTAGGTGGACTTTAAGGTACACTTCAACTCTAAATCTCCGTGTGATTGATTCATTGGTCTTCTTATCTCGAACATACATCCCTTCCAGGTCTGAATCTAATGATCCCCAGGTACGTTTTGTGCACGCACACGTACGCATACACATACAACACTCATACAATCTTTCTAGCATATTTTCAAAACAAATACACTCATGCAATAAATCATTCCTGTATATTAATCAGTCACCCAACAGGCATTCATTAAACACCTCCTACTGTGTGCCAGGCATTTGGAGATACAAAGACCAAAACGAAGCTGTCCCTGCCCTCAAAAGGCTTACACTCTCTTGGTGGTTATGGGCTCTTTATTAACACATATAATTTATGTGTACACTCATTCCTATCATTCATTCATTCAGTAAACATTTATAAAGCACCTACTAGGTGCTGGGCACTGTGCTAAGCTCTGGGCATACAACAAGAGGCAAAAGAGAGTCCCTGCCCTCAAGGAGCTCACAAGTTAGGTTTCACACAGAGAAAGGCAGCCTGGGGTAGGGGCCAGAGTGCGGGACTTGGGGTCAAGAACAGTGAGGTTCAAATCCTGCGTCTGAAACTCACTAGCTCTTTGACCGTGGACAAGTCACTTCTCTCTGGTCCTCAGCTATCTCATGGGTTAAATAGGAATGCAGCTCCCTCCTTCACAGGACTGTTGGTGAGAAGAGTGGATGCATGGGCTTTTTGTTAATTATTTAAGTACTTTCTATGTGTCTGTCACAACAATCAGGGGCCCCACCTGTTTTAGCCTTTTCTGACCCCACCCCCACTCCCTGTCCCCTGCCTTGGCAATTGCTTTAAACTCCTCCATCCTCACGACCTGGTGTCCGTGGCAGATCGAGCCCCTGAGCGGCCCCCTGGAAGGAGGGACCCTTCTGACAATCCGTGGGAAGAACCTGGGCCGTAGATTCAGCGAAGTGGCCCACAGCACGTGGATCGGTGGCGTGGCCTGTGAGCCCCTCCCGAGCAGATACATCGTCTCTGAGGAGTGAGTAGCTGGGGAGGGGCTGATGGTCCCAGGGGGTAGTCCTCCCTTCTCACCTTTGGAAATCCTAGCGTGGTAGGACTAGGAAGGAATTTGGGATCACCTAGTCCAGCCCCATCATTTCACAGAAGAGGAAACTGAGGGCTAGAAAGAAGTATCTCTTCCAGAATCACGCAGCCAAATGTTGTCAAAGCTAGGCAGGGAACCCTGGCTTCCTGAATCCCAGAGCAATGCTCGTTTGGTCACAGCATGCTGCAGCCAGCACAGATGAGCCCCACAGCAGCTCAGTTAGGGGTTCCAACCCTGTCCTTGACCTGGGGAAATCCAACAGGTACTTATTTATTAGATGCCTACCGCGGGCCCAGACACTAAAGGGTAGGGGTTGGGGGAAGAAAAGAGATGCTTAAAGGAAGCAGCATGGGACAGGGGGAATGTATTAGCTCTGGAGTAAGAGGACTTTGATTCAAATCTGACCTCTGATGCTTAATACTCGTATGGCCTTGGATAAATCACTTAACCTCCCCAGGCCTCAGTTTCCTCATCTATAAAATAAGAAGGTTGGATTAGCTGTTGTCTCCAAGAAGGTTCGTGCTTTCAAGGAAGATGCAGTCTGATTGGGGGAAGCATTACAGGATGCAATGGGCACTATATTTAGAGGCAAAGAACCTGGGTTCAGATCTTGGCTGTACTGCTGATACATCACTTTGAACAAATCACTTCTTTTTCTGGGTCTCAGTTTCTAGTTCATTAAACAAAAGCTTCGGCCTAGGTTTTCTTGAAGACCCCTTCCAGTGGTCCATCCTATGTTCTTATCTATGAGGTGGATACATGAAACGGTCAAAACAGTCTAGGTCAGCCAAGCAGTGAAAGGTCTGGTGTGGGTGCTAAGTTACTGCAGGTCAGAGAAAGGTGAGATTAGTCAGGGATTGGGTGACCAAGGGAGGCTACCTTGTTATTGTCATTCCCCACCACCATGTTTGTGGCCATCTCATCATCATGGTCCCTTTGGTGGTGTCTGGGAGCCTGGGGACCCCATACCACCCTCTTCTCTTTAGTTTTCCACAGGGGAAACAAGTGGAACTGAGGAGCTCCTGGAGAGAGAAAATTGTTCAGCTGCTACAGCATCTTCCCCCTTGGGCTGGTTGGGTTCCCAGGGGAGCATTTTCCTGCCCCTCCTTATCAGCTTCTTTTTTTTCATCAGGATCGTTTGCTGGACTGGCCCATCGCCCGGCCCCTTTTCCGATGTTGTATCTGTTAATGTGAGCAAGGAAGGGAAATCAAAGGAGCACTATTCCTATGTGGTAAGGCTCTTTCTGGATGATTCGATGCCCATCCCACAAGGTCTTGCCATGCATTTCACACTGACCAAGATGTTCTGAGAAAAGGAGGAGGAAAGAAACATTTATGGAGCGCCTGTTATGAGCCTGGCAAATGTTATCTTGTTGGAAAATGGGACCGCCCTAGATGGTAGGATAAGGGGATGGGGATGGCATTTCCTTTCTCCTTCCTGGCTCCAGGTTTCGGTAGGTGGGGAGCAGGCAAGAACTGAAGTCTCTTGTTGGTTTAACCCTATGACTCCTAACCATTCATCTCTGTCAATAAATCGGATGCCAATGAGACTGTGTCAATAGCTCCAAGACTTCAAAAATTCAACATTTATTCAGTGTCAGAATGGTGCAGTGAAAAGAATGCTGGATTTGAAGTCCAAGCTCTTGAGTGTGAATCTCATCTGTGCCCCCTTATTGTCATTGGTCTCCCTGGGTATCAGTTTCTCATCTATTAAATGAGGGATTTGGACCAGCCGACCTCTGACTACAGCCATACTCCTAAGTGCCTATTATGTGAATGATGCTGTGCTAGGAATGGGAGATGCAAAGGCAGCACGTGGAGAGAGAACTGGACCTGAGCTGGGTTCAGGTTCTGCCTCTGACAGAGACTGGCTATGTGACTCTGGGCAAGTCACTTAACCCTCTTTGCTTCAGTTTCCTCAACTGGGCACATGACCCATGGCACATGAATTCACGTCTCTGAGCCTCTCTGTAAAATGAGAGTGTTGAACTCAAAGGGTGTATGGGCCCAAGCAGTTCTAAATCTATGAGCCTATGATAAAATGAAAAAATAGACCCTGCTTTCAAGAAATTCCAAAGATGGAATGTGGAGGTGGGATACAACACGTAAACAGAGGAGTGCAAACGAGACCCTTTGAGTCTGGAGAGAACCCTAACAATCAGGGGAATTGAGAAAGGCTTCATGGAGGAGGGGGCACCCCAGCTGAGTTGGGGGGTTCAGTGGTGTAGTTACTGATTCTGCCAATGGAGGTGGTGACCCTGCCACAAATCAGGACCTGCTCTTGCATAGTGGTTGTGGTCAAAACATTCATGACCCGAGACCACCCAACACTGAGTCTCTAGGCTGGTCCTCAGATAGAGGGATTGATATGGTTGATCCCTGGGCTAGTCCAGGGTGAGATGTCAAAGACCCCGAGAATGGCAGAAGTAGAAAGACCTCAGATGACATTGAGTTCAACCTCCTCACTTGACAGAAGAAGAAACTGAAGGCTCAGAAAATCATCTCATGGGTAACACTGATGTTCCTCCTCATGGAAAATAGTCTTCTCATCTTTTGCCTGGTTCTACTGCCAGGCTTGGGATACAGTGCCTGGCCCTGTGCTTAGTACTGTCTGTGATAGGAGGGAGAAGAAGGAGGAGAGTTGGGGGAGGGAGGCCTTGCGGTGCCTGCCCTGGGGGAGCTCAAGGTCTTGCTGGGGAGCCGTGGGTCAGCAGCAGGAAACCATTCCAGGAGAAGGCAAGAGTAGGCATGTGTCCATTGTGTGCTGCTAGAACAGGGCTTTGACCTGGCTGGCACAAAGGAGAGAGCCCTCTGTGATCTGATGCCAGGTGTGTGGGGCAGACAGTCAGGAGTCAGCAAGGGGGCGTGGGGCAGGGAGAGCTGGGTGGACTGAAGAAGTCAGGGAAGGCTTCACTTGAGGAATCCTTCCTGCTTCTGAAGGAAGGCGGAGGCAAAACAAAAACAAACCAAAAACTGGAGAAAGAAGGGCTGGGGGTTGTTCTCATATTAACTGAGGAGTTGGCAAGCGGTATGGCTGTGTCTAGTGGCTGAGAATGTCTTCTCTCCTCTCCTGTTATTTCTCTTCTCCTCTCCTCCTCTCCCTCCCATTTCCTCCCCTCCTTTCCCTTTCTTTCCCTTCTTTTCCTCTCCTCTCCCCTCCCCTCCTCTTCTCTTCCTTATTCTCTTCTCTATTCTTTCTCTTCTCTTCTTTCCTCTTTTCCCCTCCCCTCCTTTCCTCCTCTCCTTTCCTCTCCTTCTTCTTGCTCTCTCTTCTCCTCTCTCCTCTCTTTCTTCCTCTTCTGTGCTCACTTTCTCCTCCTCTTTCCTTTTCTTTCCTACTCCCCCTTTTCTCTCATTTCCCCTTTGTTCTTTTCTTTTCCTTATTCCCTCCCTTTCCCTCTACCCCTCCCCACCTCTCTCTTTCCTTCTGTATTTCTCCCTTGTTCTGTCTTCCTTGCTTATCTCCTCTATTTTCTTCACATTGCTTTTCTTTCTTTCTCTTTCATCCTTGTTATCTTCCCCTTTCTCTCTCTCTCTCTCTCTTTCTCTCTCCTCCTCCCCTCCCCTCTCCTCTCCCTCCCCCCTCCTCTCTCTCCCCCTTTCTTATTCTCTCCACCTTTCTTTTTCTTATTGCCCCCTGCCTTCCTCTTTACACTCTTTGTCCTCTTCTCCTCCTTCCCCTTCCCTTTCCCTGTCCCCCATTCTTCCTGCTCTTTCCCCTTTTCTCTCTTCCTTCTTCCTCATTAGCTCCCAGTTGTCTATTCCATGGAGCCAGATGTTGGTCCAAAGGCTGGAGGCACCAGAGTGACTATCCGAGGGAGTGACCTTGGAGTGGGATCCGAACTCCATGTCCTGGTCAATGACACCAAACAGTGTTTAAATCTCGTGTAAGCCATGGGACCAAGGTGGGTTGGACTGGGCGGGGACAAGTTAGTAGTACCTGAGTGATCTCAGGGTCATTTCTCTCTTCAAGAATCTCCTTGTAAGCCGTTGGTTGGGATGCTCCTGGGAGCATGTTTGACCCCCGGGATCCTTCAGGGACTTTTCCAAGGAGGGAGCTTCAGTAAGCAGACTAGACCATAAGCCAGAGCTCTGGCCGTTGGGGTACAGCCCATACAGAATTAATGGGGGGGACTTCCTAGACTTCAAAGCCATGAAAAATTTTCCTTTAACCTGAGGGGAAAAGCCCTGTGTCCCTGGGGTAGGCTTCCTGAGCTAGAGAAGACTAACTATGAATATACAAAGTGCTTTGAGATCCCCTGGATTCATTCAGTCATTAACTCAATCAATAAACATTCATTAAGCACCTGCCCTGTGCAATGCATTGTGCTAAGCATTCTTTGGCTACTCCCCAATGGCTTTCAATTAATCACCAAGTCTGCACTGAATACCTCTCATGTTCCATGTCCTGTGTTTTGTGTGTATAGGAGATAGGGAAGAAGAAAGCACCATGCCTACCCTATAGAAGCCTATAGTCTGGAAGCTGAGATAAGCTTCTGTGCTTATTCTACATGACTACAGTCCAATTCAGAGCACTGTGCTAGGCACTTAGGGAGACCTCTAGAGACTTGCAATCTGGTATGAGGCAGAAATGCCATTAGGAGATCAGAGGAGAGAAAGAACATTATAGGCTGAGGAAATCTGGGAAGGCTTCATAGAAGAGGAGGAACATGAACTGGGTAGGATTTGGATGAGTGAAAGAAGGGGGAAGGCAGTGGTAGAGAGATGGAAATGAGAATGTGTTGGAAGTTAGGGAGGAACCTAGCGTGAATCAAAGAAGAGAGAAGGAAGGATAAGGTTGGCTAGGTAAGACAGGGCCAGATTGCAGAAAGTCTCAAATGCCAGGAGGAGGAGGAGGTTGGATTTGATGCAGTAGGCATCAGACCAACACTGAGACTCTCAAACAAGGAATTTACAATACAAAAAGGGCTATTTTAGGGAGATTAGAGTGGTGGCATCATGGGCAGGGTGGCTCAGTGGGAGAGGGCAGTGGCAGGGACTTGAGCTTTAGTATCTCAGGGATGAGATGATGGAGTCTAAGGCAAGGAATAGGGAGGAGAGGAGGGGGATCCTGTTGCTTTTCCAGAGCTGCCCTAAAGATGGCGCCCTCTTCACCCCCGACTCAGCAGCTCTGCCTAGACTGGATCAGGTTAGCCCCTGGGAACGGTAGAGAGAAGGTGATGTTAGTAGTGGGATGGCCAGCTCTGCCCAGAGCTTGCTCAGTAGCCAGCCACTCAGAAGCCCTGGCCTCCCTCCCACAGGCGCACAGACAACACCATCACCTGCACCATGCCAAGAGGAGAGCTGCTTGCCACCGTCCGTGTCTGCGTGCGCTTTGAGCAAAAATCTTGCATAAGCAGCAACATCACCTTTGATTACATGAGGGACCCAATCATCACGGCCATCAGTCCCAGAAAGAGCCCGGTCAGGTGAGCCTCCCCTCCAGCCTTCCCCATCCCACTACGCTCCCTACCCCCACCCCCATCCATTTCATTTTTATCCTGCCAGCATAAATTTGAATCACATAATTACTAGCTTTGATCTCATAAGATACCATGTCAAAGAATCAGTGCAGCTGAGTAGTATTAAAATTCAGTGGTGCCAACATCCCCACAAATGTTTAAGCCGGTCACCTTAATCTTATTCCTTATGTGGAGAGAAGGGGGGGCCAGGGAAAGCCTTGGCTGAAGGAGTACGGCAGCCCCTCTGAAGCCAAGAGGCCTGGCCTCCCACTAGCTCTGTGACCCAGACAGAGCAGCTCCTCTCTCGAAGCTCCAGACAAGTCTCTGAGACTCTAAGTAGCACGGTTGGTGTTGAGAGAGGAATTTTCTTCAGCAGTCCTCCAAAATCAAGTTTATGAGAGAGACAGAGACAGAGGGAGGGATAGAAAGATACAGATGGAGATGGAGAGACAGAGGGAGGGAAAGAGAGA
>NW_020954551.1:37357194-37559555 GCF_900497805.2 Vombatus ursinus | reverse complement strand
AAGAGACAGAGGGAGAGAGAGAAGGAGACATAGATGGAGGTAGAGAGACAGAGGGAGGGAGAAGAGAAAGAGAGAGACGGAGGGAGGGAGGGACAGAGAGAGAGAGACAGGGAAGGAGAGAAAGAGACATAGATGGAGATAGAGAGACAAAGGGAGGGGGAAGAGAGAGTCAGAGACAGAGACAGAGTGAGAAAAAGACAGATGGAGATGGAGAGACAGAAGAAGAGGAAGAGAGTGTAGGGACAGAGAGACAGAAGGAGGGAGAGAAAGAGACTGATGGAGATGGAGAGACAGAGGGAGGGAAAGAGAGAGAGAGATAGGGACAGAGAGACGGGGAGAGAAAGAGTCATAGATGACGATAGATGGAGGGAGGGAGAGAGAGTCAGAGATGGAGGGAGAGAATGACACAGATGGAGATGGAGATACCGAGGGAGGGAGGGAAACAAAGGGGGAGAAAGAGGGAGGAAGGAAGGGAGAAAGGGAGGGAGAGAATAAAACCCAGACCATGGCCTGTCTTTGCTACGAACTCCTTGGCAGCTTCGGCCAGTCACTGCTCTGGCCTTCAATTCTGACATCTGTAAAGGAGGGAAGAGGCTTGTCTTTCTCAAAAGGTAGTTGTAAGAATTCAATCAATCCAGAAATTAGCATTTATTAAGTACCTAATATGTGCCAGGTACTTTGCTAGTTCCTGTGGATACAAAAACAGTGAGACAGTCACTGCCTTCATTCTTTCAGAGGAAACATGTAGAAACTCAAGCAGATACCAGAGATGTACAAAGTCCATGCCAGGTGATTTTGGTGGGGAAGGCACTGACAGCTGGCCAGAGCAGGGGTGGGAAGGATTTAGATCACTGATATAAAAGCTCCTACACATAGAAAGGCTAATGATCATTGCAATTGCTTGGGCTGACAGGTTTCTCTCTCCAGCTCTGCCTGAAGAGGGAGTGTGCCAGGATGGACAGCAGCACTGCTGTTGTGGGGTAGGGAAAGATGAGCAGGACTGCCTTGAGACACTGTTTATTTCTCTTCTCTCCTGCAATCCTAACTTAACAAGCCCCAGATCAGCATGGAACCTCAGATATCATAGTCTAACACCCTCATTTTACAGATCAGGAAACTGAGGCAGAGGTTAAGTGACTTACCCAGGGTCACCCAGCTAAGTATCTGAGGCCAGATCCAAACTCAGTTCTTCCTGCAGCCTAACCAAAGAGAACACCCAGGGTCTTACAGCTAAGTAAGCGTCAGAGATGGGATTTAGAGTCAGGTCTTTTCTGACTCGAAATTCAATACCCTGTCCATTAGGCAGTACTGCCATTCATTCTAAATCTGGGGTGCCACCGTAATTGCCTACCCCAGCCCATCTCACCCCTATCACTGTCTCTTCTGTGCCTCTCCTCCCCACTCCTGCCCTGTCCCTGTGTGGACGTCCCTCATCTGTCAAACCCTGCTCTCTCTGCTCAGTGGAGGGAGGACCATCACTGTGGAGGGCAGTCGGTTCGACATGGTGCAGAATGTGTCCATGATGGTGAATCACATTGGCAAGGAGCAGACGGTGAGTCAAAAAGGCCAGGAGGTGGGAGATGCTGGGGGAGGGTGGGAGCGTGGATGGAAGAACAGAGGGATTCCAGCAGAAATGGGATGAGAGTGGGGGAGATCATGGGCAGGGAGACTGAGACGTAGATACCAGGAGCACAGAGCGATGAGGCGGGGAGGGGGAGGGAAGGGACAGATGGAGAGTGAGTTTTTCTCGTCAAGGAGGAAGTGTGAGAAAAGCCAGGCGGCTTTCAGGGTGGGCTGAGTGAAGATGGCTCCATCCTCCTCCTCTGTGTGGGGGATGGTGCCCCAGAGAGGGGAGGTGGAGCCCCAGGGAGACAAATGGGTGTGATCAATGGTCTCTACTGGCATCCGTCTTGCCCAGCCCAAAGACGTCATTGCCTCTTTGCCACCCTGCTCTGACTCAGGGCCGCCAGAGCTACAGACCCTGGTGCCAAAAGCCTTGGCTGACCCAGACCTCTTCCCCTTGGTCTCTGTCTCCTTCTTTTTGTCTATATTTCTGTTATCTGCCTCTATGTTCCTTTCCCTCTCTCTTTGCCTCTGTCTTTCAATGTTCCCATCTTGGTGTCTCTATATCCTTGTGTCTCTCTCTGTCTCTCCATCCTACTCTCTGTGTCTTTATTCTTGTGTCTATCTCTATTTCTACCTTGACGTCTATGTCTCTGTCCTTGTGCCTTTCTCTGCCTCTGTGTATCTCCCAATCTCTCTGTCTGGCTGTCCGTATCTCTCCCCCGTCCCTCCCTATCCTCATCAACATATTGACCTGTTTCTGTCTCTCCTTCAGCTCTGCAAGGTTCTTAATTCCACCCTCATCACCTGCCCCTCCCCTGGCGCCACAGCCAACAAGTCGGCACCTGTGAACTTTTTCATTAATGGGCAACCATACGAGGATGAGCAGGTGGCCATGGAAGACCCTGGAGAGCCAAAGAATATGCTTCCCAGCAGCAGGTTCAGCCTGGAGTATCTGCCTGACCCCCAGTTTTCCACTGCCAAGAGGGAGAAATGGATTAAACACCATCCGGGGGAGCCTCTCACCCTGGTCATCCATGTGAGCAATAGTGCGGCCCACAGGAAGGGGAAGTGGGAGGAGCATAGTAGTAGTGGTAATAGGGAGGAAGAGGACGGTGCTGGTGGCCCTGAATTTGGATTCAGAGGAAACTAGCTCTGACTCTTACTTTTATAAGTGTGATCTTGGACAAATCATTTTCTTAGACCTCAGTCTCCTTTCTGGTGCTTAGACTTCCAAGCTCTGCATGGATGACCCTGTCATCCTTTCAAGGAGTCCAGAGCCTGAAATATTCAGCTACAGAGGAAAACTGGCTCCTCCACCGTTGTTTTGCCAGAACAGTAACCCTCTTCGAGACACCCAGATTCCTTAGTTTCGCCCCTGGACCCCTATGGCTGGCAGGAGCTGTTTGCCTCCTCAAACAGAGCAATGCTTGGCCTCCCATAGGCAGGACACATGCTCAACAGCGGGGATGGCCACGCTCTCTTGCTTGGCCCTCCTAGAGAACAGATGGCACAGATTTGTCCTCTGGCCAGCCTGGGGTTAGAGTCAATTCCCAGCCTGACTCAAGGGTCAGGCTGCGGTTGGGTTAAGGGTCACTATGTGGCCCTCAGAAGCAGTCCTAGGGAGCGACCAGACCCAGGCATCCCCTGTAGGTTGAGGGCTCCTTCTGGAGTGCCATGGCTACCCCGGCACCCCTACCTATACACCTGACCTTCATAGACCCCCCCCCACCCAGGGGCAGAAACAGAGATTCACTGTCAGAACTGCCCCCCAGCAAATGCGGCACCCACATTGGCACCAGCTGGCTGGTGCAGAAAAGCCAAGGAATTCTACAAGACCATGAGAGGGGGAGAGAACACAGGGGAGTTCTTGCTGCCCCTGCCAGCTCCCAGCCTGGTTATTCTTCACCTGGCCCAGGGTCCAATAGGCTGGATTCTCAGTTCTTCACCATAAAGGGAGGGCAAGGGCGTTATTTCTCCCTTATCCCACTTGGCCAAGAGGTAAAAAACAGGGCAAAGTCTAAGAGGAGGGAAAACAGGCAAAGAGGAACAGGGGAGAGGGGAGGGGAGCAGGGTTTCGGGAAACACTGAAGGCTTTCAGATTGACCCAGGGGCTGGACCACAGGGGACTCAGAGAGCAAGGCCTCGTGGAGCCTACAACTTAGTTGCATCCTAGGAGTCTAGATGTAGGGCAATAAGGGACTGGGGAGGCCATGTAGTCCAACCCCCCTCATTTTACAGATGGGGGAACTGAGGCCCAGACAGGCTAAGGGACCGAGTGACTAACAAGAAGGCAGTAAGTATCGTGGGCAGGATATGAATTCAGTTCTTCTAATTCCAGAGGCAGTGTGTGCTTTCTCCTGCTTCTCAAGTCCGGAGACACCTGGCTTGTGGGGCCAATCCTGCCTCTAATTAGCAAGAACTTGGAAAAGTCACTTAAATCCTTTGGGTCTCAGTTGTCCCATCTATAGAATGGGCATAATAACACCTTTCATCCTGGAAAGCAGGGATTGGACAAGGTGAAGTCTCCCTCAGTTCCAAGGGTGACTTACTTCCTCTCCCTGGGCCTTACTTACCTTTTTTGTAAAATTAAGGGATTGGACTACGTCATCTCTAAAATCCTTTCCTACCTTATCCATGATCCTTTGATTTTTAAGATCCCTTATAGCACTAAGAGAAAGAGTGCAATGTGGTAGATGGAGAGATGACACTGGAGCTGGGAAGATGCATTTAGGTCCTACTTGAGACCCATCCTGAGTTGTGTGACCCTGGGCAAGTCCCTTAATCTCTCAGTGCTCTAGGCCAGGGGTCAGCAAACTCTGACTCCTTGGGCCACACCTAGCCCCTGCTTGGTTTTGTACAGCCTATGAGCTAAGGATGATTTCTCCATCTTGAAATAAAGTTTTATTGTATATATTTAATAAATATTTATTTAATATTTATTATTACATTTAAACTTGTAAAAAACTCTCTTTCTCTCTCTCTCTCCCTCCCTCTCTCCCCCTCTCTGTCCTCTCCCCCTCTCCTTTCTCTTCCTCTCTATCCTCTCCCTCTCTTCTCTCTCTCTCTCTCCTTCCCTCCCTCTCTCCTTCCTTCCTCTCCCCCTCTCTGTCCTCTCCCCCTCTCCCTTTCTCTTCTTCTCTCTCTCTCTCTGTCCTCTCCCCCTCTCCTTTCTCTTCTCTCTCTCTCTCTCTCCCCCTCTCCCTCTCTCCCCCTCTCTGTCCTCTCCCCCTCTCCCTTTCTCTTCTCTCTCCCTCTCTTTGCCCTTCTCTTCCTTCCTTAAATCAGAAAGAACAGGACAACCTGGGTCTGGAGTGTCAAGAGTATCACGTGAAGATTGGCCAGACATCCTGTGAGATCCAGATTGTCTCGGACAGAGTTATTCACTGCTCAGTCAACGAGTCACTGAGCACCTCGGAGGGACACCTGCCCATCACAGTGAGTCCCTTGACCTAGCAGAGGAATGGGAGACCATGTCACTCAGAACAACTTTGATGGGGGGCGGGGTTGGGTTATGAGATTGATGCCTGTCTGCTAAAGGTAGAGACAGAACGAGTGTCCCTTCTCCATCCTGGACCTCTCCATGAGGAGCCTAGCCCCCAACCCAGGGTACCCATTCCCAACAGGGGCTTGCGTGCCCTATTTGCTCCCCAAAATGTGTGAGTTGCCTGGGATGGAGAGGGAACAGCCAGGACAGTTGCCTGGGTGCTTAGTGCTTCTTGCCTCTGGGATCCTGTGGTATCTGGGGTCTTATGGTATGACTGGGGTTTTCCCATTGGTCGTCTCTGGAATGGAGGAGGTTTTGGTGCAGCTCTGAGTGGGCCTACTGAGACAGAAAGTACAGGAGAGAAGGAGAGAGACAGAGACACAGAGCTCATATCTCTGTATCATTCTCATTGGTCAGTTGTTATCAATGTGGACAATCGCTGTTTCTTCACCTTGACCACAGATGTCCAGGTCTCCCCTCCCTAGCCCCTCACACTAGGTCCTTGTTGCCTTCCATCAGGCACCATGACATCTCACTGGGAACACAGCCTGAGGGAACTTCTTCCTATTCTCCTTCTTTGCCACATACAGATAGCCTGACCTCATTGATTCACTGTGTGACCCTGAAAGGGTATTTTATAGCTCTGTGCCTCAGTTGCCTTATTTGTATAAAGGAGGGCATGTGGCTTAGTGGAAAGAACAGTGGATTTGAAGTCAGAAGATTTGGGTTAAAATCTTCGCAGCTAGGTGACACAGTGGATAGAGAACTGGATGGGGAGTCAAGAAGGCTGAGTTCAAATCCTGCCTCAGACACTTACTAGCTGTGTGACCCTGGGCAAGTCACTTACCCCTGTTTGCCTCAGTTTCTTAATCTGTAAAATGAGCTGGAGAAGGAAATGGTAAACCACTCCAGTCTCTTTGCCAAGAAAACCCCAAGTGAGGTCTTGAAGAGTCAGACAGGACTGAAATGACTCAACAGTAATAGCACTGCATGCAAGGTATTGTGCCAAGCACTGGAGATACAAAGACAAAAAAGGAAAAGCAATGCCTGGCCTCAGGGAGCTTACTTTCTGCTGGGAAGATTCAACATGCACAGTACTACACCCAAGGTAATTTCAGGAGGGGAAGAATTACTAGCCACTGGGGCAGATCAGGGAAGGAAATCACAAAGTGTGTATCACTTGAACGGAGCCCAGAAGGGAAGGGAAAGATTCTGCAAGGCAGGGACAAGGAGCAAGGGCTAAGACATGACTTGGGTGAACGTGCAGGAGCTGGAGAGAGAGTGTTGAGTTGGGGGAACGCCAGGTCGTCCGATGTGGCTGGAACGGAGAGGAGTGAGAGGGAGTGATGACATGCAGTAAAGCTGGACAGGTAAATTGGAGCCAGACTGTCGAGTGCTTGCAATGTCAGGCTGGGGAGATTTTCAGGAGAGAGCTGTGGAAAGTTTTTGCACAGGGCAGTGATACAGTCAGACCCGTGGCCTTAGGAAGAAAATGATTTCAGCAGCTGTGCAGAAAATTGATTGCAGAAAGGAGCTTCTAGGAGCGGGGAGACCCATTAGGAGGCTATTTGCAATAGTCCAGACGAGAGGTGATGAGAGCTTGAACTGGCGTGTGAGTGGGAAGAAGTAAGCAGATGTGAGAGGTAGCTGAGGTTCGAGGGGACTTGGCAACTAATTGGTACTGGAGTGTGGGTGAGGAGCGATGAGCTAAGGTTAATGGCAAGGCTGGGGACTTGGGGGCCAGGGGGATGGTGGGATTTTAGACAGAAGAAAGAAGAGAATCGATTTCCTTTGGGGCACATTGTGCTCAAGAGGCTGATGGGAAATCCGGGTAGTGATGGCTAACAGGTAATTTGGGAGCGTTTGGGAGATGAGGGCTGGATATATAGATTGGCGAATTGTCTGAGTGGAGATAGCTGGCAGTGTGGACATGAGGAGATCAACAAGCACTATAGTATAAAACCAAGGCTCTTAACCTGGGACCCGTGACTTTGTTTATTGAAACATTTTGATAACTCTATTCCAATGTAATGGATTTCCTCTGGAATCCAATTTGTTTTATTTGGTGTGTTAAAAACATTATTCTGAGAAGGTTCCACCAGACTTGCAAAAGAACCCCTGATAGAGAAAGAGAAGAAAAAAGAGGCCTTTTGAGGGTTGGAGATGGGGGTGTCACTCATGCTTAAGGCATAGGAGGTCGATAATGACCAGTGAGGGAGCCTGAAGAGTGGTCAGACAGCTTGAGAGAGGACACAGACAGGCCAGGAAGCCCATGGCAAGCACTTTAGAGTTCCCAAATCATTTTAGGTTCATTATTTTATCAGACCCTCAAAACAGCTCTGTAAGGTGGGTAGAGTAGGTGGCCATATCCCCATTTTACAGATGTGGAAAACTGAGGCTGAGAGGAATTAAACCATGTAACTCATTAGATGGTGACAACAAAGCTGGGCCTACTACCCTGGTCTCCCAATTCCAAGTCTGGCAATCCTTCCTCAAAAGCTTGGTTTAGAAGGTAGAAAGACGATAACGAATGACAACCCAAGTTACTTTATTATTGGCAAAGCCTTTGACCTTGAGACACGGAGCACCACAGAGCTGAACTTGGAATCAGGAAGACTAATATTCAAATCCTGTCTCCAGTGCTTACTAGCTATATGACCTTGGACAAATCTTTTAAATCTCTCTAAGCCTCAGTTTCTTCATCTGTAAAATGGGGATAATTATGACATCTCACAGGGTTGTTGTGAAAAATCAAATGAGATAAATATAGTTAAAGCACTTCACAAACAAAGTACTATATAAATAAGAGTTACTACTGTAGTTGTGGTTCTCTGGTTGGGATCTTTCGTGTATGAGCCTATGTAGAAACTCAATCCACCTAGGTTCGCTGCATTTAGAGTGCCTGCTCACACCCCCCAGGGCCAACATCAAGAGTTCCGCTTCCCCACTGATCTGCGTACTAGGGAGGAACCGCTGCCTGGCTGGAAGAGGAGGACTCTAGGTGGGGAGATGTGGGAAGTAGAATCACAGAGGTGCCCTTCTGTGCCCCCTACTTTTCCTCCAAAGCACAGCTCTGAGATCCCATTGTAGCTCACAGCGTGGCTCCCAGTCTTAGCTTCTGCTCCATTTCCTACACTGGTACCCGAGCCAGGAGCTAGTTCCTAGGTAGCAGCTGAAGATGCCTGCGTGCGGGCAGGTGTGCGTAGGTGTGCGGGTGCCGATAGAGCCCTCACTGGAAACGGAGAGATGCCCTGGATGCATCTCAGACATCTCAGCGCCTCAGCATGTCCAAAAGAGAATTCACTCCTTTTCCCTATCCCCCACCCCTCTTCCATACTTCTCTATCTCTGGAAATGGGGAGAGCAGACGAGCTCCCCCTCCCCAGCCCCACCCAGGTTCTCCTCCTTCCTCCCGGCAGTGGTCAGAGTGAAGTTCAGTACCACCAACCAGACAGGAGCAGGGGCTCGGTAAGGAATCAGGCAGCTGGAGGCCGTCCCCTTCCTCACCGAGCCCTGGACCACTGGCTGTGCTGTGGGAGTGAGCATAAAAAAATCACTCCCTTCTCTGTAACACTTCAAAGATGCAAGTGCTTTCTATACAGCCATGCGAGGTAACACAAGCACTATTCATAGACAATTAGGAAGGAGAGCGCTGTGCTCAGAGTTAGGGAACCCTAGGTTCAAATTTTGCCTTACCCACTTCTCTTTGAATCTGTTTCTTCATCTGTAGAATGGAGATAATAATTGTCCCCAACCTCGCAGGGTTGTTGTGAAGCTCAGATTAAAATGTGTGTGTGTGAGTATGTGTATGTGCATACACACACACATATACGGTGTTTCATTTGAGCCTATATTGATATAACACACACACACACACACACACATATATGTGCATATATATATATATATATCTCACTTTGGAAACCTATCTCTGAAGCTATTATTTATTTATTTATATAAATTATAATATATAATTATATATAGCCAAATATAGTTATGTATTTTATATATAATAAGTGTGTCTATTTACATATAATAGTTATGTTTATATATTTATATATTATATATAAGTTAGGTTTTTACATATATAACTATTATATATGTTGTGAGACTCAAGTGAAATATATATATCATGTATATATTATATATGCTACATGTAATTATGTATATATATATCTCATTTTGGAAACCTTCAGACTCTGTGTCAGCTGTTATTATTAAAGCATTTGAATGGGTAATGTGACTGAAATTTGAGAGAGAAGTGACTTGTCCCAGGATGTCTGGTTAGTAAGTAGTTTAGCACAGTGCCTGGCATATAGAATAAATATTTATTGGTTAATTGATTGATCAAACTAAGTCCTGAATGCAGCTCCTCTGACTCTAAATCTTGCATTCTTTCTACTTTAAGAGAAAAAGTAAAATCTGGCCCATGCCCCCAAGAAGTTCATGGCCTGCCTAGAGAGTGTAGTGGAAAGGATTCTGGGCTGGGAAGTCAGGAGACCTGGGTTCGCATTCTAGTTCTGCTCCTAACTGACCCAGAGACGTTGGCCTGAGTTCCCTCATCTGTTAAATGAAAGAGCTGGACTGAATGACCCTTCTTGAAATAATTAGTGAACGGGAAAAGCTTGATTATTCTAAGTGCCACCAGATGAACAGCGTTTGGGATAACTGGTGCAGGCGTCCAGCAGGACAGAGGCAGGAGAGGGCTCAGTGAAAGCTGAACAGGGTCAAGGAGGCTCACAAAGGAGGAACAGCTTGGGAAAGAAGGTAGGAGCTTCAGGAATTGGGGGAATGGGCTCCTACCTGTGGCTGGCCACCTCAAGTCCTTCCGGCCCTCCTGGATCAATTTGCTTCTTGAAGAAGGAAACAAGACGAGGCGTTTCTGCGGAGCTGTGGTATAACTAAGGGAGCCTGGGGAATAGTCTGGTCCCGGTGGGAAAGTGAAAGAGTGGATCAGCTCCTATCTGGAAAGCCAGAGAGAGGGAGCTGCTTCAGTTAGGCAGGCAGAGCCCTTGACTAGAAGGCTTGGCTCCAGCTTCCAGATTTGGCGTCCTTCACCTATCCCCCCAAACTCTCCAAAGGCCAGAAGCCCCTCTCCAGGGCTGGAGGTCCAAGGCTAGTTGGGCTCCAGGCACAAGGCTGTAAGCGGCAAAGGAGCACCGGCGGACATTGATAGAGGGAGTTACGTCACCAGGCGTTCCCTCTAACAATGAAATCACAGCTACAGCCCCCCAAAAGGGTGAGAGCAGATTTAGATTCAAGAGGACTTGAATCAGAATCCCATCTCTGGTGCTTCTGCCACAGGCCCACCCAGTCTCACATGCAGCCTCTGGGTCCATTGGCTTCCCCCCAAGGACTTTCTTTTCTTATTCCAAGACAAAGAGGGGTTCAGAGCTGTGCCATTCAGATATTTACCATCATTCCACGAAGATCAGTGTAGCACCCAGTACCCCAACGTTTCCCAGCCAGCTTACCCAGGCAGTTATCACCTGCCCCAGCCTGGCCCAAAAACACATTTCTGATTAATGTGCTCCGAGGATCCACACCCAAACGCTTTACACACAGAATTAGTTGCAAAGGATTCTCTTTCCTCCTTACACTCGGTCCTCCAGGATTCAACCACTGCCCCACCCTCAGAAAGTCAACGGATCTGTGTTCTGTTTTCTCCCTGTTACACCCTGTTGTTTTATTCAGTAACTTCTCTATGCCGTCTTGGACACACCTTGGATCCAGATCTCACCACAATGTCACACACATTGAGTGAACACACACTCAATCACCATCATCAGGGGAACTCTAGGTGGTGAGTTTTAAAGAACCTGGGAGTATGCTCATGCTTGTTAGTTAGTAAGCCAACAAAAGCTGTTAATCACTTCCTACATGCTGTGCCGGGAGCTGTGGTAAGCTCTGAGGGATGCAGAGACAAAAACTAAACAGTCCTTGCCCTAGAGAATTTACAGTCTAATGAGGGAGACGACATGTGCACTGTGGATGCCTGTAGAGACACAGCTTCTTCTCCAAGCAGTCAGCACTGCCTTCCCCAAAGATTCTCAACCTTAACAGTGACCTTGGACGAGTCACTTTCCTCTGGGCCACAGTTTTCTCATCTATAAGATTAAGTTGACTTAGATGATTTTTGAAATTCCTTCCAGCTCTATCCACTATGATTGAGCCCTACCTGTGGAGGTTGATAGAACCCTGAGACTGGACAACATTGACTGGAAAGTGCCTAACCTAGGACCTTGTATACATAAGGAGCTTAATCAGTGCTGACAGAATGCTGGATGTGGAACTTTATATGAGTATTGGTTAAATGAGAGGAATTCTCTCCTTTTGGAATCTGGGGATGCAGAATCATGACCGAAGGGCCCTGTATGACAAGTCAACCAGGAGGAGGGTGGGGGAAGAGAGGGTCAGCATTTTTGGAGCCCCTATTGTATGCTGTGGCCCTGTCTGTCTGTCCCTGTCTCTCTGGTCCAGTGACAGCCTGAATGCCTCATGTGGGAAGCAGTGAGCTGTGTTCCCACTGAGGGCAACTGTGCTGGCCTTGATGGGGACAGAGGAGACAGAGTCCCTGCCCTCAGCGGGTTTACGGTCTGGTACAGTGGACAGGACTAAAGTACATGAAGCAGTGAGAATAAGGTTCAGTAATTCAGAGACAGGAAAGATCCCTGGAGTTTGGGGGTATTCCGGAATGGCTTCCAGGAAAGGGTAGAACTTAGACACAGGTATTATAATAACAATAGTTAGATGGCACTTTAAGACCCGTAAACACTTTACAGATATTATCTCACTTGATCCCCACAACAACCCTGGGTGTTATTATTATTCCTATTTTGCAAATGAAGAAACTAAGGCAGAGGTTAAGTGACTTACCCAGGGTCTTACAGCTAAGTAAATGTCTGAGGCAAGATTTGAATTCAGGCCTTTCTGATTCCAAAGCCATGCCACACATACCTACAGTACAAAATGGACAAGAAGAATGTATTTGAAATGAGAACTGGGTTCAGATCTTGTCTTGGCTACTTGCTATCTGGGTAAACTTCAGCAAGAAATTTTAGCCTCTCTGTGTGCGCCTCAATTTGACTATCTATAAAATGGAGAGGCACTGTGGTATAAAGAAGATGGCCCTGGAGTTGGAAAGACCTGGGTACAAGATCTAGCTCTGCCCCATGCCGGCTGGCAGGGCGGCTCTCTTAAAACTGTGGGTCATACCAGTGGAACCAAGCCCCATTCCAGCGGCCTCCTGATAAAGCATTCTCTTCATCTCCAGACAGAAGCAGGGGGCAGCCGGAAGCATGTTTCTATCTTGGACATGGCTAATACAGGAGCTGTTTTGCTAGACTATGTGTATTTGTAGCAGGTTCTATTTTCTTGCTTTCTTAATGGGAAGAGGAAAGGAAGGTAGGAGGGGGAGATTTTGGATCCGAAAATAAAATAAAATAATTTTTTAAAGAGCCTGTAGGTTGCAAAGTAGGACTTCTCATTCTACATTGGTAGTTCCCTAGACCGACAAAGTCACAGGGCTAGACCAACCCCGCACCCCACCCCACTGCCAAACCACTGCCTTGCTTACTTCTCTTATTTGTTGTGGGTATCAAAGAGATCGTGGATGCAAAGCCTTTTGTTAAGGCTTACAGAATGTCAGTTACAATGGTGGAAGGATGGGTAGGATTTGGATGGGTGGTGTGGAGAGAAGGGACGACATCCTGACATGTGGAAAGTGGTCTGGATGGGCTGAGTTTTAGCCCTGTCTTCTCCTCATTTTGTTGTGTGCCTTCAGTCAAATCACTCCCCCTCTCTGGACCTCCCCTGGAACATGAAGAGGTTCATAACCTAGAGCCTGTGAACTTTTAAAAAAATATTTTTATAATTATATTACAATGTAATTCATTTCCTTTGTAATCCTAGGTATTTTTGTGCATTTAGAAACATTATTCTGAGAAAGAGTCTCTGAGGCTTTACCAGACTGCCCAAGGGGTCCGGATTAAAGCTGGATTCTGTGCCCGAGCATCGCGCCAGAGCCCCACATCCCACAGGCAGGCTTCCCACCTGGGGTTAATGCCAATCAGGCCCTTCCCATCCCCCCTTCCCTCTGCTGTGGGCTTCTCATATTTCCCTTCCTCTCTCTGCTCAGATCCAGGTTGGGAATTTCAACCAGACTATTGCCACACTACAGCTGGGTGGGAGTGAGACAGCCATCACCGTCTCCGTCGTCATCTGTAGCATCCTGCTCCTCCTGTCCATCGTGGGTAAGAAGGGAGATGGGCCCTGGGCCCCCAGGTCTGCCATTCCTCCTTAGTAGCACACTCAGACATGACCATTTCATGCCAGGGAGGGAATCAGGATTGGGGAGATTGGGACCCCCACCATCCCTCACTGCTGCCTGCACCTTGCATTGACCCTCACTCCCTCACCCTGCGTAGTTGCATGTCCCACTGACCCACATAACCCTCTCCCCAGCTCACCCCCACCTCATCTCAAGCCACTGTAGGACTCCAAGAAGTTGTAACATGTGGTTGGATAGGTAGCTTGGTACCCAGATGGTAAAAGACTTGGGATGCCAGGCGAAGGACTTTTGACTTTCTTCTGGAGGCAGTAGGGAACCATTGATGGTTCATGAGCAGAGAAATTCATGGTGCAAACAGTGTCCTAGGAAAAATAAATTTTCTGGGAGTGTACAAGATATTCTATATAGAATATTATTTTATCACTCAAAAAACATTTATTGAAGGCCTCCTTTATATAAGGCACTGTAGGAGAAATGTAAGAGCCAATACCTAATACTTAGAAAATGCTGCTTGACCTAATAGCCTTCATTTCCTAGAACAAATATTGCGGAATTCATTAGTGCTCCTAGGTGGATGTCTACTCCCAAGGTAATTAACCTTTACAGCAAGTACTGCTAGTTACTTAGCAGCCCCCCAAATACTGCTTCAATCTGGTCTTCACCTGTACATAAGAAAGCTTTAACACAAAAGTTTTAACCTTACTTGACCTTTACTAATTTCTATTTCCTGTCCCACTCCCCTTGCTGCATGGGCCTTTCCCTCCAAGACTATCCTCCATCTACTCTCCATGTTTCTTCTATGTACTTGTTTAGACACAGGTTGTCTCTTCTGTTAGAATGTAAGCTCCTTGAGGACAGGGACTGTTTTTTGTGTTTTTGTCTTTCTTTGTATCCCACCATTTGGCATAGTGCCTGACATATAGTGAATGTCTAATAAATGCTTGTTGATTGAGTGACTAACACATAGTTTTCAAGAAATATTTTAAAATCTCCTCTCATCTGCCAAAAAAAAAAAGATATAACCTGTACCCTCAAGGAGCCTACAGTCATAATGCGACCACATACACATAGCACATATATACACATTCATGCAGCACACAAGCACACATGCGTGCAGGAACATGTATACACACATGCATACATACACACAGATCACATACCTACACATTCATGCACACATGCGTGCAGGAACATGTAACACATGAATGTTCACACACATGCGTACACACACAAAACTACACACACAGAAATAACCACACCAGGCAGTCTGTGTGCATTAAATGCCAAGTGAATGGTCCAGCTAATATGAACTATTTAAGTGGAGATCAGCCTGGACTGGGGTTATCATAGAAGGCTTGAACAGGGCCTATGAGAATGGCTAGGAATGAGATGGTGATGATGATTTTAATATGCCCTGCTTCTCTGTGGGAAGAGGAACTCCCCCTTTCCATGCCTGAGTCCTGGAGACAGATGAGACTGGTTAGTTAAGGGTCTCATGCTCTGTGCAAAGGATCACAGAGCAACAAGCCAGGGACTTCTGGCTGACCCCATCCTCCTTCCTCCTCTTCCCCCAGGGCTGTTTGTTTTCTGTACCAAGAGCCGCAGAGCTGAGCGATACTGGCAGAAAACCTTACTGCAGATGGAAGAAATGGAGTCCCAGATCCGTGAAGAAATCCGCAAAGGTGACAGAGGCTGGGCAGGAGAAGCCCCCAGCCCCCGCCCCAGTCAAGAGGACCCCAGGCGGGGTCTAATGGAAAGAGCAATGGGTTGGAAGTTAGGAGACCTAGGTTCTAGATAGACCTCTGCCCCACACTGGCTGTATGACCTTGGGTGAGTCACCTCATCTTTAAATGGAGGGAGTCAGACTGGATAATCCCTAAAACCCTTTTCAGGTCTACAATTCCAGCTGATTTAAGAACAACAGTAGCCCCATGCCCAAGGGCTGACCAATACTCAGCCTAGAACACCTGTGTACACTAGGAATGCAACCACTCAGAGACTGTTGCTTGACCCCCAACTGTACCCCCTTACCCCAGGAATCCCTGCCGCCCTGGAGGTATTGAATGGGAAGAAGCCTAAGGCAGCCCTAGCTAGGTAGGATGAAGTCATTACATAGCTCATGTCTGTCCTGGGCTTCCTCACCAACAGGCTTTGCTGAACTGCAGACCGACATGACGGACCTGACCAAGGAGCTGAACCGAAGCCAGGGCATCCCCTTCCTGGAATACAAGCACTTTGTGACCCGTACTTTCTTCCCCAAGGTCAGAAGCACCTCTGTTTGCAGAGCCTGAGCCCTCCTTGAGGCCCCCAGTGACATGGAACCTTAAGCACACTCGTTGTTGCCTGCCTTATGGTGCAGTGCAAAGAGTGCAGGTCTGAGAGTAGGGAAGGTGCATGGGTTCCAGTCCAGGTTCTGCCGTGCCTGAACGAGGTGACCTCACTTTTCTGAGCCTCAGTATTCTTGTCCATCAAATGGCTGTAGTAATGACAATATGCCAACCCTATAGGGCTGTTGAGAGGATGAAATGAGATAATGGATGAAAAGAAATTTTACTTCTGTAAGATGAGACTAGCTGATCTCTAAAGACCTTTTCATCTCTAAATCCAAAGCACCAGCCTATGACCCTGACCACAGGTGCTATTTTTGTCCTCCACTTGACAGAGGAGAAAACTGAGATTCAGAGTGGTCAAGTGACTTGCCCAAGGTTACCCACATTTACTAGTAGCTGAGCCCAGCCTATTTCCTGCATCTCCTGCCTCCCCAGCTGACGCCTTTTTCCAGTGGACTACATGGTTTTCCAGGCAATGGTCCAGTGGAAAAAGTCATGGCGTACATGTGGGGAAGGCAGTTGGTCCCCAGGTGGATGAGTCTTATCTTCCCTCCCCAGATGTTCCTTCAGTCAGCCCAACACCAGGGTAAATCCCTGGGGTGGATGATTCCTTTCTACCTGGAGCCTGTTTGTGCCCATACCCCTGGTAGGCTGTTTCCCAGTTTCCATGCTCCACCCCAGAAATGGCCACATCCCCACCCTGACTGTTGATGATTTGCATCCAGCCCATGGGCCTCCCTCCTCCTGGTGTCCATTTGGCAACGCCATCTGCTGCCTGCACAGCATCAATGAGCCCAGTGTTTCTGGGGGCCTCATTGGGTGACCGCCCCACTCCCCGCTAGTCTTCTCTCTCTCCTGCCTGGGCCATGATAGCCTTGTCCAGCCACCTTTGGGAAGGTAAAAGGTGAGCTCAGGAAAACTCCTGAGGCTTTGCTGGAGAATGCCATTCCTACCGAAGCCATGGAATCTCCAACTGCTGGCTTCCACTGAGTCTTCATTGGGGGATGCTAAAGCAGCCCCATTGCTTCCCAGATTTCCAGGTGGTTCATTTTACTGAGCTGGCAAGACAGCCCCTTCCCCCTAGCCCAATGCTTGGAAAGTATTACCACTGGAAAGAGACACCAAGTTTTTCTGGTTGTTTGTATCCTAACACATCCTTTAAGAAAAACAACAGCCTTCCGAACTTCCTTCCTCCAGGGCAGCCTGGAGCTCTGGCCTTCTGCTTAGAGAGCCAGCCAGGGCTGAGGGGCCATGGGGAAAGCACCCAGGGCCGCAGGGGCTCAGAGCTGGCCTGGCCAGGTCCATGGCCCAAAGGAAGTGAGGCCCTGCAGAGGCAGCCGAGGGCCAGCAGAGAATGGAGGTGGAGGGAGGGTTTTTCTGTTCTCTCCTCAGAGCGGAGCGTGGCTTTCCACTCTGTGACTCCCTCCCATCCTTCCCCTGGTTTTCCTTTCCTTGCAGTGTTCCTCCCTCTATGAGGAGTGCTACATTCTGCCTTCCCAGCCGCTCAACTCCCAGGGGGGAGCTCAGGTCCAGGAAACTCATCCGCTACTGCTGGGGGAGTGGAAAGTGAGTATGCCAAACACAGTCACTGCCTGGAGACCTTGGAGCCCCATGGCCGGGGACCAGATCCTCTCCATTGCAGACAGTCATTTCCTCTTCTGTCCCCCTTCGAGACTTTAGGGGTGCAAAGGCAAGAGATATGTGTCCCTCAGCCTTCCTGTTGTACTTCTTATCTAGCTGGGCCTCCCCAGGATTTCAGGGAACTCAACCCTCAGCCCCATCACCTCCCATTCTCAATCATGCTCGGAGGGAATGGGTAATCGGTGAGGGATGGGGGCAAGGGGAAACACATAGCCTGAGAGAGAGCGTCCTTACAGCAGGTAGCATGGCCCATCACCCCCTAAAGCAAGCCCATTTATCATTATTTCTAATGATAATCAGACCCCATTAACCAAACATTTTAATTCTGCTGCATGTATATGGTTCTAGCCTGGGTTGCATCATCCCCGTTGTCTCTTTGTCCCTGCTGGATTCAAAGCCAGACGAACCGGGTTCAAATCTCACCCTTACCAGTGTATCAGCTGTGTGATCTCAATCACATTGCTAACCTCTCTGGACTTCATTGTTTAAGGAAATTCCAAAGGAATGTAATATGGTGTTATCTTTGCCCGTTGACTTCAGCATCTTCACAGATCCCCAATATTTTGCACAGTTGATCTTGGGGTGTGTGTCCTGGAGAGGCTTTCTTAATTTGCATACTGAAGTTGCAGTGGTGATGCTCTGGGCAAGCTGTGACCTTGTGTGATGGGGGTGAGGAGGTGGCCGAATTCTCACAGCGTTGGGCTCCTTCAGCACAATTGACGACATTAGTTGTCCCTGTGGTCTTAGAATCACAAAATGTTAGAGATGCAGGGATCTTCTAGTCCAACCCCTCGATTAGAGAGGTGAAGACGGAGGTTGGATTGGAACCTGGATCTTCTAATTCCAAATTCAATGTCCTTCCCATAAAACCTCATGGTTGGGAAATCTGGATTCTGGCCCCACCATAGCCACTTACTATCTACGTGATCTGGGGGAAATCACTTTGACCTTTCTCAGCCTAAATTTCCTCATCTGTAGAATAAGGCAGTGAGATTAAATGGTCCCTAAGGTCTTTTATAATTCTGTATGCAAAGAGAATCTGGCACACGCACCATTCCAGACGTCCATCACACTCATGGCTGATGCCATGTTAGTAAACTGATGGGTTTTGCCCATGTACCAAGTCCCCAAGTACATATGGTTTTCTCCCAATGTTGTGACATTGGTATCCATTGGCATAGTCTCACTGGCTTCATATGGCACTTAAATTCTCTGCTTCCTGCTGCCCTCCTCCCACAATTGTACCCCAAGAAAGCTTCTGCACCTCCTGCTCCCCGTTTTACTTCTGGCTACAATGACGCCCATCCCAGAGCTAAGAGATGGTGGGCCATGGGAGGGGAGCAGTGAGGAGAAGAGAAGAGGGGGTAGGCCGGCCTGGGGCGGGGGCGCTTTGCCGCCCGCAGTGACTTCACTGCCCCTCTTTCCTCTTCAGATCCCTGAGAGCTGCCGGCCCAACATGGAGGAAGGGATTGCCTTGTTCTCCACCTTACTCAACAACAAGCACTTTCTCATTGTCTTCGTCCATGCTTTGGAGCAGCAGAAGGATTTTGCCGTTCGAGACAGGTCAGTACAACTGTGGGGATCCGTTCTCTGCTCCTCCTTGAAGCCTTGACATAAGATGAGCCTTGGTAATTCTCAGCCTTCCTTCCTATGCCTCACGTTCCCCAGAAGTAACCCTGTATCTCAGCCTGGCTAATAGTCACTATTATAATAATGGACCTCCCTCCCCTGCCCTTCTGTGGTCCCATCAAGTTTTAAATGCTGTTAATTCCCAGACCTAAGAGATCATGGAGGTAACTCTGGGGAGAGGAGTGTGAATGACATTGGGTGCCATCAGCCTGGGAGTCACGGAGAGCCTTGAAGGCTAGATCCCTGAATCCTGCTGTAGAGTGATAGTTCACATCTGACCATATCCCATTAATGGAGGATCCCATCATCCCCAACATGGTGCCTGGTGTTATCCCTGCCCCCCCTTCCACTTCCCACCTTTGTACAAGTCATCTCAAGCCTAGAAGGCTTTCCCTCCTCAACTCGACTGCATAGCTCCTTAAATACTTCTGCAAGAGGCTTTCCCTGAGCCCTGCAATCATGAACGCCCTCCCACCCCACCAAAATCACATTGTCTTTAGTTTATATATGTTTTGTGCAGTGTGGCATGGTGCAGAGAAAGTTGGCCTTGGAGCTAAAAAGAACTGAGTTCAAATCCAGTCTCTGACACATACAGGCTGTGTAACCCTGGGCAAGTCACAGTGTTCCCAGTCAAAGGTGTCAAACTCAAATACAAGTAGGGGCCACTAATCCATGCTTAAGGATCCCTGTAGGCTGCATATAAACTTAATTTTAAAATGTAATATTTGTTGTTGTTCAGTTATTTTTCAGTTGTGTCCCATTTGGGGTTTTCTTGGTAAAGATACTGGGGTGGTTTGCCATTTACTTCTCCAGCTCGTTTTACAGATGAGGAAACTGAGGCAAACAGAGTGAAGTGACTTGCCCAGGGTCTCACAGCTAATAAGTGTCTGAGGCTGGATTTGAACTTAAGAAGATGACTCTTCCTGACCCTAGGCCCAACACTCTAGCCATCTATCTCTGCTTTATTGTATTTTATTTATTTTGTTAAATATTTCCCAATTACACTTTAATCTGCACTCAGGATTATTGTGGGCCTTGGGTTTGACACCTCTGCTCTAAGCAGCTTTCTAAGATAGATCACAAAGAAGGTGGCCACCTCCATTGGGGGAGAGAGTTTCCTCCTCCTCCTCCGGGAGTTCCCTATACCAATGACCTCCAAGTCCAATGCTTAGCCCTGTGTTTCGCACATGCTTACCTACATGCATGTTGCTTCCCCTCAGTAAAGGTTATCCTTTGTGGCTCGTGAGGGAGATTGGCTTTGCTTGACTTTACCTGTTTGTTGTGAAGGTTTTTTGATGTTATTGTTACTGATCTTTAGTGGAAGGAGAGAAAGTAAATGTTAATTGGGAAAAATAATAAAATGCAATTAAGAAGAAAGGATGTAAGCTGTCTGAGGGCAAGGACTATTGACATTTAGTCTCAAGGTCCCCATTGCTTGGCACCACAATTCATCATTACTACTGGGCCCCTCCCACTCAGGTGCAATCTGGCCTCTCTGCTCACCATTGCTCTGCATGGGAAGCTGGAATACTACACCAGCATCATGAAGGACCTACTTGTGGACCTCATCGATGCCTCGGCCTCCAAAAATCCCAAGCTGATGCTTCGCCGGACGGAGTCTGTGGTGGAGAAGATGCTCACCAACTGGATGTCCATCTGCATGTACAGCTACCTGCGGGTAAGGGAAGGGTCCACAATGGAAGCACTCAGGAGAGTGCAGGGTGTGGAGAATCGAGTCTCCTTTGGGGGCCTGTGAAAACTGCTGCAGCTGTCAAGATCTTTGGGCCTAATTCAGTCCAACTCAATCTAATCCAAGAGGCTTTTCCCAAGTACCAGCTATGTGCCTAGGCCTGTGCTAAGTGCCTGGGGAGCATTCCAGATGGGGCCCCTGTCCCTGAAGGGCCCACAGTATGGCAGGGGAGACAGGGTAAGATAATAGCGGTGCCTGGCCTAGGTGCTGGAGAAGAAGGCTAGAGGAGGGGAAATCAGTGTGGATTGGAGTGGTCAGTCGGTAAGACTTGAGCTAGGCCTTGAAGGATTGTTGAAAAGAACGTCATCTGGCCTCACCTGGAATATTGGGTTCAGTTGTGGCCACTAAGACATTGCTAGATTGGAGAGCAGCCAGCATGGCGGAGGCCTTTAGATTTATGCTCTAATAAGACATTTAGTTAAAGGTACTAGGGGTGTTCAGGTTGGAGAAGAGAAGGCTCGGGGGTCATGATGGCTATATTCTAGTGTCTGAAGGGCCTTCATGTAGATGGGAGGAATTAGACTCCTTCTGTTTGGCCCTAAGGGGACATAACCAAGAATGATTGAGGCCAATTAAGCTATAGATGTCAGGATTAGAACTGCCCCAGGGTGGAATGGCCCACCTAGAGGGATGGGAGGTCACTCTTCCTCAGAGGCCTGCACAGAGAAGCTAGACAACCAATCATCAGGTATGTTATTGGGACAGGGGGGATTCCTTCTGTGTTCAGTCTGGTCCTGATGTCTGATGAGGTCCCTTACGGCTCTAAATGGCATGGACAAACATCCCGAGGTGGGGAAATAAGCACAGTATGTGTATGCTGTGGGATGAAGCAGTGTGTGTTGTGGATAAAGGGCCAGCCTTCGAGTCAGAAAAACCTGGGTTCTGACATATACTGGCACATGCAAGTGATTTAAGGTCTCCATACCCCCAGAAACTCTCCAGGACTGCAAGCCTCAAAACAATTGCCAGTCCCTGTTGGTAGAAAGGGTTTTCTCACCAGCATTTTTTTCACTAATGGAATCACAGATTGGGCCCCTGTTGTGTGATAGTGAAAAGATCAACTGCTGGAGAAGAGAGTTCATGCACGGGAATAGGAGGAGATACAATTGGATGGCTGGGCTGGGGCCAGACAATGTAGGGCTTTGAATGTCAGACCAAAGAAGTTGGACTTGATCCTGAGGGTACTGGGGAGCTATTCAACGTTCCTGAGCAAGGGGGTTGAAATGATGAAATGAGTACTGTAAGAAGATTCACAAATGATACAGCTCAATCTCAGAGAATCACAAATGAGGCATCTCTGATCTACCACCAGCCACCAGGGAGGAATTGTTGCTGTTAATCCATGAGGTATCAGTAATAATGCCTTAAATACCTATAGCTCTTAAAAGTTTACAAGACACTCCAACCCTCCAGTGAGCACTGAGCTCTGACAACAGTTATGTAAGCAGAGGATCTTAGCTCTGGAAGGTACTTTCACTATCATTTAGCTTAGGCCTTTCATTTTACAGGGGAAGAAACTGAGGCCCAGAGAAGGAAAGTGACATACTCAACTGGTTAACCCAAAGCTGGGACTACAACTTAGCTCTCCTGATGATCTGACCAATAAAAGTTCACAAAACAGTTTTCTTTAGAAAGAAACTTACTATTATCTTCATTTTATAAATGAGGAAGTAGAGTCTCAGAAAGGTTGTCATTTACACATGGGGGAAGAGCTAGCCGGTGTCAGAGTCTGGATTTGAACCCAGGTCTCTGGACACCAAGCCTAGTACTGTTTCTATGATACCACAGTCCTGTAACCTCAGAAACAGAAGCCTGGGGAAGCATCTGTTCTGGGGATTTGAGAAGAGCTAATGTCCAATCCACCATTCAGCAAGAAATGGGTAGTTTGGGGCTCATTGCACAGGCTGCTTTCCGGCCTTCTGTGGCAAAACAGCTAGAGTCCCGGGCTTGGCTCTGTGGTGGCTGATGCAGGATTTTTTTGGGCGGGGGGGCATCATGGTAGCAGGCCCCATTATACATGATGCACTTAGCAGGTTTCACGTAAGCAGCCTTGGCACCCTAGAGACCTCTCCACCTGGAAATGGCCTAGAACTGGTTTAAGTTGGATTGACCATTGGCTCTATTGGTGTAGAAGCCAGAGAGTGTTGGGCTGGTTATGCCCTCTGTGCCCTGCCTTGGAGGCCAAAACTGTAAAAGGCTTGTGTTCTGGGGTGGGGTAGACCCTGACCCACATAGATGTGCCCTCACTCAGGTACATATGCATGCAAAAGTATACTTACAGACAGCCACACACACACACACTTGTACAAATGCTCATACACTCACACCAAACACACATATAACATAATATAACCTATACTGCTTATATATTATATTGCAATATATTATATACAATTAAATAACATTAATATAATATAATTATATCTTATGATATATATAGTTATAGATAAGATATAATTATAGATAAGATATAATCATCTGTTATCTAATATGTAACTATATGTTATATAATTACATATCATATATAGTATTATATATAATTACATATTAAATAATAGGTGATTATATCTTATTTATAAGACATAGACTATAATTATATAATATATAGTATAACCATATATTATATAATTACATATGATATATAACTATATGTAATATATAATTATATAATGTGTAATTATATATTATGTTTGGTATATTGTATTATGTTATGTTACATGTAATATATATAGGATGTCCCAAAAGTCTTAGTGTGGTTTTAAGCTCTAATAACTTAAATATTATCATAGTTTCAAGTTATTGAAGCTTTAAACTGCACTGAAGCTTTTGGCACATCCTGTATATACACAAAGAAGCTTACACACATGGGTATCAGCTTTAAAGAGTGCTGAATTCAGGAGTCACGAGACCTGGGTTCAAATTCTACGTTTGCTACTTCCTGGAGGTTTGACCTTATACAAGTTGCTTCACTTTCCTGAGCCTCAGTTTCCTTCTTTCTAAAGAAGGAAAAGATGATGCAGTTGCTTTTTTTTAAATACCAGATTTGGAATAGGAGGAGCTGGGTGTGAATCCCGGCTCCAACGTTTCTTCTGTCTGTGACCTCTGGGAAGTCACTCCAGGCTTGAGTTTTTCTCAGATATAAGATGAAAGGGTCACATGATGGCCTCTGAGGTACCTTCCAGCCCCAGTTCATGGTTCTTTGTCTTTTGGGTCTGGGATCTCAGAAACCACCTAGACCCAACTCTCCTTAAAGCCCAGAGAGGGCAGTGATTTGTCCAAGGTCACACAGCATCCCCATCTCACATGCTGTGTCTTCCTTCTCTCTCTCATTTCAGCAGACTCCCTAGAAATTATTTCATCTGCCCACATAAGTGCATTGGATACAACTACAAAGTCAATATTCCCTTCCTCTGGGGGGAAGAGAATGAGGAGAATAGACTTTAGAATTTGCTGTGAAATATATGAGCCCACCCAGGCCATTGGCCTTATTCCTGTGTTTCTCCTGTGTTTCTCCTCTTCTTCTCATTCAAGGCATCTAGATGGCAGAATGGACAGAACTCTGGACTTGGAGAGTTCAAATCCTGCCTCAGGCACTTACTGGCTGTATGACCCTGGGCAAGTCGCTGACCCTCCCTCAAGCCTCAGCTTCCTCATCTATAAAAATGGGGCTAATAATAGCACCTACCCCTCAGGGTTGTTGTGAAGCTCCAGTGAGATTAATAATTGTAAAGCACTTAGCGTAGTGCCTGGCACATAGTAGGCACTTTATAAATGTTCACTGTTACTGATTAATTCAATTCCATGAGCACTGATTAAAATGGTACCTACTATGTGCCAGTCCTTGGAGAAAATTAAACACAAAAAACTAAAGACAATACCTGCCTTCAAGAAGCTTGCATTCTATTGTGGGATACAAACAAATAAATGGATAAATAAGTAGAAGATAAAAGTGTTCACAACTCAGATCTAGAAGGAATAGGAAAGGCTTCCCAGAGGAGGAGGCCCACAAGCCAAACCCTGAAGGGATTCTAAAAGGCAAACATAAGTAGGGAGGGCTTACCAGGCATGAGGAGATAGCCTATGCAAAGGCACATAGGCAGGAGATGGGAGGCCCAGCTCAGAACTGTCAGTTAGTCAGTTTGGAAGGTTTGAAAGGTAGAGTCTATTAAGGGAAGGTAATGTGCAGGGAAGTCTGGGAAGGGCTTTAAATGCAAACTGAGGAGCTCATCTTTCATCTCAAAGGCAGTAGGGAGCAACAGATGTTTCCTGAGCAGGAAAGTGTGAGGTGGTGAGATCTGTCCTGGAAACGTGGGAGTCCAACCAAGGCTGCTGCAGTTGTTCAAGAGAGAAGATTTGAGGGCCAAAGTAGGACGAGTAGAAAGGAAAGGGCCCAGTAAAAACTCCCTTAGTGCATCTCCCACTGTGACAGACAAGATTCCCATATACCCGCCGGAAAAGGGACAAGCAGTAACCACAGCAAAATGAGGGAAAGCATTTCCTCTGATCCCCACATCCTGGGCTGGTGGCCTCACCCACCTGAACAAGCTAGATGTATTCTGTTGTGCGGTTGCCCCCCACCGTTGAGTTTCCCCAGGGGAGCCAGGAGACAAGGGCCCACCACTGAGGCCAGCCTCACTGACGTAATTCCAGCAATGCTGAGTCAGGCTGAGCATCTCCAGTGATGCCCGCTTTCTCCCACCTTGTACCCATCCCTAGGCCTCGCCTGACTCTGGCCTCTGCCGGCTCTCTCTCTCACAGGACATTTGTGACGATGATGGGCTTGCGTTTCATTCCAAAGTGATTCTAGTTAATCATGGCATCTATTTGAAACAGCTGTTTAAGGGTCCCTCAATGGTACAGTGGAAACATTCCAGGCCCCTGAGCTGTGCCTGCTGAGTTAATATAACATGACACAGACATTTGTTTTATGTTAGTGCTCTGCTGGCCCACTGGCCCCATCACTTTGGGAAAGAAGGAAAAAATGGAAGACATACTGCTCTCTGAGAGGAGGGAGATGCTAGACTTTCTATTAGCTGGAGCAGAGATAATAATATTAGGTCATGGGAAGCCTCTGAGAATCCTAAAACCTTGGAATCTAGAACCTTACAGCTGGAAGAACACAGAATATATGATTTAGCAGGAACCTTGGAAGACAGAAATATTGTCAAAAAGGATGTCAGGACTTGAAGGAACCTAGAACCTAGAATATTAGAGCTGATGGGAACTTGGATCATAGAAATGTTAACTCAATAGGATGTCAGAATGAGAAGGGACCTTAGAACATAGAATATTTGAACAGGCGGGGGCCTTAGAACAAAGAAATGTTAACTTACAGGATGTCAGAACTGGAAGGGAACTTGGGACATCAAATTTTAAAGCATAGAATATTAGAACTGGAAGGAACCTTGGAATGTATAATGTTAGCAGATAGAATGACAGAAATGGAAGTGAATCTTAGAACATAGAATATTAGAGCTGGAAGGGATGTTAGAACATAATATATTAGAAGGCAGAATCATGAAATAGCAAAGATGGAAGGAATCAGAAAGATATCATCTAATCCCCTCGTTTTACAAATTGATCAATTGATCAATCAGTAAATATTTATCAAGCAACTGCTTTATTAAGCACATGAAAACAAAGTAGTTCCTGCCCTCAAGAAGCTGATAGAGGAGAGTGCTGAGAACCACAGGGACGAACTTGCCAATTCCTGGTCCTACAACAGTCATGCAGCAGGGTCAGGAGTAGCAAAAATACTTGCCAGGTAAGGAAAGTTGGCCCAGACATTGCGCTCAAATGGAGGAGAAATTCCTGGGGTAAAAGATAGAATCCTTTGTGAATGAGTGGTCATCCTGAGCGCTCTTTAGACTTTTCACCTTTCAGAGATATTGGTTCTTTGTGGTCTTGTGGCCTCTTTGCCCAAAAGTCTAAGCAATTAGGGCTTATCATCTCTCTCCCTCTCACCGCTAATGTGTTGAGTGGGGAGGACTAAGGGATATAATCTCTACTTTGTGGCTAAAGAAGGGCCAGATGCAAGAGTGCAGGGTCTGGGCTAGAACCCTAACCCTTGGGACCCCCTCTCTCCCTGCCAGGCCCCTCTGTATTCATCCTTGCTGATATCTCAAGCTGGTCTCATCAGTGCTCAGGTCAGGACTGGTTCTACCCCTCCAGCAATGAGCCAGCATTAGGGGAAGGGGAAGGGTTGGGGAAGAGTTTGGCAACGGCTGTTCCTCTGGACCCTCCAACGGTACATACTGATAGCTACCGTGTTGGTTCTCAAGAACCAAAGAGGAATCCAGTTACATTATGCTATAGCTTTTGGTCTTGGCTGATTTTAGGGCCCAAAAGAACAGACCCGCATGGCTACCTACTAGCTGTGTGACCCTAGGCAAATAACGTCACCTCTGTTTGCCTCAGTTTCCTCAACTGTAAAATGGGAATAATGATAGCACAGACCTCACAGAGTTGTTGTAAGAATTAAATGAAATACTATTTCTAAGCACTAAAAGCATTGAGCACAGTGCCTAGCACATATCAGGAGCTTAATAAATGTTTATTGACTAAATAACCTTCGACTAGGCCCATCTGACCAACTAGTTCAACGGTGTCCAGTCAAAGAGCCCGTCAATCTGCTGGGGATGTCCCCAGCAGGCAGATGTGGGATCTAAGCTATGAATCTCAAGAGGCAATCCAGTGGGGCAGCAAGAAGGAGAATATGGCACCAGTGGCTTCTTGTCAGGAATGGGAGCTGCTGTCCAAACCAACGTGGTCTTTACCTTAGGCTCTAGTGTAGCCCATATGGCCATCTCAAGGTTGGTTCTCTTGGGGATGATGCAGTCCCTTGACAGAGAAGTGGTGGACTTCAGATGTGGAGTGAGGCAGGTGTTGTTAGGTATGGCCAAAGTGTTGATTTAGTCTATGTTCTAACTATTATTATTATTATTATTCTGACTATTCCAAAGGAGGATTCTGTTGTAGGGGAGTGAGACATTGGGAAGGGATAGCAATGTTTTAACAAAAAAAAAAAAAAAAGCCACCCCAAAGGGTTTTTTTTTTTTTTTTTTTTTGTTAAGGCAGTAGTAGGATGTACACTAATCCAGGGATCAACAGACTTGGGTTCTAGTCTCAACTCTGACACTGACTCACTGTGTATATGACTTTGGGCAATGAATCAATTAGTAAGCATTTACTGAGCATCTACTATGTGCAAAGCATCTGTGCCAGTGTCAGGGACACAAAGACTAAAAAAACCATTCCCTACCCTCAAGGAGCTTACATTCATTTGGGGGAGACAACATGAATGCAGGTAAGTTTATACAAAATTAATACATACAAAATTCATTCTCCCCTAAATTTTTTAGGGGAGAGACACTAGCAGCCGGAGAGATGAGGAACAAGGCCTCACTGAGGAGGTGGTATTTGGGCTGAGCTTTGAAGGAAACAAGGGCCTCAGTTTCCTCATCTTTAAAATGAGAAGTTTGGTTTTAAAGGTCCGAAGGGTCCCCTTTAGCTCAAGAACTCTAGGAGTCAAGGAGAAGAGGAAAGTCCCCAGGGGAAGGAAGATTGAGGTGGGACCTTGGGAATAAGTATAAACTTCCACTTACTGTAAAGGAAATTTAAGGATAAAGATCTGGCTAGGCCCCAGGGAATATTGCAAACAGTATGTCTGGCTCATTAGAGAGAACCAGAGGGGAAAAAAAGTCAACTTCAGCTCATGAAACCTTTCCCCAAACATGTGACCCAGAGTCCCATCTGTGGTCCGGTAACCATGCAAATGCTGCCCCCCTTCCTGGGGTTCCCATTGTGGGGATAGCGTCTGGCCACACTCAGACCCCTGTGTGACCCACAAGAACCCCCTGGGTCCCAGCCATGATACCAGGCTCAGTGAGGAGAGTCTGGAAAACGGAACTAACCAGCTGAGATACTGATCTCTCCCTGTTGAGTCCCCTCCACCCCCTGCCGAATCAGCATCGTTTGTGGTTAGCTGAATTTCCCCTCGGCCAGGCCAAGTCAGAGGGAGGTTTCTGACTTTGCTCCAAACCAGTTTTCCCAGCAGCCATCCAAGGAAGCACTGGAGCTGCCAATCCCTACTTCGCTGCTTCCCAAACTTGGATATTTGATTAGGGCTTTGCAGGTTTTTGCCGCAGCCCACGGTTTCCGGCTCTCCCAGCCAAGGATCGATTTAAAACTGAAACAAATGAGGGATATGGATTTCCCCACCCCCAACCCCTACTCCACCCCTCTCTATTCCCATCCCTGACTCAAATAACACCAGCCAAAAGACCGATCAGTCCAGGTGCCCAGGCATGCACTGGCATTTGGAAAGCCCTCAGCATCCCAGAGGGAATTCCAAAAGGCTTGAGACCCCAGGGGAAGTGACTGTGTTCCTCAGGCCTGTTTTACTCCAGGCCGGGTTCACAGATGAGCGATTTACCCAGCAGGATTGAATAACAATGGACTATTTTTAGGATTCTGGCAGGTTTTCTAAACAATGTAGGGTTGGTCCCAAGTTTGAGTTCCTCAGAAGATTTTGGAAACCAGATTGATGAGCTGATTACTTAACCATCATTTCCTTCTGGAGATCAGGAAGGGTGTCTTGGTAAAAAGCAGTCCTCTGGCCAAAGGATAGAATGTTGGCTGAGCGTCCATCAATTAATCAATCAACAGCATTTGTTAAACACTTATATTTAAGACTATATACATATATATATATATATGACGACTATATATGACTATATATAACACAGTTAAGACTATACATTCCAGATAAGGAAATTTCCCCTGCCAATGCAAGATGGCATCTCCTACAACTTAGTAGCAGGTACTTAATAAGTACTCATTGATTGACTAATTGCTTTAGACACTTGGATGACATTCTATCTTTGGTCAGAGAATGCTCCTTAGGCACACATATTTGTGTAGGATTCTCATCAGTCTGGTTTCCAAGATCTCCCGAGGAGGACTCAGATTTGGAGTGTGGGAGTGGGTGGTCTATTTGGCTCATTCAGGAGGAGAAGCCTTTGGTTTATCCCTGTTTTCACCCCCAATCTCTTTTGTTTCCCCAGGAGACCGTGGGTGAACCCTTCTTCCTGCTCCTATGTGCAATCAAACAGCAGATCAACAAGGGATCTATCGATGCAATCACTGGAAAGGCTCGCTACACGCTTAACGAGGAGTGGCTGCTGAGGGAGAACATTGAGGCCAAGCCCAGAGTGAGCAGCCCCGACTCCCCCTCCAGCGGTGCCTGTGGGAGGAGCTCACCCCCACCAACCAATGGTTTTGGGGGTAGAAGGGATGGATCAGAGTAGCTTGGTTGAGGAATGAGGAAGGACATTGATAAGCCAGCTGTCACACACATCGGGGCAATGAGTCCTTGCCATGGAGGTTGGATTGAAGGGATTAGGATCTAGAGAAAAAAAAGGCTTAGATGGGGATGGAATAGCTGTCCTCAGAAGCTGATAATGTGGAAAACGGGTTAGACATGCTCTGCTTGGCCACAGAGGAGAGAAGAACAAATGAGTGGGAGTTGTCATAGAAAGGCAAGTTTTGCCGCGATATAAGGAAAACCTTCCTAATAAATAGAATTACACAAAAGATGAGTGGGTGGCCTCAGGAGGTGGCTGGTTCCTGCTCCTTGGGGGTCTTTAAGACATCTTGGCTAGACGTCCATTTGTCGGGGAGGTGGTAGAAAGGAATCTTGGTCAGCTTGCTAAGGTTCTCTCAAGTTCTGAAATTATGATTCTTAGATTCTGTGCCTTCTGGCTGTGTATAAGAAGGACTTGGCTTTGCAAAAGAGATGCAAAAGCAAGATACAGTAGGTTTATTTTTCTGCCCAAGGAGGGAGACTTTCATGTGCCCTGTCACGGCACCAGATCCTGACCCACTGTCTTATTAGGGTTTTTTGGGAGGAGTGAGCTGATTGGTAGGATTAACCCCCACTGCCGATTGTGAAACTGAGCCACGGGGAAGTGAATTGACCAACTGTCCAGGATGGGTGGGTTTGCCTTTAGTTGGGGAGATGTAAAGCCATGGTATCTGGGAAAGGGCTGATAGGTCTGTGCCCTTGCCCCATGTCAATGGCCCTACACCCCCACCAAAGCAAAGCCAGCAGTCCCCTAGTCAGGCTCGTGACTCCCCAGATGACCCTCAGGCAGGACGAATTCATGCCTTGCTGGGCAGCAGAATCTTGTTTGCCAACCTGATCAAGGCCTTCTGGAAGACACCTGGGTTGGGGTAACCTCAGAGGACTGCTAGTGTTCTCATCTCTATTTCTTCTTTTCTCTCCCCAGAACCTAAACGTGTCCTTCCAGGGCTGTGGCATGGACTCTTTGAGTGTTCGGGCCATGGACACAGACACGCTGACTCAGGTGAAGGAGAAGATCCTGGAGGCTTTCTGCAAGAATGTCCCCTACTCCCAGTGGCCTAGAGTGGAGGAGGTCGACTTGGGTGAGCACTTTACAAATGGTAACCGCAGATAGACACTGGGCACTTTCTGGAATTTGAACTGAGTCTTCTGACTTGGGGCTGGGGGAGAGGCCTGAATAGATTTTTCTCAATCTAAAGGCAAGTAGTTGCCTCCAGCTGACCCCCTTGGATGAACCACCCAGGTTCCCAATATTCAGTCAGGGCTTTGTGCTTTTATGAGTTCTTTCACTGGCTAAGTATTAGATTTCATCCGTGATAGCCCAGCGAGGGAGGTGCTGAGAATATATGTAGAGCCCTTGTGAACTTTAAACTGCCATATAAATGTTAGCTCTGACAATTATTATCATTCCCATTCTAGAGATGATGACAGTGAAACACAGAAAGATTGGGAATTGTCTTGCCCAAGATGACACAAACAGACAGTTGGTGTCAGATCAAGATAGTGTCATTGATAAAAAGAGCACCCAACTGGGAGTTAGAAGCCCAGGGTTCAAGACCTGACTCTGTTTACAAATGCTGTAGAGACACTTCCTAGTTAACCTAGAGTTCAATGGAATATATGAGTCTCATACTATTCCCGTGGGAAAAGATGGTGAAACAGGGGTTAGACAAGAGTATATATAATTAAGTGAACTTGGAACTAGCTGAATGGTTGGACCCTGACTTGGATAAAGACAGATGGCGTGCTCATCAAATCTGCAGATGACACAGAATTGGGGTGGATGGCTAACACATTGACTGACAGAATCAGAATTTGAAAATATCTTGACAGGTTGGAATATTGGGCTGAATCTAACAAGATAAAATGTAATGGGGGCAAATGCAAAGTCTTTCACTTGAGTTTTTTTAAATCAGCTTTGCCTGTACAAGATGGGAGAGATGTGTTTAGAACCCAGTTTATCAGAAGAAAAAAAAAGAAGTAGGGATTTTGGTGAATGGCAAGCTTAGTGTGAGCTTGCATGTGATAGTGCAGGCAAGAAAGCAGATATTATTTGGGGCTGCATGAAAAAGGTGGTATCTGGCACTAGAGAGGTAGGAGTCCTACTGCACTCTGCCCTGTTTTCGGACCATAGTGGGAGCATCATGTCCACGTCTGGTACCACATTTTAGGAGGGATATTGATAAATTGAAGAGGGCCTAAAGAAAAACATCCAGAATGATGAAGGGCGCACCCTTGGGTGCACACCCTTGGGTGAACTGGGGGTATTTGAAGACCTAAGGGAGACATGATAGGTGCTATTAAAGGGCTGTTGAGTGGAGAACAGAATAGGTTTGTTTTTTCTGGTTGGCAAAGAGCATCCCTGGGAATTATGAGTAATGATTCCAAAGAGGCAGGTTGTAGGCTTCATATAAGGGCAACCTTCCTAACCATTAGAACTATCCACAAGTGGAATGGGATTCCTTTGGAGGTCATGAGTTCCCCAATATTGGAAGTCTTCAAGTTGAGACTACTGGCCAGTTATGTTATAGGGAAGATTCTCATTCAGGTATGGCTTGCATTAGATGGCCACTGAAGTCCCTTCTGTGACTCTGAGATTCTGTGACTCTGACTGTGGCCTTGGGCACAACATTTTATCTCTCCAGGCTTCAGTTTCTTTACCTGTCAAATAAAAAAGTTGGACGAGGTCAAGGTTTTATTAATTTCATTTGTGTCATAGACCCCTGGGCAGTCCCTCTGGTGAAGCCTGTGGATTCCTACTCAGGATCATGTTTTTACATGCATGAAATGAAATGCAGATCATAATTACAAGGATTACAAATGAATCCAATTGTACTGAAATAGCTATTAAAAAATAAAACAAGACCAACATGATCATGGATGAAAGGTTAGGAACTCCTGGTCTAGATGTTTGCTGAGGTCCCTCTGGCTCTAATGCCCTGTGTTCTCTAGTCTGTCCAGTTCTAACAATCTATAGTTCTTTTCTCAATGCTTAAGCCCCAGTACTTTACCCCCTCCCCCATGTGGTCTCCCCACTTTCCTCTCCTTCCTCAATTTCCCATCCATCACTGTGATTCTCAGTTCTTCTTCTTTGATCCAGACTTCCTTTAGCCCACCCATCACTATCACTCTCTCCACTACCAGAGACAGTAGGAGCCACTCAAGCCCATTATCTGTCGAGGGTCCTAAGGGCTTCTTAAGAGTCCAGGTTGTGGCTCTAAAGAGGGGAAAGGACCCCTCAGGCACTGGGGAAGCATATCCCGACAATCTCCCACCTGGAGAGCTCACCATCAAGCCTGTGGGCAAGTGGGAGTGGGGGAGTAGGGGTGAGTGGGATGATTCCAAAGCTATGCAAGCAGCTGTGCCCATGAAGATCTTATAATACAGAAGGCAAAACCAAGGCTAGCACTCAGGGAAGACATAAGAATAATGACAAAGCAATGCAAGAACATACAGGATAATAGAACCCAGACTTAATATGGAAGGAAGAGCTGGGAAGAGAGACTATCCCATAATGGTCAGAATGGAACTTGACCCTTACCTCCCCAGCCTTCCTGCCCCAACCCGACCTGGTCTCCACCCCCCACATCTCTCTCTTTAGAGTGGTTTGCTTCAAGCACCCACAGTTACATTCTACGAGACCTGGATGACACTTCTGTGGTAGAAGATGGCCGAAAAAAGCTCAACACCTTGGCACATTACAAGGTAAGGCAGCCCCAACTCTCCTTCTTCCTGTCTACTCACTCCCCTTTCCCTGCCTTGGGCTAAGCCCCTCAAGGCCTTCCTCCCCCACCCCGTGCCCTGAGCTCTGCACCCTCAAGGCCCTATCTCTTAAAACCCCCCACCCCACCCTGAACTCTGGCCCTTAAGATTCCCCCTCTCTGAAATCCTCCCAAACTATCCTAAGCTCTGGCTCTTCATGCCCCCCTCTCAAAACCTCCTACCCCACCCTGAGCTCTGGCCATTCAGGCCACCCCTCTCAAAACCTCCTACCCCATACCCTGAGCTCTGCACCTCCAAGACCCTCTCTCTTAAAACCCCCCCAACCTGTCCTGAGCTCTGTCCTTCCAGGCTTCCTCTCTCAAAATCCCCACCCCTCCCTGGACTTTGGCTCTCCAGGCCCCCCCTCTCAAAACCTCCTACCCCATACCCTGAGCTCTACACCTCCAAGACCCTCTCTCTTAAAACCCCCCCCAACCTGTCCTGAGCTCTGTCCCTCCAGGCTTCCCCTCTCAAAACCTCCTACCCCATACCCTGAGCTCTGGCCTTTCAGGCCCTTGAGCTCCCCTGCCTTGGTCAGAGCCCCATCATTCACCTCCCGTGTGGCTCTCTGTCTTGGCTGTGTGCCCATCTCTGGGCTGCTTCCCCATGGGCACGTGCCCAGTGTGACTGATTTGGGTTTTCCAGCACCCCAGAGGGCTGGCGCAGTGCCCGGCCATCCCGGGCTTTGACTCTCATAGCTTTGCTTCTTTCCTCCAGATCCCTGAAGGAGCTTCCCTGGCCATGAGCCTAACAGACAAGAAGGACAGCGCGCTAAGTCGAGGTAATTTCCTGCCTTGGCCTCTCTGGGTGGAAGCCCTGGGCTCTAGGACCACGGCTTTCCCTTCTGCCCTGGGCTCATGAAGTCATGCTATTGCTGAACAGAGCGCTAATGATGGGGAGTGGCTCAGGAGAAGAGTCAGACTTTGCCAGCTGGATTTGAAATAGACCCGAGGTTTCTCTGCCTAAATTCCACTACTACTACTACTGACAATGATGGAGGAGGAGGAGGAGACAGTGTGGTACAGTGGAAAGAGCACTGACTTCGAAGACCTGGGTTCAAATCCTGCCACTGACATTTAGTAGCTTTGTGACCCTTGGGCAACTTACTTGTCCTTGGGCCTCAGTTTCTCATTCCTAAAATGTAAGAAGACAGTGGGCTGTTTGCAGGCTGGCAGTGGAGTGTGGGAGTGAGGAGAAGAAGTTGGTCACGGACTATTTCACGTTTGGTTTCCTATCCCCAGAACCATAGCGCATAGTAGGTGTACATGCTTGTTGATTGGTTGACACATTCATTCATTAACTAAAAGAAAATGAGATGCAGTTCAAGAGGAAGCAGTGGTTCTCAGCCCTCCCCGGGTGGGCCCCAGTGGGAGGCCAAAGCTAGACTTAAAACTCCTCCCTGACCCATCAGCCAGACCTTCAATCTGGAGCTACTTCCCTGATGATGGTACCTCATGGCCCTGGTCTCTCGGTTTGCTCATCCCACAGCTGGGGGGAGTTATCTCTGCCTTTTCCCAAAGGAAAGACCTCACGGTGAAGTAAAAGGAACATGGACTGTGGAGTCAAAGGACCTGAATTCAAATCTTGCCTCTGATTGCTTTCTATCTGTGTAACCTTAGCCAAGTCACAGCCTTCCTGGGCCTCAGTTTTCTCATCTGTAAAATGAGGGTGTTGGACTAACTGCCCCCTCAGTTCCTTTTTAGCTCTGAATCTACAATCTCATGATCCACTTAGTACTGAGAGGCTCCTTGTAAAAATACCACCTCCTACCCCCAATACCCTCTACCAGCTGGCAAGCCAGGCAGTGGGCGCTGTTGAGACAAGTAGCTGAGGGGAGCAAAATCTAATCTACCCAGCCTCCTTTTCCCTTTCTTTTGTTCTCTCTCTTATACTTTGTTTTGACTTTTTTCTTTTGCAGTGAAGGATTTGGACACTGAAAAATATTTTCATTTAGTAAGTATCGGATTCCAAAAGCAATTGAGGTTAATAACAGTGTGCTCAGTGTGTGGCCAGAAGTCTTGTCTTCGTCTTTTGGTTTCTTTCCTCCCATTTCCTCTATAGGAAATTTCGCTCTGGAACGAGCCCAGCTCCCAAGCACACTGTATTGGTGAGGAGTGGCAGAGACACACAATGAATCTCTGTGTGTGTGTATACATGGGTGTGCACGTATATACATGCACACACACACACACACACACACACACACACACACACACACATTCACACCCAGGCTCACTCCCTCACACATTCACACATACCCCTTCGCCATCCGGACCATCAGCCCTTTGTTGTGCTAGCAAAAAGCATGAATCGCTAATGGGGCGCAGGCGGCAACTTCAGTCTTTCCCCGCTTAATTAGGGGGTGATGAGGCTGTGACCCCAGGCAGCGTCAGGGGCAGGGTAGGGAGAATGCTTTCCATGTGTCTGAACAGACAAGGGAGTTTGTCTGGGGGGCCGGATGGCCTGTGATCAGGCCGCCGAGGGGCCAGAAGGGAGCCGAGGGGGAGACGCTTTGTTCTTGCCGCCTTCGATGGGTTGCCCTCCCCCTGCCCCCACCCCAAGGGTGGTGGGTGTTGGAGGAGGAGCCGAGGTTTGGGATCTGCAAAGAGCAGAGAGAGCAAGTGAAAAACATGTGCAGAAGGGCCCTTCCGCTGCTGTGCGCCTTCCCATAGGCCAGCCTTGGGCAAATTCCCTTTTCCCTATGTGGACTTATTTCCCTTCCTTTGAAGCTGGTAGGAAAGGTTACCTGATGGGGAGGGGCATACTTCACTATAGTCTGCACTGGAGAATAAATCAGTTAGTTACCTGGATACTGTCCCAAAAGGGCTTTCTACTCCCCTACTACCCCTCACCTTCTTCAGCTGCTTCCTTGGCCTGCCAAAGGGACAGGGGATGAGAAGGCAGAATGGAGGGAGCTTACAGTCTAGCTGAGAAGCCAGGTCCATCACACAGGAAAGACCTAAGGACAATTGTAAAGCAGCCTGCAACTTGGAGACAGCATGGTACAGTAGAAAGAATACCAGAGATGGAACTCTAGGACATGGGTTCAGTCCCAGCTCTGCCACTCATTACCTGGGTGACCTAGGGCAAGTCACTTAACTGCTGTGTGCCTCAGTTTCCTCATCTATAAAATGAGGGAGGCCTCCAAGGTCCTTCCCACCTCTAGATTATGATGAAATCACAGAACCTTGTGGCATTGGTTTCTATGCTACCTAAGGAAGAGCTGGGTGGAGGTGGGAGAAGGGTGTGATGACGGGTCAGAAGAAAATCCCCAAACTCAGCAAGCGTGTACCAGACGCCTCCTCTTTGTGAGCTCGTGCGCTGGAAGCTATAGAAGGTGGAGAGAAGATGAAGATGTCGTCCCTGCTCTCACAGACTTCTGAGGCAGGGAATAAGGTGTAGCTAACTGCAGACAGTCCATACTGAGCACCACAAGACACACACGAACCACTTGTCATCGGTGATCAGAGGACAGAGAGATCACTTTCTGATGGGGAAATCAAAGCGGGATTCCTGGAGAAGGCAGGGGTTTTTGCCAGGCAGAGATGGGAGGGGAGAATATTCTAGCAAGAAAGAATGGTGCAGGGCAGCTAGGTGGTGGAGTGGAAAGAGCACCGGCCCTGAAGTAAGGAGGACCTGAGTTCAAATCCGGCCTCAGACCAAACACTTGACACTTACTAGCTGTCTGACCCTGGGCAAGTCACTTCACCCCAATTGCCTAAGAAAGAAAAAAGAAAGAATGGTGCGATCAAAGGTGTTGAGGCTGGAAAGTGTGAGCCACCTTCAGAGAATGACCAGTCATCGAGTTGGTTGGAGTATAGGGCATGTGAAAAGGAACAATGAAAGAGAGAGAATGTTTAGAACTACATTATGGAAGGTCTTGAATGCCAGACTAAGAAAGCAGCAGGGTTTTTGTGCATAGAGCATTGAGCTTGGAGTCAGGGAGACTTGGGCTCCAATCCTGTCCTTGGCTGTATAATTGTGGGCAAGACTTTGACCTCTTCAGGCTTCAGTCATTTTATTTGTAAAATGAGGTGAGTGAACCCGCCGGCCTCTGGGGTCCCTTCCAGCTCTAAATCTATGCTCCAGTATTCTTAGAACCCTGGGAAAATCATGTAAACACTCTGTGACTCAGTTTCCTCATCCATAAAAGGAGGAGTTTGGACTTCCTGTTGAGTCGTTTTCCAGTTGTGTCTGACTCTTCACGACCCTATTTGAGGTTTTCTTGGCAAGGATACTTGAATGGTTTGCCATTCCCTTTTCCAATTCATTTTACAAATGAGGAAACTGAGGCAAGTAGGGTTTAGTAACTTGCCCAGGGTCACACTACTAATAAGTACCTGAGGTCAGATTTGAACTCAGGACCTCCTGACTCTGAGGCCACAGTGCCACCTAGTTGCCGACATACTACGTAAGTGTCTGCAGAATGCTTTATGTATGTTATCTTATTTGATCCTCACAACTATCCTGTGAGGTAGGGGTTGTTATTATCCCCATTTTACAGAGGAGGAAACTGAGGCTGAGAAAGGCTAATGACTTGTCCAGAGTTACCATAGTTAATAAGTTTCTGCAGCAGGTTTTGAAATCATGTCTCCCTGACTCCAAGTCCTCCGCTCCACCTAGATACCATATGACCTAAGGCTTGATTCCTCTGAGCCTCAGTTTCTCATCTGTAAAATGGGGGGAAGTATTGGACTTGGTGGCCGCCAAGGTTACCCATAGCTCCAAATCTGTGTATCTTAGCACAGTGCCTGGCACACAGTAAGCACTTAATACGTAGTCTGGCTACCTCCCTCTCTGTTTATCCTGAGATAAGTAGGAAAATCATCTCAGGTGGAGGCCCAGTATTAGGTAGTTGGGAGGAATACAAAGATTTCTAAGACAACAGTCTGCTCCAAAGAATGTGTAATCTAATTGAGGAGATGAGACATGTACTCATATTCTCTTTTAAAATCAGTGTAATCCACTATATGCTCCATGCCCCCAGAAGAGACTAGAAGTGCCTTAGGAGTGATTCGCATGGACTGGGGGAGGCAGGAGAGGCTTCCTGGAGGAGGCAGAACAAGGTGGGTCTTGAAGGCTGAGGGAGTAAAGAAGGAATTATCCACAGAAAGAGGAGCTTGAATAAGTTCATCTGTTGTGCATCCTCAGTGTTGGTTGGAGGGCAATAACAAAAGTTGAGTCTTTGATTTTGATGCCGCTGCTCATTCTCAAGACGTTCCAGCCCATAAGAGTGATGGCTTCTTCTTCTTCTTCTTCTTCCTCTTCTTCTTCTTCTTCTTCTTCTTCTTCTTCCTCTTCTTCTTCTTCTTCTTCTTTCTTCTTCTTCTTCTTGTCACATTTACTCAGGTGCTTCCTACTGATGAGCTGATTGAGAGTAAGAAGTCACACAAGCAGAGCCATAGGAAGAAGGTTCTTCCCGAGATCTATTTGACTAGGTTGCTCTCCACCAAGGTAAGAGCTGGAATGACCATCAGAACCCTTACTCAGTCTCTGACATGGTTTCAAGCCAATTCAATTCAATCAGCATTTATTAAGCACCTACTATGTGCCAGGCACTGTGCTAGATGCTGGAGAAACAAAGACAAAAATAAGAAGGGGATTACATTCTACTTGGGAGGGAGTGGATCACCCTCCTCTGGGCTGCTCCCCAAACTTGTACTCAAACTGGGAGATTAGGTGGCTGCTACTCCCTAGGTGCTGGAGTACTTCTATCTCGTACTATTACTATCTCATGAGCCCCCACTGGTATGCTTCCCATTAACAATTAGTCAGGAGATACAGTAAATACAAAATTATTTTAGGGGCAGCCCTAAAAGGAGGAGGCATCAAGGAGGACTTCTTGTAGGAGGTGGCACTTTAGCTGAGATTTAAATGGACTTAGCAGTTTCTAGGTGTGGAGGTGAGAAAGCACAGCATTTCAGGCATGAGGAATGGCTTATGCAAATTCATGAAGATTTGGGATGGTTTATGTATTAGATATCCTCTCACTGAACCTCTGTCTATTACCATGAAACCTCCTGGCTTTTATAGCACACAGTAGCTATAACAGTTATCATGGACAGATATTGCTATCTCAGATTCCAGTCCTAATTCTGTCCCAAGGCAGAGTCATACCACCTACATGAGCCTCTGGTACTTTGTCTGTAAGATAATAATAGCTGACCTTCCTATTGGCCCAGCTAGATTAATCAAATGCTTTCTATCCATTATATCATTTGATTCTCACAACAACCTTGTGGTACACTGGAAAGAGCATTGTATCTACATCCAGAGATCATGGATTCAAATCCTGCTTCTGGAACTTACTGCCCTGTGTGTGTGTGTGTGTGTGTGTGTGTGTGTGTGTGTGTGTGTGTATCTCTGGATACATAGATTCCCTTGAAATGTAACCTTCTTGAGGACAAAACTGATTTCACTTTTGCCTTTGTTTCTCCATTGCCTAACATAGTAGCTACTTAATAAATATCTGTTGATAGATTAATTCCTGTGTGATTTTCACACAATCACCGGCCTCTCCGGGCCTCAGTTTCCTCATCAGAAAAAAAAATTATTTTTGAAAGGTAAAGTATAGACTAGATGCCCTCTGGGGCCCCTGCCAGCTATAAATCTGTGATCCTAAGATCACCTTTCCCCATTTTACAAATGAGGAAACAGAGATGGTTACACAGGTAGTAAAAGTCAGATGTGGGATTTGAGCCTAGGTCTCTGCTGGCTACAAGGTTAGGGCTTTCCCACCACCCCACTCTGACAGCATCCCACCCAGTCTTCTTATGAAAATCAAACAAGGTGATGGATGTAAGAGCCCTCTGGAAAGCATTAGACTCTCTGGCAACCTGAGGGATGTCATTCTCATTGTTACTAGAGGTATTGGTGCCCACTGGCAGGAACCTTGCATAACTGAGGAAGGGTTAGGTTGAGCTGAGGGTTGGGTCCCCCCTCCCTTTTGGAAAATAGGGAGTGTCTCTTATGCAACAGTTTCTTCCATGGGAAATATGTGAAGGATACTAGGGGAAAAAATGCTTTGAAGTCCCTCAGATGAGAGTGTATGATTATCCAGCCGCAGTGCTCTCTCCCACTCACTGCAGATCACAAAAGGTATGCCTTGTTTCTCCCCTGGATTACATTACCGCCTAATGTTCTTTATAATTGGAGAGACCATCAGAACAGCAAGCCGTGGCTGAGTTTTCTGTTCCATTTACTGTACCAAACAATTACAGATGTGTCCTGAGATGCCAGAAGTAGTCAAAGAGAACATTGGTGCCAAGAGAAATTAAATTAAAACAAATGCTAATTATATCAGCGTGCCCAGCTTTCAGACGAGAGGCGGCAGGGGGTGGGGGTGGGGGGAGAGGGGGGAGAGTAGATTTCACTTCCCTTCAATTCTCTCTCCCTTCTTCCTGAAACCATGTGAATCTGGCAAGCAAACAGAACCTCATTAAATCCCAAATGTGTTTTACCCCCGAGGTGTCCAGCTGACCTGGGCACCAGGCTGATTCAGCTGGCACACTTGTTATCTTGGCAGGGCACACTGCAGAAATTTCTCGACGACCTGTTCAAAGCCATCCTCAGTATCCGAGAGGACAAGCCTCCCTTGGCCATCAAGTATTTCTTTGATTTCTTGGAAGAGCAGGCTGAGAAGAGAGGGATCACGGATCCAGACACTTTGCACATTTGGAAAACCAACAGGTCTGGGGGGGGGTGGTTGAAGGGAGTGCTGCTCTGGAATCTGATCTGACCTGACCACTATCCTCTCTTACTCCCCATCCTGCCTCCAACACTATCCCAGGCCAGTTTATAAATCTATTCATTCACTCAATGCAGCTCTAATCAACAAACATTTACTGAATGCTTACTTACCCTGTCCCAGGTACTGGACTAGATGGGACATGGCATATGGGGGGAGGAGAAGAGGGGGAGGAGGACCATAAAGACAGAAAGTAAAGCAGTCTCTGTGCTCAAGGAACTTACATTCTACTGAGAGGCTCCACATGTACACAACCCAGAAAATACAAATCAGCAGAGGAATTTCACACTTTCTCTGCACTAGCTGCTAGGGGAGATGAGAGGAAAGACTACACAAGAGAAAAAAAAACTGGACAGAAGGCCTGGGTCGCAGTTCTGCTGCTAATTGGCTGGAGGTTGAGACACTGTTGAAGCTGGAAAGGACATCAAATATCGCCTACTCCAGGGATTCTTAAACTGAGGTTCACTGTCTGTAGGTAGATTTCAGGGGATCCACAGGAAAAATTACATTTTATTTTCACTCAGCTCTAACTGAAATTGAGTCTTTCCTTCAAATATTTTTTAAAAATCATTCTGAGAAGGGGTCCATGGGCTTTAGCAGACTGCTAGAGGGGTCCATGACATGAAACAAGGACTCTTAATCTTGTTTTACAGAGATGGGGACAGGGGCCCAGAGAGAGATAAAGTGACTTGTTTAGGGGCAGAGCTGGGACCAGAACCTGGTTCCCTTTAGCCCCCAGTTCATTGCTCTTTCCACTCCAGCCCTTGCTGTGTGACCCCAGGTTCCTCTCTTCCCTTCTATGAGCCTCAGTTTTCCCCTTTGTAAAAGGCATCTCTGCCCTGCTGATCTCCCAAATGGCGGGCAAGTTCCTTGTGCCTTAAGAGCTGTGGGATCATCCAGGGATCATCGTCATCATCATTGTTATTTTTATCATTGTCAACATGAACCAAATTAAATTAAGTCCTTATGAGCATGCTCAGGGTGTGAATCCCAGGCATATCCCCAGTTGATCCCATTCTGAGGCTCCTTGCCATGCACAATGGAAGGAAAGAAAGTGGGGGTGGGAGGTACCACTCCTTAATTAAAAGTAGAAGAGTATCTAAGCATGGCATTGAGAGGAATTGGGTGTCGGGGGGTTAATAGCAGAATCTAGGGCCACTTTGGTTTCTAAGTACCTGGGTCAAAGCCTGCCTGTTGCCATGGTGACCATTGAGTGTCTAAGATGGAAGAAATGAGACCATTCAGGGCCTGTTAAATCTCCAGTGACTCCTCCATACTTAAGGCTAGGCAGTGCTTATAGGGAGAAGTTGGGGGCAAAGGGGACACAGCCACGGGCATCTTCAATCAGAAAGCAGCATTATGATACAATGGAAAGCCAATCTCTATGGGCCTCAGTTTCCTACTCTGTCAAATTAAAGGGTCGGACTCAGTGGTCCCTGAGGGACCTTCCATCTCTAGAGCTAATATCCCATGAATTCAGTACCCTAAACAGAGCATCTCTCTTAGAATGGCTTCTGCCAGAATACCCCCCGAATGCATCTGTGAGAGGGCAGACAAAGATAGGAAGGTTCCAGTCACGCTGCCTCCTTCACACATCCCACAACCTCCGGGAACCTCAAAGACATTCAGATTTCCATCTGCTACCAAATCCCTTTTCTGGACACAGGGAGAATCTAACATCTCGAAGGCCAGGCCAGTAGCCAATACCATGCTAATGGCAAGTCACACCAAGCTGGAAAGCTATCAAGTACAGGTCCCACCATGGCCTGTGTGTCCGGCATCTGATAACCAGCCTTGCTTAGTGCTCGTTCCCCAGAAGGCTGGTCCTCGGGTGATGGGTTTGTCTGTTTTTTACAGTCATGACAATTTATGAAAAGTCTTCTAAGGGGTGGTGGGATTGTAGCCTGTGTTGGGCTAGCGAGCAGTCACATGGCAGAAGGATGTTTTTCATCTTACCTTTGGAGAGAGGAGAGATCAAAGGATCACACTGAAATCCAGGAGCATCCCTAGGGCCTTGTAGCTGGTAACTCAGAACAGGTGATGCAGGACAGATTCTCCCAGATCTCTCAGTGAACAGCAGGTCCCACTGGCCCCCCAGTGAGGCTTTCCTCTGATGCTGTCCTTTTTAACCCCACCTTCTTTCATCCATAGAAGGGATGTGTGCCAGGTGGAGGGAAGTCTGATCAGACACGGATGGAGGGTAATTTCTAATAGAGCCAGCGATGAAGGCTACTCTGTCTGTGGTCCAAGGACATGATGGACGGGCCTCTCTCACACAGCTGTCTGCCAGAGGAAGGGAAAGGATCTTGCCCTGATACACCCCCCCCCACCCCTGTCTCACTCATCAGCCAGATTTAAGTAATCCCACATTGTCATAAAAAGATCAAACACTCAACCTTGCTGCCCCCCTTCCCAGACTCCCTTCTCATCCCCTGGCTTCTTCTCTCTCTTCTAGCCAACAGACTAGCACAGTGTGGGTGGGCCAGGCCCCTCCCTGCCTCTGTTTTTCACTCTCCTACACTTTCTTCCATGACAGCCTACCTCTGAGATTCTGGGTCAACATTCTGAAGAACCCCCAGTTTGTCTTCGACATCGACAAAACTGACCACATAGATGCCTGTCTTTCTGTCATCGCACAGGCCTTTATTGATGCCTGCTCCATCTCCGACTTACAACTGGGCAAGGTCAGTTTCTCACTGGTCAGACTGGGCTCCATTCTGGGTGGTGTGTTTCAGAAAGGGCACCGATGGGGTAGAGAGCAGCCACAAGAAAGCAGCCAGGTTGGTGGAGAGACCGGAGATCAGGAGGGGTAGTTACAAAGACTGAAAATGTTTATTTGGAGAAGAGAGAACTCGGGGATGCTATGATAGCTGCCATCAAGGCTGTCAGGTGGAAGAAGGATTTGCCTCATTCTGTTGGGCCCAGAAGTAAGAGCCAGGAGCCGGGAGTGCAGGCTGCAAAGAAGCCAGTTTTAGATTGACAACGAAAATTTCCAAAGAACTAGAATTGTTCATAAGTGACATTGGCTGCCCCAGGAATCAGTGGGTGTTCTTTCAGGGAGGTCTTCAAACAGGAGTTGGATGACCACTTGTCAGATACGTTGTGGGAGTGGTTCTATTTCAAGGACAGTTTAGCCCAATCGACCACCAACATCCCTTCCTACTTTGAGATTCTTTGTTTTTGACACTCCTCTGCAAGAAATGGGATTTAGCTAATAATCCTAGTTAGCATTTCTATAGTGCTTTAAGGGTCACAAAGAGTTTTTAAAATATCTCATTTTATCCTCATAACAACCCTAGGTACTATTATTATCTCTATCTTAAAGATAAGGAAACTGGGAAAAAGAGAGGTCAGGTCTTCCAGACTCCATGCCTAGTGCTCAATTCACTGAGCCAACTAGCGCCTCATTTAAAGTGAAAAGAACCGTAGAGACCATCTAGTCCAGGAGTTCTTTTTTTTTCATTTTTAATTTCAGTTTCAAATTCTTTCCCCCCCATCCATCCCCTCTCCCACTCATTGATAAGGCAAGAAATATAATACCCATTATACATATTCAAAGTCATGCAAAACATTTTTCCATATTAGTTCATGGTGAGGAAAAAATGCGAGAAAAATAAAGAAAGAAAAAATGTATGCTTTAATCTGCACACAGAGTTCATCTCTGGAGGTGGAGAGCACTTTTCATCATGAGTCCTCTGAAATTATCACGGGTCATTGTATTGATTAAAGTATCTCAGTCTTTCACAGTTGATCATCATTACAACATTGCTGTTACTGTATAGAATATTCTCCTGGTTCTTCTCACTTCACTTTGCATTAGCTCATATAAGTCTTTTCAAGCCTTTCTGAGCCTATTCCCCTTGTCATTTCTTCTAGCACAATAGTATTCCATCACAATCCTATACCATAGCCATTTCCCAATTGATGGGCATCCCCTCAATTTCCAATTATTTACCACCAGAAAAAGAGCTGCTACAGCCCTAGAGTCAGGAGGACGTGAGTTCAAATCTGGCCTCAGGCATTTGATACCTACTATCTGTGTGACCCTGGGCAAGTCAATTAACCACATTGCCTCACCAAAACAACAAAAAAAAAGCTTTAAAAAAAAAGAGCTGCTATAACTATTTTCATACATGTGAGTTCTTTTCCTTTTCTTTAATCTTTTTGGGGTACAGACCTAGCAGCAGTATTGCTAGGTCAAAAGGTATGCGCAGTTTTATAGCCCTTCGGGCATAGGGTAGCTATTCTTCCCAAATAGTTAGACCCATTGACAACTCCACCAACAATGCATTAATGTACCCATTTTTCCACATCCCTTCTAGTACTTGTCATTTTCCTTTTTTGTCATGTTAGCCAGTCTGATGGGTGTGAGGTGGTACCTCAGAGTTGTTCTAATCTTAATTTCTCTAATTATTAAGGTTTTAGAACATTTTTTTTATATGACTACAGATAGGTTTGATTTCGTCTTCTGAAAACTGCCTGTTCATATCCTTTGACCATTGATCAGTTGGAGAATGGCTCTTATTTTTATAAATTTGGCTCTGTTCCGTATGTATTTGAGAAAGGAAGCCTGTATCAGAGGCTTTTGCTATAAAATTTTCCCCAGGTTTCCTACTTTCCTTCTGATTTTGGCTGCATTAGTTTTGTTTGTATAAAAACTTTTTAACTTCTTGTAATCAAAGCTATCCATTTTACCTCCCATGATTCTCTCTATCTCTTGTTTGATTGTGAATTCTTCTCTTATCCATAGATCTGACCAGTAAATTTTTTTCCACGCTCCTCTAATTTGCTTATGATATCACTCATTATCTCTAAATCATATACTCATTTTGAGCTTATTTTGGTATTCAGTGTGAGATGCTGGCCTGTGCCTAATTTCTGCCAGACTGCTTTCCCAGCAGTTTTTGTCGAATAGTGAATTCTTGCCCCGGTAGCTGGGATCTTTGAGTTTATAAAATACTAGGTTACTGAGCAAATTTATTTCTGTATATTGTGTACCTAACCTATTTGATTGATCAACCACTCTATTTCTTATTCACATTGTTTTGATGATTTACTACTTTGTAGTATAGTTTGAAATTACATACTGCTCGGCTACCTTCCTTAATTTTTTTTCTCATTTATTCCCTTAATACTCTTGAACTTCTGTTATTCCAGATGAATTTTGTTATTTTTTTCTAGCTCTCTAAAATAATTCTTTGGTAGTTTGATGGGTATGGCACTGAATCAATAATTTCACTTAGGTAGTGTTGTCATTTTTATTATAATGGTTTGCCCTAGCCATGAGCAATGAATATTTCTTCAGTTGTTTAGATCTGTCTTCATTTGCGTGAAGAGTGTTTTGTGATTGTGTTCATGTAGTTCCTGTATATGTCTTGGCAGTTAGATTCCAAAGTGTTTTATATGGTCTGCAGTTATTTTAAATGGAATTTGTCTTACTCTCTCTGTTTTGTTGGTAATATATAGACATGCTGACGATTTATGTGGGTATGTCTAGTGCATGGGTTCTTAAGCTTTTCTGTGACATGGTCCCTTTGGGAGCCCTATCCCCCTACTCTTTTAGCTGAGAAACTTGCCTCACATTTCAATTAAAAAATTCAGGCCATTCACCAAGAGCTTCCTCTTCCCCCCTCCTCATATCGCACCACTCAAATGCCCCAGTCCCTCTTGTCTCACGTGAAAGCACAGCCCTTCTTCCTGCCAAGGCAAGCCCCTCTACATGCACAGATGACCTGCTCTGTCCCACCTTCTCCGTTAGATTGTGTGCTCCATCATCCCCATTCTTTCACTAATCTTTGATCTCTCTCTGACCACTGGCTTGTTTCCCTGATGCCTCCAAATGCATCCCTGTTTCGCTCATACTCAAAAAGCCTTCCCTTGATCGATCTGTCCCCACTAGCTAGCATTCTTCATCACTTCTTTTTCTCCTTTGTAGCTGAAGTGTTTCCACTTCCCTTCCTCTCACTCTCTTCTTAACTCCGTACACCCTGGCTTCCAATGTCATCATTCAATTGCATCTGTTTTGTCCAAAATCACCAATGATCTCTTAAAGGCCAAAGTCAATGACCTTTCCTCAATCCTCATTCTTCTTGACATCTCTGAAGCCTTTTATCCTATAGCTCACTCTCTTCTCTTCAATACTCTCCTCTCTCAAGGTTTTTGCAAAACTGTTCTCTCCTATTTCTCCTTCTGCTTGTCTCTGTTTCTTTCTGCTGGATCTTCATCCAGGTTGTACCTACTAAATTGTAAGTGCCCCCAAAGGTTCTGTTCTGGGCCTCTTCTCTTCTGCCTCTGCACTGTTTCACTTGATGATCTCATCAGCTTCTATGGATTAAATTATCGTCTCTCTGCAGATGACTCTTAGATCTCTTCATGCAACCCTAACCCCTCTCCTGATCTCTAGTCTTTTTGGCTGCATTGGTTTTGTTTGTATAAAAACTTTTTAACTTCTTGTAATCAAAGTTATCCATTTTATCTCCCATGATTCTCTCTATCCCTTGTTTGATTGTGAATTCTTCTCTCATCCATAGATCTGACCGGTAACTTTTTTCCATGCTCCTCTAATTTGCTGATGATATCACTCATTATCTCTAAATCATATACTCATTTTGAGCTTATTTTGGTATTCAGTGTGAGATGCCTGTTGAACATCTCTAACTGGCTGTCCCATAGGCATCAACATGTCCAGAACTTGAATTCATTCTCTTTCCCCCCAAGCCCTTCCTTCTTCCTAACTTCTTTATTACTGTCAAGAAGACCACCATCCTTCTAGTTACCCAGGCTTGCCACCAAAGTGTCTTCCTTGATCTCATTCTCATTGCCTAGGTAACAATAATAATAATTATTATTATTATAACTAGCATTTATATATTACTTCAAGGTTTGCAAAGTGTCTTACAAATATTATCTTATTGTATCCTCACAACAACCCTGAGAGGCTGATGCTATTATTATCCCCATTTTATACGCTTGACCTCACTCTGTCACCTCCCTGAAGCCATATTGCCAAGTCCTGTTGATTCTGTCTTCATGACATCTCTCTTATGTTCCCCCTTCTCTCCCTTAATACCACCACCACCTTGGTGCAAGCCCTCAACACCTCACACCTGGACAAATGCAATAGCCCACTGGTTGGTTACTCCCACAAGTTTTTTCCCTATTCCAATCCATCCTCTGCTCAGCTGTCATACTGACTCCCCAAGAGTGCAAGTCTGATCGTGTCAGCCCCCATTCAATATACTCCAGGGGTTCCCTATCCACTCCAGGATCAACTGTAGAGTCCACTGTTTGGCTTTTAAAACCCTCCATACCCCCTCCCTTTCTAAGCTTTTAACGCTCTGCAAATAATCTCAACACATTGACATTTTTCCTGGATGTCCCCTGTGCCTGGATTCCTCTCCCTCCTCATTTCTACTTCCTAGCTTCCTTCAGGCCTCAGCTAAAATCCCACCTTCTTGAAGAAGTCTTTCCCAATTCACTTAGGAGACCTACACCTTCCATCTGACATCATGACATCATCTCCAGTTTATCCTGTATATTTTATTTTTTATTTATAGTTGTTTGCACGTTGTTTCTCCCATTCAATATCGAGCTCTGTGAGAGCAGAGAATGCTTTTGCCTTTCATTGCATCCCCAGCATTTAATGCACAGTGCCTAGCACATAGTAGGCACAATAAATCCTTATTGATTTATCTTGACGCCTACACAATTTTTCTCAGAAGGTTTTCAAATGCACAAAATAAAATGCATGAGATTACAAAGGAAATCAATTATATTTATATACAGTTATCAAAATATAAAAAAAAAACCAAGTTCACAGATCCCAGAGAAAGGACCCTTGATCTAGTCCAAGCCCGTCATTCTGCAAAGGCTTTTGCAAAGCCTTAAAGGAGTTCAGTGACTCACCCAAGGTCACCCAAATAGTACTTAGAGCCAGCATTCAAATACAGGTCCAGTAAAACATTAAGCTTTTTGAAGGTAAGGATTGCCTTTTTTTTGTCCCCACCACTTAGGACAACAAATTGCAGACACAATAAATACTAGGTATATTGGATTCCGTTGGTCTTCTAATTACAAATTCACTTCTCTTTTCACTATACTGTGCCTAGATTGTCCTTCTATCCTATCAGGCTCCAGACCTTACCAGACCCCCTCACAAGTGTAAGAATTCACAGCAAGACATTTTCTCTTCCCCATTACTGTATAATCCATTGAAATTGAAAGCTTCAGAAAAGTCCTCCACAGAGACCAAATGGCTGGATTTCCCTAATTAGAGGGCTAGGAGGATGGGGAAGGGACCAGTTGTTTATATATCTTTTTCACATTTCTGACCCGATATCCAACATCTTTGTTTTCCCTTATCAGGCAATAGACAGGGTTAGAGGTTAGCTAGGGTCAGGCAGCAGATGGAAAGGCTTCCAGCAGTCCAGTCTCATGGGATAAAGGGAAGTGAGATTGAGCCAGAGAGGAAACTCTCTTTTTCACCCATCAGAATAAAATAATCCCTTTGCCGACGGCAGCTTAGATCCCCACATCCCCTTTAGGCATCAGCAATGACAAAACTTCTCTACCCCAATCATGCCTGGACTTTCAATCAACAGGATCTAAGTGTCCTGAGAGCAGGGGGTATTTCCTTCTTGTCTTACATGCCCAGCGCCTATCACAGTGCCTGATCCATAGTGGGTACTCAATAAATGCTTATTAACTGATGGATGGATTGGCTTTTGGGGGGAGGGGTTGTAGCACTGCTTTGTTTGATACGCTTCCACTTACCCCCTTAAGCCTGGAAGTCCAAAATGACACTGTCATAGAAATGGTGGTCATCTCATCCACCTACTTTATTTTAGAGAGAGAAAATGAAGACAAAAAAGAAACGGATTTCTCTAAGTCATAAAGCCAGGGGGGCCAGGACAGAAACCCATGTGTCCTAATTTCTCATCCAGTTACAACAAGCTTCCACCAGAACAGTGTGCCTTCATGAGGGTTTTTAACCTGGAGTCTATGAACTTTGAAATATATACATATGTATGTATGTATGTATGTATATACACATACCCATACGCACATATACATATATACATACTTTAATTTATATATATACATATATACACACATTTATACATATACTTACAACTATATTTCAATAAACTTAGTTTCCTTTGTAGTCCTCTGTATCTTATTTTGTAAATTTAAAGACCTGATTCTGAGAAGGGGTCCATTTTTCTTCTTGTTCTGTTGTTTCAGTCATTTCTGACTCTGCAGAACCCAATTTGGGATTTTCTTGGCAAAGATACCGGAGTGCTTTGCCATTTACTTCTCCAGCTCTTTTTAAAGGATGAGAAAACTGAATCAAACAGGGTTAAGTGACTTGCCCAGGGTCACACAGCTAGTAAGTGTCTGAGGCCAGATTTGAACTCAGGAAGATGAGTCTTCCTGACTCCAGGCCTGGCACTCTATCCACTGAGCCACCTAGGTAGCCCTCCCAGCCCCAAGATACTCTAGCCTCTGTCATTATATAGGGCACAATATGGAAGTCCAATGTAAGAAAGGGACAAGCTTAGTCATGGTGACACAGGTAGTTGCCAGTAGGTCCATATACATGTTGGTTGTTGTTATTATTCTACCTCTCTGTTATACAGCTACTAAGGGTCTGTTTCCCCTGCCCAGCATTTCATCCCCAGCCTTTCCTTTGCCCAAATTGTCCCCAATGCCTGGACAGCTTTCCCTGCTTACCTCCTCCTCCTCTTCGACTCCGAGCTTCAAATGCCTCCTCTTATGGGAAGCCTTTCCTGATTGCCCTAGTTGTCAGCCCCCATCACATCACTTTGTATTAACTTTGTATCTGTTCTGTGTTTGCTTAATAATATTTGTAAAGTACTTAGCCCAGTGCAGGGCACATAGTAGGTGCTTAATAAATGCTTGTTCCCTTCCCTCTCCTTATATCCATGTTCCACACACCCCGAATAGAATGGAAGCTTCTTGAGGGCAGGGACTATTTTATTCTTCTCTTTGAATCCTCAGCACCTATCTTAGGGCTTGACACACAGTAGATGCTTTAGGAATGCTTGGTGAATGAATGAAAAAGACACTTTGTGATTTTTAGGGGTGTGATTTGCTTCAGCTGCTGCCCAGCAGAACCCCACCAACTGTTTCCTGAATTGATGTAAGACCTTGGAAATTCACCCTGACCCCTTGATTGGGGGAGTCCTGTAGCCGGGGTAAAATGAGTTCTTTGGGGAGGGTGGGCAGGACATGGCCAGTTTGGGAGGGGTGCTTTTTACTCTGTTGTCTGTATCGCTTCTTCCTGGATTCTTCTGATCACAATTTCCTGAGCCCTTCCTTCTCAGGCAGCGGCTAGTTTTCCCTTTGTTTGGTGATCTGCAAGAGAGAAACCTTTCCTCACTGCACACTGCCTTCTACTGGGGCTGAGTCATCAGACTGAACCTGGAAGGCAATGGGAAAATAAGCCTTCAAATAAAACCCAGTGCTTTAGTATAGTCTACAAAATCCTGGCGACTTCTCCATTGACTGGAATTTCTCCATTCTCTGTGGTTGTTAGCATCCTGAACCTGGACAGGCAGGATGTACATAGTAGAGAGGGCAGAGTAAATGAGGTTTGCACAGTTGTTTTTTTCTGCATCACTTTGGATATGGAGTCTATAATGGAGTATGGGCAGCTGGTGGGGCAGGAGAGAGAGCACTGGGCCTGAAATTAGGAAGACCTGAGTTCAAATTCAGCCTCAATCACTTACTAATTGTGTGATCCTGGGCAAATCACTTAACAGTTGTTTGCCTCGATTTCCTCATCTGTAAAATGGGGATAATAATAGCACTTACCTCCCAGGGTTGTTGTGAAGACCAAATAGATAATAATTATAAGTGCTTAGCACACAGTAAGCACAATATAAATATTAGCTGCTACTACTACTATTGTTATTATACACCTATATGCATACATATATGATGTATACATTCATCATTGGATTGTGAATTTCTTTAGGGTAGGAACTGTCTTTTGCCTCTTTTTATATCCCTAGTGCTTATCACAGTGTAGGTCCTTAATAAATATTTATTAATTTATTTCATACATATACACATAATGTGTATATATGTGTATATATATATGTATGTGTGTTTGTTTACATATAGATATAGATATGATATAGATGTAGATATGGGCAGCTAGGTGACACAATAGACATAGAATTAAGAAGACTCATCTTCCTGAGTTCAAATCTGGGCTCAGACACTTAATAGCTGTGTGGTCATTTCACCCTTTTTGCCTCAGTTTCCTCATCTGTAAAATGAGCTGGAGAAGGAAATGGCAAACCACTCCAGTGTCTCTGCCAAGAAAACCCCAAATGGGGTCATGAAAAGTTGGACATGACTGAAACAACTGAACAACAAAAAAAAGTATATAGTTATATGTAAAGTATGGTATGGTCTGGGCGGTTAGACTCCCCATGATCCCAGCCATCCAGAATACAGCTCTAAGTACAAAAGTAAGTGAAAAATACCCCCTCCCCTAGTGGCAGATGGGTCACAAAGCCCTTGGATTGTATTCTAGATAAGAGCAGGAACAATCCCAAATCAATTTTGTGTCAAATAAAACAGCATTAGCTTCAAATACATATATATATATATATATATACACACATATATACACACACTTAGATATCTATAAAGATATATAGATATCTATGTATCTATAGATATATCTATAATGTGTATGTATATATCTATCTATCTACATATAAATATAGATATAGATGTATCTGACAACAGCAGACGGAAACGAGAGAATTTCTCTTACAAAAAGTACCCCGACTTCAGGCCATTTAGTGTAGGGGCAAGCTGTCCTACACACCTGTATACCCAGCTAAGAAGTGGATCATTGTCTAATCCCTCAGTCCAATTAGTGAGGAGCATAATGACCCAAAGATGGTTAAGTGCCTAGAACATAATAGGATTGTTGAATTGAAAAGAGATGAAATTTAAGGAGAACTGGCTCACAGTCAAGCAGAAGGATAAAACACAAACACAGATAAAGCTGTAATAATACATAATCATTAAAAAGGATGATGTCAAAGTTTGGGTGTATAGATGGCTAAGGTTTAGGTGGAAGGCTCATAGGCTTGGAGCTGAAAGGGGTCTTAGAGGTCATCCGGGCCAACCCTCTCATTTTACAGATAGGGAAACTGAAGCCCAGAGAGCTCATATGATTTGCCCAAAGTCACATAGCATGACAGAGTAAGGGTTTGAACCCAGGTCTTCTGACCTCAAATCCCATTCCCTTTTCTCCATACCATACTTCTCACTGTATAATGCCAGACTGATTAAGATGTTTCTCCCATGGCATTTCTTGGTGAATACATGCTGCTCAGTACTGTGAAGGGAGACAATGTGGTATGGTAGAAAGAGCACTGGATGGGGAATCAGGAAACCTGAGTTCTCATCCCAGACCTGCCAGCTGGCCAACTAAGTCATTGTGCATAGAGTATACCTCTCTGAGCCTCAGTTTCCTTCTTTGAAAAGTGAGGGAGATAGAAAATGTTCCACTGATTGGTTTTATATCCTTACAGATACAGAATCATAAAATGTCAGAGCTAGAAGCAGTCATCTAATCCAAGGGATCTGATTCTGGGGTCTGTAAACTTGGTTTTTAAAACAGATATAGATAAATAGATTGTAAACTTGGTATATATATGTATATATGTGTGTGCACATATGTATATATGTATGTGTATACATATACATATATACACATACATATAAATATATAAATAACTGTATTTCAATAAAACTGGTTTCCTTTGCAATTCCACATCCTTAATTGTGTGCATTTAAAAACCTGATTCTGAGGAGCCTCTAGGCTCCAGCAGACTGCCAGAGGGGTCCAGAACACACAAAAAAGCTGGGCCCCTGTTCGAGTTCGTCTTCCAAACACCCAATACAGCATCTAATCCCCCTCCTTCTCTCTCAGGATTCACCAACAAATAAGCTTCTATATGCCAAGGAGATTCCTGAGTACAGGAAAATTGTGCAGAGATACTACAAACAGATTCATGACATGACTCCTCTCAGCGAGCAGGAAATGAATGCCCACCTCGCTGAGGAATCTCGGGTAAGGAAGAAGCCTGAGGGGGTCTTGTCTTGGGCATCAAGGAGGAGGGACCACATGGGTGGCCCAAAGTAGAATGCCCAGGAGGAGGTCTTCCTGATCAACATTGTCCAGGGATGGAAACTGAAATAGTTTCATCTGATAACTTGGATGGGATGGGAGAAGGCTAAGCTAATTCCGGGGTGCTCTTCCTCATTTTCATCCTAGGATTGATCCCATGGGAGGCCCAAGCCAAGCTCCTTTGTCACAGTGTGAAGTGTTTGGGAGTAGGGGAGACAGGAAAAGAAAGAGGTCCACTGTGTTTCACCCACTACCTTAAAAAAAAAAAAACCTTTCTATCCACTTTTTATCCTTTCACAATGGGCAGAGGAAGGATTCAAATTTGGATCCTCTGGGCAGCCAGTCTGTCCATCACTTACACGTGGCTGAGGTAAGCCAGAGCCACAACAGCCATGTTCTTCCCAGTTAGAGGGTCCATTTCACAGCTAAAGGACAGGTGCCATTTACTTCCCCTTCTCTATAGTTAACCATCCTTCACCCCCATTACCATGTTCTCTCTCTTTCTCATTAGAAATATCGGAATGAATTCAACACTAAGGTCGCCATGGCTGAGATTTATAAATATGCCAAGAGATACCGTCCTCAGGTAAGCAGCACCGTCCACCTGGAGGTGCTTCAGGTCTCTAGAACAAGGGAAATCTGCTTCTTCTCCTCTGACCCTCTAGATTTTCTCAGAAACTGCTTTATCATAGAGAGAGGGCCAGTTCCAAGAAAGATCAAGAAAGAGGCAGTGCGTCTCTTCAACCCCTCACTTTCTTCTGTTTTTTCATGTCCTTCCTTTCCCTTCCAGACATCTAGGACCGCTGTGTTGCCTCTTCAAAAGCATCCTATAGGAGTAGCTACATGGTACAGTAGATAGAGACTGGCCCTGGACATGAGTTCAAATATGGCCTCAGACACTTACTAGCTATATTAAAAAAAAAAGCAACCAATAAATGAATTTACACTCAATGTCAAGTTCAGTCCAGTCATAAACTTTCTCCCCTTTCCAGAGAATTTTGCATTTTAATAGGAAACCTCAGGGGGAAAGCAGTGCTTGACTCAAGGGGAGAAGCTGCTAATGGTGGAATTTCAGGCATTGTGGGAACTTGGGGAGAGGAGATATTTGAGGGGGCAGAGGGACCTTTCCCACCCATCCCCAATTTCACTACATAGGGGGACGCCCGCAGATTCTACCTACTTGTGCCCAAGGGTTGAACCATTCCCTAAGAGGTCCCATTAACAGTCTCCCTCGTCCTCTCTTCCCAGATTATGGCTGCGCTAGAGGCTAATGCAACCACACGCCGGACACAGCTGCAGCACAAGTTTGAGCAGGTCATTGCACTCATGGAGGATAACATCTATGAATGCTGCAGTGAGGCCTGAGATCCTCTCCTCACACCCGGGCTGGCCATGCCCCACCCCTACCCCCTAGAAGTGACCTTCTGCTATCCAGTGCACTGCTAACTCTGAGACGTCTTTTTAAAAAAAGTATATATATATATATATATATATATATATATATATGAATATATATAATATAGACAATAAATATCTATTTTATGGTGTGCTGTATGGTGAAGAAGAGGAAGAGGAAGAAGAAGAAGAAAGCAACCCAGGGATGAAGGCCCCAAAACACAGGATAGGATGGGAGACCCACTGAAGCCATGTTTTGTCTTTTCTTTGATTAATTTTATTTTTCAAACCACTTGCACAGCCCGGGGCTGAAGAAGAACAGAAATGTCTAACAGGACTTCACCAAAAAAACCTTCCTTCAGCTGGGACGACTATCTCCCCTGAGACTCCCTCTCGAGAGTGGAACTGGTCACTCAGACAGATAGAATCCTGACCCAACCTGAGCCACATTTGGGCCATGTCCGGCCACGGCCTCTTTGCAGACTTCAGTCCTTGGTCATCCTCTTCCTCATGGCCCAACTACCACTACATGGTCTCCTTGTCCATTTCCATTTCTACAGGGTTACCTGCCCCATAAGTGGAGGGCAGGGACAGGGAGAATGAATGGAGTGATGTCACGGGACCAGCTAAAGCACCAGGCTAGAGAGCTGAGGGACTCTATTACCTGAATGTTTTCTGCCTTGACTCTTCCCCTAAACTTGGGGCCACTGGTACCTTGCAGAGGGCTGGCCCACAGGATGAGGAGTAAAGAATGTTCACCTCTCCTCCTGGTGAGCATGTCATCCCAGCCCCTAATTACACACACACACACACACACACGTACACCTGCACACGCACACACATTCACTCACTCTGAAGCATATCAGTCCTATTCCAAATGCCTAAGAAAGAGGATTATCTCTGCAGTACAGTGGGGAAAAAATGCTGAATTTGGATTCAAAGGACCTGGGTTCACATCCTGGCTCTGTGACCTTGGACAAGTCACTGGACCTCACTTTCCTCATCTGAAAAATGAGGGGGAAAGGGGTTGGAGTAGTGACCTCTAAGTTTACCTTCCAGCTCTGAGTCCTGTGATCCTTAAGACAAGGAAGGATGTGAGTTTGGGGGAAGAGGACTGGGGTGTCAGGCCCTGGAATACCACGTCTGGAGAGCTATCCCTCACATCCTCTAGGGGGGAAAGTCAACCTCCATCCTACATCCCAGAACAGCTAGGGTATCTCCAAACACAACCCTCCCTAGATCAAGTCTAACATACTGACAAGGAGACAGGCTTAGGTTAAAAACCGTGCAAACGGAGAGGCCTTAGTTTTAGGGCATCTCACTCATTGAAGAAATGTTCATGAGCGCAGACTGGCAACTCCAGGTATATCCCTCCCTCCCCTTGCCTCCACCATCATCCAGTTTCTGAACTTGTTATTATCAACATTGCCAAAGGCACACACGCTCACACATACCCCTATGCCACACACAGCCCCACACCCACACACCCCCTTCCCCATAGCCATTGAAGATGGCTGCACTCAGGCCTTCCAGGGGCTCAGACAGAACTGCACGGGGTTGATCCTGGACCAGGGCAGCTGGAAGAACTGTATGTAATGCCAAGCAGGGGACGGGTACCAGCGCCAACCAAATGCTACCTCATCCAAGCTAGGCCCTAGAGGGGAGAGGCCGCCATTGACCACAATGGTGCCACCAGCCTTAAGCAAACCGCCATTTCATTTGTTCTTTGGTTCAATGACAACCACGAAATCCCCGAGTGAAGGGGGGAGAGAGAGGTGGGTTGCAGGCGTGACACCCAGATTTGCGGCTTCCCAGGCTGGGCATCCCTACTAGGATGGTGACAATTTCAAATTTCACACGGACGGGACGGGCTGATGGAAGCTGAGATGGTGAGAACATATGGACGAGAAGTCGCCTTCCATGACAAGCAGGAAGCTGGGCCTGCATATATTCCACTACAGACTAGTTTTCCCTCAGCTACGTGTCTGGAATAATGTGCCGGATGGACAGAATGGGGTTCTGCAAGTAGCCATTCCCAGAGAGGAAGAGGGAACAACAGAGGGGGCAGAGAAACACTGGGGAATTAAAAATAGGTGGCTCTGAGAGCATGCCTATTGGAGGGGAGGAATTTCCAGATGAACCAGGGTTGTAGCTGGGCTACGCTGGACTTTCAAAAGAGGTTTCTAAAAATAGCACCACTTTTTTTTTTTGCTAAGTTTTTTATAAAAAAAAAAAAACACACAAATCACAAACAAACTGTGAATAGCAGCCAGATTGTGTGAAGGATACAGAGACTGATGGGAAGGAATGAAATGGGAAGATGGGAATTTTGTAGCAAAAATGGGAGAGAACAGTGGTCCTCCCCAGCCCCCAGGACTTAGAAATGCCTGGAACGGGGCAATTTTCACTTAACACTGGAAAGGTAACACTCCTCAGAAAGCAGTGCTCCTCACAGGGGTATCAGAGGGAGGTTATACCCCAATTCCCCATTCCCCAGTTTAAAAAGCCAAAAAAGCATTTTAAATTAAAGATACCGCCCCACCCCACCCCCCAACAAACCCTCACATTGGTCCTTTCAGGAGAGAGAGACCAAGCCCCTGGCTTTTCTTTCCTTTCATGGAATGATTGGCAAAGGGTATCTATACTGCTGTTCAAGAGGATGGGTGGGGAGGGAGGGAGCGTTGGAAACTTCTTTGTAATAAAAACAGGATGAGAGAAAGTGTGGCTGTGACATTTACTATGTAAGAGCACAGCAGTGACAACCAGGTCTCCAGGCCCAGCAGGGGCTACAAGAGAGAGACCACATAAGAGTAGGGAGGGGAGAGGGGAGGTCCAACTGGGATTGGCAGTAGAGGGAGGTCCAGAGAGCGTTGTAACTCAAGGGCAACAGCTGAGGTGAGACCATAAGCATAAGCAAAGTGAAATACCAACTCTTTCCTCCCCACAGTCCCTCGTGTCTTTCACTGATGGGAGCAAGGAGGGAGGTCCAGAGGAGACAGGTCCAAAACAAGGATTTTCTTTGGTGATGGCCTTACAGGTTGGGGAGTGGGCCACAAAACTACACTGTGCTATTCTTTTAATTAAAAGGATGCAATCCTGCAACACATTTTCATCTTGATGTTGTCGCTGTATGACCTTGAGCAAGTCATTTCAAGGCCAAGGCCTCAGTGTCTTCATCTATAAAAGGAAGGTGGTCATTCAAGTTCCCTTCCCTAAAGCTCTGATCCTACAAAATCACCAAGATTTCCAGAGACACATGTAAGTAACAAAAGGACACATTCAAAATATGTAGTTTCTCCCAGTCCCACCTAGGCAAGGCCAACATCTCATCCCCTCCTTCCTTCCCATAGGAGCCCAGAGGGTGCATGTGGACTTGAGGCCAGGTGAAACTCTCCAAACTCCTAAGTAGCCAGAGATTTTGGCTTCCCAGGAGACAACATGGTACAGTAGAAAATGTACCATATTGGGAAAATGGGCCCGAAATGAATTGAACAGATTCACTTCTTTGGGTCTTGGTTTCCTTGTCTTGCAAAAGGAATTGAACTATCAATCTCAGAACTTATTGGCTATCTAGGTCAACCCATACACTCTAACACACCTAACCGTGCAGAGCCAAACAGATCTCTGGGGTACTCCACTGGAGACTTCCTGCTGCACTGACATTAATTATCATTAATAACTACTTGTTGAGACTCTTCCGGTTCTAAATAAAGCCTATGCTTTTTTTCTCAGGTAGGCCTAGGACTTCTAAGTGGAGTCTGCACCGAAGAGAGGGTGACTGCCTTCTCACTGGCTACTATCCAGAATTTCCCAATCCCCTCCACAACCAGAGTAGCCTTATTTACTCAAAGGAATTTTGCTCTTTATAAGCAGCCACTTCTACTCATCTCATTGCTCTAGGGCCTGACAGTTTAAAAAGTTTTTTGGTATTTGAGATAGCACATTTTTCTAAGATTAGTGAATATAGCCATACATACATGCACACCCACATGATCATAGATTTAGAACTGGAAGGGACCATAGAGTCCTTACAGGTGAAAAAAAACTAAGGCTTAGAGAGTTTAAGTGAGTTCCCTAGGGTCACACAATTAATAAGCATCTGAGTCACAATATGAACAAAATCCTGACTCCAAGTCTTCTTCCCCCATACATTTTTCAGGCTCAAGAATTAAACTTGGCGAAAAATAACAGGGAGGTGCTGTTACAAAGATCAGTAAACACACAAGTTGGAATTATGATGATAAGTTATCTAAATATTTTCAATCACTTATGGATTTGTTAAAGGAAATTTGTGAACATGAGGATGTTTAAGAGCACGTCCCTAACCTCTGCTGGCGCCATAAACAAGAACAATGACTTCTCTCAAGCCAACTTTCAATGTTCCTAGTGACTGGTGATTGAGGTGGGAGGAGGGAAACATACAAGGGGAGAAATGGAAGGTTAGGAAGAAGGGCATACACTATGGGGTTAATTCAACAGAACAATTATTAGCCTTTATTCTTCACTGGGTTGAAAAACCAATGGATCATATAGGTATCAGTTCATAGAGCTTAAAGGGATCTTACAACCCAACCCCCTCCTTTTATAGATAGGAAACTGAGACCCTGAGAGGAGAAATGATCTGACCAAGGTCACAGAGGTAGTTAAGAGACCTAGGTTCTGGCCTTGCCTTTCTATAATCCTAGCCTGGCATTCTTTCAGTCACTTAAGCCTTCCAAGCCCAAGCTTGGGCCCAACTGCTTTGAGGAATGATTAAATGGTTGTCCCCATAAGCAACCCTTCCAGCATCTTGTCCTACCCTATATATGGGCTTTTTCTTCAGATAGGCATCTGTAACTTCAGCCAGGCTAGTCTCAAGTCTGTTCTGTTCATTCCTCCCTGCATGTCTTGGCTCATGCTATTTCTCTTGCCAAGAATGCCCTCCTTTCCAAATCCTACCTTTCCCCTTTGAAGACCAACTTGGGTTTTATCTCTCCAAGAAACCTTTCCCTAACTCTTATGGCCCTCAATAATCTCTCCCTTCTCTAAATTCCCATCATTCCTGCAGTCTAAATACTCCACTCCTATACCATAGCCATGTTATTACCAACAGCTGAAGTCCATCAGGCACAAGTGCCAGCTAGTTGTTTCAAGGGTTGATCTTATCTCCGTAAACTAGATGGAAGGCAACCCAAGAGTATACCTCCCTCCCTCTACTGCTTTCTGGATTCCCCAGCAGTATCGAGGCCAAGGCTTGGCCAATTGTAGTTGGTAGTCAATGGAACCTTAATTGGGGGTGGGGAGGTGAGGAAAGCAAATGGAATATAAAGTATTGATAGATCAGGTATTGAAGACAAGGGTAGAGGATATACTGCACATAAAATAGGGCTAGAGAACAGCTCTGGCAGAGGTGGGGAACCTGTGTCCTTAAGACTACATGTGGCCTTCTAGATCCTCAAGTATGGCCCTTTGACTGAAACCGAGCCGAACTTCACAGAACAGATCCCCTTAATAAAAAGATTTGTGGCCTCGAGGATGCAGGTTCTCTATCCCTGCTCTGAAGGAATGAGGAAGAAGAGAGGTAAATGGCAAAGGTAATTTTGAGTATAACCAAGAAAGGGTTGGCAGTGGGAGAGGGGAATGAGAAATAGAACAAGGTAAGGGAGAGAACAATGAACTTGAATGAGGACCCTTTCTGTTCAGGTCCTAATCCAATTAAGTACTAGCTTTTGCCACTTTATAGAGAATTTAGTTTCAGTTTACCTGATCTCTAAAATGAGTCTAATATTTAGACCACCTACCTCAAAAAGGTTGTTGTAGGTATAAGATTTGGGTTGCCATCAAAGATGCTGGAGTTCTATTTTCTCCCAGCATGGGAAAAGAGAAAATTAACAGAAAATCTGGACTAGAGGGTAGGGTTTCTCTCTACAGAGGGATTTTTAGGGCATCTCTTACCAGTCTCACATAGTGATCCCTGTGATTACATAAGGAAAAGAAAGCAATCATACAGCAATATGAATAATCATACAGGGTGGAGACAGGGAAAGGAAGGCAGTATTGAGGTTGGGAGGGATACTCCTAGAAAATAAATGGGGAAAGGAGGAAGCAGACTCTGTGTGTGTGTGTGTGTGTGTGTGTGTGTGTGACACAGAGTATATATGAATATATATATAAAGAATATATGAGTATATATGAGTGTATATATGTGTGTATGTATATACATAGTACATATATATGTATATATGTATATATGTGTGTATATATATATATATATATGCACTTTTTTTGTACCAGACCTATTTTATTGGTGTGGGAAACTCCCAGTGAGGAAGCTCCCTCTACCAATGCAGTTGACCACCTGCCCAGCAACCACCCACCATGTTCCAGAGCTGTCCAGGGTGCTGAGGGTTAAGTTACTTACTTGCTCAGGCTCACACAGATAGTACATAATAGAAGCAAGGTTGAAGCCCAGGTCTTCCTGAGCCCACTATGCTGCTGCTGCTGCCCTCTCTCACTCCATGTATGAGGTAAGTAGGACAAGTATTATCCTCATTTCATACATCAGGAAATTGAAGCTGGAAGGTTAAGTAATTTACTTAGAGTTGTGTAGCTAATAAGTGCCTAGGGCAGGATTCAAACCCAGGTCTTTTGACTCCAGGTATAATGTTCTCTAATGCCAAAGTCAGCACATATCTACCAAACTATAAGGTATGAATAACTACAAAAGTGGTAAATGTTGTAAAAAAAACAAAACAAAACAAAACAAAAAAGCAAAAACAAACAAAAAGACCACACCAAATTAAAAAACCAAGCAAATTCTGTTTTGCACTTCATTGCCTTCCTTAGAAACTTGAGTGTAATGAGCAAATCTTATTTTGTCCATAGGGACAGTGATCTAATTGAAGGCTATGCTCCTGACCAGAGGAGTTAGTAGCAAATAAACAGACATTTTAAGCCATTATGAAGAAGTGGCCTTCTGGACCTCAGAATCCTCTTCTCTGGGGGGAGGTTGTAAGGGGTCAGATCTGAAGTCAGTTTCTTTCCAGCTCTTTCTATGAGTTTAAAGATATCATAGCTCTGACCTCTCTACCTTATCCTGACTTACCCAACCCCCAGGGGTGAAGATTCTGTTTCTTTTGAGGGCAACTGACAGACAAGGGAAAGGAGAAATCAGCAGAGGGCCCCATCTTTTGCTTTTTAAAAAAGAGTTGCTCTTTTAAAACAAAGTAAGAAATGTGATATTTATTTGCTTCTCAAAATTAACAGGAAACATTGACTTTATTTAAAATGAAAAATATATTTCAATTCTCTTGTTTCTAGGAAGGAACAGACACAAAAGAAAGAAAATTTTTAAAATCTCAATGGAACAATAATTTAGCCCATATACTCACCTTGGGTTTTTTATTGAACTTTTAGATTTTTTTTTCTAAAGGGCAAAAACTGGCAAAAAAAATATATAGAAAATATTTCAGTTCATTCCTAATATTTGGAAACATGAGAATTTTTAAAATCTCCTTTGAGGGAAAACCCTAAGATTCAGAAAGCAGGGAATAGTTTAGTGGACATGTCTCTTTAGGATCATAGGATTTGACCTGAAAGGAACCTTAAGAATTCTGTGGTCCGGAGAAGTCTTCAAAGTGTGGTCTGGGTCCCCTGGGAGTCCTTAAGACCCTCTCAAGAGGCCAAGGTCAAAACAATTTTCATAATATTACTAAGACATTTCTATTTCTAATATGGTAAATACCTATAGATATAACCTACATGAGCAAAGGCTCTCTGATGGGGGGGGTCCTCATTAATTTTAAGAGTATAAAGGGTTCCTGAGACCAAAAAGGCTTGAAAACTGCTGATGGAGTCCAACCTCTTCATTTGACAAATGAGGGAAACTGAGGCCCAAAATGAAATCGCTTGCACAAGGTCAGTAGCAGAGCCAGGATTTGAACTGAACTCAGCTTCTAAGGCCAGCACTTTTTACAAACTACATCACATTTGTATGGAATAGTGTTTCCCTCTTGGCTGCCCTGCCTGGTGAGTTTTCACACCTATAGAAATCAGAAGCTAGATGAAATTAAGCTAAACCCTTGAATTTCCTCAGTCTTGCCTTCCACTTCCAGAACAGGGTCTCAAGCCATAATCCCAGGGGCAGTAAGTGTATATGAGAAGGATGGATCATAGGGTTTTTCAGATGGATTTGGTATTCTGTTCTAGAAATTGAAAACGTATGTTTTAAGATATGCTGTGGTCCTGGATGGGAAAAGGGAATTCATCCCTGCCCTTTAAGGACCATTGGCTTCAAAGATACTGGAAGCGCTGCCTCCCTACCAAGTTTAGTCCAGGACACACCAAACCTTCCCTGGCTCTTTCTCCTACAGCCTTGAGTAGGGACCATTACCCATTGTTTTAATGTGACTGTAGCAAGATAGTCCACCAGCTGACTCAAACCTCCAAAATCCTGCCACGTATAAATTTTGTGCGGCCCGAAAAAGTTGTGCTTTACCATTTTGACTATCTCACTACCGCTCAAGAATCCACCCTGACTCCCTATTACCTCCAGCATAAAATAGAAATCCCTCACCTCAGCATTTAAAGCCTTTCAAAGCCTGGTTCCAGCCTACCTTTCCAGATTATTCCTCTGCACATGTTCTACCTTCCAGAAAAAACTTGCCTCTTCGCCATTTCTCAAACTATTTTCTGCCTTGGCACCTTTGTGTGAACTGCCCCGCCTGCCTGGAATCTATACTCTTCTCTCTAAATCTGGAGCTTCGTTCAAGTCTCAACTCACTGCTACTAGGAGACTTTTTAAAATTTCTCTAGTTATTATTCCTCTGTCTCAAATCACCATGTTTGTACTTACCTATGAAACCTCCTGCCTCCCCTTCCTCCCTGGAGCATAAGCTAGAGATTGTATTGTCTTGGTAACCCCAGTGCTCAGCATTTTGCACCATTCATTGCTAGATGGCAACTCTTAGCTGGCCAAAACTAATAGCGAACATCAGAGAGGTCGCCATAGGCAGGTAGGCACCAGGTTAGTCAACCAGCATTTATGAAGTTACTACTGTATGCCAGACATTTTGCTAAGCACTAGGGAAACAAACAAAAAAAAAAGGCAGAAAGAGAGTCTCTGCTCTCAAAGAACTTACAATCTAATGGACCAACTGGGGGTCTGCCAATGTGAGCAGGAGCCTTAAAAATAATGACTTTGGAAAGAGGCAGTATTAAACAGAGTTTTTCTCATCAGGAAATCCAGTGGTGGGGCATAAGGTGGGACCTGGGAAGGAAGCAAGGAAGAGATGGGCAGGCCCCTGACATTCCCAGAAGTCCAGCATTAGGTGAAGCAAGCCATAATTCAGCTGATGCTAATTAACACTAATCTGTCTGCCTCATCCCTTTGGGCTCCCAGCCCATCCACACTCACAGCATCTCGCCTCCTGATCCAGCTGGCAACCTTCTCTGTTCACATTAGCAGATGCCACAGGGAAACTGTTGAAGCAGCCAGACGAGGCTTGTGCTCAGATTTTCTAGTCAGCCAGAGGGCAAAGAAGGAGGGGACCAGAAAGGCAAGCCAGCATCCCAAGAGCTGATATGGTGTGTCCCGGCTAGGGCCCACCCGCTTGACTGACTGACTGACTTCCTTCCTTGAGATACTTCAACCCAGGCCCTCACATCTTATACACAGTTGACCCTAAGATTGGCTAATGCAAAAAGAAAACTTTATTAACAGGTAGATACAAGTATCTCTGTCTCACTCTTTAAAAGAAAAAAGAAATTCCATTCATTTCAAAATCAAGTTCCCCCTGTTAGAATCCTGTCCTGGGCCAATTAACCTTTTGCACCTATTTCACCTTCCTGCTGGCTGGCTTGGATGAAGAACCTCTGGGGCTTTTCCCAGTTTTCTTGAATACTTTAGAGACCTCAGGTTTCTCCCCCTTGCCTTTGGGCTGATCTTTGACTATGTCCGACTCCCTAGACACCTTAGATTGGGAGGTAGAAGGCTTCATGCCCATATCCAACTTCCTCTTGTTCTGAACAGCTGTCTTTGGCTCATCACCGCCCTCCTTAGCTCCCCCAGTTCTTCTAGCTTTGGACATGGTAGCTGCCCTTTTGGATTTTGCTTGCATGTCAGGTGATCCCTTTTGCTTTCTGGTCTTGGGGGTTGCTTCTGAGGCTGCCCGGAGTTTGTTTTTTTCTGCTTTACGTTCTTCTATTGCTTTCTTAGGTGAAACGGGAGCTTTTTTCTTGCCCTGCATAAGAGAGAAGAAAAAAAAAAGATAAGTTTGGTTGGTTGGGAGAAGCAATAGAAGCAAAAATGAACATTTATTAAGCACTTACTGCATGCCAGGAACTGAGCTAAGAACAAGAACCATGAGAGTCTAATGGGATGGGACCAGGAACAAGGTTTTCTGAAGCCAATAGGTTCATTTTCCTACCTTGGAACTTGGAAACAGGAGGAATTTAACCTTTGTTCTGGGTTGTAAAAAATGTGCATTTTTGGAAGTTACACACTCAAGCATTTCCTGCCTCATTTGCAGTTCAGGAATGGAGTTTATACTTCAGGACTTAGCAGGAAGCTGGATCTTTTCCAACATTCCTCACACTCAGTCCTATTTAGACGTTACCAGACAGAGCTGTAGGTTCTGATGGATCTTTCTGGTTTTGAGGGAAGGGATGGGCAAAGAGAGAAGGAGGAAGGCAATGCAAAGGGGGGCCCAATCCTTGCAGTTCAAACCAGCTTAGAGAAGGCCTTTTCTTAAATGCCTTAGAGGTCTCAGGTTTCTTTCCCTTGCCTTTGGGTTGATCTCGGACCATGTCTGACTCCCTAGACACCTTAGATTGGGAGGTAGAAGGCTTGATGCTCACATCCAACTTGCTCTTGTTCTGAGCAGCTATCTCTGATTCATCACTGCCCTTCTTAGCTCCCCCAGATGGAAGATGAAAGATGGGGCTCTGGTCTACTTACTTTGGGAATTTCAGCCTTTGGTTTCATGCCCCTGGCTTTGGCTCTCACCTCCTCCACATCTGTTGGAAAGAATAAAAAACTGAGAAGCAGTTTTTGCCCCAAGAGATAATATCTTTCTTGTGCTCTAAAGGGACATAGGATGAACTGCTTCCCAAGTCCACTGGAGGAATGAACCAGAGACTTCACTCAACTAAGAAGCTGTGGCTAGGGAAATGTTGATGAGGCTCAGACATCTGTGCCTGAGCTAGACTAGCTGGCCACTAACAGAACCTGAAGTCAATGGTATGGTCAATCTGTAGTCTTCTCCCTGGGCAGGGAATGTTTCATTGTCTTTATATCCTAGCAACTAGCACAGGGCCCTGTATACAGTAGGCACATAATAAATGTTTGGTAATTGATTGTTGATCTCCTAAAGGAAGCCTTTTTCTGATCCCCTCAATTATTTCTACTGTGCCATCCCACTTCAAAGTATCACATGGATATTTATCTGTTTACACGAACCATATAACTCCCTTGAAATCAGGTACTGTTTTTCCCTTTGGGTTTTGTGTCACTAGGACCCAGCACTGTGTAAACATTTAATAAATAGTAAACTTTTAATAAATGCTTGATGAATCAAAAATTGTAAAGGGAAGGGTTATTAGAGAGGAGGAAGGGAAGAGTATAGAACCTTTTAGCTGAAAGGGACCTAAGAGTTCCTACATGATTCTAAAATCTTTATCTAAAGTCCTGAAGAAACCAAGGCATAGAAAGGAAATTACTTCAGCAAGAAGAGTCAGGAGTAGAATGGTCTCTAGGCTTCCAGATCAGTGATTTTTCTATTACATCACATTGTCTCCTACTAGTAACAGTCAAGGGGAACAGATCTCTATCTCCTTCTATCAAGTATATTAGAGACGTCAATCATAAACCACCAACCACTACCCACATGGAGAGAGAGGAATGGTAGATAGAGTGGAGGAGATATGGAAGATGGAGTGTGCACTCATGCATACAAAGTTTAGCTAAGATATTTTCTACATTCATGGAGTTTATACTCATCTAAGAGATAGGACACCCGCAACCAACAAACAAGGAAGGAGAAAGACATAAAAGCCACTTATTTTGGCTTACCTTCTTTGGACTACCTCCAGTTGTACTACAGCTTTTCCATAGAATCACTCAGGATTCCACGTGTGATTTTACCAAGTGTTATATGCAGGTGAGAAGACTAACCATCATTTTCCAGTAGCCTTCTTGAGGATACCTAGGATCTTGCTGGTTTGTCTATACCACCACATTGTGCCAATGTCTTTAGGGAATGACCTATGACAACTCATGACCATGATAGGGATCCTGAGGTCTCTTTCTTTAGTTTTAACAAAACTCAAGGCTCTTCATCTCAGTATTCGATCTCTGATCATTTTTTCCCTATGCTTGTCTGCATAAATTTATTAAACACTTTTTAGCCTATTCACAGGCTCAAGGAATTATCTAATAATTTATATCTATCGGTTGGCTTTTTGCCACCAGAAATAAAATATCTTAGTGGTCCCCAAATAACTTCTCATTGATAGGGAGCCACCACCATGCCCTAACTTCCCAAGAGGGGACTAGCAATTAAAATTAAAAGTAGGGGGAAGGGAAGACATGGTAGCAGACTGTCAACTGTTACTTGAAATGCTGCTAAAGCTTGAGGGGAGGAGTGCATAGGAACAGCATGGCAGTCACTAACAGTCCCAACTCCTCCCCTACATGCCACTCCTTCAACCTCCCAGATTAGACTGTTGATACTCCCCCCTGATCATCTATCACAACGCTTCAGGAAAGGATCAGGACAGCTCTTCTCCATGAGTTGGGGAACCCTAGGCAGCCCTCACTAAATCCCCTCAGATTGCCTACCTTTTTTGGCTCCAGCACCTTTTGGTTTTGAGACCTCCTTGGGCATCCCCACTTTGGTAACTTTCTTAGCCTCCTCAGGAGGTTTCTTCTTGGTTGAAGCCTTCACAGGAACTTTCTTCATGGTTGTAGGAGCCTTTCTTTTGGTTGAAGCCTCTGCAGAAACTTTCTTCTTGGTTGTAGGAACCTTTCTCTTGGCTGAAGCTTCTGTAGGAACTTTTTTCTTGGTTGCAGGAACCTTTCTCTTGGTTGAAGCTTCTGAAGGAACCTTCCTCTTGGTTGAAGCCTCTGTGGGCACCTTCTTGCTTGCAGGAACCTTCCTCTTGGTTGAGGCCTGTATGGGCACCTTCTTCTTGGTTGCAGGAGCCTTTCTCATGGGTGAAGCCTCAGTGGGCACCTTCTTCTTGCTTGCAGGAATTTTCCTCTTGGTTGAAGCCTCCGTGGGCACCTTCTTCTTGGTTGCAGGAACCTTTCTCTTGGTTGAAGCCTCTGAAGAAACCTTTCTAGCTTCACTGGTTCTAGCAGCCTTCTTTTTCCTGGGTTTGACAGCTGCTGTTGATTTTTTAGTTTGGGTCGCTTTGGTTTTATTCTTGGATACTAACTGCAGAAGTAATTCAATAGGTTAGTAGTAATCAGAAGAGCTCAGAAAACCCTCATGTATCCAACAGAATTACCTATCAGATAAAAATCTCATTTATTTTGATATGGAAAATTCAGAGCTCAAACCCTAGAAGCTAGAATTTTAGGACTAGGAGACCATCTAGTCCAATCCCTTCTTATAGATGAGGAAACCATGACCCAGAGAAGTATGAAGATTTGTTCATAGCTATAGTAAGTAGGAGAGCTGGATTTCACAATCTTGGTACTCTGACTTCCAATACCCCTACCATGGTATCTTTTTCTTAGGTTGGTTTTTGTTTCTTATCAGCCCTAATGGTGCTGGAGTACACACTAGGGTGGTCCTCAGAAAAGTGACTAGCCTGGCAAAGTGTGTCTCTGATTCCCTTCAGTTCTGCTATTCTAACATGTACCTCCAACCCCTGAACATAGATGACATCAAGATAGCTTAGTGGCAAGAATTCAGAATTTAGAGTCACTAAACCTGGGTTCCATTCCTATATCTGGCACTTCTGTGTGACTGTGGGCAGTTCATTCCACTTTTGTCTTCAGCCCAGTTCTCTGGGCTTCCATTTGCTCATTTGTTAAAAGCAGACTGAGGGGCAGGGAAGTTCTGAGTCCAATGAGATAACATATACAAAAACACTTTGTGTCAGCTATTCACAGTTATTCGCAGACCACGGGAGACTAATTTTAATTTTATTTCTTCTTTTGACAGAATAGGAGAATGCTATCAATATAGTTTATCTAGATTGGAGCATGACATCCGATAATAAAGTCTTGCATAATACTCCAAGACAAGACGGAGATAACTAGAAAGTTAGAAGGTAATACAGTTTGATTCAAAACTGGTGGAGTGGTCCCTGGTCATGGATGACTGTGTGTCAACTTGGAAGGAGGTCCTTCATGAGTGCCTCAGGAATCAGCACCTGGCCTTGTGCTATATAATGTTCATCAAATATGTAGATAAAGGCATATTTTGTGTTGTGGTCAAATGTATAGACATCACAAAGATGGGAGGGATTCCAAGCATGCTAGATGACAGAAGCTGCATCCAAAAAAAAAATCTAGACCAGCAAGAATGTCAGGCTGAATTGAATGAGATGAAATTTGATAAGGAAAACATGGCAGCTCAGTGATGCTGTGGATAGAGTGCCAGACCTGGAATCAGGAAGACTCATATCCCCAAGTTCAAATCCAGCCTCAGATACTAGATATGTGATCCTGAGCAAGTCACTTAACTCTGTTTGCCTCAGTCTCCTTATCTGTTAAATGAGCTGGAGACAGGAATGGCAAACCTCTCCAGTCTCTTTGCCAAGAAAACCCCAAATGAAGTCATGAAGAGTTGGACACAACTAAAAGGAATGAACAATAAAACTCAACTTCATAAGTATGGGATGGGGAAGGTGTAGCGGGACAGTAACCCAGCTTAAAAGGGCCATGGGAGGTTAGCGTGCTCTAAGTTTGATGTAAATCAATGGGATGTGGTGATGGAGACAGCTAAGCAATAGTTCCAGAGGCAATAGTTCTGCTGTAATCTTTCCTGGTCAGGTCACATTTAGAGTATGGAGTTCAGCTTTGGGTACATCTTAAGAAAGACACTGATGAGCTGAAGGGCTTATCAAGGAAAGCAAGCAGGATAGTGAAGGGATTCAAGTCCATGCCTTATACAGATCAATTGGTGGAACTTGGAGCACTTAGCTTGGAGAGGACTGGGGCAAGGGAAGAAGATGGGGGCTGTCACGTGGAAGAGGACTTAAACTTGATCTATTTGACCCCAGAGGACAGAATCTAGAGCAATGCATAGAAGAAATAGAGAGGCAGATTTAGGCTTCATCTTAGGAAAAATTCTTACTCATTAGAGCTACCCAAAGATGGAATGGGCTTTCTCAGAAAGTGTTAGTATGACATAAAAGGGATTGTTTTGGCATGGGCTGGACCAGAATCTCCTCTTCTAAAAGTCTCTTTTAACTCAGTTTCTGGGATCATTAGCAGTATTGCCTGAAAATGCTAAAATATTAGCTGAAAATGGCTTATAGTATTTTCCTTCCCAGTAAAATGTTTGTAGAAGACTCACAAGTGGCAAAGTTTTTGAAACAGAGGTCTAATGGTAGACTTTCAGGTACTGGGACAAGTAGCAGTTGTAGAGAGATTTTTAGATAGGGGGGAATGGAAGGGAGGGAACAGGAATCTGCTTGTTATCCCTTGATCAAACCATGATCAAACCAGTTCCTAAAGCCAGCCCTGAGGGTGCCCCTTCCCTCCCCTCCATCCATTGCAGTGGAGAAGACAGATAGCAGTTGCCTTTTACAGAAAGTTAAGCATTTTGATATTGCTTGGTGTCATCTCACCAGAATCCAGGCATGGGTAGAGCATGTATGTCCCGTAGCTCCTCCTTTTCCCATGACTCCTGGCACAGATTACCAACCCCACTTCTACCCCCTACCTTCACCCCATGCCAGGGGCTGGAGGCATTTAAAAATGTTTCCAAGGATCAAAAGAAATCTTATCGCACGACAGACAATAAGTGTAGAGCTCTCAGCAAGCCTCAAAGTATTTACATATGTCGGTTAAGACTATCTGAAGAATGCCCAGCCTAGAGTTCCTGGACATAACCTATCAGTGTCGGAGCCCACCAGATCTGGGCAAGAGGAGGAAACTGGAGCTCAGGAAAGTCCATCGACTTGCTGAAGGTCACATAAGTAGTGTCAGAGGCGATTTGAACCCGGGTCCTCTGGATCCAAGGCTAGCGCTCTCTCTCGGCTACCCTCCAGTTGGTGAGCGAGTCTTGTTGCTAGAAAGTTCTTCTTTCATCTTGAGCCAAAACCTGTCTCCCTGTAATTTATATTAATCGTAGGTCTGCCCTCTGGAACCCTAGAGGATCAGATTTAAAACTGGAAGAAACCACTTTACACAGGGAAGAGGGAATCATGTACTAAAGAAGTACCTTGGCCTCAGTTTCTTCATCTGTCAAATGGGGGAACTGGATTATATGGCCTCTGAGACCCCTCCCAGCTCCAAGTCTGTGATCTCATGACTTCCAGTTTGGTCTTTATGCCATCTCATCTCCTCCTAGTCACCCAGGAAACTCTTGGAGGACAGAGACAATTTTTAACACTCCTCTTTGAGTACCTGCTGACAGATTGGTAGAGACGGAGGACTAGCCCTCCAGAGGAAGGGGACAAAGTGATGAGCCTTGTGGGATGTAGAGCTTTCAGGGAAACAACCCCCCTTTTCAGAGGGGAGAGCTAGGGGCCGGAGAAGAGAAAGAACTTACTTTGAATCTTCCCCTGGCCCCAGTAACGGTAGAATTTCGAGGTCTCACGAGCATCCCATCGCTAATCCCCTTGGCCAGGGCCTGTTTCAGCAAGTATCTGAGTCTCTTCATATCGACCGCTGGGTACATTTGTCGAATATAGAACTTGATAGCTGCCACAGAGGTACCATGTTTGTCCTCTTTGGCCTTCAGGGCTTCCGCCACCATTTGGAGGGTGGGTGGGTGACTTTGAAATTTTGATTGCACGCTGATGTCTGCTTAAGAAGGAAGGGAAAAAGGAGAGAATTGAAGGGCAGCTAGGTGGTGCAGTGGTTAGAGCACCCGCCCTGAAGTCAGGAGGACCCGAGTTCAAATCCAGCCTCAGACAAAACACTTGACACTTACTAGCTGTCTGACCCTGGGCAAGTCACTTAACCCTAATTGCCAAAAAAAAAAAAAAAAGAGAGAGAGAGAGAGAGAGAATTGAAAGGTGAAGATCGGACTGTGCAATTCTTCTACTCGAAATACCAACTCCTGAGTCTCCCCGTTGTCTCTTGGATCAATTTAGCAACTGCCTTGTTTAGCTTTTAAAGCCCTACACAACCTGACCCAACCTATCTATCCTTTTAGCCTTGGTGAACCTAAGGCCTCCTCTATTCCACACTGTGATTTTGGCCTCGCTTCACTCCTCCCACTCAATACACCATCCGCTGCCTCCATAGCTGCCTTTGAGTTCATCATCTATCAGTCCATAGAGATGTTAAGTAGATATTCCGTCTGACTGATTGTCTAGGGCTCATTAAGAAGCTCTGGAGAGGAACCGGAACCATCTCTACGTATTTAAAGTGCAGCGCAAGACTCCACCTATCCAAACCTCCCCTGCTTGCCGACACCCCAGTCCAATGCTCTTGTCATCTTATTACTTCACCTAGTTTGGAAACTCCTGGAAGGCAGGGACAGTTTCAAATATTCCTGATGAATACCGCACAGGGCTTGGTACATAGTAGGCACCCAATAATTAGAGCCATAGAGTCTTTAAAATCATCACATATCATCTCCCCCATCCCTGCTTCATTTGACAGATGGGGAAACTGAGGCACGGAGACGGGGATTGATTTTCCCAAGTTTACATAACAAGTTAGAGAAGACTATCAATTTAGAGTTATTCCCTCCCCAGCCCAGGGAATAACCCCCCGGGGAATAGCCACCTGGGGAGATGAGGTTGGCAGAGAAGGTCAGGACTCCCTCTGAAGGGAGAAGTCTGGTCCAACTATGCATGATGCATGGCCACAGTCCTGGGAGGTGTTCCTACGAGGTTCCCCAACCCAGGACCAGTCACTGCCATTCTCGAAAGCCTTCTTTTCCAAAAGCCTGGAGCGTGAAGGGTCTCCTCAGAGATTTATTTCTCTCTGTGGTTTCTGCTGTTAGTATCATGGAAAGAGCTCAGGTCCTAGCTCCAACACTTCCTGTGTGACCTTGAACAAATCATTAAGCCTCCTCACCCATAACATGGGAATGATAATAACCCTTGGGATTTTTGAGAGAGATTGCTTTATTTGTACTAGCACCCCCAGAGCCTAGCACACAGTAGATGCTTCATACTTGTTGATTCATTGACTGATTTAGTCTTTGGGGTGGTAGTGAGGGAAGCACATTTTAAACCTGAAAGCATTTTATAATGGGAGAGAATTAGCCAGGGTTGGGGTGCACTAGAGGCCCACTTCTCATGTCTCCCAGGTTTTTTTTTTGCTAGTTTTCAACCCCAAGTGGAGGCAGGGAAGGATCAGTGGAAATGGTGATCAACCAGGGCGGGAGGGAAGATCATAGGATTCCAAATCTAAAGCTGGAAAGAACCTCAGACTCACCTTATTTTACAGATGAAGAAACTGAGACCCAGGGAAGTTAAATGGCCCGAAGTAGGATGTGGGTATATGCTGAACCCCAAATCTCCAGGCACATGGCTACATCCAAGTCCAAGTACCCTTTCCTCTCTACTGGCCCCAGTTCCACTCACTCTAGGGGTTTCAACTTGGAGAGATGGTATGGAAGGAGATTGATGGTCTGGGGCTGGAGGGGTAGAATTATGTTTTATAGTACAGTTGAAAGAGTACTTATCTTGAAGCCAAGTTCTGGGTTTGGGTCATGGACCTACTGGCAACTACCTGTGTGACCTTGACTAAGTTTGTCCCTTCCCTACATTGGGCCTCCATATTGTATCCTATACAATGACAGAGGCTAGAGTATCTTGGGGTTGGGGGGACATCTAGGTGGCTCAGTGGATAGAGTGCCAGGCCTGGAGTCAGGAGGACTCATCTTCCTGAGTTCAAATCTGGCCTCAGACACTTACTAGCTGTGGGACCCTGGGCAAGTCACTTAACCCTGTTTGCCTCAATTTCTCCTTCTATAAAATGAGCTGGAGAAGGAAATGGCAAAACATTCCAGTATCTTTGCCAAGAAAACTCCAGATGGGGTCACGAAGAGTCAGACACGACTGAAAAATGACTGATGCTCTTTATCTCAAAGCTCCCTTCAAGCTCCAAATTCTCCTGATCTCATAGCACTTAGGCCCTCACGTTCATCTGTAACCACATCTGATCACCCCTACTAGAGTGTGGACATTGTCTTGTTTAGCTTTCCAGCTGCCACAGTGTCAATGACTGGATGACGATGGAAGTAGATGGGAGGTCCCCAAAAACAAAACCTGCATGAGTTGTACAGGGCCCCTAACTTTGTATAAGGAAGGGCTCAGGGAAGGCAATGCTATCGGGAGGAGAGGCCTTAGGGATGAAGGGGAGTCCTAGGATCTGGAGAGGATGGTGAAGCCAGAAGTCACCACCATATCCCTCAAGTTGAATCCAAACCTTTCCCTAGCTGGGGCCCACCTCTCAGCCATCTCCTCACCAAGCTGCCTGCTCTGGGCTTCATCCTCAGCTCTCTCCCTACTTCCTGCCCCAACCTTGGACTCCACCCCAGGATTCTGGGCTGCAGAAGTGAACTGTGGATTCTCTGACTCCCTTGTACTTGTCTTCACAGGGCCCAGCACAGTGCCTGGCACATAACAAGAGCTTCGTGAAAGTTTTATCATCTATCAATTGATCCAGAGGACAGAGACCATACCTTCTACTTCTCTTGTATGCTCACTATACCCCAGGAAGGGCAATAATGACAATAAATGAAAATTAAGTAGTGCTTTCAAATCTGGAAAGTGCCTTACCTGTATCGACTCATCCAAACCTCAAAAACTGGGGGGATTATTATAGATACCATTATCCACATTTTTACAGATGAGGAAATTGACGTGCTCTGAGTCAATCAACAAGCATTAATTTAGCACTTACTGTGTTCCAGGCACTATGCTAAATGCTGGGAATTCAAAGAAAGGCAAAAATACAGTTCCTGCCCTGAAGGAGCTCACAGTCTAGTGGGGGAGACAATTTGCACACAACTATGTACATACAAGTTACATGCAGAGTAGATGGAGAGTAATCCCGGAGAGAAGGAGCTAACAATTCTTGGGAGGCGAAGGTAGAGAGAGACCTCCTGAAGAGAGAGGTATTTTGAGCTGTCTTGGAGGAAGCTAGGAGGCAGAGGTGAGGAGGCAGGGCATTCCTGGCATGAGGCGCAGCCGGTGAAAATGCCTGGAGGCAAGAGATGGAGGGTCAGGTATGAGGAATGTATTCTGATGACCCAGCCTAGCTGGAGGGCCTGATAGCTGGGGCACCGGTAGGACCCTCAGTTCAAAGGGAAGGGAGGAAGGGAGAGAGAAAAAAAAGGGGAGGGAGAAAAAGAAGGGAGGGGGAGGGGGAGAAGGAGAGAAAGAATTAAGACGGTCAAGAAGGAAGAGGTTGGGCTCCAGGACCCTGACAGCCTTCACTGCTCCAAACCCAAAAGAACAGACTCAGGGAACTGCCTTCCACCTTTCCCTCCTCGGCCCTCTCTCCTTACCTGGCCTCTCAGAGTCACTGGTAGCATCCGCATCGAGGGTAGAAGCAACAAGATCAACAGGGAGAGATGAAACCACATTGGAAAGGTGAGTGGCGTTGGGGGAGTTGTCCCAAGTCATATTCAGTCTGACGTTGTCGTCGCTGGAGCAAGGCAGCTGCAAATTTTGAGTTTCATCATCAGAAGACATCCTGAAACCCCAAAACAGCCGGGGTGGGGGGCCCCTTGAGAGGCGTAACAACAGACCTACCCAACCCCGAAGCAGGCCCGGGCAGCCCCACCCCCACCCCTCCAGTCTTGATATAGCAGAGCCTGACCCAGGTGTCCCCCCCTGGGGCTAATTAACCTTCTGATTTAACAGGTGGCAGCGAGTGGGGCTGCTTTGGACTGACTTTCTGAAGAGCAGCCGGTACATGGCCGTCAGAATGATGAAGGAAGGCCTTCAGGTCCGTGCCACGGGGGGACCAGCTGAAGAAACTACGGATGGTACCTGGAGAAGAGGAGACTAAGGGGAGAGTGTGAGAAGCAGGACAAGGAGCACTGCCTTCAATAATTAGTCAACAAATATTTATTAAGCAATTACTAGGTGACAGGCACCGTGCTAAGTGCTGAGGATAGAAAAGTAAAAAACAAACAAACAAAAAATCAAAAAACAGTTCCTACTGTCAAAAAGTCCGTAGTCTATTGGGAGAAACAACGTACAAACAATTATGTACAAACAAGATACAGACGGGATAAATTGGGGATTACCAACAGAGGGAAGGCACTAACACTGAGGGTGGCTAGGAAAGGCTTCCTGTAGGAGGTGGAATTTTAGCTGGGACCTGGAAGAAACCAGGGAATCCAAGAGACAGAGATGGGAAGGGAAAGCACTTCAGGCATAGGATGCAGCCAATGAAAATGCCTGGAGTCTGGAGATGGCATATGAGTGTGTGAGAGTGGTATATGGAGACCAGAAAGGTGGGAGAGGCTGAGCTATGAAGGGCTTTGGAAGGCAACCAGGAGGTAATAGGGAGCCATTGAGATTTATTGAGCTGGGGAGTAGGGTGTGACACGGTCAGACCAGAACCCTTTTTTTTTTCTCTCTTTTGAAATATTTTAAGTGATGACCCTGTGGAAGAGGGATTAGACTAGGCGCTAGGATGCCCATTTAATCATTATTCTAATGATTGGAGTTGTCCAAAAGCATAATGCATGCCTAGGGAAGTGACAGGCATCATCAGAGGCATTCAGGCAAAGTCCCCGAGGAACCTTGTAATTCTGAGGTTCTGCGATTCTGCTTCAAGAGAGAAATGCTTTTAGTACAAGGATTGTTCAGGTATTGCAAGAGAGAGAGAGCCCTGGCCAAGTTTTAGTGCTGGTTGTAGGGTCTTGGATGAGTCGCCCTTCCTTGCACTTAGTCTTCCTCATCAGTGAAAGGGAGACAATCTCTGGAAACCCCGCACCTCCCCAGAGTCTTCTCAATGGACCTCTTGCCTCTTCTCTAAAGAGAAAAGTCCTGAGGAGTGTTGCCCCTTCCGAGGGGCAACTGAATTTTGAATGAGTATCACGTAAGAGAGCTGAGAGAAAGAATAAAAGGGATGGACCTCAGAGAGGCAGCTGGAGCTCAACATGGGCTGAAACTTGGGCTCGGTGCCCAGCCTGCCTGCTTGCTGTCTGGGTAGTATTTTCTCAAGGCCTCAGTTTCCTTATTTACAAAATGAGAGGGATGGAGTAACTGACCTGCAAGGACACAGCTCCCTCTAAATCTATAATCAGACTCTGACATTACCAGATCTCAAACTATAATGTAAAATAGTGATTATCAAAACTACTTGATGCAGTACAATGGCATAGTAGAGTGTGGGAATCGGGAAGACCTGAGTTCAAATCCCAGCCTTAGACACTTACTGCTTGTGTGACTCTGGGCAAGTCACTTAATATAATATTAACAATATTAATGCTAATATTGTTACTACTTAATAATAAGTATGATAATAATAAAAGCTAACACTTATATAACACCTACAATGTACTAGGCACTGCACTAAGTGCTTCACAATTATAATCTCCTTTGATCCTCACAACAACCCTGGGATGTGGGTACTAGTATTATTCCCATTTTATAGACAAGGAAACTAAGGCAAACAGAGGTTAACTGACTTGTCCAGGGTCACACAACCTTGATTTGCCTCAGTTTCCTCATCTGTAAAATTAAAATCCAAGGTCTCTGCCAGCTCTAAATCTATGACCCTATGGGAGATGTGAGGCCTCATTAATACATCTAGGAAGGCAGCTGGGGAGGGAGAGGATACTAACAGATGTAGGGAAGTCCCACCAAAGCAAGAATGCCCTGCAGAGACACACATAGGAGCTAACCCAGAAAGGCAGTCTAATTTAATAATGTTGATCCTGATGTCCAAGGCAGTCATATCCTTTCTCCCTAGTTTTTAAACCCGGGTGGCTCATAGCCTGTGCGCTACAGTGAGGCAGGTTATGGCAAACATCCTCACTTGGTTTCATAGAGAGAAAAATGGAATTGGGAAGAGGTTTAAGAGGACTTGGTCACAGGAAAATGTGAATGAGAGCCATGGCATGAGGCTTTGACCAAAGGTCTGTGGGCTGCAGAAAGCAGAGCACACCACTTTCTGCTAAATGCTGATACTTTCAGCTCCTGAAGGATTGACAGCTGTGGGCAAGACTTATTGGCACGTGCTCCCTGCATTGCCCTCCCCCCCACTCCATCCTTCCCAAGGCCACTGCAGTAAGAGATGGCGGGAGGGAAGATCCTGCTAGCATCCTCCTGCCTCCCGAGGCAGCTCCGAGTTCTCTCCTGGAATGTAATATCCGAAGGGGCCCAGATACCTCCCCACATCCCAGCTCAGTTGTACCCTGACATTGGCCCTGGCTTAAGGGAAAGTGACTCCACTAGAGTATATTATCTTATCCCATACCTGCCTGGCATCCAGCAGCTGTTTAATAAATGTTGCTGATCAATTGATTGATTGTACCAGTCTCACCCCTTTGCCCCTTCCCAGAGGTCTTCTGAGAAATTGTCTAGAAATCAATGGGTTTATGTGGGGGAGGAAAGGAGACTTGGATACCAAGGCCAATGGAGGGAATTCAATGCATACTTGCTGAATGAATGAACAGGATCTATAGGGGCTAGTTCCTTACTAGCTGTGTGACCTTGGATCATCACTTAACTTCTCTGGGCCTCAGTTTTCTTCGTGTGTCAAGTGAAAGAGCTGTACTAAGTGATCCCTAAGGTCCCTATGAACGTAGAGATCTGTCTTCCAGTGACAGGGAGAGTCCTTTCCATTGTCATCCAGGCCTTGGTGTTAGAAAGTTCTTCCTTGTATTGAACTAAAACCTGCCTTCCTCTAACTCCCACCCAATGGTCTGTATTCTCTTTTCTGGAACAGCACAGACCAAGATGAATCTCTTTTCCACAAAGCCTTTCGGATATCTGAAGACAACCAGCATGTGCCTCCCTCCCAGAGTCTCCCTGGGAAGCTAGGGGATCCCCCAGGCTTTCTCTGTCCCAGCCCAGCAGTCGGAGTGGTCCATTCTGGGGTTACTGGTCTGCTACCCACTGGACCACTCCATTTGAGGCCAGCATGACAGTCCATAGGCAATGGTCCAGCCCCAGGAGATCTTGGAGGAAGGCTTGAGGTCAGCATCCATGGTTAGCCAAGTAACTGCTGGTTTCAGACTTTCCCTGTGGATAAATAGTTTAGGGATGGGGAGGGGAGAAAACACCACCAGACATTTTGGAAACATGGAAGAGTCCTTTTTAATGCTTACATACATGTCTTTTTGTTTTTCTCTGGGAATAATAGCCACCCAACAAAAGCCAAGTTGGCCATGAACATTCACCAAATGAAACCTCAGTGGCATCCCAAAGGCAGCCATGGAGGGTGGATAGGTGGGAGCCCACTAGGGCCACCCTCCAAGGACTGCCACAACTTGCCCAATGATCTACATTCCCAGAATTCCCTCCTGTGTCTGCACAGGGACACTTTGGAACTCCCCATGTTTGTGACCCTTCAAGGATGGAACCAAGTCTGCAGAGAAAAATATGATCTAATTGAAGCCTGTCTCCCCCCCCCCACCCCACTAAAAAAAAATGGAGACTCTGAAAATCTCAAGCAGATGAATCAGACATTAGCCTAACTACTGACCGAATCATCTGACCCTGAGTTTCAAAGCTATTTCAATCCCTTTAATCCATGTATTTAGTTAACTTGCGAAAAGAATTTTATTTGCAGTATTACTCTTTACTAAATACTGAACTTATATGACTTCTAACATTCCCTATCAGTCTTTGAGAAGCTGTAGGCGATTGGGAATAAGAGATAAAGTATTTTACAAAAACAAAAACAAACAGAAAATGTTTTCTCACTTGGGCTGTGGCCATGGGGGAAAAAGGAAGGACTCTGGGTTTCTGAAAACTGAGAGTAGGGAGGAGGGGTCAGAAAAATCAGGAGAAATAGCCTCAGTCTAACCACATACTCCAACCCCCAATGACTTCTTTTCTCCCCCACGTCCCTTGACCTATCCATTGGTTCTCTTGTTTTCTTTTTTCTGTAAACCCAGAAAGCAGCGCCTAATTTTTTAAGGTTCAGGGAGAATGCCTGTGAAAATCATTGCTTTGCCCAGTAACCTGGCCCAGAGACCTACCTGTTTCAGACTCTCATTGAAGAGCTGTCTGGCCCTGGTGACCAGGGACCATAGTAGCTAGAGAAAGGGAAGTCAGTGAAGGCCCGTTTTAGTTTGCCCTATTATCTGCCCAAGCTCATTTTAGAAATGTGTCAAGGGTGAGTGATGGCTGGTCATCTCAGCTCCCTTGGTCCTCCCCGTGTCTCAAAATGTCTCAAAAATCTCAGAAAGATGAAGAGGGAAGATTTCTGATTTATGAATGCCATAATATCCAAAATTGTCTACGTGTCATTTGGTGAGAACAGTTAGACTTCTCAAGCCCTTAGCTTGCTCACTTGTTCATTCATTAACATTCATTCACTCATCCATTCATTCATTCAACAAGCATTAATTAGCACCTCCTGATTGCCCAGCCTTGTGCTAGGTGCTTATCTTTAAGCTGGTCATTTTTCCCGAGAGCAAGAGTTCATATGTTGCTGTGGGGTGAATGGGCTCAGGACCCCCAAAGGGTTCCAGATCATATCAACCTCTCAGAACCAAGAACTCTGGGATCAGTTCTCAAAAAGCAATCCTGGTGTCTGCAGCATTCAGAGCATACAGAAAGTATCTGGCTGGCTTTGAAAATTGGGGGATGATTGGAGGCTATTTGATTTATTTTTTCACTTCTGTTTCAAAATTTGGGTACTAGATATAACCTCCTTCTGATGGACCGATAGCGCTCCTAATGCTGTCCAGTCATTCTCAGTGGGAGTTAGGGGGCAGGGGATGAATTCTTATAGGTGGGCTGTTGGCAGCCTTTGGGAGCCTGGTGTGCCAAGCGTGGATGGAGCTCTTCTCAGAGCTTATGCAGGAGCAACCTGGCTGGTCTCCGTCTTGGAGGCTGTAGCAGAGGCCTCATCATCACCCAATGGGTTCTTGCCACAGCAGAGGGTGGTGAGCATGCAGTTTCGGAACTAGAAAGCAAAGAACGAAAGTGAGAAGAGAATTCTCTATTCAGAGAATGATCATCCCAGGGACTGACCTTCAGCTTGAGAGGGTAGCAGGTAACATTTGTCTTTGGTGTCTCCCAGCCTCCACTCTCCACCTTCATCACATCCATTCCCTCCAGGAACCTTTGTGTTCTCTCAGTCTCCCTTCCCCTCAGATGGTTCTCATCAAAAAAGGTTCTCTAACACATCATGCCAAGTTTAACCTCCCCACATAGAAGAGTTTAGGATGAAACTACCTGTATACACATTTGGTTAGTTGCAATAAACCCTCTGTTACTAGACTGAGGCAGTAGAAAGAGCAGGGTCTCTGGAGTCAGAAGACCTGGACTCATATCTCACTTCTGATGCTTACTAAATGTGAAATGTTGGGTAAGTCACTTAAGCTCCCTGGGCTTCAGTTTCCTCATCTGCAAAATGAGGGGAGTTGGTTGGACAAGATGGCCCCTGCATGAAAGAGCTTTGCCATTAAAATGGTTCCATGGCATGACTCCAGCATTATAGTAAAATTTCTGGTCGCACTGTGTGCCTCCATAAAGAGGATGGATCAACTTCAGAACAAAATGAGGACCCAAGTGAGGACTTGAACCAAGGCCTTTGAAATCGTCTCTAGAGATGGAAACCTCTGTTCAACCACGGTATTCTAGAGATGAGGAAAGTGTGGAGTAGCCCAGTGGAGTGACTTGTTCAAAATCACATAATTGATTAGTCTTAAAGATTGGGCGTCTTCACTCCCAGGGCGGTTCTCTTCCAGTCCTTTCTACTACTTCTGGTTATCTCTATTGGTTGACTCTGACGGCAGTCAGACCTGACTCTGACTCTATCCTCCCCTTTAAGGCTCTAGCGCAGCATTTCCTTCCTCTTCCCCAACCCAGGTACCTGCTTATTCATCATGATGTAGATGACAGGGTTGTAAACGGATGACGACTTGGCAAAGAAAGCCGGGAGGGTCATGAGGATTGGGCCAAAGTTGGAGCCTTGATGAGTGAAAATGTAAAAAGCCACACCAGCATAGGGCAACCAACAAATCAAGAAGGCGATGACCATGATGATGACCATCCGGGTGACTTCCTTCTCAGCCTTCTGGGTAGTAGCAGATTCTTGCTGCTGGGCTGCAGCCTGGAGAAAACATTGGATTGTCTTTTGAGGCTATCTGCCATTGAGTAGCAATCTACCTTTCCTGGAAAGTCCTTTCTCCCACCACTCTATGTCAAATTGGCCCACTCACGTTCCCCCAAACACATTTTATGTCCATTTCCCCTAAAGGGTGTTACGTATAATAGATATTCAATAATGATAGATCAGTTGTTTGGCTGATTGATTGGTTGAATGAATGAATGACAAATCAAGGAAAAGAAAAGGGTGGAAAGGAAAGGATAGAATGAGAAGAAAAAACAAATGTCCAGGTAGGTAAGGTAGAAGAAGGGTGAGGAACTGAGTTATTGAGGTATACTAAGAATGAGACCCTTAGCAGGGGAAAAGGCTATCCAGACCTCTTTGACTGTGAAGACCAGTTGTCCATAGCAGAAGAAAATGATGGTCAGGGGAATACTGAAGTGAACCACGAACATATAGATGACAAAGGATTCATTGTTGACTTCAGGCTTGAGGGTGTAGTAGTCAATTCCACATGAGCATTGCATTCCCTCTGGAATGTACCTGCAGAAAAGCCCCACTCAATGGCAAGATTGCATTGACAAGATTAGCCTGCTATTTCTGAGTCTGGGAGAGAAAAGGAATAAGTGGTTGCCTCCACTTTTGGCCATGTGGCATTTCCCTCATCACCAGCATTTCATATTTTACCATGGCCATCGTCAGTTTCAGTCACTGAGTCCTCGGTCACCCACTGCCCCTGGGTACATTCAGCCATAGGGTGAAAAAGACTAGCTGCTAGCTAAAGAGGAAGAGAGATGTAATAGCAGGGGGAAATGCTTCTTTCTAGGTTCTGATTTCTAAGGAGATCCCCAGGAACACATTGAGGCAAAAATAGGATCTGTCTGCCTATAAGGGATCTTTGAGGTGGAAGGAATTAATTAACCTTGGAGAAGAAAAGACAGAGAAAGGTGTCTTCATTGCCAAAAAGTTATTATTAAAATAAAAGAGTACAACTCATCAGAGTAGAGAAAAGGCCACATTAAAACAGAAGATGGAAAATTATCGGCAGGAAACATTGTGAGATGTATGCCTGGTAAGGATGGGGGAGATTTGCTATTTCCTTCAGCAAAGAGCTTTAAGAATTAGATTGGTCAGGGAATGTCTCTGGTGTAGTTTTGTCATGTGCTTTATTCTGGAGGCAATACAAACTTCCTATCCAGCTTCTTCTCTATCTTCTTCGAAGCCTAAGACTAGGTGAAGGTGGCAGGCAGATCGCCATTGCCACCGGGGCATCCCCATTGATGAACAGTTTTACCATGCAGATAGGCCCTGAAGGTCAGAGAGAGTACTATAGGATCTGAGCTAAAGAGGATTGGACTTTGGCCCCAGCTTAAATAAGGATTAGAGTATAGCCAAGGTGAAAGGAGGCATCTTAGAATTTTTCCATACTCTACCGGGCCTCCTCATTATCCGTATATCTCATGGATAGCTGCCCCAACCTTGGTGTTCATGTGAGTCAAATGAGACACCTTACACCTTACCCCCTATATTCCCACCCCCCAAGGAGTCAGTGTGGTGCAGTAGAAAGAACACTGCATTCAGAATCAAAGGATCTGGGTTCAAATCCCACTTTTGCTCTTTACAAGCAATGCAACTATGGGCAAATCATTTAACCTCTCTAGACATCAGCTTTCTCATCTGTAAAATGAGGGAAACGGACTAGATGAAGGAAATCTTCCAATCTTGGTCCTACGCTCTTCGATGAGTTGTCAGTTGGTACTGTTCCCAAGGAACAGCAGGGAAGGAGCAGGGACTGTTCGGGGGGAAAGCCCCTCTCTCCACTCAGCCAAGAAAGCGTCCCTAGGTTTCTAGGGGGACTATTTTGCTCACCCCCACCTTTTTGCCTCCCTCTCTACATTCCACTAACCTCTACATTCTACTAACCTGGACCAGCCGAGGAGGGGTGGAGCAGAACAAGCCAGAGCCATGACCCAAGTGAAGGCGACCCCCATGATGGCATGGTTCTCCCCAAACCTGAAGTTGCTCATTGGCTTGCAGACCACAACATATCTCTCAATGGCCAAAACCACCAGGGACCACAGAGCTATTTCACCTGAAAGACACAATGGGGATTTTCCAGCTTTAGAAGACCTAGTAGGAAAGGGGGATGAAATGAGGGACAAAGAGAGGGAGAGGAAGGAAGGTTGGAGTCCAAGGCCCAAATAAATCCAGACATTCTCTTCAGTTCCCTCATTATTATGGTCAGCTTGGTACAAAATTGTGCAAGAGGAAAAATTTGTTTTTTCTGCCTCTCTTCTCCCCCGCCCCATTCAGCGCCATTTACATCCCAAGTATAAGAACTCTCCTGCTGCCTTTGCTCTGACCCCTTAGCTAGAAAGACATCTGATAAGGTCACTCTCCTGGAGGTATTAGGGACTTAATTAGATCCTTGCTCAAGGATATTTGCATCTTTAAAGAAGACCCTGGGAAAGAAAGAGTAATGCTTAACCCAAGGGAATGGTGGAATTTCAAGCATCCTTGGAGGAGCTATTTGGGGGGCCAGGGACCTTTTCTGATCACACCTCAGGCAGCATGTGAGATCTAACCATTCAGACATCCTCTTGTATCTCTTCTACCTTCTGGATGTTCTATCACTAGTGAAGAGAGAGAGGTGGTCAGTTGTTCTATATAGAGAAAGCAAGCTGGAAGAAACTGAGACCGGCCCTTCAGGGGAACTTCCCCAGGCCTCTCAGTTGTACCCTTCTGTGGCACTCATCCACCCACACCCATATTCCTCTATCCATCTTCAGCCCAGAAGTAACCCAGGTCTAGAGCTCAGGGGAGCAGAGCAGATTCCTACCCATTAGAACTGTCCCAAAATGAAATGAGCTACCTCCAGGGCTGATGAGTTTCCCAACTTTGAAAGTCTTCAAGGAGAAGCTCGAAGACCACTTGTCAGAAATATTTATAGAAGGGAATCTTTTGGGCTATGGTTAGATGAGAGGTTAAATGAAATCCCTTTCAGCCCTCAAATTCTTTGATTCTGTGATTCTCTCTTTGTCTAACAGGCATAATCACAAAGTACTTTGTGAATGCAAAACTCTAGAGTAGGCAACACACACAGATGAGAAACAACCGCATCCCTGATATCAGAGAGCTAACAACCCATTGGGGGGGATGTAAGACAACACAGACAGACCAAGCAGCAGGGTGTAGACAGCTGGATTTGTACCCAGAGGACCTGGACTTCAATTCTAGCTCTACTAGTCACTAAGTGAGTGCCTTGGACAAGTCACTCTATCTGACCTTCAGTTGCTTCCTCAGTAAAGGGAGAAGGTTAGACTAGATAATCATCCACATGTAAATCCTATAATCCCATAATCTATGGGAAACACCTGAAGCCCGCACTTACTGAGCAATAGCTCCTGTGTGTACCTAAAAGGGCACTGGACCCAAATCCCACCAACCTGGGATCTAATTCTGTCACTGGGCATTCTTGGGCAAGTCTCTGGACAGGGACAGATATCCTGGAGCCAGCTCCAAACAGCTAGCTGGAGCCAGTGGTTAAATTTTCAGTGTGATAATTTACATCTCAAAAATCTATTCGTCAGGGCTTGATTTATTGTTTTTTGCATGTCTAAGCTTAAGAAAATGATGCAGGAAAATGTTAACAATGCAGAAAACTGGTTGTTAAGTCACTCTTGTCCCAAGACCTTAGTTTCTCTCACCTGTAAATAGAATGGGTTGGAATAGATGTTCCCAAAGTTCCTTTCCAGCCCTAAGCTGGAATTCCTTAAGGTCCCTTCCAGCATTAAATCTTTGAAACTGTGAAATAACTTATGCTTCAAGCTTTCCTGGCAAGATGTTGTGAGTGGAAGGGGGAAACACTAGCACTGGTTGGAGCTATGCCTTTGGCAGATGCCATTACTGCTCTTTCTTGCCTCCAAATCATTCCCCTAAAGTATTTCATTCCTCTGAAAGGGCTCTCAAATATTCCCAGCTCCTGGTCTCATCCTGGAACTGAAATCTGTTGGGGGAAAGGGTGGTCATAACTAAAAAGAAAACTGGATTTAAAGTCAAAGGACCTGAGTTCAAATGCTGACTCTGCCTCTTGCTACCTGTATAACCTCAGACAAATTTCTTCATCTCCCCTATTCACAGCTGCCTCACCTGTAATATGACAGGGTTGGTCTAAATGGCCTGCCCAACTGTAAATCTTTCTTTCAATATTTCTTCATTTTATTGATCTTTTTTCTAAAGAACATTTGTTTCCAACATATCCCTCCTCATTCTTCTACCTACTGAACTGTCTCTTGTAACAACAAATGTTTGAAAAAAAAAAAGAGGGGAAAAAAGCATTTTGGAAACACTAACCAACACCAAGACCATATTCAACAAGTTTATGCATTATTCTGCATCCATAGCTCCCCACCTCTGCATTTGAGAGAAAGAGGCCCACCTCTAAGTCTAGAATCCTGAATTCTACCAGTATCCCCCATTTGACCAACCGCACCCACCCAGCCCTAGCCCTGGACATCTCCTCCCTCTCCAATGATGGATTGGCTGAAACAGTCTCTTCCTCCTTTCCGCAGGGAGCCACTCACCTCCTGTGGTAGCAAAGAAGCCTTCCAGGTTGCAGCCAGTGGGTCCAAAGACAAAGTAGCCATGCAGGGAGGTATAAAGGGTGGTGGTGAAACCACCAAATACCATGAAAAGGTCAGCAACTGCCAAGTTCAGCAGTATGTAGTTCAAGGGCGTTCTCAGTTTCTTGTGCTGAATGGTTACATAGAGGGTGAGGAAGTTGATGGGGAAGCCCAGGATAATCAGCATGAACATATAAGCCGCCAGGCAGGAGAACTGCCATGGATCAGCCAAATAATACTGAGGTTCCTCAAAGGGGCTCCGCACCACACCAGTCTTATTGGAAAAAGGGACGTAAAAGTTGGGTCCCTCTGTGCCGTTCATGGTTGCGGCGCTGCTCTCTCTGCCCTGGGCCTAAAGGGGATTGGTCACTGATAAGGACCTTCCTCCTCTCCTTCCCAGACTGGGACAAGACGCTAGGCCAGCCACATTAGAAGGAGCTGGGAGCTGTGGCTTGAGGTGCTTATAAAGTGACCGCCTCTGGGTAAGCCCTCCTTCCCTGGTGTCAGCACCCAGAAGATTCAGGGCATGATTAATCATAATAATCCAGCTAGGTTGGCAAGCGCTAATTGGCTTCCCTGGAAGGCACCAAGGTGACTCTTGTCAACTAGGGAGATGGGCCCTGTTGGAATGGGGAAGTTTAGGCCCGAGACCCCACAGGGAAGGGGTCCTGAAGAGTTAAGTGAGTCTCATTAACAAGAAGCTCTGGGCCAAGGATGTCCCATGCAGAAAGAAAAGAGAACTAAGATTATGTAGTCCCTTGGCCAGGGAGCAGTCGTGTGATGCCTAAAAGAAATCAGACTTACCTAAAAGAAAGTAAAAAAAATATACCCCTCCCCACACCACACCCTGGCATTATGGCTGACTCTTACTCCTCTATTTATTTCCCTGGGCTAGGTTGGAATGACCATTCATGGGTCTCAAAATACCGTGTTAATTTGTTCAACTTTTTGCTGAATGAAAGTAGCCTCTTTAATTGGACAGAAAGGAACATGAGGTGAGGCCTGGGTGGACATGAGGCCCATCCCCATTTTTCAAAAGGAGAAGTAGGAAATTTTGTCAACCTCTTCAAGGACTGTTTGGGAGGAACGACCTCAATTGTTGCCATAGAGGGGAAAGAGCCCTGGATTAGAGAAGGTCCCAGGGCCTGGCTCTAAGACAACACTCTGAACTTACCAGTCACCCAGCCTATCTGGGCCTCAGTGTCCTTATCTGTGAAGTGGAGATAATCTCAGGTTTGTGGATGTACTTCATGTGTGGAAATGCTTCAAAAAGTACAAACAACGGCTAACTTGGAGAAAGTTCTTTTGGGTCTGGATCTGCTTGGAAATCCCCTACTTGTCTAACTACAGTGTTAGAGAAGCTAAGAGACTTACCCATCAAATGGCCCAGAGACCCTACTTGAACTCAGATCTTCCTTCTTCCAATGTCAGTTTTCAATCTCTTCCACCATGCTGCCTGCTCCTCCAAAGAGAAGAGGTCTTTTTTCCTGAGCAAATAAATTCAGCCATGTTTACTCTACCATTAAAGGCATGATACAAGAGCCAGAATAGTACACTGGCTTGAATGCTGTACTTTTACTCAGGAAGATGGAGGTTCAAATCCCACCTCTGATGTTGACTCCCTCTAGCCTCGGTTTCTTCACCTATAAAACAGATACAATAATACCTATAGTATAGTAACTACCAAACAGGGCTTTTGTGACATTTAAAAAAGATCAAATAGGGCAAGCTATGTGGCACAGTGGATAAAGCACCAACCCTGGAGTCAAGAGGACCTGAGTTCAAATCTAGCCTCGGACACTTGACACTTATTACCTGTGTGACCCTAGGCAAGTCATTTAACCCCATTGCCTCTCCAAAAAAAAAAAAAAAAAAAAAAAGATCAAGTAATGAAAGCACTTTGCAAACTTGAAAGCACTATATTTCTATTATTATTATTATTGCTTCTCATATATTTATCAGCTTTCATTATACATTATATTTATAACATTATAGTTATTTATTTACTTACATAGTTATTTAGGTATATGACAAATCTACTCTTCTTGAATGTAGGCTTCATGAAGGCAGGGGATTTTTAAGGCAGCCAATCAGTCAGGGCCTATCCAGTCATACGAGCAGCCCTTCAGTTTCCGGTTCTTTGTCACTGCAAACAGAGCTGCTATAAATATTTTTGTACGTATAGATCCTTTCCCCCCCCCTTTTCTGTTCTCTTTGGGGGTATAGACCTCGTAGCGGCATCACTGGGTCAAAGGCAATGGTGTGTTAGTAAATGTTTAACAACCAGCTTTTAAGGTGGGGGGATATATGAACAGCATACTTTTAAGTTTAACTTGAATTATTAATATTTTTTCCATCCTTTCTTAAGTTAAGAAAATTTTTAAAAAAACCCACAATAAATGAAGCCTTGATTTGTGGCACTTGATGATTTCTAAGGTATAAATGTGCACACTGAACATTTAACAATCAGCGCTTATGCTCTTGGAGCTGGAAAGTTGATGCACAGTTTAATACTTTGGGGGAAATATTTCCAAATTGCTTTCCAGAATGGATGGACCGTCGTTCACAGCTCCACCAGCAGTGAATGAATGTACTTATTTTCTACAGTCCCTCCAGTTTTCATACAAACTGACTCTAACTTACCTTTCCAGTTCTTATTGCACCTTATTCCTCTCCAGCCCCCTAGGGTTCAACCAAAATACCTTTTTGCTGCTGTACACAACATACACTGTATGACTTTGGGGTGCTCTCCCATGCCTAGAATGCACCCTCACTTCACCTGCCTCTTAGAACAGCTGGATTCCTTCAAGACTCATCTCAAGTCTTGCATAAGACCTTTCCTAATTCTTCCCAGTTGCTAGTGCCTTCCTCCCCCACCTCCAGGTTACCTTGTATCTGCTTTGTTTGTGTGAGACAGATAGATAGAGAGAGAGAGAGAGAGAGAGAGAGAGAGAGAGAGAGAGAGAGAGATAGGGGTAGATAGATAGATAGATAGATAGATAGATAGATAGATAGATAGATAGATAGATAGACAGACATACACACACATATACACACATACGTATTATCTGTGCATATGTATACATATAACTGTATACATGCACGCATACATCTGTATACATATACTTATATATACATACACATGTGTATGTATATGTGTGTGGGCGTGTGTATGTTGTCTCTGCTGTGAGAATGTAAACTTCTGAAGGGTAAGGACTTTCATTTTTGTCTTTATAACTCCAGCATTGAACACAGCTCTTGGCACGTAACAGATACTTTTAAAAGTCTTATTGGTTGATTGATTAAATAAATGTTTGCTGCATGAGTGAATATCAAACATTATTAATTCATCTAAGAAATACTGATTACCTAATATATTTAAGGCACTATGCCAGGTGTGGAGGGGAAGGAGATGAGAGAAGTATGTGTGCAGGGGATGGGGGGGAGAATATACATATACATATGTACACACATACACACATATACATTAAAAGCATATAGTAAAACTCCTGTCCTCAAAGAGCTTACAGTCTAAAATAAGGACGTACATGAAAGGCAACGTACGTGAAAATGAAAATAACAATAGAAAAAATATCACAAGGAAATTTATAGACAAAAGTTTCAATGTGGGCAAGGTATATGTGGCCTGGGGTTTTTAGGAAAGGTTTTGTGGAAGAGGTGAGACTTGGGCTGAGCCTTGAAGATTGGGCAGGATCTAGCTGGAGAAGGGAAAGAGAATTTGGTGAATCATTTGACATTTGACAGAGAAGAAGAACAGCTCAGCACGAGCAAAGGACAAAGGCGGAACGCTCGTACATAGTTAGGGAGCAATTAATCGTCCATTCAGTTTGGAGCATAGGGCCTTGTTGAAGTGTGTTTAAGGAAAATTTTAAAACACTAAGCCAGAGTGTGAAGGACCTTGAATGTCCCACTACGGAGACTGGGCTTCATCTTATAAGCAGTGGGGAGCCACCCAAATTCACAGTGCTCTTGTTTTCATTATTTTTATCTCTTTGCCACTGGTTACCCTCAACCAGGCTTAGCTTGTCTACCAGGATGATTCGCACAACAGCTGTGCCTCCTTCAGCTTCTTAAAGCCGCAGGCCAGAGCTGGGTGACCAGTGGACACCAAAGGTGGAAAAGTAGCCCCGAAAAGGGCTCGGCAAGCCCTCGCGTCAGAGATGGTAGTCTGCCTCAAACCCATTGGTGAGTTAGAGGGGTCTACCCCAAGCCTATGAAGACTTCCCGTGCAGAATGGGCAGCTAAGAACAGTTTGTTCCAAGGGCCATGAAGGTGGCTAAAGCAGGTACTGTGGAGTGCTTAGAGTTTGGTCAGACATCGAAGATGCCAAGGTCATCTACTACATCCTGGCTACTGCTGGTCATCTTGGCTTTTGTCTTGCCACCAGACTTCAATAACTCTGGAAGAATGAGACTAACTTCTCTAGAGTCAGAGACAACTCTGCCCCACTTTAATACAATTCATGTTCAAGTCAATACATCACCCATGATGTCATTGGTCCTTTTCAAAAATGAAGGACAAACAACAGCAACCCTTTTATGTCTTTATAGAACTGGTCTCCGAGAAGCTTATGAGACCTAACAAACTCCATCTTAAAAGAGGGGCTCAAGGATGAAAAAGGAATCATGGGACAGTGGAATAGGATCTAAAGTAAGTCTGGAGACCTGAGTTCTGGTCTTGGCTCTGTTATTGACTCTGAGCAAGTCATTTCACTAGCTCTTTGACCTCAGTTTTCCCATTTGTCAAATGTAGGAGAAGCATGGTGTAATTCTTAAGGACACTTTCAGGTCTGACATTCTATCAGCCTATGAACTACCTCTGTCCATCCCCATACTCACTATCTCTGCTTCTTCCCTTGGCTTCCAAGTCATGGCACTGTCCTGGATCTCCTTCCTTTTGGGCCTCCCTTTCTCTCTTCCTGCTGCTTCCATCACTCCCATCTCCCAATATGGGCACTTCATCAGCCCTCAGTTCTCTTGACACTTTGTTCAGCTCTCCCATGTCTTTGTCCATCTTTCTATGCAAATGATTCCTAAAGCTATATTTTTAATTAATTTATTTTGATTTATCAACAATCACTTCTATATGCTTTTGAGTTTAAAATTTTTTCCCCCTTTCTCCCCACCACCCTCCCCAAGATGGCGCACAATCTGATATAGGCTGGACATATACATTCCTATTACACATATTTTCACATCAGTGATATTGTAAGTAAGAATTAGAACCAATAGGAGGAACCACCAGAAAGAGAAAGCAAAACTCAACAGAAGAAAAAAAATAGCAAATAGTATGCTTCGATCTGCATTCAAACTCCATAGTTCTATCTCTGGATGTGGATAGCATTTTCCATCACAAGGCCTTTGGAGATGTCTTAGATCCTTGTACTGCTGGGAAGGGTTAAGTCTATCAATATTAGTCATTGCACAACATGGCTGTTATTGTGCACAACGTTCTGGTTCTGCTCACTTCACTCAGCATCAGACCATACAAGTCTTCCCAGATTTTTCTGAAGTCTGTTCATCATTGCTTATAGCACAATAATATTCCATTACATTCACATACCACAACTTGTTCAGTCATTCCCCAATTGATGGGCTTCCTCTCAATTTCCAATTCTTTGCCACCACTAAAAGAGCTGCTATGAATATTTTTGTACATGTGGGTCCTTTTCTCATTTGTCCTAGAGCTATATTTCTAGTCTTCTCCTTATGATCACTGCCCCTTGGAAATCTCAAGCTGGATACTGGTATCTCAGACTCAAATTTGTTTCTAAAAAGAAATTCATCTTCTTTACACACACACACATACAGAGTAACTCCCCAGTTTCATTAATGACACATTCATTCTCCTGGAGATCCAGGTTCAAAAGCTTAGAATCATATATGGTTCCTTCCTTTCCCTGGCTCCTCCCACTCAGCCACTGGGTCCTCTTGATTCCTCTTAAAGTGTTTTGCTTTCCACTTTCCTTCCCATTACCATTGCTACCATCTTGGCTCAGACTCTGATCTTTTACCTAGGTCATTGAAATTGATTCCTAATGAAACTCTCAGGCCCTCATACATTCTTCACACATTGTCAAATAAATCTTCTTAAAACACTGCTGGATACAGTCACCCTGCTTCTCAAAAACCTTTAATGGCTCCCACTTGACTGCAGGATAGAATGCCAACACCCTAGGATAGCACTTAAGGCCCTCTACAATTTCATGAGCATGCCACCTTTGTCTTCATTCAAATTATTGAGAAGTGTGTTGAACAGGACAGGGTTCCAGGTTGACATTCATACATTAATCACTATTCTTTGAATCTGTTTGTTGAAACAACTATGAATCAATTCATTTGCCTTGTCACCTGGCCCACACTTATCAATATGAGGTAGAGAGAGGGCTGACACTGGCAACAGGAAGACCTAAGTTCAAGTCTTGCTTCTGATACATACTGGCTTTGGGACCATTTGCAAATTGATTAACTTCTCAGTTTCCCCAGGCAACTCTCTAAGACTGTAAGTTATGGGCATGTTGTCCTCCATATTGGTGGGAGGAGTTTCCACACTGGGTGGTCTACATATCAGTGAACTCATGGGTCCAGCCCCCTATCATAAGCATCTGATCCTCGCTTCTCATCTTGCTCAGAAGACTTTCAGGAGACCTTTAGTAGTTCCTATTTAGGGGATACTATCTGGAACAAAATTATTTGAGGAAAGGAGGCAGAGAGGAAGACACAGAAGAGGATCATGGGGGACGGCTGCGGTATAGCAGTGCAGGGGAGAGTCCCAGTGCCTTCTGGGAGGAGACAAACTGTCCCCCAGACAATCTAAATGGGCTGTTGTATTCCATCCCTAAGTCTCCCCGAGGAGAAATGAGAGAAGATCACCTTCCTCTAGAGAAAGTGCACTGTGCCCTTGAGTCACTGCCCAGGGGCAAAGCGTTGTTAGCCTGCTGCTAGCCATACCAGTTCTGAGTGGCAGTCTTAAGCTTTAATGAAATCCAGTGATCCTAGATGTTTCACATTTCCCTCATCAATCATTCTAGTGATTGCCCCATAGCCTTATTTATTTGCTGACTGACTGACTTCCCTTTCATCCACACGTATTTACATGTTTATGCGATGGACCCCAGTGTTTTTGTCCAGCAACATTTTATTTTATATTTTAAACCCCCATTGATTTTTCCCCAATACATTCTATCTGTCTGACTGTTTGGTGCCTTTATCCTTCATTACATCGATCTAAGAAAGGATGTCCTTTCTTTAAAAAATGTTTTTATCTAGAAATGAAAATAAAAATGAAAGGGCTTATTCAGAAACTGTTAAGGATGCTGGGATGAGGATAGCTAGTGATAAGTAATGGAAAAGCAATACGGTGTTGTGAAACCATTGGGTGGGGCCCTTCTGCCATTGGTGGGTTTTCCCTAGAATTTCCATTTGGGGGAAGGGCCTGGCCCAGCACCATCCTCATTCTCTGGATTTAGCCACCATCCCCCCAGTACTTCCTTCTTCTCCTACTCTCCTTTACAGCTCTCTTTCATACATTTTCTTACCCTATTAGAATATAAACTTGAGAGCAGGGAGTGATCCCTTACTGTTCTGCCATTTCAGTCGTGTCCAGGGTCACACAGCTAGTAAATGTCTGAAGCCAGATTTGAACTCCTGAAGATGAGTCTTCCTAATTCCAAGCTCAGTGCTCCATCCGCTGAGCCACCTAGCTGCCCCATTGGCCTCTTTGCTTGGGTTAATTTCCCTAGAACTTAGCACATGAAAGTGCTTAATAAATGCTAATTGACTGAGTGATTAAAAAGGGTGCTAGATTTGAAATTGGAAGTCCTGGGTTCAATCAATCACTCAACAAGAATTTGTTAAGCACCTACTATTTGCCTAGTACTGTGCTAGGAATACAAAGATGGAAATATAAGTTCTTATCCTCAAGGAGCTTAAATTCTATGAGGGAGAAAACATGTACGTATGTATGTACAAAATAAATACAAGATGATGAGAAAGAAGGTCGCTAGCAGCTGGGGTGCTGGGCGGGGTCAAGAAATCTAGGCAGCACAGTGGACGGAAAACTGGGCTTTGAGTCAGGAACACCTGAGTTAGAATCCTTCCTCCAACACTTAATAGCTGTGTAACCCTGCACAAGTCACTTGACCTCTCTCTGCCTCAGTTTTCTCATCTGTAAAATGAAGAGGTTGGATTTGATGACCTCTAAGATCCCCTCCTGCATTAAATCTATGTTCCTATGAGAGGCTTCAAGGCTCAGATTCTGGCTCTGACACATAGTAGGTATGCTTAGGTAAGTCTCTACCCCTCTCTAGGCCTCAATTTTGTCATCTGTAAAATGGAGGAGGGGAGCACAGAAGTAGGTGATCTTTAAGAGCCTTTACACCTCTAAATCCTATGAATCAATTCAGCCCCCATCTATATTTCTGGTATCTCCATTGTTCCTTTAAAAATACCCTCTGCTTCAACCATGATGGCTTATTCATTTTCCCCTAAAATATGTCATAGACATTCTTGTCCCCTACATTCTTTCATGCACTATTGAATGTCCTGCCCTCTCCTTTCTACTTGTCTTTCTTACCCATTCCTAAAGCCTAACCAAAACCCTAACTCCTCCAGAAATTCAATTAATTCAATAAGCATTTATTAAGCACCTACTCTGTGCCAGATACTATCCTAGGTGCTAGGGAGATATAGACCAAAATTTAAAAAAAAAAAAGACTTGCCCTTGAGAAGCTTACATTCCACTGGAAGTCTTCTTTTCCCACCCAAACCCATAGTAATTGATGTCTCCCTTCTCCAGCATTTACTAACTTTTAGTACCTACTACCATACACTCTCTTTTCTCTTTATGTCTGAGTCCTGCGTCTTTCTTCTTGCTTGTATTTGAATCCTCAAAGCTTAGTATAGTGCCTGGCACAGTGTGCACTTAATAAGTGTTTGTTTCTTCCTTCCTTCCCTATTTCCTTCTTTTCTTCTTTCCTTCCAGCCTTCCCTCTTTTGTCTTTCCTTCCCTCTTTCCTTCCTTTCTTTCCTTCCATCCTTCTTTCCTTTCTTCTTTCCTTCTTCCTCCCTTCCTTCTCTCATTACTTTCCTCCTTCTTTCCTTCTTTCCATCATTCCTTCCTTCTTTTCTTCCTTCCTTCCTTATATCTTTCCTTTCTCTGCACTCTAAACAAGCCCTACACTTTCCCACCACCATGCTTTTACTCACAAAATTTCCTGTACCTAAAAGTCCCTCCCTTCTTTTTACCTATTGAATTCAAACTCATCCCTTAACATTAAATGCCACTTTTTCTATGGAATCTTCCTTTACCTCCAAAGCCGGAGAACAGAATCCCCCTGAGACTTCATGTTCTGTTTGCTTTACACCTCTTTAATGCACTTACCACATAACACACAAAAATATACAAGATCAGTAATTTTGTCAGTGTCGAATTTCCTCCATTAATACAAATCCTGTGTATAATTTAGTAGGTGGTATTTGAGAGTTCCTGTAGCCAAAAAATTCCCCAATGCAGCTAAACAGGTGATGAGACACTCTGAACTAGTTGGTCTCATCCATGGCCAACATGCATATAGCTCATCATTGGGCCCAAGCTTGGATCTTTTCCACTTGTTGGGGGGGAGGGGGTGCTGTTAGAGCTTGTAGTCCACTGGCCAGTGTCACCTCCTGACCATTGTGATGTATCAGAGGAAACAGGTATCATGTAACACTGTGCATCACGGTTATCTCTGTGGGTCTCATATTATCATCCTACTAGACTAGAAATTCCATGAGAACAGGAACATTGTCTTATTTAAACTTTATGGTTCCTTCAGTGCCTAGTACTGTGCTCTTCACACAGTAGACACCAAATAAATATTTCTTGAATAAATGAATGAATATGATGTTAGCAGGTAACAGAAGCATGTTACATTGATGCTTAAAGTTATTATTTGATGGTCATGTGATATGTTAGCCTCATACTAACATGTAATGTTAACCGTTGCCCGAAATATGTATGCTAGATTTAGTATTATTGTAGATCGTGGGCTGTAAGGGAATTTAGAGGCTGAGTCTAACACCTTTATTTTTCAGATGAGGAAACTGAGGCACAGAGAGGGTCATACAGCTAGTAAGTACAGAAAGTAGGACTTGAACTCAGGTCTTCCTGACTGCTATACTAGAGCTCTGTCCCACTATACCACTTTAATAAAGAGATAAGATTTCAAAGAATTCAAAGTGAAGACAAGTAGCATCCCATAGCTCAAGATTCTACAAGTGAAAATGATTCAGAAGGCATGGGAGGCTCTCAAGCAAAAAATTCCATTGACTGTATGTAATATATGTGTGTGAATATATATCTAAGCCTATAGATCCACCTATCTATCTATCTATCTATCTGTTGTTATTGAGTCATTTTTAGTAATGTCCAACTCTTTTTCATGACCCCATTTGGGATTTTCTTGGCAAACATACTAGAGGGGTTTGCCATTTCCTTCTCCAGCTTATTTTACAGATGAAGAACTGAGGCAAACAAGGTTAAATGACTTGTCCAGGGTCACACAGCTATTAAGTGTCTAAGGCTGGATTTGAACTCATGAAGATGAGTCTTCCTGATTCCAAGCCCAGTGCTCTATCTACTGCACCACCTAACTGCCCCGTGTGTGTGTGTGTGTTTATATATATATGTATATATATATATACACATATACATGTATATATGTACATATGTATATATGTATATACAGAGAGAGACTATATATAATACACACACATATATATACACATATATATGTATGTATGTATGTATATTTTCCTAGGAGAGAGAAAAAAGCGAAATTGATGTGACTGCAGAAGTGACTCATGGACAAACTGAAATTTTTAAAAGCTATATAAAGGATAGGCAGATAACTGAAGACAGCTACAAGAGAATGGCAAGTTCCAGGACGAATGCTGTCAAAAAAGCTAAATAAAGCTCAGGATGAACTGAGGTTTGTGATTAATGATAAAGAGATCAAAGGGGGCACTTTCAACTATGCTAGAAGTAAAAAGAGAAATAAGGAAGGGCTGGGGATCGGTGTTCAAGCTGATGTTAATGTGTTACAGAGAGAAGACAAAACCATTGAAATTCTATTTTCCTTTTTGTTTTCTCTACCAAGGAGAATTATCTTCAGGCCAGGAAGTTTAGGGAATTCAAATCCAAGACAAGTGAGGAGAGGAAAGGCATTATGTACAGCAGAAAGAGTGCCAGTTCTGGGCTCAGGACAGGTTCAAATCTGCCTCTGATATTTACTGTCTATGTGACCTTGAGAAAAGTCATTTAACCTTTGGACCTCAGTTTCTCCATCTGTAAAATACTTGATGGCCTCTAGGATCTATGATCCTGTGGTAGTGCTTTTAATGACTTCAAGTCATGAGTCCTAAGATGATTAGGTAGTCAGTCAATGAACATTTATTAAGGTGGTGCAGTGGATAGCCTGCTGGGTCTAGAGTCAGGAAGACTCATCTTCCTGAGTTCAAATCTGACATCAGACACTTACTAGCTATGTGACCTGGACAAGTCATTTAATCCTGTTTGCCTCAGTTTCCTCATCTGTAAAACCAGCTGGAGAAGGAAATGGCAAACCCCTCCAGTATCTTTGCCAAGAAAACCCCAAATGGAGTCACAAAGAGTCGGACAGGACTGAAATGACTCAATAACAACCAAAGAACAAGGGCCAGGCACTACGCTAACACACAAAGAGAACTGTCAGATGAGAATCTGGTCAGAAACCCTGTGGAGAATGGGGGGTAGAGCAGGTCTGGAAACAGATCTGATTTTCAAGGTACGTGCTTTAAAAGGCAGGTCAGTGGACCTGACTTGGTTCCTGGAAAATTTCTAAAGTGAAATTTGAAAGGGACGACTTGTGAGCAGTTGGAGTGGCAGTAATCACTATGTCCTAAAATGAGTTTGGAGCCCCCAGGCTCTGTCCTCACCCATTCACCTTCATAAAGCTACCCCAAGTTCCAAATACTCTGCTGATCAGCAGCTGCTGATGTGATAATTTCTACTGATCCAACCAGAAAGGATACAGAATTTCTTTTTATTTTTATTTTTATTTTTTTTGGTGAGGCAATCAGGGTTAAGTGACTTGCTTAGGATCACACAGCTAGTAAGTGTCAAGGATCTGAGGCCAGATTTGAACTCAGGTTCTCTTGGCTTCAGGGCTGGTGCTGTGTCCATTGAAGGCTGTATCATTTCAAAGCAGAAGTCATCTACTCAAGCAGTGTAGCACATTCATTGGCAAGACAAGATTCCATCCCCTAAGCTCATACACTTCTCTCAAAGGTTACCATGCCCACAATGCAGGAGTGAACATGTGTAGAGAATATGTCAAGGGATGCATACATGGTAGCATGCACGGCCCAAACACATGCATGGAGGAGGACACACTGAGAGAGACATGTGACCGAGGGAACTCATCCTTCCAATGCTGCCAAGCCACCAGCATCCTCTGGTGAGGTCATCAAGCTGTTCTCTGCTGCTCTCTGCTGGGCCTCAAGCTTTCTCTGTTGTCTTTCATGGTCACAGAATGCAGTTTTCTCAACAGTTCTCTACTACCATATAGTAGGGCAGCTAGGTGACACAGTGGATAGGGTGCCAGGCCTGGAGTCAGGAAGACTCTTCCTGAGTTCAAATCAGACCTCGGACACTTCCTAGTTGTGTGGCCCTTGGTAAGTCACTTAACCCTGTTTGCCTCAATTTCCTCATCTGGAAAATGAACTGGAGAAGGAAATGGCAAACCACTCCAATATCTTTGCCAAGAAAGCCCCAAACAGGGTCACAAAGAGTCAGACACGACTGAGAAACAACTGAAGATCAACAAACTACCATAAGGTAGTCTTCAACTCCTTTGGACCATCTCCTGCTATCTGCTATCATCCTATGGGATTCAATAACTCTCCCCTACTTGGGAGAAGTAGGTGTCTTTTAGTTCAAATAGCTTAAGGCCATTTCAGCTACCAACAAAAACCAGAAGAAGCCACCCTACCACCCATCAGGATTAAGTCTGTTTTTTTGTCAAGACTACACCTGATTTGGGGTGAAAAATCCTTTTAACTTCTGTCAAATATCTGATTGCCAGTCTCCATCTCCCTTAAAACAATTTAAGAACTCTATTTTTAAAAATTGATATGCAAATAAATGTAAGATCAAGAACAAAAGGGTTAAATGAAATATATTCCTCCATTTGGGGGAAATCCTAGCTGTGCATCTATAAGTAAATCACCTCTAGTTGCTGTGGTGTGGGTCTAACAATTTGAAGCGTTTGGGAAAGGGTATCTAGTCCTCCTCTCTATGGAGGACAGGTTTCCCAAAAACTGAGCCCAGTCTTGGCCACGGCCATACCTGGGTCCAAAGTAGAGGGAAAGGGAAGGGGCAAACTGCCCCAGCTCCTGTGGGCCCAGGGGCAGTTTCTTAATATTAGCTTTCTAAGCATAGGTGTTGACTTCCCTGTTAGAACTAAGCTTCTTGAGCATAGGGACTGTTTTACTTTTGTCTTTGAATTCCTAGTGCCTAGCACATAGTAGGCACTTAGCAAATACTTTTTGGTTGTTTGGTTGAGATTCAGTGAGTTCCCTGTTGGGCCAAGGTTTTAGGACCCTTTAGAAGCCAGGGGTTAGAGGTCATATTGATGCTTAAAAGTCTATAGTGAATATTGAGCGAGGGCACCTCTGGCTGTCAATTAATTGATATTTGTAGCCCTGATAAGTGATCTATCTATATGTATTGAGGCAGGCCTGGGTTAGGCAGAAACAGGCCTTTTAGAGGCAGGAGGCAAACAGTCCAGGGAGGGGCTGGCCCAAGTATTATGACAACCTCTCATCGTGTAAGTGGATTAGCTCAGGAGTTAGAGTGGACATTAATGAGGTCAAGGTTGTAGGTTTGATCTGCAGACCATGGGATGCCCATGGGATGCCCAGGGAAAAGTTCTATCTCCCAGTTTCTAGCTGACCCTCTAATTATGGCCCCAGAGTGAGCCCCTAACCTTGGCCCCAAGCCGACCCCCTCACTCTGCTCACTTCCTTCATTCAATAGGCACTATGTCAGAGCCAATAATACAAAGACAAAAATGAAACAATTCCAAAGGAAGTAATTCTTAACCTCGAATCCATGAACTTGTTCTTAAATTTGTTTTAATCATTACTTCAATACAATCAGTGTCCTTTATTATTCTATGTATTTTGTTAAAGACATTGAAAACATGATACCGAGAAGGGGTCTGTAAGCTTCAGCAGTCTGCCAAAGGGGTCCAGGACATACACACTCTCTGCCCTAGAGAACCTGGGACTAGAGATGTTGACATTATCTCATTTGACCTTCAAGATCTCCGTGAGGTTGGTGATGCCTATAGGTGAGGTATTTTACAGGTAGAAAATCACAGAATCTCAGGGTTCAAAGGGACCACACAGGCCAGCGTGGACCTAAGCACCAAGCCCTTCCACATCATACCTGACAAGTGGTTGTTACTTAGAGATTTCCAGTGAGAGATGCCCCATCACATGCCAAGGTGGCCTGTCCCATCCCTGAGCACTCTAATTGTAGCGAAGTTGGTCCTTAGACCAAGCCTAAGTTTATAATCCTCCCCATTACCTTTAGTTCAGCCATCTGGGGCCAAGTAGACCAAATCTAATCCATCTTCTGCCTGATCTCCCTTCAAATACTCATTGACTACTATCACATCCCAGAGAAGTCTTTTCTTCTCAACATCCATACATCCTTCAATTGAACCTCACGTGATACAATCTTGCCCTTCACTATCCTGGTTGCCTTCTGCTACAGTATTTAGTCTTCAGCCCCTTCCTTCAATGCCATTCCTATAATGTGGTACCCAGAACTGAATATAACATTCTAGATGTGGTCTGACCAGGACAGGGTTTAGTGGGATTATATCCTCCCTAGCCAGTCAGTCAGTCAGTCAGTCAGTCAGTCAGTGAACATAATTCCCTTCTTAATGCAGCCTAAGATCTAATTAGCTCTCTTGGCTGTTGTTTCACATTGCTGATTCATATTGAGCTCCTGCGGTTTTCTGTTGCTTCCAGGATCAAATAAAAATGCTTCCACTTGGCATTTAAAGCCCTTCACAATCTGGATTCATCCTGTCTCTAGACTGATGCCACATTACCTCCTCTCAAGCAGCCATACTACCCTATTTGCTATGCCTCAGATATGATATTCCATCTCCTACTCATGTGACTTTGTACAGGTGTTCTCCATGCATGGGCTGCTGTCTCTCCTCACCTCCATGGCTAGGAATCACTAGCTTTTTTCAAGGTTCCACACAAATGCCACCTCCTATAAAAGATCTCTTCTGATCTCCTCAATTGTTAGTACTCTGGCCTTCCAATTGCTTTTTACTTACTCTGTGTGTGTGTGAATTTACTGATTTATCTGTAAACCTAGTTTAAAGAAAGCTTGGCAAAATACCCAACTAAACAAAGTTATCCAAAAGGCCTTCATGGAGGAAAATGAAAAGATACCTAGAAACAGAAGAAAAATTTAAAAGATTTGCCAAAATCATTTCAACCAGCTGTCTCTTCCTTCAAGGACAGTGGGGCCACCGTATTTGGAGATTAACATCACAGTCCCAAAAGTGCTCATAGAGAAGAAAGAAATGGTACTAAAGAGAACAAAGGCAAGAAAAGGAGCTGGAATGGGCCAACTTTAAGTAGAGGAGATGCATGGTAACAGTGATACAATTGTCAGGTCACTGAGGAATTAATAATATAAGGAGCAGACGATACCAAAAGCATGAAAAAATTTTGAATCTTGTTAATATTCTGAAAAAGTGACTTATAGATCATTAATAACTATCAACTTTATGCCTACTCTTCCATCTTTATGCTGGTCACCTAGATGTGAATGGGGCAGCTAGGTGGTACAGCAGATAGATCACTAGGCTTGGAATCAGAAGGACTCATCTTCATGAGTTCAAATCTGACCTCACTTACTAGCTTTGTGACCCAGGGCAAGGCCCTTAACCCTCTTTGGGTTGATCTTACATTTATCAAACCTCCCATCCATAATGAGAAAGTGAGGCTGGTGAGCTTGCATAGACCTCCCTCACTTAAGTCTAATTCACAGCATCATCTTCCTGATGTCATGGTCCTCTTCCAGAATGAAAGACAAATGAGAAGAAGAAGAAGACAAAAAGGATGAGAGCAGCTGGTTTGCTTTTAGGAAATCACAAAGAACTTCTACTGCCTCCGAATTTCCCAGAACAACAAAGACCCATTTTTCAATACAAACATCTCACTAATATTGCTATCAAATTGCTGTCAAATGAGAAGGAAATGGCAAACTATTCCAGTATTTTTGCCAAGAAAATTCTAAAATGGGGTCACAAAGAGGCAGACATGACTGAAAGAACTCAACAACAAAACATGAATGGAGGTCATGCTTGGTAAGAGTATTAGTACAGAGAATAAGCATGCAAAACTCAACTTTGTACTACATCTTTATCATCTCACAATTGATTAAAAGATATAGACAATATAATATCTCATTGTGAGGAGACTAAAGGGAACTAGCATTTATTAAGCACCTACTATGTGCTTAGCATTATGCTAAGCACTTTACATATATTATCTCATTTGATCCATTGCACTTACTATTTGTCAATCAGGGGAAAAGCTTTCAACTTAGTACAACAAAACTCCCCTTACATCTAGGGAAAACAGTAAACAGAGCCCAGGACGTGGAGTCAGGTAGACCTGAATTCAAATTCACCCATAACTTACTAGTTGCATGACCCTGGGCAAGTCACTTAACACCTGTCTGCTTCAGATTCCTTATCTGCAAAATAGAGGTAATAATAGTACCTACTTCTCAGGGTTGTTGTGAAGATAAAAGAAATATCCTAGCTATTATTATTATTATCATTATCATCATCATTATAGACTCATTTGCAACAGCTTATTTCCCATCCATATATCAATATTGTAAGATATTGCAATATTGATGTAACAATACAAAGATGTAACAATACAAATATCCCTGTTTAATGACCTTCTGAAGATAAACCTTAAATGAAGTATAAAATAGGAAGTTGTAATTCACCCAAAGTGTTTACTGTGATAAAGGAGATAGAACAGAAAGTCCTGGTCAAGAATGGGATGGGGAGGTCCTCCAGATGATTCTGTTTGTAGATGACATTATGCTAATTGCATCAAACCTCAAGATAGTGTACAGTCTCTTGGAAGAGATCTATATAAATTCAATGGAGTTTGGTCTGTCCATCCACACAGGAAAGACCAAGTGGATGAAGAATATTTATTAACTAGATTTCAATATGCATGTGAATGGATACCTTATAGAACTTGTCCAACTGTATGTATATCTATGACCACCAACACAAATGAACAATAATCTGGATCCAACATAGACAAAAAGAATTATTTTTTATATTGGAACTCCTTATTTCCTAAGCTCCTAACTCAAGGCAATAGTTGTCTAAAATCCAGACTATCAATATTAAAAAATACTTTACATATACAATAATTAATAATAGCTAATGTCTCCTTCCTCTTCATCTTACTACCAGTAAGAACAGGGCTATAACCTTCTATTGAGTTTTGTAGTTTTAAAATGCTTTGAGATTTAAAGTATTTTCCTAACTATTTTCTGTTTCTTATTAAATGAACTGAAAAAAATTAAAAGACAAAATGAAAAGTTACAGAAATTAGTTATGCAACTTTCAGGCATAAAATCCCCTTGAAGCTTTATGTAACTAAATAAATGATTCAACATACTATTAATGTCTCCCAGGAATTTCTAGGGAAAACCAAAGCGTAACTATTCATTTCTGATCAGTTCTAAAACTTTCTAAATGCAAAGAAAGGTATTGTCATTTCTAGAAATGCAGCACAAGATTAGAACTCTGGTATAGATAATAGGTTTAAAGAAATAGTAATCCAGCAGTTTATAATTCTTACTAATGATGGCTCCAGATGAGAAAGTGAGGCTGGTGAGCTTGCATAGACCTCCCTCACTTAAGTCTAATTCACAGCATCATCTTCCTGATGTCATGGTCCTCTTCCAGAATGAAAGACAAATGAGAAGAAGAAGAAGACAAAAAGGATGAGAGCAGCTGGTTTGCTTTTGGGAAATCACAAAGAACTTCTACTGCCTCCGAATTTCCCAGAACAACAAAGACCCATTTTTCAATACAAACATCTCACTAATATTGCTATATAGTAGAGGGACCTGTAATCCCACTGCCTCTGAAGAACTGAAGACACACATCACACAGAAGGTCACAGAAGGACATGTGGTGGGTGTGAGCAGGCTGCAGCATATACCCAACAAGGAACTACAAAGAACAAGAGTAAAGGATGTTGTCAAGGACAGAAGATGGGTTGGTCACATGGAGAGAGGGAGGGATGACAGTCAGATACCCCATTGGTACCCTCATGATGTCAGGTGAAAATGAGGAAGGCCCCCAGCACATTAAGTGGACTCTCTGTGGTGAACTTCCAAGACAGCATAGACAAGGGTTGCACTGGATGGGCAGGCATGGATAGGTTGGAAGAGACTCCCAAATCAACGAGACCACCAATCCCTTTGAGTACCCGTGGATATGTTGTTTCTACCCAATAGAATGTAAGTCCCTTGAGGGTAGGGATGGTTTCATTTATGTCTTTGTATTCTAAGTAACTAGCACACAGCTTTGCAACCAGCACACATAGAGTTGAATTGAGTTTGCAGTCCACTAAAACCCCCAGATCTTTTTTCAGATGAATTGCTGCCTAGCTACACCTACCCATTGGGTCCTAATACAGATAACTTTTGAATCCAAGTATAAGATTTAACACTTATTCCTATTAAATTCTACCTTTATTAGGTTTATCCCAATATTCTAGCTTGTCAACTTCTTTTTTGAATACTGAGTCTATCCTCCAGTATGCTAGCTATGTCTCCCTGTTTGTGTCATCCAGAAATCTGATAGGTGTGTTATCCATGTATTTATTCAATCATTAACAAAAAAAGAATCAAACAGCATAGGTCCAAGCAAAGAACCAGGAGTGTGCTGGAGCCAGCTCCAAACTGGCTTGTAGAGTTAATCATTAAATTTTCAGTATGAGCATTATACCTCAGAAACTAGCAATCTCTTGAAATTATAACTTGGTTTATTCTTTTGTTGATTGTCAAGACTTAAGAACATGTTAATAATGCAGACTGAACTTAAAGATGTGTATATACATCTTTACCCTTCTCCCTCCCCCCCTCCCCTCCACGTGGTTGTTAAGCATTTATTAGTACACTCCCATATTGCTCAATAAAAGTTACTTGAACTCAGAAGGAGTGTAATAGAAGGCTCAGGGATTAAAGTCATTACCAGACTGGAGGTCTGGTGACCATAGACTAATAATAATAATTGTCATTTATATAGCGCTTTACAGCACAGAACTCTAAGGTACTCCACTGTAACCTTCACCTAAATTGACAAAAACTGCTCTTTGGGTCTGATCATTCAATCAGTTCCAAATCTAATTGAACCATCATCTTGCATGCATCTTTTCTTTTTTCTTGTTTTTTTTCTTTTTATTAATTTATTTTGATTTATCAATAATCACTTCCATATGCTTTTGAGTTTAAAATTTTTCTCCCCCTTCCTCCCCACCACCCTCCCCAAGACAGTGCACAATCTGATATAGGCTATACATTTACATTCATATTAAACATATTTTCACATTAGTGATGTTGTAAGTAGAAATTAAAACCAATAGGAAGAACCATCAGAAAGAGGAAACAAAACTCAACAAAAGAGAAAAAAAAATAACAATTCGGCTTCCATAGTTCTTTCTTTGGGCGTGGATAGCATTTTCCATCACAAGGCCTCTGGAGATGTCTTAGATCCTTGTATTGCAAGGAAGGGTTGGGTTTATCAATATTAGTCATCACACGATGTGGCTGTTATTGTGTAGAACATTCTCTTGGTTCTGCTCACTTCACTCAGCATCAGACCATACAAGTCTTTCCAGGTTTTTCTGAAGTCTGCCTGTTCATCATTTCTTATAGCACAATAGTATTCCATCACATTCATATACCACAACTTGCTCAGCCATTCCCCAATTGATGAGCATCCTCTCAATTTCCAATTCTTTGCCACCACAAAAAGAGCTGCTATGAATATTTTTGTACACGTAGGTCCTTTTCCCATTTGTGTGATCTCTTTGGGATATAGCCCTAGAAGTGCATGTATCTTTTCCAAAAGAATAACTTGAGAGATTTTATCAAATGCTTTGCTTGAATAGAGGCTAGCTATAACTATAGCACTTTCCTGACAACTCTAACAAAAAGGGAAATGGAATTGGTTTAGAATAATCTGTTCTTGATGAAGTTATGTTGGGTCTTTGTGATCACTGCTTCCTTTTCTCTATGTTCATAAAGCATCCCTCTAACAATACATTCTAGAGTTTTGCTAGGAATCAAAATCAAGCTCATTGGCACATAATTTATAGCCATTCTCTGGTGAAGGCGCCAATGGTGTCTTCTAGACATTCTGTTCCACCCCCTTCCCTTTAGTCTTTCTGGCTTGTCTATCCTCAAGTCCCAGGACAAGCTACTACTTTTACCCTTTGGTCTCTGGAGAAGTGGCAGTGTAGTGTATGGGGGAAGGCTCTCATTTTGGAGTGAGAAAAGGAAATGGTATTTCCAGGCTGGGAGGAGAGATGGAAGAATGGGGAGAACTGGAGAGCATGGGAAAAGAACTGAAAGGGAGAGACCAGGGAATTCTGGGAAGGGCAAAAGTGTAGAGCTGATTGAGGGAACTCGGGGAAAAGAGACCCTCGCTTAGGTATGAGTGACATCAGATGGCCAGAAATTCCTTCTAACCCTGAAATTGATGTGATTTTAATCCCTTGGGCTTGGCTAGCTACCTGTTAGTCACCTAAACTGGGAAGTCACTTATCATTTCTAGACCTCCATTTCCTCCCCTTTTAAACTAAAGGGCTGGACTTGACGATCTATAAGATTTATTCAAGTGTTGCACTGGATAGAGTGCTGCACTTGGAGTCAGGAAGAGCTGAATTCAAATCTAGCCTCAGACACTTACTAGCTGTGTGACCCTAAGCAAGTCACTTAACCTCTGTTTACCTCCATTTTCTCATCTCTAAAATGGGGACAATAATAGCACTTACCTCCCAGGGTTGTTGTGAGGATCAAATGAAATAAGTGAAATCAAATGAAAGCACAGTGGATGGCACATAGTAAATGCTATGTAAATGTTAGTTATCATCATCATCATCATCATCATCATCACCATTATTGTATCCCATGATGTTTAAATGAGGACCTTTCCTTTCTAGGACCCAGTTACACATACTCTCCAATTTCTGGTTGAAACCTTGCTGAGGTCGTAGTAACCTCCTTCACAAGTGAAGCTTATATTTAACTGATCTCCCTTCCCTAAGAAAACTGGTTTCTATTTCATCTATCAACCTGTAATACCAATTATCCCAAAGCTGTCCCTCCACCCCTCCCCCTTACAATCGGTTTTTTTTTCTTAAGTTTTTTATTCTAGACTAAGTAACTGTTGACAAAAACAAACATTCAGAGAAGAATAAAATGAAAGATGTTCGTATGTAAAATCATAAATGCCAAGTTACTTCCATTTTGTTTTGCAAAATGCGCGCACTAGATCTCGCCCTTGGGATCTGCCATCTTGAGTCCTCTGTCTGTTTTGACCCTAGTCTTCAGCCACTTGTGTCTTTTCTGGGCTCTGTGCCCAGCGCTACATCTTTCCTTTGCCCTCTTCTTCACTAGGGTGCCCCCTCAGGCTTCATCCACCCACCTACCCAGCCTGGCTAAGGGTCTCCTCCTCCCCACAGCCTGGCCCATATGGCATATCTTCTTCCAGAGTTTTACAATACCCATTTGCATGTTAAAAGCAACACCCACTCATTGTCAGTGAATGCTTAAAAATATGTAAGACCCAGTATTTCCTCTCTAGTCCAGTCACCACCACCTCTGAAGAGAATGTCCCATCTGCTCCCCTTTGGGAAAGGGGTGTGTGTGTGTGTGTGTGTGTGTGTGTGTGTGTGTGTGTGTGTGTTCAGCACATTCAGATCTGGGAATAATTTTATGGGGTGGAGGCAGGGTGGGAGGAACATTTGGGAGATAGTCTCACCATGAAAGGGGAGTTTAGGGAAGGGGGGAAGACAGGCTGCCCCATGAGAAGGGAACCATAGAGAAAAGATTTTGGAGGTTTTGTGGCACTCGCTAGAGAAGTAATGCCAGGGAAAGGCAAGGGACATATCACAGTAAAGGAGGGACCCCTACCCAGGAGGAAACTGAATCAGATCATAGCACCACAGAGGCAGGTCTAGAAGACATCTCAAAGGCCATCTACTCCTACTCCCTCGAACTATAGATGAGGAAACTGGGGCACCAAAAGAAGTGATGTCCAAGGTCACACAGGTAACAAGCCCCTGATGCAGTACTTGAACTCTGATGCTCTGACTCTAGAGTCATTGTGCCATAAGCCCCAGGTGAGCTCCACTCAGATGTGGAGGATGAGTTGGCCATGCTCCCTATAATGACCTTTCACTAAATAAGCAGATTATCCCAGTGGTCATAGCACAATACTAATGAGGTCAAGGTTGGGGTCTATGAGAGGCTTAGAGAAAAAAAAAACATATGTCCCTCTGGTCTAAGCTGAGATGTTTAAATAATCAAAAATGGGATCTTAGCCCCGGCCACAAATTGACTCCTAACCCTAGCTATAACTCAACAAGCATTCATTAAGCTCCTCCAAATACCAGGCATTTTGCTGAGCAATGAAGATACAAAGAAAGATAAACTCTCCAGGGGTTGCTATCTAAAGAGGACAGACCAGGAAAACAACTCTGTACAAATGAGAGAGAGACAGGATAAAATGGAATTAATCAACAAAGGAAAGGCATTCATGTTAAGGAGAATGGGAATAGGCTTCCTGTAGGTGAGACATCAGCTGAGAGTTAAAGGAAGCCAGGAGGCGGGGACAAAGAGAAAGAGCATCCCAGGCAGGGAGGACCACCAGGGAAAGTGCCTGAAGTCCATCATGTATAAGGAACTGCAAGCAGACCAGTGTCACTGAATTGAAGAGTATGCAGGGGTAGGAGTAAGATGTAAGAAGACTAGAAAGGTAGAAAGGTCTTTGAATGCCAAACAGAGGACTTAATATCTGATCCTGGAGGTACTAGGGAGCCACTGCAGTTTATTGAATGGAGAAGAGGGTTAATCCAAGTAACAAACCGATCCCTAACACCAGCCACAGAATGAGGACTAATGCTAATCCTGACCACAAATGGGAGTCTAATTCTGGTCACTGCTACCAACCCATCCATCAATCAATATGCATTTATTAAGCACCTACTCTATGTCAAGCACTGTGCTAGAAACTGGGGGAACATTATCAAACAAAAAAAACCAAACATGCCTGCCCTCAAGGAGCTTACACTCTTCTAGAGGGAATAACATGTATATAGATAAGCAAAAACAACCAAATAAATGCATGGTAATTTCCAGGTTCATTGTGGAAAAGGGAGATGGGAAGTCAGCAGTGGTTGAGCAGAATCAACGCCTCATGTAGAAGGAAGGACTTGATCTGAGTTTTGAAGTAAACTTTTGAAGGAAGGTACGGGTTCTAAGAAGCTGAGCTGAGAAAGGAATGCATTCCAATTCAAAGGTGCGGAGGCTGGAGATTGAAAGCCATGGAACAGCAAGGGGCACAAGTAGAAACATCAAGGAAGCCATTTTGGCTGAAAGGCAATAACGTGTGACAAGTCTGGAAAGGAAGGTCGGAACCAGACGGTGTGGTACAAAGAGCCCTGCTTCTGGGGGTAGGTGACCTGAGTTCAAATGCTAGAGCTGCCTGTGTAGCCTTGGGAAAGTCACTCAACATCCTGGGCCTCAGTTTCCTCATCTGCAAAATGAAGGGGTTGGAATGGTTGACCTCTAAGGTTGCTTTGAGCTTTAGATCCAGGACTGTCTACTTTCAGCCCTAATTGCCCAAAAGTAGAGCATGGTTTTTGATCTTAGAAGCCAAAGGGAGCAACTGGGATGTCTTGACCAGGGAGTGACATGGCTGGATTTGGTTTGTTAGGAAAAGACTTTGGCCGTTGTATGGTAGATGGCGGCAGAGGAGGAGACAGAGGAAGCAGAGAGATCTATTAGGAAGCTACAGGGTTTATTTGGGTTTTTTAACTTCTAATATATTTCTATTGTGTTAAATATTTCCCAATTACATTTAAAAAGTTTTCGAACATTCATTTTAAAAAATTTGGGGTTCCAAATTCTCTCCCTCCCACCTGCATCTCCCCCACCCCTTAAGAATATAAACAATATACATGTAAAGTCAAAACATATATTTAAAAGACATGCAAAACATTTATATAAATATGAAAAAACATATTTCCATATTAGGCATGTTGCAAAAGAAAACGCACACACCCCAAAAAAGAAAGCAAAATAAAGAAAGTGAAAAAAGCATGTTTCAATCTACACTTGGAGTTCATCAGTTTTCTCTCTGGAGGTGAAGAGCATTTTTCATCATTGGCCCTTTGGAATTGTCTAAGATCATTGATTAGGAAGCTCTTGTAATAGTTCAAGTGAGAAGTGATAAGGATAATAATAGCTCACATTGATAGGGCACTTTACAGCTTGCAAAGCACTTTACAAATATAATTTCATTTGATCCTCTCAACAACTCTGGGAGGGATGTGCTCCTATTAGCCCCATTTTACAGATGAAGAACCTGAAGCAGACAGAGGTGAAGTGACTTGACTGGTAAATATCTGAGGGTGGTTTTGAACTCAGATCTCTCCTGACTCTGGATCCCAGTGCCCTATCCACTATACCAGCTAACTACCAGGTGATGAAGGCCTGAAAGAGTGTTCAGGCTATGTGGGTGGAGAGAAAGGGAAGGATTGGAGAAATATCATAGAGATATTCTACTAAGACCTCACCTTACTTACAGACTGAGAGACCTAGCCACAGAATGAGGACTAACTCTGCCCACAACCAGGTCAGCCTGGGATCAGACTACCTCCTAACCTTAAGCCCCATTTCCATGGAACTCAAAATTCTTTTTTAAAAATTTGTTTTTATTTTTTTAAAAAATGGGTGTTGAAAATTGTCTTTACATGTAATTGGGGGAAAAAATAAATATTATTTTTTTTAAAAGCCCCAGCTCCACCTCAGACTGAGTCCCAATTCTCACTGCAGAGCAATCTGCTAAGCTCAACCACCAACTGGGCCCTAACTCCAGCTGCAGCCCAACTCCTACCTAACCTCATTCACAAATTGAACCCTAACCATGCCCCACAGCCTGAGTTCTAATCCTGACCACACACTGAATTAAGAGGATAAATAGCATAGCCAGGTGTATCCTGGCTGTCACAGACAGAACTCCAGGCTCTTCGAGAGTGGGTCAGGTGTAAAGAACTCACATTAAGTTAGCTTTTGTCTATCCCATCTGAGGATCACAGAATATTAAGATTTAGAGCTGGAAAGGAAATGAGAAAGAAATCAGATAGTCATGGGCTTCTAAGAGTTGACAGGGTCCTTAGAGGTTACTAGGGCCACTCCTTCATTTTACACATAAGGACGTTGAAGCTAAAACAGGTTGTGACCTAAGAGGTTGAGTCCAGATTCTCACCCAAGTCTTTTGACTCCAAATTCTTTTCACTATTTTATGAGGAGCTGGAAGGATAGTTACAGGCTATAACCACAGCCAGATCTTGCCCAGAAAAGGTGAGTGAAAGATGATTTTTCCAAAGCAAATTGAGAGCTGAGTATCTAAGACCTCTTCCTTAAGCCTCACTTAAAGTAGCTTAATGCTTTTAGAAGCAGGGTGGGGGTCATGGAGGATCAGGACCCAATGGGATGAAACATCCCTTCCTGTCCACACCACAGCAGTTATTTTTGCAGTTTCCACATCCTTCCTGTGTATCTGCCTTGGTCCTCCCCTCCCTGACCCATTATCCCTAGTCTGCCACCCAGGATATGTTTCTGCCATGTTCCATCCCACTTCCTATCCTATATTCTATCGCTTTAGGACTTGAAACTCCTGCTTCCCAAATATCTAGAAAATTTAATAACAAAAGCTAGGCTGATGCATCAATGAGAGAAGGAGAGTAAAGAAACTATCAACTCTACCCCTTTTCACATACACATACATTCAGGGCCTTCTTTCTCTTTGGTAGCATGTACTTTTCCATGGGGCCATCTCCAGTAGTCCTGATCTTGCCACTGGGACCAGATGGTTCCAGAGGAGAAAGTGAGGCTGGTGACCTTGCACAGCCCTCCCTCACTCAAATCCAATTGACTTTCAAGTCATGGCATCATCTTCCTGATATCATGGTCCTTTTAGAGAACAAAGGACAAACAACAACAACTTTTCCACAATGACCTTCTGGAGATGGTATCCCCACTACTGTTGCATTGATAACTATAGTGGAGGGAATTTCAGGCCAGTTTTGGGGGGGGCGGGAATGCAGTCACAGCAAATCTGTGAAAGGAATAGATTTAGAATGATTGATTCCTAGAGAGGGAAAGGAAAGAATCTTAGAGGTCATTTAGTTCAGTCCTCTATTCAATGTAAGAATTGTGTCTACATGAAATTCCTACATTGGGCAATCAATTGATCAATAAGCCTTTATTGCCCCTTGCAAATCTAGACAAATATAACAAAAAGATAGACAAGAGAGAAGTTAAGGACCTGAATAGAATTCTAGAAAAGTTAGATATGATGAATCTCTGGTGGTTACTGAACGGGAATTAAAAGTATACATATATCTAAGGAGTGTGTAGCACCTTTACAAAAATTGGCCACACGCTAAAGCAGAAATTCCCAAATTTTCTTGGTTCACAGCACTTGTAGTGTTTCAGTAATTTTTTCACAGAGCCCTTAGATCAAAGGATATACCTTAGAGTTCCACTTATTCAGTATTTAAGTCCAAACAACTTAAGAATTATGTCCTAACAACTTACTGGTCATTTGAAAAAAAAACACACACGTAAACTGAAATAAAAAATAATATTTTATTTCATTCTTAAATAACCACAATTACATACTAATGGAATATGTGAATCTGTTGGGCACTTACAACTTCTCATACCTAGAAATCAAATTGGACACCACCATTCCCATTTCCCGTTCCACACTGATTTTTGCACAATACTTGCTTTTTATCCCAGCAACCACCAAAAACCCAACCTCACAAAAATATGAAATCATAAATGAGGAAGTTCAAGAAGTTACTGATGTAGCCAAAAGTACAAATCAACAAAAACATACCTCAAACATCTGAGAATGTCACTGAAAGGAAAGTATGGGAAGTAATGTTGAAACTGTGACCTACCTTAAGCTAATGGTTCCTATTCAGTAGTTCATGTGGTGTCTGACAGATGTCAAGTATCCCTGTGTTTCTCTTGAAAATTTAAAATAGCATGGTGTTCCTGTAAGTTCAGTGTGGTGCCGCAATATACAGTTTGGAAACCATGGTGCTATGGCATTGAAAACATCACAACCCAATGCAAAAAAAGCTGGAATATCAAACACATATTTTACCGACTACAGCACAATGATGAGCACAATCAGCAAAGGGCATTTGAAGAAAGGATTCAGACTTAGCCTAAGTGATTTAATTCTAAAGAACGTATGGGTCAAAGAGCAAAACATAGGAACAATGCAAAATTTCATCAAAAAAAATGACAACAAATAGACAATATGCTAAAACTTCTGGAATTTAGCCAAAGCAGTCATTAGGGAAAATTTTATATCTCTAAACACACTTTCATCAACAAAAGACAGAAGGAACAAATCAATGAATTAGGCATGCAACTTAAAAAAAAAATGAAGAGGGTAGAGATGTCTGTTCTGTCTCCCTTACAGCTTCACAATTACACTCCCATGCTACATGTGAGGAACAGCCCTTACTCCCCTCATCGAGTTGTTGTTGTGATGATCAAATGAAATAACATGGGAAAGTATTTTGAAAACTGACTTACTAAACTGTTGTTGTTTCTGGCACACAGTAGGTGCTCAATAGCTATTTGTTAAATGAATGTGCTTGGATTCAGGAAGATTTGGATTCCAAATCCACTTCCAACACTTACTTAGCTCTGTGGCAAGTCACTTAACCTCTCTGAACCTCAGTTTCTTCATCCATAAAGTGGGGATAGTAACAACACCTACCTCATGAGGATTTTTGTGAAGAAACTAAAGGAATGCAAACAATAGTTATGGAAAAGACCTGATAACTTTCAGGAAGCTTAGGAAATATCTAGTTCAAGTCTGGTACCTGCATTACAAAGTTGCTGAGAATCTCAAATGAGATTATCTATATAAAACACCTTGCAAATCTTAAAGTGCTGTATAAATGCCAGATAGTATTGTTATCAGCTTGTTCTCATTCTACTTGGTGAAGTTCAGGTAGAAGCAGCTGAGGAACAAGTCTCTATCCTGCTATTATTCTTTCATGTTTGATATTGTATGGAGGTTGCTGGGGTTGAGTCATTTCAATCATGTCCGTGGAATCGCTCTCCGTGACTCCATTTGGGGTTTTCTTGGCAAAGATACTGGAGTGGTTTTGCCATTTCCTTCTCCAGTTCATTTTATAGATGAGGAAACTGAGGCAAATAGGGTTAAGTGACTTGCCCAGGGTCACACAGATAGTAAGTGTCTGAAGCTGGATTGAACTCAGGTCCTCCTTACTCTAGGGTGAGTACTCTACCCACTGCTGCCATCTTCTATGGCTATTACACAGGTGGATAAAATGACTTTTTGAGATTGAATATAAGTTTTAGAAGTGAGATCATCTTTGGTAGGTTCACTGAAAGCATCTGAAGCACAACCCCAAGAGCTATAAAACCTTGGGGATGGCAGGAACCTCCTCCTGTTCCCCCCAATTTGATGTCTCCCACTGGTTCTCTATATTTGAAAGCTTTTCATTCCGTGTGGCTTGGGGATTATCAGTATTTGGCATGACAACATCTATTGAAAACATCGTTCTTAAATCTTTATGGAGAGATGTTATGTTGGACAACTGTAGGCAACAGATTTGTCTGGGATCATCTCTGGTTCCAGTGCAATGTATTTGTTGGATTCTCAAGAGAATTTGGGAGTTTGTCTTTGTAAATTTGTATTATGGGGATTTGTCATCCATTCATTTATAATAATAACATAATTATATAAATGTTATAGTAATATAATAATTATGTTACATATTATAACATTAAGTATTAATACTACATTGATATAATTACATAATATGCTTATATTAATATAATGTAATTATGGTAGTAGTAGTGGTGGCAGTGGTGGTGGTGGTGGTGGTGGTGGTGGTAGTAGTAGTAGTAGCAGTACTAATAATAATAGTGATAGAGGTAATTCAGAGTTGAAAGACTCCAGTAAAGGGGACTCTTTCCAGAAGGGCTTGACCTGGGCAAGGCTCTCCAATTTGCTTTCTTTTAGATCTGGCATCATCTACAGAGTGGCTGAGGAAGTGTCCCTATGGCTGATATCTTGGAATCCTTTTTTTTCCTATCACTAACTCCAGCCTTCAAGGACATGCTATAATTGCAGAGATGGACAAGCTCCACCCTTCAGCCTCACAACTGGCCACAACAACACCATTCTCAGGGAAGAAGAGTTGCAGGGGCTCCCCCAACCCAGGCTCTATCTCCATTCTGAAGTTGCCCTCACTTCCTGGCCCCCTCTAGTGGTCCTAGAAGCTGTAACCCCCTCTTCTGACATTGCTGCTGAAAACTGCTCTGTGTTCCAAAGAGAGCCATAGCATATTAGAAGAAGAATGGACCTTAGAGCAGAGAACGTCAGAGCTGGTAGAGATCTCAGAACACAGAATGCTGAGGAAGGAAGGGACCTTACAGCAGAGAACGTCAGAGCTGGTAGAGATCTTAGAACACAGAATGTTGGGGAAGAAAGGGACCTTAGAACAGAGGATGTCAGAGCTGGTAGATATCTTAGAACACAGAATGTTGGAGAAGGAGGGGACCTTGGAGCAGAGAAGGTCAGAGCTAGGAGGGATATTAGAACAAGGGCTTCTAACCTGGAATCCATTACTTGTCATTGGTTTTTTAAATAAACATTTTGATAATTGCATTTCAATGTAAGTAGTTCCCTTGTAAACCATGCAATTTATTCATTTAAAAACATTATTCTAAGAAGGGGTCCACAGGCTACACCAGATGGCCAAAAAAAAAGGTTAAGAATCCCTGTCTTAACATGTCAGAGCTGGAAGGTACCTTAGAACACATAATCTTAGAACTGGAAGGAGCCCCAAAGATTACCTAACCCCTTTATTTTACATATGACAAAGCTTGGGCCCAGGGAGAAGAGATACATCTGAAGTCAGAATCCCTAGTTTAATGGCCACACTGGGAAATAGGTCACTTTCTGAGAAATCCACTTGTTTGGTTTCTCCTGAAAGCAAAGCTGTGAACTCATTGACCTGAGCAAGATGTAAGCAAAAGCAAAAACTTGGTAGGTGAGGGAAGATGGGGGGAAAGGGAGGGAGGAAGAGGAATGCTCCAGGTGTTCTGACATCTTCTCAAACAGATGTTGCTTCCTCCAAGATATGTAAGTGTTCAAACCTCTCGGCTCAGCTCACCAGAGCTTTCAGCCCTGGGTCTGGTGGAGGATTAGGGGCATAGCCCAGAGGTATACAAATAACTTCTCTTAAGCCCTAGGGTAGTAAGAGGCTGCTGATGTAGCAACTCCAGCCCTTTGGCTTAGCACCTAAGATGCATCATGAAATCTGAGAAGTTTGGAAAAGATGAGAATGAAGGAAGAAAGCAAGAAATGGGCTTCTCCTGCTGCCACTTTCATATTTCTAGTTGGGAATTGTTTGGCATATAATAATGGTTATTTTGGGGGCTATAGTCTTTCTCTTGGGTGTTGGGCTGGCAGCTAATGGTGAGTACAGTCAGCTGTGTTTCTGAGTGACGTCAGGAAGAAAACACAAGCAATCTCTGAAAAGAGGTGAATAAACAAATGGGAAATCCAGCCATCATTCTTAGTGCTGATTCCCCACGCAAGCCTGCCCTCTCAGGCTCAGTGACATACTTCTGTTTGCTTGTTGTGTTTAGAAGGGTCTCATATGCCATCTCTGTTGGAAAGAAAAGATCCCTTTGAAAGGATCAACTACTAGCAATTTTAAACAGGTCAGCGCCTGGAAATTTCTCAGGGTTTTGCCTGCAGCTGTGGACCAAAAAAGTTTTCAAATTCAAATACCACAAATATTAATTAAATGCCTAGTTCTGATACTTACCAGATGTATGAACACTGAAAGTCACTGAACCTCAGGGTCCTCATCTTCAAAATGGAGATAATAAGACTTGAACAAAATTATTGCAAAGAAATCATTTTGTAAGTCTCTAAACCCAGAGTTCTTACCTTGGGGCCTGTGAACTTGTTTATTTCTTAAAATATATTCGATACCTCACAATGGTCAGATTGTTTAACATGGCAGAAAAGGAAAATGACAAATGCCCAAGAGAATGTGGGAAAATGGGACACTAATGCACTATTGGTGGAGTTGTGAACTGGTCCCACCATTCTGGAGAACAATCTGGAACTATACCCAAAGGGCTATAAAACTGTGCATACCCTCTGACCCAGCAATACCACTATGAGGTCTCTATTATAGCAGCTCTTTTTGTGGTGGCAAAGACTTGGAAATTGAGGGGATGCCCATCAGTTGGGGAATGACTGAACAAGTTGTGGTATATGATTGTGATGGAATATTATCCTGCTATAAGAAATGACAAGTAGAATGGCTTCAGAAAAACCTGGGAAGACATATATGAACTGATGCAGAAAGGAGTAAGTTGAACCAGGAGAACATTGTACACAGTAACAATATTGTAACAATCATCAACTATGAAAGACTTGGTTACTCTGATCAGTACAATCATCGAAGACAATTCTGAAGGATTCATAATGAAAAATGCTATCCATCTACAGAGTGAGAACTGATGAACCCTGAGCGCAGATTGAAGCATAATTTTTTCACTTTATTTTTCTTGCTTTTTTTCTTGGCAACATGGTTAATGTGGAAATATGTTTTGCATGATTCATATGTATAATTGATATCATTTTGCTTGCTTTCTCAATGGAAGGAGGAAGAGAATCTGAAACTAATTTTTTTAAATGTTAAAAAATAAATAAATTTTTAAAATTGTGTTTGATAACTGCATTTTAAAATAATTGATTTCCTTTATAATCCTGTTTTGTATTTTATGCATTTAAAAATATGGTTCTGGCTTCACCAGACTGCCAAAGGGGTTTAGGACACAAAAAAAGGAAAGAGCCTCTGCTCTAAGAACTATATAAGGATGAGTTATCTTTTTGAAAAGCCCTTCACTTAAGCCCTTAAGCTATTGTTCTTTCTCTTCCCATTCAGCACCAAATTCCAAGAAAATCCTCTTCTTTCCATGCCTCTGCTTCTTCCTCACATCCTCATTACTGCTCTCTCCCAAGTTGCCAGTGTTCTAAATACAATAGCCTTTCCTCCATTCCCTTTCTCCTTTACTTCTCCAGTTCCTGATAGTATTGGCCAACCCTTCCTACTGGATGGTTCTCACTCCCTTGGCTTCTGGGACACTGATTTCTCCTGGTTCTCCTCCCACCTGTCTGAGCCCTCCTTTTCTGTCTCTTTTGCTGAATCGCCAACCCTCTCTTGCCCTCCTAGTACAGGTGCCCTCCAGGACTCTGTCTTCAGCTCACTTCTCTTCTTATTCTCAACTCTCTCCCTTACTGATGTGTTCTGCTCTCATGGATTCAATCATCATCTCCCATGCTGACGACTCCCAATTCTATCTTCCCACCTTGATCTCTCTCTTGAACTTGGTATCACGTTGATAACTGCCTGCTGAACATCTCCATGTGGGTTGCTAGAGGTGGAGAAGTGATGGGATGATGAACTGGAAGAGAGGGCACAACTCTTTCTAAGGCCTAGGAACTTACAAACAAAATGGGGGCCACCTTCTTGCCATTCACCAAAGTTGCTGCTGCAGTCTCAGTATCACTGGACCAAAACACCCTGCTGCTGAATCCTTCAAACTGAGAGTTCAAGACTTAAGCCTCTCATCTCTGGAATTCCCCTTTATGTGTTGTTTCCCTCTATTAGAATCCCTCTATTAGAATGTGAATTCCCTAAAAGCAGAGACTCTCTTGATAGGTGTGTGTGTCTGTATGTATTCATATATATGTATGCGTATGTATGTATGTGTATATATATGTATATATGTATGTGTGTGTATATATATATGTGATGTGTGTATATGTGTATGTGTATATATGTGTGTATATATATGTGTGTGTGTATATATATATGTGTGTGTATATATATATATATACACATATATATACATATACATGTCCTCAGCACTTAGCACTTATTATTATTATTTGTACTGGTGACTTAGAGTTGAAGGCTCTGGTAATCTCTTCCCAGAGATGCTTGACCTGGGCAAGGATCTCTGATTTGCTTTCTTTTAGATCTGGCACCATGTATGGAATGGCTGAGGAAGTACCCAGTAAGAATTTGTTAAATGCTTCTTAAATGTATTGATTCATTCACATACAACAGTAGTTTGAAGAGATTGGAAGATTGAGTGAAAATTTTTTTTAAAGATTGAGGAAATCTGGGTACGTTTTTAGTCAGTCGTCAGTAGGGATGGAGCCAATAGGAAGGAAGAGGTTTGATACAGGGAATCCCCAGAAGAGACAAGATGACATCAAGGGCACAGAACCACCTATTTCTCAGAGCCTAAAGCAAAGAGGAAAGGGCAAGTGGAAATAGAAAAAGATTTGGGGCAGCTAGGTGGTGCAGTAGATAAAGCACCAGGCCTGGAATCCGGAAGACCTGAGTTCAAATCCAGCCTCAGACATTAACTAGCAGTGTAACCTTGGGCAAACCACTTAACCCTGTATGCCTCAGTTTCCTCATCTGTAAAATGAGCTGGAGAAGGAAATGGCAAACCACTCCAATATCTTTGCCAAGAAAACCCCAAATAGGGTCATGAAGAGTCAGACATGAAATGACTGAGCAACAAAAAACTCCCTCAGTCCTTCAAACATATCATGAAAATATCCCAGAAAAAAAGGCAGTAAGTCTCAAAAAAAAGAAAAAAAAGTAGAGCAATTTGAAGCATGGAAAAGAAGAGATAAGGGAATTTATGGATGGCTTCTATTTTTTCAGTAAAGTGGCGGCACTGTCACCTGCTGAGGGAGTCTGGGTTGTGGGGGGGCTGGGAGTGGTTGGAGGAGAAGGTTGGGAACAGCTACTGCAGAAAGCATGACTGCCAATCAGGGAACAAGTCACAGATGGTTGTACATCCAGGAGGTCCTAATTAGAGTTAAATAACATGAGATTGCAGTGCACCTAATCCATTCAATAGTTCAAGAAGAGGGGCAGACAAGGTGGATGGTGGGGTGACTCAGAGTTTATTATTAGCAGGGTATAAATGGTGTCTGTATGAGGGGCCTGTTCAATTCAATCCAATTTAGAAAACATTTCTTAAGTAAGGGATTCAAGGGTAGAAGACAGTGCATACTTAAACTGGTCAAAAATAGGATTAAAAATTATAAAGAGAAATGGAGACAGAGCAAGAATGGTAGATGGGGAGAACAGAGATGGATGGATGGACGGAAAGACTAGAGATTGTGGCCAGCAAGTCAACAAGCACCTACAATGTACTAGACCGGGGTGGGGGACCTGCAGCCTCGAGGCCACATGTGGCCCTCTAGGTCCTGCCCTATACTAGACACTGGCTAAGCTCTGTCTCTGCCCTCAAGGAATTCACCACCTAACGTTTTAGGTGGCGTGAGAAAAAATGGAAAGAGATTATGATGAGAGAAGGGAATTTCAAAGTTTGAGATTGGGAAGAGGCACAGTTATGGTCAACGAAGTCTTCTTCACACTCTATATGTCTCGTACGTACATAGTCATTTGCATGTTTTTCTCTCCCATTGAAGGTAGGGACTGTGTTTTTGCCTCTCTTTGTAATCCCGGGCCTTAGTACAGTGCCTGGCACAAAGTAGGTGCTTAATAAATGCTTATTGTTGTTGACGATGATGGGGGTGAGATCTAAGGCGTGACCAACCCTTTGGGTGAGGTGGAAATGCAGTTGATGAGGTTGACAGAGTGAGAGGGCATACCAGGAGGAAATCAGCCTGTGTACGGAGGTCCCCAAGTATAAAATCAGTGGGTTGGGGTGGAGAGGAAGGGCCATGATCTAGGTGCCAAGTGCTGAGCTCCTTTAGAAAGAAGAGAGGGAGAGCTGGAGGCCAGTAGATTATAGCAACAAGAGTCTGGACTGGACTATTCAGTCAGATGGAAGTAAACTTTAAAAAGAGGTTGCAATCAATTAAGCAAAGAGGCATTTATTAAGTGCCTACTATATGCTGTGCTAGGATACAAAAGTAAATTCAAGAGAGTCTCTCTTCCCTCAAGAAGCAGAGCGAGGACAGCAAGTGGGGTTGGGGGAGGGGGTGGAAGTGCCAGAGGAGCGCTGGGCTCTTGGGCCAGTTTGTCTGAGGTCCTGATTGAAGGCTGTTGTTGTGTTTGTCCTTCGTTCTCAAAGAGGACCATGACATCAGGGAGGTGATGACATGACTTGCAACTGACTTTGATTTGAGTGAGGGAGGGCTGTGCGAGGTCACCAGCCTCACTTTCTCCTCCAGAGCCCTCTGGGTCCAGTGGCCAGATATTCATCAAAAGAGTGGACGTAGAGGAGGTCACTTCTAGAGAAAGCTAGCAGTAGGGAAGTTAAGGGGAGGGGAGGGCTTTTCGGGAAAGACAGATTCAATTGTAGACCTGATGAGTCTGAGGTGCAGGCAGGACATCTAGATGGAGAATTTCAGGAACCATTTAGAAATATATGATTGTAACTAAGAGGAGAAGTTGGACTTAGGTATTCATATGGGACTCAATTGCACAAACATAAGTGAAGCCATGGGAGAGTAGGATAGAGAAGGAAAGGACAGAGTCTTCTGGGATACCGGTTCTTATGAGGTGGGAAGAGGAAGGTGAACCAAGGAGGAACTATCAGACAGGTAGGAGAACAAAGCGAGAGGGAGAAGGACAGCAGGAGACAACAGAGGGAAAGAAGGAGGGAAGGAGGAAGGGAGGGAGAGGGAGAGATCGAGACAGAGAGAATCAGAGAGACAAAGACACAGAGACAAAGAACAAAGGGGGGAGATGGGGAAGAGAGAGAGAGAGACAGGAAGAAGAAGAACAAGAAGAATAAGGAAAAGAGAGAGGAGAGAAACACAGATAGAGAAAGAGAAGAGAGACAGAAAGAGAGGAGGAGGAGGAGGAGAAGAGGGAAGAGAGAAGGAAAGAGAAAGACAGACAGAGAAAGAGAGACAGAGAGGAGGAGGAGAAGAAGAAGGGAGAAGGAAAGACAAAGACAGACAGACAAAGACAGAGAAAGAGAGAGAGAGGGAGAGACAGAGACAGAGAGAGGGCCTTTATTTTAAAAAGCTCAAAGCTCCTGATGAGCTCTACAGTTCTTGTCTTTATAATCTCTCTCTGAGGAAGCAGATTGTCATACATCTCTATTTCACAGGTAAAAGATGCCCAGAGAGATGAAATACATCTAGCTCAACAGTGGCAGATATATTAATAGAAACTCGGAGCCAGAAGAGATCATCGTGCAGTCATTCCCAAATCCCCGCATACATAAATATATCTCATTCTTACAGCGCTGAGGCCTATAGGCAGGGAGTGACTTGCCCAAGGCTATCTAGTCAATGGCAGCACCTAGCAGAGTGCCTGGCACATTGCAGGTGTTTAATAAATTCTTGCTGATTTACTGACTGTCAGAGCCAGGTCTAAAACCCAAGCCTCCTGATCCCCAGTCCAGTGACCTTTCCATTGTGCTAACTAGGCTGGGCTTAGGTTTTGAAATGCCATCTCTTAATTCCCACGGTGCCCTCACTGAAGGAACTGCAGTAATGGTTTTGGAATCATTACCTAAGGTTGTAAACATCTCCATTCCCAGTCTAGTCTCCTCATCCCACTGCTTCAACCACAGACCATCTGATCTGTCAGCGTGATTGACATGTTGGTAGGTAGTGGTTTTCCCCCTATCTTTTCCCAGCCAGATGACTTCAGTTCAAGTAACACACTGATGAAAATCCTAACACATTCATAAATGTTTAGCTAGAAAGCATGCATGCATGATTTTAAGTAATTAGATACTCTAATGGCAAGAATTCTGTTGGTACAGCACTCCTTATGCTTTTCCCTCATTTTTTTCTCCATAGAATACACATTTCCTAAATGTGCTTTCCATTTTGGCCCTTGCAGGTAAAGAACGGACTGCTAACTGCGGGTTAAAGGAACTGGGTATGTTCAGCCTGGAGCACAGAAAAATTAACAGGGAACCAGGGAAGGGAGAGTCTCCAAGTATTTGAAAGATTGTCACGAGGAAGTGAAATTAGGCTTTTTCTGCTTGGCCCCAGAGGGTGGAACTAGGTGCAATGAGTGGGTGCTGCAGAAAGGTGGCTCAACTTGAGAAAAAAACTTCCTAACAATTACAGAGTAATTTTTGTCATAAATGTTTGTGTAATTGGCAAGAGGGTTCGTCAAAGACTAGCGGAGGTCTTGATAACCACTTGTTGGGGAGTTTTTTAGATATTCCTACTCAGGGGAAGATGACCCCTTCTAATTCTAAGATGCTAAGATTCTATCACAGCAGAACAAAGCCAACTCTTCTAACAAAGGCAGCCTGGTTTTAGAAAGAACCTTGGAATGGGAGTTGGGAAAATTAGATTTTAGTCACAGTTCTGCTAACTAGCGACATGACTAGTGAATCATGTCACTCTTCTGAGGTTTTGCTTCTTCTTCTGTTTTGTTCTTCAGTCATTTCAGTCGTGTCTGACTTTTCATGACCCCATTTGGGGTTTTCTTGGCAAAGATACTGGAGTGGTATGCCATTTCCTTCTCCAGCCCATTTTATAGATGAGAAACTGAGACAAACAGGGTTAAGTGACTTGCCCAGGGTCACACTGCTACTAAGTGTCTGAGGCTAGATTTGAACTCAGGAAGATGAGTCTTCCTGACCCCAGGCCTAGTACTCTATCTACTACACCACATAGCTGCCTCTCTTCTGTTTTATAAGAATAACAATCCCAGCCTTTACCAAGGGGCTAAGAGAATCTAGTAAGACATTTGTTGAGAAGGGACTTTGAAAGTATCAAGTTCCTTACAAACACAAAGGACACTCACTAACCATCACTATTATTCATTGTTACTGTAATTGCCCCCTGCACTACAGGGGACAGAATGTATTAAAGACAATTGAGTAGAAACCAAGACTGCTCAGGAACCAGAAAGGTGAGATCAGAGAGGAAGATGGACTCAGGCTTTGTCCAGTTGGGTGACTGGTTGGTCCAAAGTTGGGATGGTGGTGTTGACCAGTTTCCTAGCTTTGAGAGTAATCATACTTTGGATCCATAATACTTCTTTTGACTCTAATGGGCTGGAGTTTTGGGTTGTTTTGGGTTTTTTTGACAGCTCAGTTATCCCTGTTCTTCCTATTTTTCCCTTATAGTGTCCTCTTTGCAAAAATTTGAGGAGCTAAGAAAGATTAGAATCTATCTAACTCCATTTTCACTCCAGTGAAAGGCCAGGAAATTAAGGGTCTATAGTGGGGAGGCAGAGAGCAGGATGAAAGGAGCCTGGATAAAGAAAGCTCAGAATAGGACTTGGCAATCCACTCAAGATTCAGGGACGGCTACTTTGTAGGATTCTGCACTGTAACTATTTTCAGCTATCATCCCCTCTGTGTTCCCTTATGGTTCCTAATAGTACAAACTTTGAGAAAATTTGAAAAGTAGGGTGTTTGGTTAAAGGGACATAAGAAAAGGTGGACGATATTAGGACTACAGCTTACATCCGCAGGTGAGCTACAGGAAGGTTAATCCTTAGTTGGAAGTGCTCAACAGTGAGAAAGTGAGGGGACCAAGCTCAGGGTATCCCTAAAGCCCCAGGAAAGGCCAAAGAAATTGATCGCCAAAGGTAGGGCCATGTTCCAACGATTCCAAAGTGGCTGGAGAGCTGTTCCCTGCACACAACATCCTATTACCCCATTTTGCGTCTTTGCAAAAGTGGTCCCCCACATCTGGAATGTACTCCCTTGTATCTCTGCACTCTAGACCCCCAAATTTCTTTCAAAGTGCTGCTCAGGTACCACTTCTTAAGCAATCTCTTTCCCAGTGCTGCCTTCTTTGAGAAATGACATGGCATATACTTGGTTGTGTACTTTATTAGCATGTAATCTCTTCAAGGGTAGGATGGTCGCGCTTATCTCTGCTTGGAGAGATATTCCTTCTTCCTCCTCCCCATTTCCCCCTACTCTGCCTATTTTCTTATACAAGAACAGTTTTTTAAAACTGACTCTTAATCTAGAAAGACAAGAGATGACTTGATTTCTTTTTGATTTTCTTGTTATCTATAGCTGAGACAGGTATTTATTTCTTTATGAATACTGCTCTTGGTAATATAAAAACAAAATTTTAACCTGCCCTATACTGTCACTTCAATTAGATTAAATTTTAAGAGCACACAAATATAATGTTCCTCTCTGATTAAATTAGAAACAGGTGCACTTTTGCATAAGGAAATTAAGTTGCAGACAATATGAAGATTTGCTAAAATACAGACACTGATGAAAATAAGTAGCCCTTTTATTTGTAATTATTGAGGCAATCTGTTCACAAAGTGTACATGCTAATGGTCTGACAGATCTGTGAACTCCAGCAGGCTGCTATGCACATTCCAATCAACTTAAAGAGTAACAGATTTTTTTTAATAAAAAATATATGTACATTCTCTTTTCCATCTCATGGTGCTATTTACAAAGCAGAAAATGCCACAAATAGAAAGTCCGTAGTCACACTTTCCTCCCCACCCCCACCCACCTCCCACTATAAATTTCATATGAACAGAAAACATTTTGATGGTTTTAACTCTTCCTTCTTTTTCATATAAATACCTTATAAATCTGAAAATCTCTGGGAAGAACAAAGGCCGGGCTTTCAGATAACGGGGGAGGGGTGCGCATGTGCTGCTATCAGTCTCTGCTGCAGTCTCCCGTGGGGAGATGCTGGGCCAGAAGGAGAGGAGGCACAGAGGGGTCACTGACTGGCTTCATCGATGCGTCTCCGACAGTACGGACAACAGTTGTGCTGCAGCACCAGAAGCTCATAATCTTCTGAGTGAAACATCTACCAAGAGGAGCAGACACGACTGTTGGGCAGGAAGACATCATCGGTCCAAGGATTTTTTCACCAGTCCTAGATCTGGGCTGTGCTAGTTTGGGCCATGATGGGCCTACCCTTCCAAACATAAAGTGTCTCACCATCTGGAGACTTCTGCCAGCTCTCCAGTCCAACAGGCAGATAAAGCCATGGGGCAAAGGGGAGAAATTACCTCCAGTCCACTAAAGTTGGTCAACGCTAGGTGCCTAGGCTGGAGTTTGACAATAACGGGATAGAACGTGGCTCCCTGCCCAGGGGAGCCCGGGGGGCCCCAGCTGCACGTCTCTCACCTGAAAGCACGAAGGGCACATGGTGATGGAAGCATCGGGGAGGAGGGAACGGAAGTACTGCCATCGCAGCGGCTTGGGCCAGCGCTTGATGAGGACGTCCCGCCTGCTCATCGACCGAAGGACCGCCCGGTTCACCACCACAGGAACAAATTCAGAGCCCCCTTGCTATGAGAAGCGGGTGAAGAAACAGAGGGAGGCAGAGTGCCCCGGGCTGCCCAAGAAGGGACCGTCACCCCTTTGGGCATATCTAGGCCTGTCTCAGAGCTGGCAAGGACTTCAGAGGCCCTAGTCCAGCCTACCACTTCATCCCAGAAAGGATTCTTCCTACAGTCAGGGAGTCTCTGTGAGGTATATTTTCAGGAACAGGAAGCTCACTATCTCTTAAGTTACTTTGGGCCGTTATCGAACAATTTTTGGTTAGAAAGCACTCTCTTAGAACTCTGAGATATGTAAGCAATACCACCATATAATTGCCATCCCCTGGTTCCAATTACATCCTTTGGTGACTCACAGAATAAATCCAGTGGGTGATCCCTGCTCCATGGAATACCCTTCAAACATCTCCAGGCTAAACACTGACAACCGCCCTTGTCTGCACACATTTCAACAAGGTATCTAGGACCAAACGTTGTACTCTAGCTATGGTCCTGGTCAGATCTCGACAGACAGTTACTGAGAATTCCCAATGAACTGGACTTGATGCTAACTCTCAACCTGGATCACCCTCAACTCTCCCACTCCTCCTGGCTGTCCCAAGACGCTAAATCTAAATCTGCTGCAGGAAGTCTCACTGCCCTCATGGCTGCAGGGGATTTTATTCTTCCCTGAGGACTGAAGTCAGAAAAGTCGAGTGAGGGGCCCTACACAAAAGCTCTCACCTCAAAGCTCAGTTTGGCAGTAAATGGGTCATCTTCCTCGATGTGGTCCACAGTCTCATCAAGTCTCAAAGTTTGTGAACCTGGAGGGCTTTGTCAAAGGAAGCAGCTTCAGGAGGCCCCACACCGCACCCCACCTCCCCATGTCCTGTCGGTCTCCAAACAACACTCCCTTTCACATCCAGAGCTCAAACTCAAGAAGTTTACAAGTTGTTACGTGTAAAACCGACATCTCTGGGAGGAGAAGAAGGAGGGAGAGGAAAAGGCCATCCTCTCCAACGGCGGGGGGGGGGGGGGGGGGGGGGGGGGGGGGGGGGGGGGAAAAAAAAAAAGGGGGGGGGGGGGGGGGGGGGGGGGGGGGGGGGACAGATTGAGATTTGCCTAAAACCAAAAGTGAGTCATCAGCAGACAAAACAGGACCAAGCAATATAACCACATGGCCACGGTATTAAATGAGAAAAACAGCAACCATAATACCAATGGTGATGCTAATAACAACAAACACTCCTACCTCTTCAGCACCTGACCTCTACTGCTGCTTCCCTAGGCCTCCTGTCCTGTCCTGCCCTGCCCCACAAAGGATACTAGGGTTGGTTATTTCTTGCCATTTTCTCTCCTTTTTGGTCAACCTTGGGGCCTCCAGATCAATGAGAGCCACGGCTTCTTCATCTGTAATTCCATCCTCCAGGTAAAATTCCACCAGGTGCAAAACCTCTGGAGAATGGGAGTCACAGGGTGGGGATAAAGGGGACGTCAGTAGAGCTCCAGTATCCTAAGGTTGGCTCTTGGCCTAGATTCGGATCCCCAAAGGCTTTACAGACTGTCAGCAGAGAGCCTTCCCTAGGGAGTCCTGCGCCCAAAGCCTCCCCTACCAGCTCCCCACTTACCCCAAGAGTGAATAAGAAGAAGCGAGGCTCCCACGTGAGCGCGCCCCCCAACTCACCGTACGAGGAGGCCGAGAAGACAAAGGGCTGCCGGCAGTTGATGCACACGTTCCCCAAGTTGTTGAGCAGAGGGTTGTTGGTGGAGCATCTGTAGCACAAGGGCACGAGCTCCTGCAAAGACAGAACCACCCCCAAGACACACACTGCCTTCTCCCATGAGCAGGGCAAAGGCAGGGTCAGAGCAGGCCCTCCTCCTTCTGCTGGGCACGGCACCAAAGGGACACCCGTGTGTCCTGAGGGAGGATGCAGTGTGGCCGGCGGCTCTACGGGCATGCCAGCTGGGCAGGCGGCGAGAAGGGGCCCCCGGTGCACCTGCAGGCTGGGCTCAGTCTCGTTTCTGCTCTGCCTTCACAGAGGATGGGCTAGTCTAGCCCCTTTATTTCACAGAGAACGAAACTGGCCAAAAAGGGAAGTAACCAGTCTGTCACATAGAAATATGTGGAAAAGTTTGGATAGGACCCAGTTATTCCAACTCGGTTCTGTTGCCTACGTGCCCACACTAGGGAGACGGGGTAGTGAGAAAGGAGGGGAAGTCCTCAAAGGCTTCCTTCTTCAGACTCCTCTGCTGCTCCTGTTTCTTTCTCACAACACCATGAATGGTTCAGGGCAATACTGTAAAGAACATTATCAGAAGTCACTGGTCAAAATGGAAGAGAGAGTGACCAGCTGGATGAGAGGAAAGGGAAGCTCAAGGCCAAAGAGCAGCATGAGGGAGAGCCCAGCTGGGCGGCAGACCTATGATGGCTGGCACGGCTCCGCTTCTGCCCCAAGTCTGGCTCCAAACCTAGGAGGCTGGGCAAGTTAGTTCGTGCTGCCATCTGAAGACTGAAGGCTCTTCCTAGGAGACGCCTAACCTTAATCCTTCAAGAAGTCTAGGGGCCTTCGGAATCCCTCAGGCCAGGCTCAAACCAACTCCAAATTAAGGAAATGATGAGGGGAACTGGAGCGAGGTCATGCCCAAGCCTCCAACGTGTGAAGACTGCAGGGAAGGAGATGGCAGAGGGGGATACACCTGGAGGAGGGGGGCCTGGGGTCGGAGAGGGAAGGTTGGAATGAATCCTTAGGAAATGTTTAGAAATTAGCACAGACCTCAAACTGAATCTGCAGACGGACAAGAACTCATCCAGCAAAGGCTGGGCTGATGGGTGCAGTCACCAGGCGGCCAGAGGGATGAGGGATGACAGCCATGAGCCCACCCAACACTCACCTCACTATCGTGAAAGGGCTTGGAGCGGATTGTCAGGCTGCCCAGCTCAATGGACTTCTGGAACCTTGCAGGGATCTGCAGACCCTGCAATTTGTCGTAGGCATGACGAGCCAATTTATATGCACCCAGAGCTTTGCTCTGTTTGGCCAGGGTGAATAATGTATTTCTGTAATCAAGCTGAGGAAGAAGGAGTAGAAAGGCAGTGAGGTAACCAAGGGTTCCTTTTGGAGCGAGCTGTGTATGAGAGCTTGGCTCTTCCCAGTGCCAGGAAGGTGTGGACAGAAGCCTGAGAAATGCGTTTGCACATTTGTAAGATGTAAATGTATTTCTCGGATGCAGAGGCATACGATTTTTTCCAGAGATAAAGACAGTGCAGTTTCCATTAATATTTTAACCACACGGGTTCTTTGGCCTCTTTAAGGCTCATCTTGCTCCCTAAATTCGGGCCAGAACGTCTCTACTGCACTCAGCAATGGCCCATGACCCAACCTTCTGGCAGAGACTGAGAGGCTGTCTGAAGGCTAGGACAATGATGCCTCGTGGCAGTGCCTCTATTTGATTCCAGGTCAGCCCTGGATGATCTGGCCTGGCCTAGAAGGGGTCTTAAAGCATCTGGTTTGGATCAGGCCTGGGAGGGGCCTGTTATAAACCACATCAAGACAAGAAGGTTCTTCTTCCTGTACCCCCTGCCCCACTTTGAGTTATGGGTTCCCAGACTTGGCCCACGAGCTACGTCTTCCTTCCTCTGCTGTTTTCTGCAAGGTGTCTCCATTCGGGTCCCTGGGACCTCTGCAACCTGCCTTGGGAGACTCCTCGCTGCCCATCCCACTTTATCACCCACTATCCTCCAGAAGTTTTTCTGCTATTCTAACCCGATGTCCTGCTCACTGTTCCCTAGAACAGATCATGTTCATTTCAGCCTTTTGTGTCTTTGCTTACGCTGCTCCCTCCACCAAAGCCTGAAGCGGGCTCTCCCTACTCCTCTCCTCCTCTCCAAACCCTACGTCTCCTTCAGGGCTCACACACCAACGGTGCCTCCTCCAGGAAGCCTTCCTGGTTTGCTTACTTTCATTGCCATCCCTCATCTCTGAACTCCTCCAGGACTCGGCAGATGTATCCCACAACTTAATTAACATATGCTTAGACCGTTTCTTAATTGTTTCATGTGGGTTAATCTTGTCTGTCCTGTTAGATGCTTTTGTGTCCTCCGTAATACTAAATACAGTGCGAGGAAATGTCTGTTACTCAGTCAATACTGGCTGATGAGGGTCAAAGAACCAGCATAAATGAGACTCCTACCATCACAGGACCCTCTCCCCTGTAAGTCCCCCCAGTTTTTTTGATCTGTTGTGCATATGAGTTCTTTGTTTCACGGGATGTCGCAGGTGGAGAATGTTTGATTGACATGGTGTAAGGGACATCATCCTGTAAATGAATCTATAATTGGAAAAGAGATGGTGAATGTAGCAAGGGAAAGGAGTAACACATAGCTAACCTAAGGGATACACAAAAACTGAAGAAAGGTAAAAAAAAATACCTAGAATAAGGCCTTCAGTATAAGACAGAGATCCTCTATGGAGAGCTGCACAGAAGGAGAAGGGTCAGTTAGGTCTCCATCAATGACTGCACTATTGGTGCATTTAGATAGACAGACAGATTATAGGTCTAGGTAGACAGACATAGATGTGGACACATGATTTCAATGGTACTAGGAACTCCGAGTGTGTAACCTCCCTCCAGTGATGCAAATCAGCAACTCATTTGTAGGGGATGGTCTCAGAGAATTAACTGAGGTACTGAGAGGTTCCGTTGGTGCTGGGGGCAGGACTTAAGGCCGGATGGTCTTATGATGGATGAGAACTGAAATATTGGTCAACTGCTCTGGGTACTCCTTTACATAGGAAGTCTTTAACAAATGCTTGTGGAGGTGAATGCTGAGAGCTCTCATACTGTTTCTCTGCAGGGCATTTATAGAGAAGGACTAAAGATTCCAGAAGCCTAGGGCAGTCCTTGGAGGCCAGGACCCAGAAGGTCCTTTCCTACTAATTCCCTCTTTGGCATAGACACTTTCCTTTCCCTGGCTGATTCTCTAGCAGGACCAAGGACAGCTAGCTCACTCTCTTCAGGGGCTGTTGCAAAGATAAATGGTTTTGTTTGTAAAGTGCTCTAAAAGAAAAAGCTATAGGCATTAGGACCAGAGGGTGAGGCAGAGCTTTGCTCAGACCCGCAGAGCAAGGATACACTTTAGAGATACCCAAGGGTGTCTCCTTAGATAGACTATGAAGTAGGAATCTGGAGATATTGAAGAGAGTTTCAGGAAGATGAAAACTGAAGGGCTCCTCCTGTGGCAAGAAAAGGGCAAAAAAAGACAGTTAGATTCCTGAGTTAAATCCATGGCCTATCAGATCTAGTATTCATTTTGCTGAATTCTGAGATAATTTGATAGGGGCTGTGATGAATTCTATTGGCCCTAGCTATGGAAGGCCTTACTAGGCAAATCTGTCATATAAGCAAGGTTTTAAGGAGAGGGTGACCTAACTGACTTCTTGAAACAAACCATTTTGAAAGAATTTGGCACACTGATTGTTTTGTAAGCACATATATGCTTTAAATTATGTTTTAGATAAGATTGATGCAAGTAAACCAGGCCAAGCCTCCTACTGGGCCACACCTGGCTAGCATTTAGTTGTAACTGTTGCGGACTCTAGATAGTAATACAACCATATTCCTTTAAAAAATATTCAATAATTCGAGCTTTTCACTAAGTTTTAAGGTCTTCTCCCAAACCGATCCGAACTTTTATTTATTTGGGGGTTTTTGCTTTTTTTTTTTTTTTTGGTGAGACAATTGGGGTTAAGTGACTTGCCAGGGTCACACAGCTAGTTAAGTGTCATATGTCTGAGGCCGGATTTGAACTCAGGTCCTCCTGACTCCAGGGCTGGTTATCCACTGCGCCATCTAGCTGCCCCCCGATTTGAACTTTTAAAGGCTTACTACATTATATTCTATCTTTCCAGGGTCTTAGTACTTTCCACTTCGCTCTCCACTTTCCATCAGCAACTCTGTTTGGTTTGGACTCCCTAAAACATGATGGCCCCAGCCAGATATAGCCTGGGGGCCCCACCCTCTTTCTGTCTTCCTTTGGTGTCTTGGCTTCCCCCATTAGATGGTAAGCTCCTTGAGGGTAAAGACTGTCTTTCTTTTTCTTATTTGCATCCCAGTGCTCAGCACAGTACCTGGCACACAGTAGGTACTTAAAATATGTTTACTGAATTTCTAACTTTTTCTATGTACTCAGCTGGCCACAAGAAAGTAAAATGTTGCCTTAATCCTACCCTGAGGATTTCGCTGAAATTTTTTCTGTAAGGGAGGTAGGAAAGAGAGAAAATAAATGCTTGTTAATTGAAAAAAAAAAAACTTAATTCCAAAAGAAAAATTCTAATGAAAACCTCTACCCTGAGGTTGCTTTCTTTGCCAGGCTAAAACAGGGCATAAAAACCAGGTTCTACCTCGGCTACACTAAGTGTGGCCTCTCTGATTAGCCTGGCCCTCTGAGAAAGAAGCCTTGTTCTCTGGGTTCTTGTGGAAGGGGCTGGGCTGTCCATCTCCAGGACGCTCCCACACTGTTTGAACGCTGTCTTGGGAGACAGGAAGATGCTCTTTACTGGGCCCTGTGACTCCCGTGGAATAGCCCCTCCCCCAGCATGAGAGGAGTCCATCCTCAGGTCAACGCTTCAGGTCACCCAGGACCTGAGTGGGCGGCACTCACTGCACCTTAACATAGCACGACTGCTCAGACCAGAGGAAGAGCAGTGCCTGGAACAGGGCACAAAGTGGACACACAGTAAGTGTCTACAGGTGATTGTATTCCCAGCACTCAGCACAGCGCACAGCGCCCGGCATACAACGAGTGCCTAATAAATGCTTTCTGTTGGACTTGATTCTGAAGACCAGCTACTGGGTGTGTGAAAAAGAAGTGACAAAACTACAAATCTTGTTTCTTTTTACCACTTAATGAAATAATGCCACATCCCACTAGTGATGTGACCTCCTTAAGGGCAAGGAATGCATCACTTTTAGTTTAATGATTACTGAATCAAATGAAGACACATCTGTCCCTGAGAATGTACTGAGTTTAGATGAACATCTGGTTATTCCCCTCCCCACCCCTCAACCCCGACACAGAACCCTTGGTAGAGACTGAGAGACTTATGGCAGTTGACAGGGGAAATCAGGAAAAGGAATCAGAACCCCTCAGGGCCCAGGGTCCTAATGGGTATTTCAAGGACACTAGTGCCATCAAGGTCTTACAGCAACCCTTGGCCCACTTTCCTAGGACACAGAGTAACTGCAAGAAAAGTAGTTGTCCAGTTTGGCTCACCACTCTTTAATAAGAACATGAAAGAACTGAGGAAGGTGCAGATAGGAGGAACCAAAATGATTAGAGATGAAAAAAACATCATCTTTAGTAAAAAATCCAAGAAGTTGAAGAGGAATTAGGGTAGTTATAAAGATGATGCTGAGGAAATGGGCTTACAACGAAAAGGTTCATAGAATGTTAGAGTCGGTGGGACCTCTGATCACCTCATTTTACAGAGAAGAAAACTGAGGAAAAACAAGTTTATGTGCTCATAAAGTAACTTGTCCAAGGTCACAGTAAGTAGCGCTGCTGGGCCTGGAATCTAAGATTTTGGTTGGACTTGAAGACGTCTTGACTAGGAGGGGAATTAAATAATGGAGGCGTTAATATGGAATTTGCATGTCCAGAAACCTTAAAAAAAAAAACAAGAGACCAACACTTCTAGGTTGTCTGAATTGCACTTCACATTTTCACTCCAGAATTCCAGCTACCTACCAATTAAGAAATCTACTAGGAACAAAAAAAAAACCAAAAAAAACCAAAAACCAAGATTTTTAAAGAATACTTTTTAAAAAAACAGTTGGGATTACTCAGCATTTCCTTGTGTCTCAATTGGTCTCTTGTGTATCTCGAGGTCTGCTGCTCATTAAAACTGAACAGAGCCCCCAGCGCAGCAAGCCCCACTCCCCAGCCCACTGAAAGCTCACCGTGTAGCGCTGAATGGAGTGGTACACGTGGTACAGCTCAGCCAAGTGCTGGAAGTGGTGAAACTTGACCAGCATCTCCTCCTTTTGGCCTTGGTCTGCTGCAGGCAAGGAAGCGAGAGGGAGAAGATCAATCAAACTAAATTCCCAACTGCCTCCAACTCGACCACAGCGGGAAAAAAGGACCAAAGGACACACAAGAAGCACTGGTGATAGAATTGGTTCTTTGAAGGCTGACCCTGAGGCTAAAGATGTGGCAGGAGGGAAGTCTAATGTGTTTGATGGTTCCAGAACTAGGCAGCCCAAGATAGGGAAGAAATCTCAGCTAGAAGGATCATGGCGGAACACCAAGTGATCAAGAGAGTGCCCCTTTGCCATGCCCATTCAGCACAGTGCCCGCTGTGGCAGGGACAGGTCAAAGTCATCATCCGTGGAAGAAGCTGGGTTGTCAGGGCAGCAGAGGATAGGCAATATCCCACGTCATCCATTGTCATATTGTCTCTCATCCCTCTGTGCCTCCCCTCTTGAAGGCAAAGGTAGCACCAAGAGAGGGCACGAGCAAATCATTGGCTTTGTCCTTAGCCTAATGGAGAAGAATTCCTTCCCTGAACACCACCATTCATTCAAAGCCATCCTTTTATGAGAAACCTTCTAGAACAGTACCGATGCTAAAAGGCAGCAATTTTTCTCCATAGCCCATAAAAGCCAAATAAAAAATTTCAGTGTGTTATTACATGTGATTTGCTTTTCTTTTTATTAAAAAAAAAAAAAACAACAAAAAACTGGTGCTCAGATGGTTGCAGCTACAGGTCCCTGCTGGGGAAGGAAATGTTCTGAATTAGCATGCAGGGCAAGGGCTCTTGGCTATAACCTCAGCATGGCATTCAGGTATTTGTTAATGCTTACAGGCAAACTGGAAAAAGATGACATGCCAGATTATGCTTCTGCACAGGGTTCTAGATGGTACAGGCAATAAACAAGCCCTGGGTTTTAATTAAAATGCTACAGCTCATTAGGTGTTTATCTCCATGTTGGAGTGGGGGTAGGTGAAACAGGCCTGCCCTCTGCTATTTACTTACCTTGAGCTATATCGAGACATTGCATGGACAGCATCCAGTAATAATACGCTGCGTCATTAAATCTGCTTTCGACCACAGCATTGTGAGTGAGTTGTTCCAACACTCTGACTGCCTCGCTCTGACGGCCAGCTTTGTGGAATGCTGCAGGAAGCAAAACATCAGGGTGGGTGATGCAATTGAGTCGCTGAAATGGCATTTCACGGGGAACAGAATGAGGCCTCAAAAATGGTGAATCCCGGTTTGCATCTTGTTCCAACTACATCTGCATCTATAAAAAGCATCTACAGTTACTGGGTCCCCATTAGGTCATCTCCAGGTCCCACGTCCACAAATACCAGTAGTGACAGCCCACCTCCCAAGTCCAGGTAGCCGTTCCTTTGTAACTGGGAGAAACAGCACCTAGCTTTTACACGAGGGTGGCTGGAGAGCTCAATGCTAAGGGACCTTTTAAACTAATTCGTGCTCCAACCACTTCGTGTCAGGTTTCACACAAAGATTAAACTTCCATTGATCTCCAGGTCTTCTGGTCCACCTAGTTGCTGAGCCAAACCTGAAGGCTTGTGCCTCTAGGCATGATGGCTTATTTTCCTGACTGTCCTTATTGGAGGCATCTTTGGGATCCTGGTCCCTGAAAAGCTGGTTCAGATGGTGCATCAATATCTGCAGATATCGAATGAGAACCCTCTCTGAGACAGGCTTTTCACCTGAGCACCACAGACAGAATGCCTCCACCTGGGATACGCCCCCCGCCCTCGGAACTGACAATGTCCAAACTCATTTTAAGGAAAGGAAAGAGACTCTTGTCTTTGTTCCAATTCTGCCTCAAGTGTCTTGTTTGAGCACCAAGTTACTATGGCGATGGATTCTTAGAAATGCAGAGACAGACAGATGGATAGGTTGATATGTTTTGCCCAAACATGGAAATACTTCAGCAACTGGGTGCTCTGGAAATGCTTACAATCCCAAGAGAACACTCTGTCCTTCAGAATGCCTCAAAACCACTCAAGTTACTCCTTCCGGCATCCTCACAAACCCTCTGTGAAATAAGGAGACAGCTCCTGAATGTATCTAAGCAAAGATGAGATGCTGTGTGATAGAACGGGAACCTATTTTCAACAGAACAGTGGTGGTTATTGTTCTGGCTCTCCTCTCCTAGGATCTCCTGCCTCGCCACTGCAGTGGGATAAGCCCCTGTGTGAAGCTTCCGAGAGCAGAAAATCACCCCACCTTGGCAAGCACTACCCAGAGGACACTCATTCTGTAGGAAAGGTGCTGAAATGGTTCAAAGCAGAGCCAAGAACAGAAGCCAAGAGTGAATTCAGGCTTTTGCCACTGAAAACATCTCTGGATGATGAAATACAAGATCCATGGCAATGGGGAAGGTGGCGAGAGGGCCAAGGCCTAGTCTGAAAGCTAGACTTTTGCTACTAACAATGGCCTACCTTTCTGGGCTTCTTCAAAGCGATCATTCTCTGCCAACCACTGGGCATACGGCACATAGACATCGTCCTTAAACTCAGGGTGCTTCTCACCCAAAGCAAAGGCCTACAAGAAGGAGCAAATGTGTTCTTAATGAACCAGCTTATTTTGTCCTGTGAAAACACTGTACTTGGCTGAATTAATTATGGAGCTGTCAGATTTCTCCAGCATGACAAGCCAGCATGAGGAGGGGCTCTATCCCCTCCTCCCTGCCTCCAGAAAGGCAAAAACAAAACAGGCTCTTTGAAAACAAAAGGCAATTAACAGCAATATGCAGAAGACCGGATTCAATAACAACACAGTCTGTTTCTGGACCACAGAAGCTGCACCAAATCGGAAACGTTTTATTTTGAGGGCTTGCGTGGGCTTTGGTAGTGCTGAAAACAGATTTCTTTTAATTGAATCTGACACCTAAGGAAATATAATTGACATTATCATCATCACTGCTTATTATCTGTTGAGTGATAACTGTGGCCTCGGTGCTATAGGGGCCAGATTGGCCATTTCTCCTGAGTCCCGGAATCAACTGTAAAGTCCTGCCCTCTGCCCCATTCTCTCTGCCTTTGAAACATCAGATACTGAGGCATGCACTCCAGACACACCACTCGTTTTTAAAGAAAAGGAATCAGTCAGCCACAAATAAGCTGTAGCAGAAAACTATAAGGCAACCAAGAACTGCCTGATGCAGAGTCTGGATGGAAGTGCTCCAAGATGCCATCATTCAGACTTCTTGAAAAATCGCCTTATCAATCTAACTCAGTGAGCTCTTCTAGACCCCCTTGCTCCACCAAGTGTGGTCAGCAGAGAGAACTGCACAGAGCCAGAGAACCAGTCAGAACAGGACATTGGAGCATGCAAACGAGCGGACCCAGCTGGCTTCAGGGGCACCAGAAGCCCTTCCACCCACCTCTGCTCATTCCTGCCCAGGCCCAAGCCAACGGGGCAGAGACTCCAGGGTCAGAACGGGCAAGGAACCTGCCTGTGCCTGAGAACAGCAGGGGTGCTTCTGGCTCATGAACGGCACAGGTGTAGCCCCCAAGCAGGAAAACTTCTAAAGAGGCTGCTATGGAAACCAGGCAGCCACAACCACTTAATTTTAAAAATTAAGACCAGGAAGGAAAGTGGCTTGCACAGGGCTGCACAGCTAGTGGCAAAGCCCCATATCCTCAACCTGGGCTGTTGATTTGCTCCCTGTCCCACCCAGCAGAGCCCCCTCTCTCTTCTGCCCCCAGCAGCTTCTTTGGCTGAGGACAGCCGAGGCACCCCTCCACAGTCTCCGCCAGCACCCTGACGCCCACAACAATGCCGTCCTCACCTCATCCCAACGCTGAGTTTCCACATGAAGCTGTACCAGGGACTTCAAGTCCCCTATCTTCAGGTACGTCTCTGCTGCATAGCCAGGATTGTCCAGTTTCTTGAAGTAGTGGGCACACAGTAGCAGGGGCTCCCGCTCGGCTTTATCCAGTTTCCGGGCGATATCGATCAACCTGACGATGGGAAGAGGGAAGGCAGGTGTCAATGGCCCAGCAGCAGGCAGAGGGCTTGGCCCGGGAGTTGCAATCCTGCCAGCTTCACACCTGACTTTGTGGCAGTGGCTCAGGACCCGCTCTGTTCTTCACCTTTCAGAGGAAGGGAAAAAAGCTACACTTTCCTGGGTACTTACACTACAAACCCTCCAGGGCAGATGTAGCCATACAACCTCTGGCCCTGAAAGACCTCAAAGGCTCTCTGTAAGGAACAGACTGTGCCAAGGAGATGTCAGAAGGTCACAGACTCAGAGTTGGAAGGAACCTTAGAGGCCAGCTGGTCTAACCCTGTCATTTCACAGATGTAGAAACTGAGGCCCAGAGAGGTGATGGGTCATACAGGGAGTGGGTATGGAGGCAAGATTTGAACACGGGCCCTCTGACCTCCAAGTCAGTACCCTTTCCACCAGGCTCCACCACCTCTCCCAAGTTACTGCCTAGACAGTGTGGCTGCTTTGGTGTGCAAAGATCCAACCCTGTCATACCACTAGGGCAATACCTGGGATACATTTGGCCACTCAGTAAAGATGAATTAATGATGGCATAGTTAATCATGAAATGATATCACCCTCTTTGGAAAAGCTAACATAACTAACTTACACATGGGCAGCCTCCTCATCCAACAGGATCTCATTCAATCCTCACTGGAAAAGGGGGACGATGATGTGACACCTCATTACCCCATTGGGAGTAGTGGATCAAAGAGAGAGAAGTGGATGTTTGGGTTGCCCTTTGAACCAGAGGAGAGAGGGGGCCTTTAAAGAAAACCTTCCCTCCTCTCCTGGTCAGACCCAACTGCCCACCAGTACATCATCTCACCACCTCTCTCCCACAGGTGAAGAGAGCTAAGGTTGAAAGGGAGGTGCTAGTGCTCCCTGAGTAAGACCAACTCTTCTGGAGAAAAGGGGCCATGGACAGAGATGATCTCTGCTTCCACCCTCTAGCAGGAAGGAAGGAAGGAAGGAAGGAAGGAAGGAAGGAAGGAAGGAAGGAAGGAAGGAAGGAAGGAAGGAAGGAAGGAAGGGAGGGAGGGAGGCAGCTGTCTCTGGAGATGCCTCCTGTAAGAGTCCTGCCTTAAGGTTATGTGAGTAGGCACTTAGGAGAGGAGTAACACCTAAAAATAGCTCTTTCCAGCAGAAAGGACACATTAAGACAGAAATATGACAGAGGCAGCCCCTCCGTTCAATGAAACATCCACAAAGTGGTACTTTTTAAGATCTGGACAAATAAAAAATATGTTTAAAGCCTCGGTACTTGAGAATATCACTTGATAAGAGAGAGGGCACCCTAAATCCACATGGCTCTTACAAACATTTAGAGCACTACCTTCCTGGTGATAAAAACAGATCTTAACACATAAAACCTGCATCTCAGCCTGTAGCTTTTTTGTTAGAAACTGCTACAGGTCAGGGGAAAAAATGCAGAAGGCCAGGTGGCCGTCAAGGCGGGGACCGAGCTCAACAGGAGACACATTTGTTCTAGCTCTACTTCACCACACTTGCCCAGCCAGGGCCGCTGGTAACCTTTAATACCACCAGCTCTGTGCCCAAGGCCATGGCTCCAGGTCTGCCATCTCCCCATTCATCCCACTCTGTCTTCAGTTGCCCTTCAGGGGTAGCTGCTGCTTACACACAGCTCTGAGTCTTGGAATTCACTTTCCCAGGATACATGAGGAAGATGGGGATCTGATACTCTTTGAAGAAATACCCATTTTCCCCCTGTCTGGTCAGAACCTAAGGAGTTGACACAAGATGGCATACACTCCCAAAGCCTGAAAGTGGAAACTTACATGTCCACCCAGCCACGATCGCCACTAATCTCTATGGCCTTGATATGTTCTCCTGCCGAGAGGTACATCTCCACTGCCGCTTTGGGTTCGTTGATATTTCTGGCCCAGTCGGCCTGCTTGGTGATCAGCATCTTGGTTTCTTTGGGGTCTCCAGAGCCAAGGAAATCCTAAGGAAGCAAAGCAAACACAACAACACTGCAGTGCTTCCTGCCGCCACATTACGTCAGGCTGCTAAAATCTGAAAAAGGGAGGGATCACTCAGGCATTAAAGGCCTGAGTACAAACCACACTGGCCAAAAAACCATGCTGCATGAGCAAGCTGCAGGGGTGTGGGCTGAAATAAAGGAGCGAGGGAGGATGGAGGGGGAAAACTGGTCCACAGGTACCTGGGGCCCAAACAGGCCCACGTGACAAAGGCCTTTCCTTCCCCTGTCTGATAAGCATTTATCCTGTTTTTAAGACACCGATAGAGCACTACACCTAAGTCCCATGAAATGAATGGTCAACAGGTCACTACATAATAATAGATCACAATTACTGGGCAACACATATTACATATCTATTACCTCACTGGATCCTCACAACCACCCAGTGGGTTAGGCAGAGCATACGCACATGAAAATATATCATTTCTCCAAAACATAAAGTCAAAGCACACTGAAAATTCACTTGAATTATTAACTTTTGTGTGGCTTCCAAGGGAAACTATGTAGATTATAAAGAAATAGAAGAGATCTAGAGGTAGCAAGATAAAAAAAAACAAAACTGTTCTGGATATATGGCTGGAAGATCTCAGCTAGGACTCAAGCTCTGCTACCCACTGTTGTGGCGACCTCAGGCAATCACTTAACCACTCCTGGCCTCAATTTCCTTATCAATAAAATGGGAATTATAACACTAGTCCTATATGCCTCTAGGGGTGTTGTGAGGAAAGCGTTTTGTATAGTGTTTTAAAAATGGGAGTGGTTGTGGTTATTATTATTAATAATATAATAACGTGAAAAATGGTCACCATTTAATGATGGGACTGTTGCCTAGGGTCCCACAAGGAGCACTCTACCCTTGCGTACATACACATTACGCTTTTTAGGGAATGTGAAGATGAGCTGATTTTACAACCTCCAAAGTGGAAGAGGAGGTGAGTGGGAGGGAATGGTCTTTCAGCGGGCTCTTGCTGTACCACCAGTTATCTGTTAATGACTGGCTGAGGATAATATAGACCGGCTCAATTCCCAAGCAAAATCTACATTCTCTACACAAAGCAGTAACAATTGATTATCTGGTCAATTAAACGAGACTAAAACAGTATGGCACAAGAGCCTGCATTTCCTTCTGAGTTCTCCTAATGCCTGCTCAATGGACTCAGTCACCATAACGGAAGAGAGAGGTGGCATAAATCTGAGTCCTGAACTAGTCTGAGCACACTGTCTTGGACCACGCTTCTGAGGAATACTTCGGCAGAAGAAACGAGGTCTTCACAGAGGTGGCCAACTACAGTTCTGCTCTCCAATCTGGGAAGATCTGACTTGTATTCATCAGAATCCTAAACTGTTTGCTCAGGGCTTAATATACTGAGTTTCCAAGGGACACTTGGTTCAATGGACCTAATTCACACTTTATCTAGGGGTTAAGGTGAAGACTTTGTCTTACAGTAGACAGAAAGAGGCTGTGTTGAATGATGAATGAGACTAAACAGTGTTTTTCATTCTTAGTGATTTTGATAAGTACACACTACATAAGACTTAAAAGCATTATTATCCTCTTTATCACCAAATAAACATGTCAGTTATCCAGAAAGCATACAATTAATTTCTATGTAGGAATGTAATTTTAAAATTCTGAAAAACAGATTTAATCTTGAGAAGCAAATTTGTGAATAAACAAAAATATGCAATGTTAATAAGCTATGTATTCCACATTCCCCCAAAAACATAACGTGTATGTACACATTTTCTCAAATGCAAACTGTGATACAGGAAAGGAGCCGAATGAGAAACAATCCACTTTGAATTCTGGTCAAAAAACTTAAAAACAAAAAAGAGCCCCCAAGAATTCACATTTATAGGTAGATGTGCCATATGGAATATGAATAAGCCATATTTTCTAGGTGAAGTATTATGGGTAGACAGAGGAAAGGAAAATATAAAGATAAATGAATCTGACACAGCAGAAGAAGTTAAGGCACGGTCAGGAGAAACAGAAACACAGAATCTGAACGTGTGGACGGCGCTAGTTCTATAGCAGCTGACACAACAGAACTTCAGGCATGTTCATGTTAAGAAGGTGTTTGATACATCCCCCAAAGTACCTTGTTCCTTAAAAACCCCAATTCTCTCATCAGGTTTCCGGCTTTGTCCCATGTAAAAAGAAAAATGGTAACCTAGCATCTTCCACTTACAATGAGAAGGACTTGGTCCACGTCCCCCGCTTTGCCAATGAGGAGGACAGCTTTAATTACAGTCACACAGCCGGTCAGTGACAGGGCCAGGACTAAGACCAGGTTTTCCTATGCTTTTCCAAAGCTCCCTGACTCTGCTCTAACGCTCCCAGGTTTCCTGTTCACGAGTTTCATCTTAACTAAACTGGTTCCGGTCATTTACACCTTTGTGTGAATTAGTTTTGTCAGCTTCTTCTGGATAACATGTTTTGAGAGATAAAAGTGGCGCTGAGTACCTGAAGAAGATATTTTTTTCCCACACAAAGGAATCCACAATGGGACAGGAACCATTAGAGGCTTTGGTTTATGGCTTGTGAATATTCAGAAAGGAAAATATGAGCAGATCAAACAGCTGACTTAAGTTCATCAAGAACAAGTCACATAACCCCAGCTGATCAATTGTCAAAGGATATGAACAGGCAGTTTTCAGAAGAAAAAATCAAAGCTATCTACAGTCATACAAAAAATGCTCTAGATCACGAGTGACTGGAGAAATGAAAACTAAAACAACTATAGGGTCCTATCTCACACCAAATGCTAGAGGGGATAAGGGAAAATAGGGACACTAATGCACTTCTGCTGGAGTTGTGAACTCATCTAACCATTCTGGAGAACAATTTGGAGCTAAGCCCAAAGAGCGATAAAACTGCATGCCCTTTGACCCAGCAACACCACTACTTAGTCTGTATCCCAAAGAGATCAAAGGAAAAGGAAAAGGACCTATATATACAAAAATATTTATAGCAGCTCTTTTTGTGGTGGCAAAGTACTGGAAATCGAGGGGATTTCCATCAGTGGGGGAATGGCTGAACAAGTTGTGGTATATGATAATGATGGAATATTGTGCTATAAGAAATGATGAGGGGGATGGTTTCAGAAAAACGTGGCAAGACGTATTTGAACTGATGCAAAGTGAAGCGAGATGAAGTAGGAGATGATTGTGCATAGTAACAGCAATGTTGTAATGAAGATCAAGTGTGAAAGACTACTCTGATCAATACAATGATCCAAGACAATTCTAAAGGACTCATGATGAAAATTATTTACCTCCAGAAAAAGAACTGATGAACTCCGAATGCAAACTGAAGTATAATTTTCTCACTTTTTGGGGCTATTCTTTGCAATATGGCTAATATGGAAATACATTTTGTGTGATTTCACATGTATAACTGATACCATATTGCTTGCCTTCTCAGTGGGTATGGGAGGGGGTGGAAAGGAGAGAAAGAATTTGGAACTCAAAATTTAAAAAGAAAAGAATGTTATAAATAAATTAATTAATAATAAAGTTTTTGAGGAGTTTAAAAAAAAAAGAAAGAAAACTACCAGGGTTCAAAACATGAATTTGATTGATGGGTAGACTTTTGTGACTTCAAGTGCTATCTTTCCTGAATCTGTGGAATTTAAATGAATCAATATTGTTTATTCTAGAATATAGACAGAAGTCAGACATATTTATACACATATTTAAATATATACATATTTATATATAGCAATATTAATAAATAGTAAGTTTTACTCCCTTCTGAGAATCTGTGTATTAGAAATATATTTTCCCTTACTCTACTGAATCAGAGTTAGCATTTCAAATTTAAAATCCCAATTTTTTAATGTCCTAAGTATTTTTATACAGCCTTTGAATTCTCACTTGAGATATAATCCAAAATCGCTTTCTTGGAACTCACCAGATAATTGACATGCACACAGTAAATGTTAATTTTCCTTTGCTTTCTACCAAGATCTCTCTTTTTTTTTCCCCTTAACTTCAAAGATAAACTATCACAGAGCATGGAGCATCAGAGATATGACTCTTGCATCCCATACTCCCTTGTTAACTAACCTTGACCAAATTAGCAAATACCCTAGACTGGAATTGTCATCCCTCTCAGGCAATTTTTGTGCTCAAATATCCCAAAGCGTCTAGTTGAGGTAACAGATAACACTTTGATTCTCCCAGATACTAGTCTGGTACCCCTCCAAGAGGTGGAGCATCTCTAATACCCATCAGATGTAGGCCTTTTCCTATGTAAAAAACATAAATTTTAGAAGCCACTTTTGGAGCTGTCATACTACATAAATATGGCATACTATCACCTCATCAACCTAATTTGGACACAGATTTGGAAACCTATAGCATCTCATTCATATCTCTTATCAACAATAAAGAAATGCCATTAGTAAATCTCTTTTGGGCAAAAAACAAAAAATAAGTAACACCAAACTCATCTTGTTTCCTTTTCTAAGGTTACTGGACTCGTAGGCGAGGAGTGTGCCAGAAAACACAGTATGCCTGAATTTTAACACAACATTTTTGATAGTCTTTCATGACAACTGGATGGTCAGGGGTACTGGAGATTGGTTACACCAGTGGATTCCAAGACTGACAAATAAAATCAACCTGAGAGAGGTCTTCAGCGCAGTGCTCTAAGTCTCTGTCCCCATTTTATGTAATATTCTCATGGATGACTTGGAACAAGGCACAGGTGGTCTGCTTATCACACATTCTGATTACAGAGAGCTCAGAGAAGGTGAATAGCTAAAATGTTGGAGGAAAGAAACAGGATCCCACAATTTCTCAATAAGCCAGAGAGTTTACTGATTCTACTAAGACAGAATTTAACAAGAATATGTGTAAAGCCCTACCCTTAGGTTTAAAAAGTCACCTACATAAGTACAAGGTTGGATCAATACAAGTTTATATAAAAAAGTGTGCACTAAACTACAGTTTTCATGGGAGAATCTGAGCTGAAGAAAAAGTAATTTGGAAGGCGAAGGGGATTTGGAAGACTTTGAAATTGTGAAGAACAGAAATTGGATGGGGAGAGGAATTCTGGGAGCACCTGAGAAGTTGCGGGAGAAAAGGAAGAAGGCCTCAAGCTGAAGGAGAAGGATCTGAGGAGCATTTAAGGAAAACAGAAGGGCCGAAAAGGATGTGGTGGAGATGCATTAATCAGATGAAGGACTGGAGAAGACGAAGGCGGCTGGGAAGACAAAAGAACACAGACGTGTTGTTAAGACATAGTAAGATGGGCAGCTAGATGGCCCAGTGGATAGAGCACCGGCCCTGGAGTCAGGAGGACCTGAGTTCAAATCCGGCCTCAGACACAAAACACTCACTAGCTGTGTGACTCTGGGCAAGTCACTTAACCTCAATTGCCTCACCAAAAAGAAAAAGACATAGTAAGACAAGGAAAAGAAACCTGGGTATGGTTGCAATTTCAAGTACAATCCTCTTTGTTCTATAATGGAAATGCTCAATTTATTTGGTATTTGTTTAGAATTAAAACAGAGGCAGGAGGAGACAGAGACAGAGAAAGACAGAGAGACACAGGAGAAGAGAGAGACAGAGAGACAGAGCCCAAACAGGAAACAGGTGAGGAGAGGAGAAAGGAGACAGGGTTGAAGAATGAGGGCAGAGTCAGAGAAACTCGACAACTTTAAAAAAAAGAAAAATGCAGAGGGATGTTGATTATCCAAGCATTTGTTGAGACTCTCTCTCTGCCAAAAGCCCAGTCGCTAATATTCTCCTGACTTCTTAATGATAATATCAGTCCAGTAAAGGAAGGGGGACCAGGCGGGGGAAATTCAATAGCGATCCTGATTCTTACTAACAAGGAGAAACTGGTTTCTAGGGCAGAAATGATGGGAACTTTGAGGAGAAATGACCAGTGCATCTTAGAATTTATGACAAATAGTAAGAGGAAGGCTGGGTCCAGTCTGACATGCACCCTAGAACTGCGACGTACAGATTTCAACGAGTTCAGAAGAAAGATAAGTAAGACCCTATGGCCTAAAATGCTATAGAAGGAAGTCAGTCGAGGAAGGACAGGAAACTCTCAGAGAGGAAATGCTGAAAATGCAAAACAAACAAACCCCCCTCTCCCCCCCACCCCCCCCATTCTGATTAGGAGGAATCAATCACACAATAAATCAACAAGCATTCATTAAGCACTACAGTGTGCCAAGCACTATGCTATGAACTGGAGATATAAAGACAGGAGGGAAGTTGTCTAAAGAGAGTGAAGTAAAGAAAAAGGAAGAGACTCATCGGCCAGCTTCGTTTTTTAAAAGGAGGAGGATGAAAACAACAGTACCATCCTCTATCACAGGGAGGGCCAGTCGCAGGGATGCTCAGCACAAGTCCATCAACAACAAACATTCAATCAAGGCCTTCTTCAGGAATGAAACCAGCCCTGCCCTACAGGAGTTTACATACTGTCTGTTCGGGGAGATAACATGAGACTAAATAAGTTTGTACAAAGTGAATACGTGGTAAATGGGCACTAGCAGCTGAGGAGATCAGGAAAACTTCATGCTCAAGGTGGTTCCTGAGCAGGTCTGAAGAGGTGGATGTGAGGAGGGAATGCGTTCAGGCAAAGGCAGCGCAGTGGCTGACAGAATTACTAGGGAGAGCACGTCCCTGTTCAGCCGGTCTGTACAGTGTGTGAGGGACAGTGCAGAGGCCCAGAGATGGGGAATGCCAGGTGTGAACAGCAGCACCATGGCCTGTTGAACTGAAAAGGGAGCAGAGCGTGAGAAGAAAGGAAAGGCGGCTGAAGGCACATGCTGAAGAGCCACACAAGCCAAATAAAGGAGTTGGCATCTGATCCCAGAGGCAGGAAGGAGCCACTGGGGTTTACCGGGTAGGGACAGTGACTTGGTCAGAGCTGCACTTGAGGAAAACCACTTTGGCAACTGTGAGTTGGTGGGAAGAGGGGAGAGTTAAGGCAGGGAAACTGAGGCCAATAAAGAAAGTTGAGGACAACCTAAGATAAGCCCTTAAGCCCTCCATTGGGGAAAGGGTGAGTAGCAAAGAGAAGACAGACCAGCACTCAGGGATGGTGGCACAATGACAATAGTCATCAGAGGACAGGTGGAGCTGCTCAATGTTTATTTTGTTTCTGGGTCTTTTTGCTAAGGAGAATGATTTAATAACATGCCAAAATGGACAAAATAAAATATGGAGATAAGAGAGCACCTCACTGCCAGTGGCGAGCTCATTACCAGGCCCACATGAAGCACATCATCAGAACGAGGAGGTGTGATGGCTGAGTCAAAGTCAGGGAATGAAGAAGGATGGTGGAGAAAAGGGAAAGAATCGCTGAACTGGAGGATGGCAAATGTGGTCTTCATTTTCAAAAAGGGAAGAGAATACACTCTATAAACTCTAAGTTAACGGATTTGACTCAGATTCCTGGAAAATTTCTCCAACACATTAAAGGGATGAATCTCTACAAACAGAAGTGATCACCAAGAGCCAACATAATTTAATCAAGGACAGGTCATGCCAGAGTGACCTCATTTTTCTTTTGGACTGGGTTACTAAATGGATAATTAAGGCAACAGCACAGAGTTTACCTAGAATTCAGCAAAGCATCTGACAAATTCTCTCATGTTATTCTTGTGGACAAGATGACATGATATGGTGTGGATGAAGGTATAATTAAGGAGATTCAAAACCAGCTGAACCTAAGTGAACTAATTAAAGTTCAGTATCAAGCTGAAAGGTCTCCAGTGGAACACCCTAGGGACCTGTGCCTGGCTGTGTGCTGTTTAACATTTTTATCAATGACTTGGAAAAAGGCACATCAAATTTTCAGATGACAAGAAGCCAGAAGGCATAGCTAACACACTACATGATATAGCCAAGATTCAAAAAGATTATGATGGGCTAGAACACTGGGTCAAATCTAATAAGAAATTTAATAGACATAAATATAAAAACTTACACTTCAGTTTTTAAATTGCTCTCACAAATACAGGAGGCATAACTAGGCAGCTGTTCAACTGAAAAAGATCTGAGGGTTTTAATGGACTGTAAGCTCAGTATGAGTCAATGCTACGATACAGCAGACAAGAAAGCTAATGTAATCCTAGGCTGCACCAAGAAAGGCTTAATTTCCAGGGCTAAGGAAATGACAGTTCCACTGTCCTTCCCTGACTAGGCCATATCTGCAGTATTATATTCAATTCTGCACATCACAACTTGGGAAGGACATCGCTAAGCTAAAGGAGGACAACTGGAATGGTGGAAGCCACCCTCAGGAGGAGTCAATAATGTGACCCAGCAGCCAAAAGGTTGATACAGGCTTGGAATTAAACAAAAGCAGAGCATGCAGAATAAGGGGGGGTGATGTTCCCACTGGACTCCGCGTTGGTTCAACAAATCTGTTTAATTCTGGACACCGCATTTAAGAAAAGACACTAACAATCTGGACCACATGCAGACGAGGGTGAGGAGACTAAAGACCCCACCACAGGAAGATCAGTTGGGGATGTTTAGCCTGGAGAAGAGAAGACTTAGGGGAGACATGATGGATGTCTGTAGTGGAATCACGTGAAGGGCTGTCATGCAGAAGCGGGATTCAACTTGTTTTATTTGGCCCTGGATGGTAGAATTAAGACCAAAGGGTGGAATTTGCAGAAAAGCAGATTTTTGGCCCAATATATGGAAAAATATCTTAACAATTAGAGTTGTCTAAAAGTGGAACAGGCTGCCTCAGGAGGTTGTGAGTTTTCCATCACTAGTGCTCATTCTACAAAGGCTGGATGACCACCTGTTGGCGATGGGGTAGAGAGGAGTCTCCTGCTCAGGAATGGGTCAAACCTTGAGGATTCTGAAGGTATTTCTAACTGACTTTCTATGATCACAGCAAGGTATGAAAAAACATGAAGTTCTCGAACCCTTAAGCAGGAGACAATAACAAGGCTGGGGGAAAGAGGAAGGGTCTAGGGAAAAGGGATGACAGGCACTGAAGAAAACTTCACCTACTTCACAATGTGTCTAGGATTAACCTTGATGATAATGAAAAACAACTATTAGACCTATTATCTATATTCAAGGTACAATAACAGACACCCTAGAATTCCCAAATGCCATTGACTCTTGCCATAGGAATGTAACTGGTGTGATCTGAGGGATTCTATGAAGTAACCAGGGAGAAAAAAAAAAAGTGGGGAGGGAGGTCTGCAAGAACAGGAAATCAAAAAGCGGGAATAATTTCCACCTTAAATTTGTGAGCTAGATAATTACTATTAATAACAACTAATTGGTGGTCACATACGGTTCATTTAACAATCTTTTGGACACCCCCTTTGACATTCTAGGTAAAGGTAGATTACACCCATTCACAGAGCAGTCAATGTTATTCAATGTGCTGAAGGGTAATTCCAGCCCTGGGTTATACACTAAACTGCAATTTGCCATCCTTCTGAATGACTCTGTATTCCTTAATTGGACCCAATTTTCACCGAAGCGACTAAGAGGTGGCCGGACTCAGATTTTAGCAAAGGGACCTTTTGAATCCAACGCTGCTGGAGTATTAAATGGAATGGGACGTTTGCAAGCCCCTCCAAATACAAGAGACGGTCCTGGCTGCACAGTCCACCCATAACCATCTCCAGGACTGAATTAGGTACAGCTGTAAAGTGAGGAGCCTCATCTCATCACGTGCCCTGAGGAATCCATCTCAACCCATAATCACCCTTGGAACTGGGCAGAAACTCATCTGTGTTTTCAACACAGACCTCCACAACTCAATACAGAAAACGTCCTTGGGGATCTCCCCAGTACCTGACTGCCAAGAGACACCCCAATTGACATCCTGCAGGGGCCTGACATCAGTCCTAACGACTGGGCGTGCGTCTTTTAGTAGTGCTCTCTGAGTCTGTCGATCAGAGTTCTAGGACCTTTGGGAATCCGTCTGCCCCCAGCGCTCTTACACTACTGATTTCTTGTTGCCTGCTGCATCAGGCCTGGGCCTGGCCCCGGCGAGGATTACCTTTGCATATTCAAACATGCGTAGGTCAGTGTACATATCCAAAGCCAGATTCTCGTGTCCACTGCGTTTGTACAGTTTAGCAGCCTCATGGAACTTTCCTTGGTAGGCAAAAACATCTGCTAGAAACAGTTCATTGTTGGTCTCTCCACGCTTCTTCCTCTCCTGGAAAAATTAGCAGCACAGGAAATGGGTTCTGCAGCCCAGGCAGGAAGCAGGCTTTACAAAGGTTAGACAGAGCTATTTCAAGGCACCCTCCCAAGCTTTCCCTTGGGAACCCAGAGGGGACAATGGTGCATTCCCGTCTCTTTCCCAGATTTCTGGAAGGAATGCCTGACAACAAAGGCAAGTTAACATCCAAAGAGGACAATCAGATCGTGGAGGTGCAAATGTCTGACACGTGGGCTGCGTAAATTCATGACGATGGCTCTCCTGTGTCTTCTTTCAAGGAGAGGCCTCCAAATGTGTAAAGGCTCTGTGTGAGGCCCTGACAAACACCCATAAACACGACACAGGTCTGGCTAACTCAGCAGAGGCGTGCAGGGGAGGGAGGGGCTCAGAGAGGAGTGAAGAGAGGTAATGATGGAAGTAACCACAGAGGGAAAAGATATCAGAAGATCAGAAAGTCGCAAAATTTTAGAGAGCTGAGAGACTCTCTCATCTGACCCCTTCATCTGGCAGAGAGGGTTAGTGACTAGCCCCAGGTGATCTAGGTAGGAAGGAGAAGAGATGGGATTTAAACCAAGCTCCCCTAACTCCAAACCCAGGACTCCGCCCACAACAGCCCAGGTTCAGAACGAGTTCCTCCCGACGCTGAGGTTCTGTGGCTGTCAGACTCTCTAGAATCAGGGGTGGAGAACCTGTGGCCTCACGGCCACATGTGGCCTTCTAGGTCCTCGAGTACAGCCTTCTGACTGAGTTCAAGTTTTACAGAACAGATCCTTTTATGAAGGGGATTTGTTCTGTGAGGTTTGGATTCAGTCAAAGGGCTAAAGGACCTGGAGAACCACCTCTAATTCTAGATCCTCCGATTCTCTGATTGGACAGCAGGTTGGCTGTTTCACAGCAGGGACCCGGGGAGGGAATGAGATTAGAAGGCCTATTACATTCATATTCCGATAAATCTCCAACCACACGCACAAAAGGAAACAAGTAAAGGAATTTTTAACCATGAAGACACAAAGCACATTTTCGTTAAAAACCTCTTTGCCTGTGATGCTTTTGTTATCAAGTATTCCCACCAGAAACCACGGAGAGACATATATCACATACTTTCTCTTCCTGTGTTAGAGAATATTCAGTGCTATGTAGCCAAAGTATTTATAAAACTGGGTATTTCAATAGCTTCTTTTGCACGTTTTCTCTTAACTGTATCATAGCCTTTCACTTTGTGTGATGAGGAACTCCCTACTTCATAAGCCAGTCCACTCCATGTTTGGAATCCCACTGCAGAGAAGTTTCTTCCAATATATGGAAATCTGCCTCTGTATAACTTCTATCTGGGTAACTTCATCTTATCCCCTGATGAAACAGTGAGTCTAATCAATCCTTCTTCTACATAACAGCCCACATACTTTGAGGACAAGGATCATGTCCCATCCTCCCATCTCCCCCAGTTATCTTCTCCAAGGTAAACATCCCCAGTTCCTTAAACTGTTCTCCATGAGATTCCTCATCCCCTTGTCTCGGGACACATTCCATTTCATCACTGTCACTTGTACAGTGTGGCACCCCGAGATGAACAGTCTTGCAGATGTGGGCTGAACACTTCAGAGTTCAGTGGGCCTTTTCGGGCTACTCCTATTAATGCAGTCTAAGACCGCTCTAGCATTTTTGGCAGCCAAACCACACTGCTGATCACACTGATCTGGCACTCAACTAAAACTCGATCTCTTTCCCATGACCTGTTGTTAATCCAGGTCTCCCACATCCTACATCTGTGCAGCCTTTTTTTCCTTAAGGGTAGGAGTCTACATTCATCTCTATTCAATGTCATTTTGTTAGCTTTGGGCCATTGTTTTGGTCTTATCAAGATCTCTGGGTGTTTCAATCCTGTCACCCAATGCATTCGCTATCTCTCCCTGCTCTGTGTTCCCCACAGATTGTAGAAGCATGTCTTTCGTGGCTTCATCCAAGCCATTGACAAAAACGTGAAATAGGACAGGGCTGTGAGGGAGGCCACTAACGGACATCGATCCATTAATCAATGCTCTTTGCCTAAGAGTATTATTTGGTGCCTACGTCAGTGAGCTGGGTTAGGCAGAGCACGGTGTTAATGAGGCCAAGGTTACAGGCTCAATCTTTACACGGGCCAGTTATTTTTGCACAGAGGAAGAAGTATTCCACACTCACAAACTGCAACCTTGAATCCTGAAAGCTATCTGGTATAATGCATGTCACTGGTGGGAAGAAACTGAGCACACCGTATGGATGGACAAATGCGAATCTGTCACTAGTAGAAAAACAATTCTGCATGCACGTTCTCCTGATGGATGGGTAGGAAGTTGCATTTTTTATGGAAGGCCCAGTGAACATTTCCTTTGTTTTTCTACAGCTTGTCACCATTTAGAAATTCAAATGTATGATACACTCACATATACTTATAGAAAATTTTTTTCAGAATAGAATACACATTTGTAGCTCATCCATTCAACAAATGGCAAGTGCTTAAAGTGTGCAACACAGTTGGCTGGCACTGGGAGAGATATTAAGATACATAAGGCAGGCTCCCTGAGCTCCAGGAGTCCCTTCTTACATAATGCTGTTGACCCCATGGCCCATGAGTTTAAATGCTTTGTTTGCATGGTATCATCCAGAGAATTGAGGGGCGGGGGAAGTGGACTGGGGATGGAACTTAGGTTTGGGGATTCCTGGAGTCATCCACTCATGAAACCACTTGATTATTTTACCACACCAGGTTCTGATGACACACAGATGCATAAAGCAGAAATAGGAGCCAAGCCATGCTGCTCAGAATTCTCCTGTCTGCTAAAAGAGCTGCCTCCACATAACTCACTAAGAGCCAGAAGGGTCTTTCTTGAGAAGAAGGGGTACTTCAGCTAGTCTTTTACCTCAATGCTGTTGATCAGTTCTAAATACCGCAGATCTTGTACTCTGGTAAATGCCTAAAAGAAGGGAGGGGAAAAAAAAAAGAAAAGAAACAAAGTCAGTTGCTTGTGCATTCCAAATGTCTGTAACTGGTTTGTGGTAGAAAGTCGGGTTTTAGAAAGGCAACAAGGAAGAAAGAGCAGGTAATGATTAATCATTGAGTTTTCATGTAAGCTATACCTCCTGGAGAGACAAGCCTTTATCCCTGGGATTATCCCATAAAAGAAACAGAGAAAGAGATCTGGATAGATCAGTCCCTTTGGGATTAGAAGAAACAAAATTAGAATCCTGCATTCTGTGATTCTATTTACTAGGGAGTAACCCTTTCCAATGGGGAAAAAACATACTGCCTCGTTGAGGTTTGTAAAGAGAGGTGGCTTGCATCAGAGTAGAGGTGAGCAAAATGTAACTGAGTGATAAAAGACAGCAAGTACATCTTGGAGACTCAGAGTAAAACCAGGAGATGGATGTCTTTACCTGACAACTCAGCAAACATTGTGCAATGGGGGCAAACACATTATCGAGCACAGAGGGAGAGAGGCAGAAAGTCAGAAAAGATAAAGATGGTTTCTAGCAAATGGAGAAAAATGTTATCACTCAAACTCCCCAAGAGACAGAGCCTTGCACAGACCATAATGGTTCAGCTCCTGCCTGAGACCTGTAATAAAGCAGGTCACTTTAACCCACGGACTTCTGAAGGCACTTCTCAGCCTGCAAAATTTCACAGCCCATTCTACCGGCAGAAACATCGAGAACCTCTCATGTCATTCTTTTTCTAATTCAGCAGGGTTTCTCTAAAATCCCTCATTTGGATTTGGATGGCACAAACTAAGGACAATAAAAACCCCTAGGATTTGAAATGGTTCGCAAGAACAGTGACGATCTGTGGCTTCTATTCACCTGCAGGAGGCTGCTAGTTTGAGCACAAAACAGAGCTGGGAGTCTAGAAGGCCAGCGTTTGAGTCTTGCTTCACACCTTTGCTAGCTTTGTAACCCTAGACAAGTCACTTAAATTCTCTCAGCCTCAGTTTGTATAAAATAAAGAGGACAATGTCTATCTCAGAAGGCTGTTAACAGGATCAAAAGACAGATCTTGTACAAAGTGCTTTGCAAACCTTAAAGCACTATAAAAATGCCATTATTATCATTACCATCATCACTGTTGTTGTCATCATTGTTATTATGTCTTCCACTCTAAAATGCCCAAAGAAGGCCTGAAGAAATCATCCCTGGAGCTGACAGGGAAGGCTCCCCTCTATGTTCCATCTTACGTACTACATAAGCTCTCCTCAGAGCTCGGGACCTGACCTGATGCTCGGCAGAGGAGAAGCTGGGGCTGGCTCTACTACTGACCCGTGGGACATCCAGAGGGACTTCCTACTTGTTATCACTCAGTAACATTCTGCTTACGCCTACTGCCTCTGGCCTCAGTTTCCTAAGCTGCAAACTTAGCAACTGCCTGGATCTCAGGGTTTTAAGTGGGAAGACACCTTCCATAATTCTATCCCAGTGTTTACCATCCCAGGTACAGAGGCAGGGGCATGGAGACCCTGAACAAAGTCCATGAGGAGGCAGGACCTTTCAGAAAGCAGCTCTTCTCTGACATCTAGTGGACAATACAGCCATCACCAGAGGGCTTCTGGGCCACCCCACCCCCCACCACCATTTCTAGTTTCAACAATTCAAGCTCATGAACATTTATCAAGTACCTACCATGTGTAAGGCATCGTAGGCACTTTGATATCCTTGCACTAACCCCTAAATACACCATCTTCACTCTGTGAGGCTGAACAAGGAAGGTCTACAGGGCTCTGGGACAAAGTGATCAAGTTTTATAATCTACAGACAAGTTACTAGCTTAATAAAAACCACTCTAAATCCAGGGTTTACAGGGCGGTGATAAAAGGGAAACTATGTTCCTGGTTTTGGGGGAAGTCCTTCCACTGACTCCACAGCTGCTGAATTGGGACAAACCATAGTGAGAACTCTTTATCTGGGTATTTACCCTTCCATCATGGCCTGTACTGAAGGGCAAATGTGCCCAGGAAGGAGACAGTTTATGTGAGTCTTCACACAAGTCCCTGTTTGGCTGGAAAAGGGAGAAATGCAAATCAATCTGGAAGGGTAAGCTGGAGTCTGATGGTGAAAAGTTTTGAATGCTAAGAAGAGAACACTGTATTTGGCCCTAGAGGCAAAAGGGAGCCATGGGAGCTTCTGGAGCACGGAGCTAATGTGGTCAGAACGATGCTTTAGGAACCTTATTTGGTCCTTGTGCAGAAGATGGATCAGACAGGGGAGACCACTGAGGAGGTTGTTAAGAGTTCATCTGAGAGAGGTGACAAGGGCCTGAACAAGGTCAGCAGCTCTGTGAGTGGAGAGAAGATGGAGGCATGAGCTACTGTGGAGGCAGACATGATAAGGCCTGTCACCTGAGCACATATGGCAGGACTGAGGGGCAGTGAAGGGCTGAGGATGACTCCAAGGTCACCAACCTGAGTAGCCAGAAGAATTCTGGCACCTCAAGAGAAACAAGGAATTCACGAGAGGCAGGTCTGGGGGCAAAGACGGGTTCTGCTTGGGACCTCCTGAGTTGGAGATGCCCACAGGACCCCCAGTTTGACTGTGACACAGGACTAGAGCTCAGCAGAGAGACTAGGGCTGGATACAGAGATTGGGAATCATCTGCAGAGACATAATTGGGAGCTAATGAGGTCATCGAGTGAAAGAGAACACGAAGAGAAGAGGCCCCAGGACAGAGCCTTGGAGAATGCACATAGTTATAGGAGGGGATATGAATGATGAACCAGAAAGGAGGCCAAGGAGCAATCTGACCAGTAGAAAGGGAACCAAGAGAGACCAGTACCATGAAAACCCAAGGGAAGAGAAGAGTGTCTGGGAGGTGAAGGTGGTCACTAGTGTCAAGTCCTCCTGGACAGTCATGAAGGATGAGCACTGAGAAAAGGCCATCGGATTTGGCAACTGAGAGATCACTGGCCACGGTGGAGAGAAAGGTGCTCATCCGGGATGGGTCAGAAGCCAGACTACCAGAGGTGGAGAAGTGAGAGGAGAGGAAGTGAAGACAACAAACTTGGACAGCTTTTTTCTAAAAAAGCTATTTCTTAATATTTCCTAAGCAAGCAAACAACAAAGTGATTCAAACGCATGAATTATACTTCTGCTGCTCTGAAGCTAAGCAGGGAGCAAGGACATTTTTCTTGTGCAAGCTAAGGACACAACAGTCTCTGCATCCACATTTAGTACCATGTGAAGAAAGCTGGCCTCATTTCATAAGGGTTCCATTGAAAACCCATCAAATACCACGTGGATTTAATGCTGTAAATGGTCCAGCAGGCAGCAGATCGAGACCTCTGACATTCTGTTAAATACTTTACCTTCTTAGCTGTTTCAAATTCCAGCCCTTCTAAAGCCTCCATGGCCAGCTCTCTCCAGTCTGCATCCGTCACACCTAAGCAAGCAATCTGGTAGGCTTCTTTGTACATTTTTCTGTCCAGGTACTGGTACATTGGGGCAGACTGCAGGTTTTCATTGAGGACAATTGTCAAAAGGGAAAGAAAAAGGCTGTTTTCAGAATTAAGACAAGAGTAACATTTACAAGACTGTCTTTCTTCACAGGAGTTCAATCATTTAATTACAAATAATAGCCATAACAGAAGTAATGCATGTGTTTACATTTTGCCTCCTCAAGAATTCAAAGCATTTTTATATGTATATTTAATTTTTCTAAGCTCCTTGAGGGCAAGAACTATCTTTTTCTTATCTGCATCCCCGGAGCTAACACAGTGCCTGGCACATAGCAGGCACTTATTAAATGCTTATTGAAATATTTCTCATCATCCTCGTAAAGGTGGTGTGAGTCTCATTTTGCAGAAAGGGAAAACAGGCCCCAAAATGTTAAATGACTTAGCAAAGGTCACACAGACAATGGTATGGACAGGATACAAATCCAGACTCCCGACCTGGAGGTCCTATGCCGTCCTCTGCATCTCTGATGCCTTAATAACAGCTTTAGGAGGCAAGAGGCACATCCAAGGAAGTGCACCCCTCTTTTGCAGGAAGAGCAGAAAGCACAGCCAAGCTGAGTGCCTTATCCCGGGTTACGGAGCCAAGTCAGAAATGGAAATGGGGATCCATACTGCCTGACTTGTACTGCAGCTCAACAGGGATGTGACGGGTCCTCATGCCTCTGTCATGCTGGCCGGCCTCTGCTTGACATGTGGAGTAGAAATCTGATGGCCTTGTCTGAGTCCTCATGCTCTCTGTGCCCCCGGGAGCACCTGGCATCTCTGGCCAGGCCCTCCCTTAATGAGATTCTCACCTCAGAGAATCAGACTCATAGAGCTGGAGGGACCTCGGAAACAAGGGATGCAGGCCAAGCCTCCCTGCAACACGGATGCCCTTATGACATTCGGCAAGCAGTCATTCTGCACTCCCATGGTGTTCGACTCTCCAAGCTCTCTGACCACTAGGTTTTCTTTGGCTGGCCCTTCTCCCTTCTCCCACTTCCTAATCTACTAACTTCTTAAGGTTTAATCTTCAGTCTTGGGAAAACTCAGAGCTTTTACCTCTTCATAGACAACTCTAAAGTTTCTCTCTGCAGCCCTGACATCTCCCCCAGGAGTTCCACATCTCCAAACATCTTACTGAGCGTTTCCACTTGTAAGTCCTGCCATCAAGTCAAACTACATACTTCTAAAACGGAGCTCCCCATTTTGTCTCCAGCCTGGCCCTCATTTCTGTCATTGAAGCCAACCTTATTTCGAGGGATCTAAGCTCAAAACTGCAGGTATTTTTGATCCCCGGTCTCTTTCACTTACCTATTTAATTAGTAAAAGCCCTAGTGATTCTTCTACCCTAAAGCTAATTGGATGACTGATTGATCTTATCTCCAATCTTACTTTCATCCTTCAACATTCAGGCCCCTATTCCTTCACGCCTGTATTTCTTCAATCACCTACTAACTCGCCTCCCTGGCTCCAGTTCTCTCACTCCACATCCATCCAGTCACCCGCTGCTGCATTGGTCTCAGAGCGCCATGTTGAGCAGGCCAGTATCCTGCTCAAAGCCTCTGGGAGCTCACAGAGCCCCTGGGCTTCAGAGGGGAGAGAGCTCAAGGACGATTCCCGCCCAAGCCACATGTGAACGCGTCACCCCTAAAGCTTCCTTGACAAACACTCCTTCAGGCCCCCACTACGAGGAGCCCACTCCTCCCCCAGAGAGAGCTGCAATGGGGAGGAATGGGGAGGAAGCCTCTCCTCACACGAGGCCTGAATGGGTCCTTAGCCATCTATGTCTGCTCCTCATCCTGCCCTCAGGGGCCAAAGAGCACAAGCAGAATGACTCTTTCACAAGACCCTTCAGATACTGGAAGACAATTAACAAGACTCCAGAGGTTCTCCTCTCTTCTCCAAGCCAGCCCGCCCAGCTCTTTTAACCCATCCTCATATATCACAAACTCAAAGCCTGGCACAAGAGACAGTCAGCAGAGTGTTGGATGTGGAGGCAGGGAGACCCAAATTAAAATCCTGCTTCAGACACTTTAACCTCTCTTTGCCTCAGTTTCCTCATCTGTGAAATGGGAGTAACAAAAGCACTTATTTTGCAGGGTTGTTGTGAGGATCAAATAAACTAACTTAAAAAGTGCTTTGCAAACCTTAAAGCACCAGTTAATGCTAGCTTTTATCTGTTATTATTATTATTATTATTATTATAACTGTCTCCCCCCGCCTCCTGCCTATGAAAGAAATCCAGACCAAACTCCTCCACCTGGCACACCACCCCCTCCTATCAAACCTCATTTTTCATGACTCTCTGATTTGAGTCAGTCCCATATCTCACCATTACTGGAATAGGCCATACTCATCCTGTCTCCACCTGAAATGCCCTCCTACTCGATCTTATTCTCATCCCTCCCAAAGCCCTCAGAGACCTCGCGTGTGAGCTCCTGGAGTGCTTGCGTCTCATAATACCCAACTGTTCTGCTCGCCCATGTCTCAGCTCTCCAATTAGTCCCCGGTGTCTGAAGCTGCATCTCATCCTTCTTGTGTCCCTACTCCCAGCACAAGGCTGGTATGAGAACGCACTCGTATGCTCACTCAGCACTCCATATGAACGATAAACAGCCAGGATGGTCTGGGGTTCCAGTTAGGACAATTTTTAAAATAAAATAAATATCCCCTGAACTACATGACGGACTCTCTGACTCACCACCCTGAGAGCCCTCCTCCTTCATCAAACACACTCCAGGTCTGCTGATCCACCCAGCTGCCCTAACAAACTAACTATTGCCCAAGAGGATGCACATTTCAAGAGGAAACCAGAAACCACCCGAGTGATTCTGAGGCTTTCACCCTCCTCTCCGGCCACCCCACAGGCTGGCTGGAGGCGAGGCAGGGGATAAAGGGCCTTTGTCTTGAGGTTTCTCTCCCCAGGCCCCAGTGGTTGTGCTGCGTCAGCCAAGCTGGCTGTGGCGCCTGGGGCAGTGACCCTGTGGAGGGCTTCAGCACAGAGAGAAAACCCGACCCTCCACTCAGCTCCTCCCTGCAGGCCAAAAGGACGGAGCAAGAGGGTCTTCCTTCTCGAACTATTCGGTTTCTGTCACTTCTCATCTGCTCCCTGCCCTCATGCCACACATCAGAACCTCCAGAAATACAGTTCAACAGGATTAGATTTGAAAATTCTACTTTTCATTGGAAGTTGCCTTCTCCCCAAGATGTTCTTTTTCCAACCTCTTCCCTATCACCCCAACTTCTCCTTTCACTTCTCTGCCCCTCTCTACAAGGGGCAGTTAAGTGGCACAGTGGATAGGACGCTGGGCCTGGAGTAAGGAAGACCTGAGATAAAATCCTGCCTCAGACACTGACTAGCTGGGCAAGTCACTTCACCCCTGTTTGCCTCAGTTTCCTCAACTGTAAAATGGAGATGATAATAACAGCATTTACCTCTCAGGTGGTTAAGAAGATCAAATGACATATTATTTGAAAAGCACTTAGCACAGTGCCTGGAACACAGGCGCTATATAAATGCTTATTCTCTCATTTCTCTACTCACCATCCCCACCTCCAAAATAAAAAACCCAGCCGTGGGGTCTGTTTTATCGGGTTTATAGTTGCTGGTGACCATCCCCCTCCCACAATCTTAAAATTGCCTTAAAATTATTTTGTCCACACATTGACAGCTACATGTTGTCTCCTCTAACAGAAGGTAAGCTTGCAGAGGGCAGGACCAGCACAGCATCTGGCACATGGCGCTGACTGATACGTTACCTGGGGCACTTCCACGGCCGACATGGAAAAGACATGGAGGCAGAAGATCTTGGAGCCATTGTAGCCCACGACGAAGCCCTGGAGCTTCTGCTGGTGCACGGGGAAGTTGCTGGCTTTGATGTTGAGGTAGCCGCCTCCAGAGAAGCAGAGCATGTCCTCACACTGAGTGTTCCAGGCCACACTGTTAGCATTCGGCTCCTACGAGACACAGGACAATGATCGCGAAATCACATCCACACTAAGCGCTTTTCCCTAGAGAGAATGTGGCCTGCTCATTTCTCAAATATATAGGGAACTAAGCCAAATTTGTAAAAAATAAGAGCCATTCCCTAACTGATCAATGGTCAAGTGATATGAACAGGCAGTTTTCAGAAGAAGTAATCAAAGCTATCTATAGTCATATAAAAAAATGCTCTAAATCACTATTGATTAGAGAAATACACATTAAAACAACTGAGGTACTACCTCACATCTAGCAGAAATGACAAATGCTGGAGGGGATGAAGAAAAAAAGGGACACTAACGCACTGTTGGTGGAGTTGTGAATTGGTCCAACCATTCTGGAGAACGCAAGGCTATAAAACTGTACATACCCTTTGACCCAGCATTATCTCTACTAGGTCTGTATACCAAAGAGAGCAAAGAAAAAGGAAAAGGACCAATGTGTATAAAATATTTATAGCAGCTCTTTCTATGGTAGCAAAGAATCAGAAATTAAGGAGACACCCATCAACTGGGAAATGGCTGAACAAGTTATTGTATATGATTGTGATGGAGTACTATTGTGCTTTGAGAAATGATGAAGAGTTAATGATGATGATGATGATGAATTTTCAGAAAAATATGCCAAGACTTAAACGAACTGATGCAAAGTGAAGTGAGCAGAACCAGGAGAACACTGTACACAGCAATAGCAATATTAGGTGATGATCAACTGTGAAAGACTTAGCTACTCTAATCAAGACAATGACCAAAGACAATTCCAAAGGACTCCTGATAAAAAATTCTATCCACCTCCAGAGAGGGAACTAATGAATCTGAGTGCAAACTAAATTACAATTTTCTCTCTTTATTTTTCTTGCTTTTTGCTACATGGCTAATATGAAAATATGTTTTGCATGATTCACGTGTATAATTGATATCATATTGCTTGCCTTCTCAATGGGTGAGAGAGGGGCTGGAGGGAAAGAGAGAATTTGGAACTCCAAAAAAATTTTTCCTCAATACTATTTTTTTCCAACTACACGTAAAGATAGTTTTCAACATTCATTTTTGTAAAATTCTGAGTTCCAAATTTTTCTCCTTTTCTCCCTTTCCTCTCCACTCCCCAAGATAGCAAGCAATCTGATATCGTACATGTACAATCATATTAAATACATTTCCACATTAGTCATCTTGTGAAAGAAGAATCAGAACAAAAGGGAGAAACCACCAGAAAGAAAAAAACAACAACAAAAAGAGAAAATAATATGCCTCGATCTGCATTCAGACTCTATAGTTCTTTCTCTGGATGTATATAGCATTTTCCACCATGAGTCTTATGGAATTGTCTTGGATCATTGTATTGCTGAGAAGAGCTATGTCTATCATAGTTAATAATCGAACAATGTGGCTGCTACTGTGTACAATGTTCTCCTGGTTCTGTTCACTTCACTCACCATCAGTCCATATAAGTCTTTCCAAGTTTTTCTGAAGTTGGCCTGCTCATCATTTCTTACAGCACAACAGTATTTCATTACATTCATATACCACAATGTGTTCAGCCATTGCCCAATTAATGGGCATCCTCTCGATTTCCAATTCTTTGCCACCACAAAAAGAGCTGCTATAAATATTTTTGTACATGTGGGTCCTTTTCCATTTTTTATAATCTCTTTGGGATACAGGCCTAGTAATGGTATTGCTGGATCAAAGGGTATGCACATTTTTATAGCCCTTTGGGCATAGTTCCAAATTGCTCTCCAGAATGGTTGGATCAGTGGAACTCAAAACTTTAAAAAAAGAATGTTAAAAATAAATTTTTAATAAGAAAAAAAAGTTTGATAGGAAAAAAAAAGCATATGGCCTTTGTCAACATCACATCTTTCATTTCCAAATGGATATACAATTTTTAAAAATTGTCCTGCATACACAGTTGATACACTATAAAAACAGAATTAGCAAGGGATTTTTTTTTTTCAAAATTTCCTGCTTGGTTCTTGAGCCTTATGGAGACCAAAAAAAGAAATCAAAACAGTAGTCAGAGGATCTTTTATACCCAAAGGCAAGTTCTAAGATTTTACCTGATCTTTCTACCACTCCCCTGCCCCCTGACCTAGGGAATCCCTATGGGACATACAATTTCCCAAGCTGCTTGCATTCCTCAGATAAGGACTGGGGGCAGGAGTGAGGGTGAGGAAAGTAGATTGAGTACAGGGAGTAAAAGTGGGAGTGGGGGGTGGGGAGGACACTGGAATTCGGATCTACCCCTAGCTTAGAAGAAAGTCAGTGGGATAAAAGAGTTACAGCAACAGGAAGCAGCTTCTGGATTAGGAGGTCTGTTACCTATCTCCGCCCCACTACCACTATCAGCAGAATTCTGGAAAACTCCAGGGGCACAAGAAAGGACTTGTGACAGAGCAATCACCATCCTTCCTCCGCAATTTGGAAACAGGAGCACAGTCAAGTGGGAATGATCCCAGCTCTCCATGTCCCCTGCTTCACGCAAACCGGCCCTCGCTATCTGCAGAGTGAGAAAAATTGGGCAGTAGTGCTCCTAGGGGGAGGAGAGGGAAGCTGGTGAATACCTGGCCAGCCTGTCCCTCACCTCCCCTGGCACACTAATCTGCCTCCACAACAGAATCAGATGCTATGCAAACAAAGCCTGTCCCTAAGGAGTTCAATCATTTGACTGGGATTATCTTGAATACTCTCACAACATCCCTGTGAAATAAAGAAAAGAAGATTGAAAGGCCTTCAGTTCTCCGTCTGGTCGTCACTTGGACTTTGGCTGGCCCAGTGACTTGTTCCAATTTCCTACCTGAAAAAGCAGTTCTTTGGTATGAATATCATACACCAGGCAAGTGTCGTTTTCATCCACCACAGCTAACTTGTTACGGGATGCACTCATATCCAGGCACCGCACGGCTGTGGCCTGCTTGAGCAGGACGATGGCAAACAGATTGTCGACAAAAATCTTTAGGATCTGGAAAGGTTTCAATAACAAGTGTTAGTCATTGCCTTCAATGAAGCCCTAACCACAGGGAACGTCTGATAAGCTCGCTGGCACAGAGGAAATTGGCTCCTGTTATTTCGCAAGGAGCTCCAGGCACAAGGACACCTTTACCATACATAGGGAAGATACTGTATATTAACAAGGTAAAATTGGGGTTCACGGCAAAATTGTCACCCTAATGCCTCAGAATAAATGTTTTCTGTCCTGGCTGGCTAAACGCTCCATCCCATGGGGATTCTAGTCAGAAACTAACATGTGATGATGTGAATCTATTTCTCCAGTCAAAAGTGATCCTTCCCTGCTCAAAGCAGGCCCCCCCTTTAGTAGGAACCCAGTACATGTTTGTGAACTGAATGGAATTGATCCCTTTTCATGCGGAAAATCACGACAAATGATTTCTTCTGACACGGAAAGGTTCAAGTCCCCAATGACTTCCGACATGGGTTTTGGTAACTACTCACGATAAGGTTGATGTTTCTAACCTCAGAACAGATTTGGGCAGCCTCATCTATGAGACCATCTGCTTGTCTCTAATAAACACAAGCTACTCTGCCAGGGAGGCCACAACTGAGCTTTCAAGTTCTCAGACACCCCACTCAGAACATCTATATTTTGAGCAAATTTGTGCAAGATTCTCACAACACCAAGAGATTCAGCATGCAGAATACAAAGATGAGACTCAAAGGCTAACTGCCTTCAGAGAGCTTAAGATTTGGTTGTGCACGTATATTTATATATGAACATGTACGCATGCACTATTCAAGGTCATTTGGAAGGGAGGGCGCTAGGAGAGATTTCATGTTGAAAGCAGCACGTGACTTGAGTCTTAAAGAAAATGAGAGATGACAAGACGCACAGATGAGGAGGGAGGAGAGTCCATGCCTCAGGGATGTCCAGTGCAAAGGTGACAGTGCTGAGTGTGAGCAGCAGGGAGCCGGCCAGTCTGGCTGCACCGTCAAGCGTGGGAAGGGGAGGAAGGGGTAAGGGTGGGCAGGGAGATTAGGGCCAGGGCTTTAAAAGGCAGACAGGGGAGTTTATATGTGATCCTGGAGGCACCAAGGAGCACTGGCATTTACTGAGAAGGGAAGTGATGTGCTCAAAACTGCACTTCAGCAGCTCCGGTGAGGACGGACTGCAGCGGGGAGAGACTTGAGACAGAGATCAAGTAGAAGATTTCTGCAATAGTCCAGGGGACAGGCAATAAGGCCCAAACTAGGGGGATGGCTACATGACGGCAGAGAAGGACACTGATTCGAGAGAGAACTGGGAAACAGAAATGATAAGACATGGTGACTGATTAGATATATGTGGCGAGAGGAGTCTAGAATAACCCCAGGGTTGTGACCATGAGTGACTAGGAGGAGGGGAGAGAAGGGAGGGAATAAGCATTTATATAAAGCCTACTATGTGCCAGGCACTGTGACAAGTGCTTTTTACAAATATCTCATTCAATCCTCACAACAATCCTATGAGAGCTGCTGTTATTATCTCCTTTTGACAGCTGAAGAAACAGAGGCAAACAAAGGTTAAGTGACTTACCCAGGATCACACAGATAATAAGTATCTGAGGTTGGATTTAGAGTCAGGTCTAACAGGAGCCTTTCTGACTCCAAGCCCACAGTTGTATCCACTGTACCACCAACCGCCATCAGGATGGTGCTACCCTCGACAGAAACAGGGAAGGTTGGAAGAGGAGTGGATTTGGGGGGTCAGGGAAGATAATGAGCTCTATTTTGGACATTATGGGTTTGAGATGCTTCCAGGACTGTAAGTATAACCTTCACATATATAGCTTTGCAAGTCGTCTACATAGAGATGACAATTAAACTATGGGAGCCAGTGAGACCAATAAGTGACAGAGTACAGATAAAAATAATAATATTATTATTAGTACTATTATAACAGCTTACATTTACATAATATGATGTGCCAGGCACTATGCTAAGTACTTTACAATTATTATCTCATTTGATCCCCACAAAAAAAACTGCAAGGCAGGTGCTGTTTACAGAACAGGAAACTGAGGCAAAGGGGGTGAGGTGACTTGCCCCCTGTCACATAGCTAGTAAGGGTCTGAGGGCAGATGTGACTTCAGGTCTTCCTGACCCTAGGTCCAGAATGCTACCCACTGCACCACCTGTCATGTAAAAAGAGAAGAAGGTCCAGGACAGAGCCGTCCAGGGGTACAGCCACAGCTGGAGGAGCAATTTGCAGGATGAAGTAGCGTGTATACAAACTTTTTTTTTACAAAGGAGAAACTAATATTGACTAACTCCCAAATTCTAACGACTATATTCCAGGCCTGAGTCCTGCTTAGTTCCTCATCTGATCATAGCTTCTCAATGAAGTAATTCTGAATCAGAAAATTCAATCACCTATGTCATTTTTCTTTTACGGGGATTATAATCATTCTATTGGCTCAACCCATTTGCAGATAACAAAGCTGGAGGGACAGCTAACATGCTGGACAAAAGAGTCGGGATCTGAAAAGATCCTGACAGATGAGAGCATTGGGCTAAGTCTAACAAGACGAATTCAATACAGGAAAATGCAAAGTCTCCCTCTTCCCAAGTGCCTGGCACCACAGTCAGACAATAATTGGTCTGAAAGATCTGGAAGCCCTCATTCAGGTCTGGGCACCACAGTTCAAGGATGTTGATAAGCCAGAGAATATCAGAAGAGAGCAATCAGGAGGGCAGAGACTCCTAAGTCTACTAGCTGAAGGACTGGGGACTAGCCTGGGGAAGACTTAAGGGAGAGAGAAAAGCTGTGTTCCAGGATTGCTGAAGGGTGGTCAAGTGGAAAAGGGAGGAGACTGATTCTGTTTGGCCCCGAGGCAGGATCAGAAACAATGTCAAAGAGAAATGTCAAAGAAGTCAAGTCTGACCTTGTGAGGGAGGGGGCTTTCCCTCTCCACCTAGTTATGGTAAAGATTACTTTCACGTTCAGCTTGGACCAGATGGGCACTGAAGGGCATCTAAATTCTGACTGGTGCGGATTCCTACGGGCATAACTAGGTCATCATGCCCCAGCAATAGGCAGAACCTCCATTTTCTGTTTTGGTTTTTGCCCCTGGAGGGAGGATGAAGGCTCAGCTCCAGGTATATGTAGGAGCAGGGACCACAAAGCCAGCGTTCTGCTCTCGGACAACATCGATCATTAAGGCCAAGTGAGCTGTGCGGGTAGCTACGTCAATCATTTTTCAAGCGTAAGAGCTATGCTACAAGCCTTTTGTTGCAAGTTATGAGTATGACCTAAGACTCTAACTAAGATCCATTCATTTCACTCATATGAATGTGACCTAAGTCACAGTTTCTCTCTCTCTCTCCATCTCCTTCCCCCCTGCAAGGCATTAATAAAGCTCCCATTTCTGGGTGACCTTCAGTAACCTAATCCATTTCTGACTACTCCAGCTCAGTGGTTGCAATGACAATTCCCCTGGTGTGTGAATATGCCAAGAATTTGAAGTATGCTCTTCCACTGGGCTGATGATTAGGAAATGCTGTCCCTCAGGCTCCTTGGTGCACAAAGCCACACTCTTGGTTCCCTTCTGCCATGCCCCTGGAAAAGATGAGAGCTTTTAACAGCTCGCTGAAACCTACGTTGGTGTCAAGGCTATCCGAGGCTATGTAAACTAGCGTACAGACTACCAGGCACATGGATGCCCTCACCACACAAACTCAAGAGGCAAACATTCACCTGACCATTCTTCAGGCCAACTAGGAGGCCTTCTCTTCCAGGCGGGCCTCCAATCACCTTGATGTAACGAATAAGGGACTCCATCTGCCACTCCCTCTCTTTTACACCTCCAAAAGACAAGCACTGCAACCTTTTCTCCTAGAAACCAAACATTATTCACAGGGACATTTAACAAAACAGATACTGCTGGTCCTAACCAAGGAAGTTAGCCTATGACCAGAGGCATCCCTAAGTCTCCCATAAAGCTCTGGATTTTAAAGAAATATTGCAACAGAAATATTTCATCCTGTAGTAATAATTTCTGACTTACGAAAGATTTTCTCCATTTTATTCCAATTGAACCCAAACCCAACTCTACTGTTAGGAATCTAGGCATTCCTCCTTCCAAAGCATCCCCAAATGTCACTTAACATTTGGTCCAAAAATGACCAAAAATTTGGTCAAAAAAAAAAAAAAGTCACTTTTTGGTCAACAGCTGTGAGCTATGACCATTCGCTAGGAAGCAAGAGAATTCTTTCCTTGAATACCTAATGGGCATTAATTAAGCTTTAATTGTCATTTTTAGGTTGTATACACACACACACACACACAAACATGTGCACACGCACGTGCAAAAAATCCATGTGGAAATACAAATTAACCTTAATTTCTTGTGTTACTAATTCATATTCTTACAGTTATATGTCAAATCCCATTAAAACAAAATTTTCTGCATTACAAAAAGATCTTCAGGTCCCAATCACCATCTTGCTTATTTCAAGCAGTATCTGATGTGAAGATTCTCTGGAAATTGAAAAGTTTTAACCAATAGCACCCACTTAAAAACCCTGAGCTGAAATCAGACCCTTGGGAGAAACCTAGAATAGACACATGGATCAAAAACATTATTCACTGGGGATGGATACACACACACACACACACACACACACACACACACACACACACCCCCACCACCACACACACACACACACACACACACACACACACACACACACACACACCCACCACCAGACCTGGCAGAGGATGATGTGATCTGAGCACACCACCAATAGGTTACACTCAAATTTCTTGACGATCTTCTCCTTAACGCGATAATGCATGTCTGAGGAGTCATCAGAATATAACTCGTAGATTAGGATCCTTTCTGGCAGCTGGATAGCCAGCCGGTTTTTGTAGATGGCGATTTTCTTCACAAGCTCTTTGCACTTGATCCGAACTGTCAAGAAAGAAAAAAGGAGTCTGGTGTCGCGCTTCTTTCTCTCTGAGGCCGCTGGAGGTAACGCAGAAGGCAGGGAAATCTCTCTGCCTGCATGCCACAGGCCATGACAATGGGGCCTTCTAGGCTAGTTGGCTATGGTAAGTTGTTAGTGGCAGATGATAAGAGATTGAGCATTGTGTGCTGGGCAGTCAGGGAAGGGGAGACTGCCTGAGGGGCCAGACCAGACTCCCATGGTTCTGTAGCTCCCAACAACTTTGTTTCTAGGTATGACTGACTAACTGTTACCCACAAAGAGATGCACACTTAGCACTCCAGGACAACTCCAGAACTCTTACGCTGGAGAGTACGTCACAGTGCACAAAGAGCTCAGCTCTCATTGGAGCTTCACCACCTTGTAAGGTCAGCAGCCTAATCGTGGCCATCTCCATTGGGCAGGTGAGGAGACTGGAGCTCATGGTGGGAAATGACTTGCCCTGAGTCACAAGACCAGAAAGCGGCAAAACTGGATCTCAAACTCTGGCCTACCAGGCGACCTCTCCACTGAGTGGGTATGGACTATACCTGCTGGTCTACACTAGTCAAAACATCCAAGCGTAAGTCTACTCAAAACACCTCGACACTTTGGGATCAGTCTTAAACCCCTCATCATACCCACAGCAGGCCCCAAAGACAACTGTTTCTGGGCAGCCTCCTAACAAAACCACCATCTACTAGAGTATGGAAATACTCTTGAAATCCTGAAAGAGACTGACCTCTAGTGGAAAGGGTGCAAGACTGCAGGCTGCCCATTCTGAAGGCTGCACCATCAGCACCATCTCTTCCACATCTTTCCAATGAAGAGATACGGGCACTGAATGTCAAGTCTCCTGACCTGACTACAGTTTTCTCCAGCAAACTTTCCTTCTTGGGTGTGTCAATCCACATGCGTTTTATCCACATGGTTTCTCCTACCTTTCTGCTCTGTGATCAGGTGCTGGACAATCACATCAGTCATGCTGTCCCTATAGGCATAACGATCCTTATAGAGCCCATGAACTGTGCTAAAAATAAGTTGATAGAAGGAAATTGTTCCATCCTGGCAGCCAATCACCTAAAAAGAAGGAAAGATGAGAATTCTAAGATCCCTGTATGTTAAGGGTCTGGTCTACTATTCTCTGCACAGAGTCTTCAAGTATTATCTATTATAATCACTTGATTGCATTAACATAGATGGAAGCAAATATATATACATATTTATTCAATATCTACTTGAGGGTGGAGCCCTATAGAATAAATTTCCCTTCTTACCACATAATTGGAATCCGGTTTAACTTTACACGTCCACACCCAGGAATTCTGATCCCCTATGGTCCCAAGACGCACTCCATCTTTGGTGAAGAGAGAGACTTGTTTGTCTGAACCTCCAAGCAAAATATATTCTCCTTTGGTAAAATAGCTAATGCAGCAAGGGTCAAAGTTCAGCGACCTATCCTTCCCAACCTAAAGGGAAAAAAAATCACAGGCAAAAAAAAAGACTATTTCTTAAATCACAATCTCCATGTGACATGGCACAAAAGGAAGAACAAATTTATATAGTACTTGAAGGTTTACAAAGCACTTCCATTAAAAACCCTGTGAGGTATATAGGGAGCACAAGCACTATTGTCCTCACTTCACAAATAAGGAAACTGAGCTAAAGTGATGTGACCCCATCATATAGAGAGTAAGGATCAAAGCCAGGTCTTTGGGATTTAAGTCCTTCTACTGATTTCAAGTCTAGCCTGCTTTCCAACACATCATTCCCAAGAACTTCAAGTATTTGTTGAAGGTTTCCCCTCCTTAAAATACTCATTTCTCTCCTCCACATATCCAAATTCTAATTTCCTTCAGTCCTCCTCATCCATGGGTGTTCTCTGATCTATTCAGTAAAAAATAATCTCCCAAGCAAGGAATAGTTTGCCTATCAGAACTATGGAGCACAGAAGAATTCATGACCAAACAGGAGACAGAGAGCATTACAAAAAGCAAAAGGGATAATTCTGATTACATTATATTGAAAAGTTTTTGTACAAACAAAGCCAAAGCAACTAAGATTAGAAAGAAGATAGAAAATTGGGAAAGAATTTTTACAACCAGTCTCTCTGATAAGGGCCTCATTTCTAAAATATATAGATAATTAAGTCAAATTTATAAGAATGCAAGTCATTCCCCAATTGATAAATGGTCAAAGGATATGAAAAGGCAGTTCTCAGATGAAGAAATGAAAGCCATCTATAGTCATATGAAAAAATGCTCTAAATCACTCTTGATTAGAGAAATGCAAATCAAAACAACTTTGAGGTACCACATCACACCTATCAGAATGGCCAACATGAGAAAACGGGAAAATGATAAATGTTGGAGAAAATGTGGGAAAACTGGAACTCTAATGCATTGTTGGTGGAGTTGTGAAATGATCCAACCATTTTGGAGAGCAATTTGGAACTATGCCCAAAGGACTATAAAAATGTGCATACCCTTTGACCCAGGAATAGCACTTCTAGGGCTATATCCCAAAGAGATCATACAAATGGGAAAAGGACCCACATGTACAAAAATATTCATAGCAGTTCTTTTTGTGGGGGCAAAGAATTGGAAATTGAGGGGATGCACATCAATTGGGGAATGGCTGAGCAAGCTGTGGAATATGAATGTGATGGAATACTATTGTGCTACAAGAAATGATAAACAAGAAATGAACCTGGAAAGACTTGTATGGTCTGATGCTGAGTGAAATGAGCAGAACCAAGAGAACATTGTACACAATAACAGCCACGTTGTGTGATGACTAATAGTGATAAACTTAACCCTTCCCAGCAATACAAGGATCTAAGACATCTCCAAAGATCTCATGATGGAAAATGCTATCCACATTCAGAGACAGAACTATGGAGTTTGAATGCAGATCGAAGCATACTATTTGCTATTTTTTTTCTTCCGTTGTGTTTTGTTTTCTCTTTCTTGTGGTTTCTCCTATTGGTTCTAATTTTTACTTACAACATCACTAATGTGAACATATGTTTAATAAGAATGTATATATATGTATATATATATATATATATATAGAGAGAGAGAGAGAGAGAGAGAGAGAGAGAGAGAGAGAGCCTATATCAGATTGTGAGCTGTCTTGGTGGGGAGGAGGGGGGAGAAAAATTTTAAAGTCAAAAGCATATGGAAATGATTGTTGATAAATCAAAATAAATTTAAAAAAAAATGATCTCCCAGAAGTGCAGGTCTGACTCCTTCCCCAGTAGCCAGTCAGGAGATTCCCATGGCTCCCAAGCATCTCCAAGAACAAACATGAAACTCCTCTTTGGCTTTCAAAGCCCTTCTTGGCCTGGCCCCCTCTGACCTCTCCATCTTTACTCTCCACCACAACCCTACAATTCAGGCTCACTGGCGTACTTCCCATTCCTTGTGTCCAGCACTTCATGGAGGCCTGCCTGCACACTGGTACTCTCTCCTTGCCTTTGCCTCTTAGCTCCCTGCCTTCCTTGAAGACTCAATCCAAATCCCACCTTCTGCAGGAGGCGTTCCTGAGCCCCCTCAGTTACTAATGTCTTTGCTTGGAGAGTACCCTCTATTTATCTATATATATCTTGTACATATAATTTTTGCATGTTATCTCCCCACCCCATTAGAACATGAGCCCCCTGCTGGTATTTTTGCCTGTCTTTGCATGCCAATGCTTACCTCAGTGCCTGCTCCACAGTAAAGGCTTCATAAATGCTTGTTGACTGACTGACCTCCCCCTTCCTCTGAATATCTATAGTACTTACAATTCATAACACTTCTGGAGCAATCATATGCTCCTCACATTACGACTTAAATGTTTCACACGTGTACACCTTCTTTCTCCAAACACACTGCAAACTCCTCAAGGAGAGGGGCTATTCCTTCCTTCCTCCGTGTCTAGCACATTGGTTTGCTCATAAAAGACACTCAAAAAAACACCTCTTTGGTGGAGCCAGGAAAACCTAGCACTTGTGGAAATAAGACCAAAAGGAAGGCATGGCCTGATGAACAGGAGACTCCACCTGCCCCTGCTCTCTCAGTCAGACTAAGAAATGAGAACTCAAGAAACAAAAAGAGACAAGAAAACCACCACAAAGGAGGAGGATTTGGAGTAGGAAGCCTTCCAGTAGGAAGGAAAGGTGCTCACTCAGACCCACAAAGGAGCTGGCCTGACTTGTCAAGTTCTACCACGCCTTGGCACAATGCTCTGAACTCACACAGTGTGTGATGAATGAAGAACCAGGTGGGTCAACGTTCAGCCAGAGTTAGAACCCCAAAAGCAAACATCTCCGAGGGAGAGAACGTAGCACTGATGTGAGGAGAACAGCTAGATTTCCTGTGGATCCGACACCAACCTGTTTGCCACTCAGCTGGTAGAAGGAGAGTTTCTGCCCCCAGTCAGCCACAGCCAGGATGTCATTATGTTCATCTCTAATCAACAAAAGACAAAAAGGGTCATGCGGGGCGATGGCCTGTTGATGCATGTATTCCTATGGGATTCAGAAACACCAGGAAGGAGAAGATACAGTTGCTGGCTGCAAGGGGCCAAACACTGCACAATTCTACAGGAACCAAAGGCTGCTGCTATAGAGCACAGTACATCAATCAGTCTAATGTAGTAAAGATGAGGCAAGGTTAGTACTCCCCCCGGGAACCATTGTTTAATTGAATATCCTTTACCCGGGGCTCCCTTTGTCGGGTCCTACCACAGTCAGAGCCAGTGTAGCCTGGGGATAAAAGGGTATAACCAAGGATTTTCTCAGGGAACATAGTTTATGGAATGCAGGATTTCAAAGCACTACAGACCTAGTAACTTTATTTTCAAAAAACCTAGGACCTTTATATTTCTCCTTAAATTCAGTAACTTTTTGGGGAAGGTGGTAAAACAAGGAGCTAGGAAGTAGGTCTTCTGTAAACAAGGAAGAGTGGGAAAATCCAGGCCATCTATTTTTTAATCAACAGAAGTTTTCCCAATTCTTCCTCTCCTTCTTAACAGAGTAAGGATTAAAATCTGAAACTTAGATGATTCTCTCATTGCATTTTAACCACAGATAGATCGCTAGCTAGAGCTAACAGAAGGGTAATTAGGCCCTTTGAAGATGTAATATTATTTCAGAAATTGAACCTCATCAGGGACAAATTAATAAAAGTCATTTTACACTTTCAGGAAAAAATCATTTGCAGTAAGTAGGCCCAACATACGGATCCCCTTAAGAATACCTAGAGTAGCCCTGGAGAGCTGAAACCACCTCTGGATGGGGAGGAGAAAGCACTGGCCTAAAAGACCAGAGGCCCACGAGTACAACAGACTACAAAAGGACAACGGCATCAATGGAGGAGACGGCAGTTCTGGGAAAGCCAGAGGGCTGCGTCATGACTAGAAAAGTAACACGGGCTGAGCTGTGCGCTAGTCTAGCTTCTCTCTGCTATCGCCACCTGGAGGGCGCCTTTCCACTGGCACTCTATAAATAATCCCAAAGGCACCATAATTGGCCAGGTGGCGGCTACTAAACTCATGGGCGTTGGGGCAGCTAGGTGGCATAGTGGGTAGAGCTCTGGCCTTGGAGTCAGGAGGACCTGAGTTCAAATCTGGCTTCAGACACTTGACACTTACTAGCTGTGTGACCCTGGGCAAGTCACTTAACCCAACTGCCTCACCAAAAAAAAAAAAAAAAAAAAAAATCATGGGCCCGGTGCTGAGAAGAAAATAATCAGCCCATTTTACAGAACTGGATGTGCATTTCTAAACCTATGTGATGGCAAACATCAGGCAGAGGACAAGGGAATGTTATCTTTGGTTTCTGCAGAGGTAAACTGATACATAAGGAACATTCACTGATTTGTTTGTGGTCTATGTGGGCAAAAGCCTGAATAGGAGGCAAGTGCCCCAATACCCAACAGACCACCTTGGGAGAGGCTGGCACAATGTCAGGGGTCTACCCCTCACTAAATCATTGTTTCCCATTAAATGTAGTGACTGTGTTGCATAACCAAGTATCCTGGGTTCTCACGATTATCCTAATTTATTCTTAGTCCTTTCTTGTGAGAGATGGTAGGGTGAAGCCCATAAATGAAAGGATTTTCTGGGGGAATGTGGTTGATGGAATGCAGAATTTCAAAAAATTACAGAGCCAGTACTGCTATTTTTAAAAGACCAAGGACCTTTATTTTTCACGGAGATGGTGAGAGATGGCAGGATGGCTGGGAGGGTGTGTGTGCTATTTGTGCCACACGGCACCTCCCAGAGACACAGGAGCTTCAAAGCATCACCACTAACTCTGGCGCCCTCCTAGTAAAGGGACTTGCAGACAGTCACATCTCCCATTGAGGCCTGAACTCTCATTATGGAGGGGCTAACTTTAGCTCTCCTCAGAACACACTCACGAGTTGTCGTCCCTGGGACTGTCCTCTTCTTCCTCAGGTTCCTCCTCCTCTGCCTCACTACCCTGACTACTGTACTCGGCTGACTTCAAAGTGGAAGGGATTTCCTGAAAATATCTGTTGACAATGACCTCCTCGGCTTCCTCATTTTCTCTGTTCATCCAGAAACTCTCCCGTTGGCTGTAGACAGTAATTGTTCATTCACAATCACATTAGCTAGAACCACACTAAAGCTATAAATTCAGAGTGTGTAATGGGGAGATAGAGCTACACCCAAGAAGAATGTGGGCATCAGGTACACTGAGTATCCTGTTTTTCATGAATTAAAAATGATACACTGAAGCCACAAAGACATCTGTGACCACAAAATCAAACAGCAGGATCTCTGAGATGGGCACCACAGCCAGAGAGGGAAACATATGTCATACAAAATGGCTCAGGAGGCAACAGGAAGCTCTGGGTGCACCAGCCAAAGGACTCATATCGGCATCCATTTCAAAAAACCACTGAGCTGAAAAATAGCAAAGCGATGAACTGAGAAAAGTTGGGTGTCTTTCAGTTAACCTTCAAGGGGCCCTGTGGGGTTTGGGGCTGACACGGTAATGCTATTTGCAAAAATCTATATAAAAAGAAACATAAAGACACCCCATCATATTCACCATCTTCAAAAGTGTGCTGGGTGGAAGGGAAGTGCCCTCTGTGGATTGAGGTGTTCAATGCCCCAAATCAGGTAGGGCTAATAAAACATTCCATGCAGTGAGAGATTTTCAAGGAAACCACTTGATAAGATTCCATTGCTGTGAGAACTTCTACTTCTCAACAAATGGAAGCTAAAGAGCTGGATGAAGAGTGACTTTTTTTGTATCCCCAGTGCTTAGCAACAGTGCCTAGCACACAGTAGGAGCTTAACAAATGATTATTCATTGATTGATTTGATCTTGGGTAGCCAAGAATTTATTTCTTTATCACTACATGGGTCTGCGCCTGGGAAAGACCAGTGGTTTGCCTTGGCCTGGAGTGAAGCACTAACAGGAGGGGGAAGGAGAAAAAACTTAAAACATATCTGCATTATTAACAACTGAATGAGCTAAAGAAAAGTGAAAAGGTAGGGAATTAACTCAATGACAATGGGAAAGGATTCAGATCTGGATTATTCACATAAAAAAAAAATCTATTTCAAACTGGCTGAGAAAAATGGCTTAACCTTTAGACTTGTTTGACCTGTGGGCCTACTCTAGATCCCTGAAAAAAAGAGTGAAAGCACTATTTCCATCAAGCCCATTTCAGAATTAAACCAGCTGGTAAGCCTGGTGAAGGCTCTGTGAGAAGGGCTAAGGTCCCTGGAAGAAGGCAACAAGGAGCAGCCCTTCTAAGAAGTCTTCTCATAAAAGTCATTATTTCCCTGAAAAAAAGACAGCAGATCCTGGTACCTGGAAGGGTTCCAGCAGATGGACCAGACTGGAGACAGCGCTCCTCCTGGCCGCTCAATCTTCACCTTCTCCTCTCCGTTTTTATTGCGGATGCTGATGATGCCATTGAACATGCCCAGAGCGAGGTACTGACCATCATTGGTCCAGCTGCTCACAGAGCCACCAAAGAACGAATGACCAAGAAGACAAAGAGAAGACGACGTGGGGTGAGAAGTGACACCCTGACAGGACTCTCCTGAAGCAGCTTTGAAGGACTCCAGGGCTTTCATCAATCTAAAGGCCAACTCGGATTCTTGGAGGGGTGAGAATGAACCTGCTGTGCGCCTCCTGGCAGAGGGTGGTGACGCAGATGAAGAGGAACATTTTTGGCCATGGAGGAACGAACCTCTCTACTACCCTTCTTTCCATGAGGATAACAGAGAAAGCCCAGGGATGCCTGAGGTGGAACCTTCCTGGCCCCGGGCTCACCCTCCCCTTCCTCACCCCCAAACCACCCCCCCCCTTTCCTGGACACTCACCTGCAACAGGTAATTTTACTGCTTGATTTATGTTTAGAGACAGACTTCTGCTCAGGAGACCACAAGCCTTGGGGAGAGGGTGGGAGGAGGGAAAGACAAAAATAAAAAATAAAGCTCAGCTGAATTACAAACAACGACTACAGGAAAATCAACTGTGACATGAACGAGGGCCACAAAATAAGCTGGCTGTTGGTGCTCAACAGATTTCAAGAACCATCATACTGTAAACTCTTAGCTGGGAGGGCCCTTACAAGGTAGCTTGTCCCATCCTCTCTTTTTCAGAGGAGAAAATGGAGGCCCAGAGAGGAGGCGTGACTGGGCCCAGGCCATCCACGTCACTCTTACTCCCAGCTCTGAGGTTCTCTCAATGCCATTATGCTCAAACGCCGTCAGGGAGCTCTGGCTAGAGGAGACACCTTTTGTTTTCAAAGTAATCAAACCCATTTTGTGAAACCTCAGGTTTCTATGTGGCTCCCATATGTAATAAAAACTAACTCTAATGTTTCAAAATAAATAATTTCTTGATTTTCTATTCTGTACACAATCCAGAGCAAAATCGCTTTCTCCTGATTCTGAGCCTGTCTCTGTAAGCTGATTTGTGTTCAGGAAATAGAAATGAATTCTACTACCAGCCTGGGCCAAACAAAATCAGGAAGATAAATCTAGTACAAAAATACATTTCTACACTGCAATCCCAGGTCTTCAGAAAACTGCTTCTGTACTGTCTACTCCCTTAGATTATCTATGCCTTGACTCCCTTGTCCTTAGCCTTCCTAACACCACCTGGACTTATAAAGTGACTTACAGCTTTTAAGTGACTTCAGCTAGAGTCTCTCATTTGGTTCCAAGTACAACCCCATGGGGTCAGCCAGGTAGGTATGACCCTATTTTTCAGAGAAGGAAACAGAAGCTTAGCATGATTAAATGGTTTGTCTAAGGTCGCTCTGAGACCCAGGTCTTCTGTCTTCCTCCTGGTCCAGGGAAGGCCTAAGTGCTCAATCTCAAAACTTACCATAGATACTTTACTTTGACCTTGGGCAAGTCACTTAACTTTTCTCAGCCTCAGTTTCCTCAGCTGTAAAATGAGGGCAATAATAGCACCTACCTCCCAGGGTTGTTGTGAAGATCAGATGAAGTAATATGTTATGTGCTTTGCAAACCTTAAAGCGCTATGTAACTTATTATCACTGTTGGGATACATTGCCTTCAGTGGAGACAACTCTTCAGTTGACTGCACTAAAAAGCAGATGCCTCCTATGATGGAGATACAACAAATGATATGTGCCCTTGCTTTGTGCTCCATCAACCCCTCTGGGCACCATACTTGTTTACTTTTCCCTTCTCCATGGCCCCCAGTCTTCTTCTTCTTCTTTATTTTTTTTTTTTTAGGCAATTGGGGTTAAGTGACTTGCCCAGGGTCACACAGCTAGTAAGTGTCAAGTGTTTAGTCTGAGGCCGGATTTGAACTCAGATACTCCTGACTTCAGGGCCGGTGCTCTATCCACTGCACCACCTAGCTGCCCCTACCCCTAGTCTTCTTATAAGAGCCACCCTCTCTCAAGAATCCTTCCTATTGGAGGGGGGAGGAGGAAGAAAGTGAGATAATTTGGAGCTCGAAAGTTTTAAAAATGTTAAAAATTGGTTTTACCTGTAATTGGGAAAAAATAAAATATTATTAAAGTTTAAAAAAAAAAGAATCCTTCCTATTTTCAACACATTTTTAAAAGACCCTTTTTCCCCACAATGTTTGGCCGTCTCAGAAATGACGTCATAGTGGAGAAGTAGATCCAACCCCTCCCTACCGTTCTTGGATTTGGGGATTTTAAGCCCACTCCTGATTCACAGTGGTGCAGTCATTCAAGGTCAGAAGTTTGGGAAATCAAACCTACCAAAGTCACTGGAGGAACAAGATGCCAGCTGGTGGGTAACAGGGTTGTAGGAGACACACTGTATGGAATCGTTGTGTCTGGAAGAAAACACACAGACACACAGACACACACACACACATACATATACACGTCATATTTCAATGGTTCCAGCTGATGAGTTCTCAAAGCAAGACCATCATGCTAGAGCATGCCTGAGGGTTCTTCTGAACCTGACCCATACAGAGACAGCCTCAAAGTTAGCTTCCCCAAGTTAGCTTCTGGGGTCTGAACAAGCGTCTGCTGCCTGTGCAGATGTTGAATAGGATGAACGTGTACAAAGAGAGACTGCCTACCAAATTCTAATTACAGGATAAGCACACGAATGATGAATGTGTCTGAAAACTGAGGATGAGTAACAGGGAGGCCATGCTGGGCATGAATGGTATCTCACCTCTCTTTCTACTCTTTTTCCCTTTGGACATTTCATCTCTCTCAGAGTATGGGAATGTCATCCCCTCCCCCCCACACACACACTTAGAAATTCACTTCAGAGGTCTAACCTTCACAGTAAAAGAGTTCTGCATGAAAGATTTAAAGGTATCTTGCTACAATCATTCAAAAACGAAGTCAAATTAATGAAAAAAAAAGATTACGTACGTGTACTTCAGAATACCTTCCAGTTTTGCTGTCCAGATGATAACACTTTTGTCAGCTGATCCAGAAGCAAAACGCTTGCCTAAAATTTTTTCAAAAAGAAAACCTTCCATGTTAACTCCCATTTGTTTTAAACAACCACCTCAAAGTACTAAAATAAGTTTAAATTCTGGGCTCTTGAGCAAAAGTGTCAGAAAGGGTCCCTTTCCTCTACCTGCCAAATACAAAGACCACTAGAAAATGGTCTCCCCTTTGTGCAGGGCCTGTGTAGGCTGCACTGATCACAACAACAAACCCTGACCAAGGGGAAAGCACTCTGAGAAGACCCCGAGGAAGGGCCCACACTCACAGTGCAGCCAAGGTGGTCGCCTCACCCTCCCCTACCGGGATCAGATGGAACCCTCCCTCCAAACCTTTCCTTGGACTATCCCCATTCTGTGGAATGCTCTCAAGCCTTTCTCCTGCCCTACAAGCACCAACACAAGGCCCACCTCCTCCAATAAAGTCTTCCTCTATCACTTCTAGCTTACCCTGACCTCACCTCCTGCTTGACTCTTAAGACATTTATTGTCCCTGCTCCTCAATTCAAGAGCAAATATTTATGAAGCAGCTACTATGTGCCACACACAAACTAGAAAAGTGAAAAAGTCACAATTCCTGCCCACAAGGAGCTTAGACTCTCCTAGTGAGGACACAAGAAATGCAAATTAGCAGAAGGCAGAATATGATGGACTCAACAAAGTAATGGGGAAAATGTGAGGAAGGAAAGGACGCTTCCAGTTGGGAGGTGGAAAGGCGAGGTCTGCGAACAGCTCCTACCTTAATTTACCTAGAACACAGCAAGTATAAAGGTGATCATTGCTACTGGAAGAAATGAACTGGCTCAATATCGACATTCTCATTATAACTAAAAGACTCCGAGCTGGGAGTTGCTCCTTCGGGGCAGTTAAATAGAGGCCCTGGCAGCTGGTGTCATCAGGCAGGCAAAGCTATCTTGGTCCAGAAGAATGTGTCTAGCTTACTGAGGGCAGGATCTGTTTAATTCTGTCTCTATGGGCCCGGTACCTACCACAGTGCCTGGCACCTGAGAGGTGCTTAATAAGTAGTTGTTGAATTTTGGTGAAAGGCACAAGAAACACCATTTAACAGAATATGTCATACTTTGCAGTATTCAAGATGCCAGGGAAGATCATTGAAATCTACGTACAAATCTATCACAAAGGATGGAGAGAAAGAGGTCATCTATAAAGTGGACAGACGGCTGGACTTGGAGTCAGAAAGACAAGAGTTAAAATCCTGTCTCTGCCACTTACTAGCTGGGTGCCTCTGGGCACAAGAGGTCCCTAACCTGTCCATCCTCTTTGCTTCTTCGGGAGCAGTAACAGAATGGTGGAAAAGGGAGTAGACAGCGCTATGAATGTTACGGTTTCTGGACTGGCTATAGACGTTGGTTTAACAATTAGTACTACAAACATGAGATTCTTGTTCGATGACGAATAAATGTACATGCTTCTAGAGGAACTGAAACATTTCGGTACAGACATTCTTACTATAAATAAAGCCAGAATATAGAAGCAAGCTGCAGTTAAGTACAAGGACAGGCCTCAGGTTCTCCTTCAAGAAGCAGATTAAGGAGCGGATTAACTGATGTAATTAAACAAGTCCCCAAAGCCAACGAGAAACAATTATGTGGGATACTGCATCATCTCTCCCAGAAAATCAATCAGATAGTGAACAAAGATGTATGAATCACCAACTGTGCGCTAGGCATTGTACCACAGATGCAAAGACCAAAGCAAAACAGTCCCTGCCTTCAAGAAGCTTACCTACTAACTGGAGAAACAACATGCCCACATACAGGCATAAGCATAACAGAAACACAGTAACCTTGGGTGGGGGAGGCCCTAGATGCTGGGGAGACCAGAGAAAGCATCATGCAAAAGGTAGCTCTTGGGTGAGTCTTGAAGGAAGCCAGGGATGCCCAGAGGCAGAGGGGGAAACGAGAGTATTCCAGGCATGGAAAAAGTGAAGGGAAAGATGGGAAACGGAGGGGCACATGTGAGGGACAGCAAGAAAGGTTACTGTGCAAAATGCAGGATGAGCACAAGCTAAAAGCCACCAGAATATCAAGTATCCTGGCGGGCCTTTCCAGATCCGCCTCACTGTCTGTACTCTCTCCCTCAAATTACCTTGTTCACTTCAGTTGTTTAGGCCCCCAGAAAAGGTGTGCTCCTTAGTAAGAGGAAGCACTAGTGTTTATTTATAGAGCGCCTACTGTGTGCCAGGTACTGGGCTCAGTGCTTTACAATTATCATTTCAATGGATCCTCACAACAATCCTGGCAGGTCAGTGCTGTTATCATCTTCATTTTATAGATAATAACACTAATAGGTGCTAGCACTGAGGCAGACAGAAGTTAAATGACTTGCCCGGAGTCACATTGCTGGTGAGTGTCTGAGGCTGGATTTGAACTCAGTTTTCCTGACTCCAAGCCCAGCACTCTGTGTATGATGGCGCCCCCTAGCTGCCTCAAAACAGCCAACGGTTTTCACTTCTGTCTGGATCCCCTGCACCAGGCATGTGGTTCCTTCCACATCATCTTACTACTTTGCCCACAGTAGGCCCTTAATGAAAACTTGCTGAACTGGATTAGATTGAGCCGGTGGCAGAGGACACTGAGGCAACCAAGATCTTTATGATCTTATAAACCAAGTCAAGAGACAGGCTGACATTCAGCAACTTCAGTGTGAAGATGGACCTGGGAAAACAGATCGGAGAATTGGTTCATGGTAAGAAACAAATGAAATCACAGCCTGTAGACCACTCGGGAGCCCTGTGTTTGCTTATACACCATGGGGAAAGTTGGGAGAGATTCTAAATGTCGGCAGCACTTAATATCACAAAAATGAAAATGACTAAAACTTAAAAAGTCAGGAAAGGACTGGTTTGCTTCATGGGAGTTGGTTCTGAATCAGCTGCCTTTGTGATGTGAGAACAAAGGTCAAGTTCAACATCAAACTAGGGAAATAAAAGAGATGAAAGGATCTCCTGGGCAATTCAACAGCTCCAACATGACCTAAAAATCCGTTTCCCATTTTTTTAGTAAGGATGCTAATTATCACCATTTCAAAAGTCACTACAATAGGAAAGCTAATGTCTGCCAGCCAATACTTGATCTCCTTCTTATTGGACAGATGGAGTGCCTTGGGCAAACATTCCTTCGGAACACAGACTCATTTTCAGAACATTACAGAGGAAGATGGAAGAGGATGATAAGTAGTAAAGGAGGTCTGGACAGGGCCCATAAGGAGCACCCCAGTTCTGGGTGGGCTCAAGAAGGAAGCGGAAACGGCATTTTTAAAATGAAGTCAGGAAGAGACTGGGCTGGGTTAAGCACTCAGAGAAGACCCACTAGAGACAACACGATGTTGAGGGCACTGAGGAATCCATTATCAAAATCTCCGAAAGGGGGGACAATACTGAATGGTGGAGGGAAAATCATGGAATTGTTATCCAAGAAAGACGGTTTTACAGATCCAGTGAAGCACAAGAAACAGACCGCTTTACAGAGCATTGTGTGATGATGATCTTTTTTCCTAAAACACTGCCTTTGCTAAATGCTGAGGGTGCCCCGGGAGCATCTCAGAAGGGGTGTGAACAGAAGCCAGCTGCCCCAGGGAGCTGGCAGGAGGCCAGTGAACCCCAGGGGCCCCTTACCATCCTTGGCGTAGGCCACACAATACACAGTGTCTTTGTGCCCTTTCAGCGGCTGAATCAAGGTCCCATCAGAAGTGTCATAAACCTAGAGAAGAAGAAGACAAGTCAGCCGCTTGTAAAATGCAGGGCTCCATGAGCAACAGCAACAGACATTTCTTGCGGATCCCCCAGGGAGCCGATGCTGTGTCAGGGGAAGACTTAAAACACTCTCTGCCCTCGAGGAGCTCACAGTCTGTCAGGGAATTCTCCCAGCTGTGCCAGAAGCAGTCCTGAAGCACCACAGCGGCCAGAGAGCACTCCCAACACTCGGTCTTCTGAAACAACACCCAATGCTGTGGTGCTGGTGGACAACGAGGAATGAGCAGAAGGAGCTGATGAAGGTCGCCGAGCAAATGGCAGTAATTTGGGCTCTCCAGATTCTGTTGACTTGAGCAATACCATGAGCAACAGAAAACCTGGAGTCTAAACCTGGGCTAGTTATTAAGCAAAAACTCTACTTCTCCCCTCAGATGTAAGATAAGAAATTACACTGTAGGACTCATAACCTAAGACATGTTAATAAAATTTATAAATCTCACTTCACAGTTTCTAAAGTGCTCCCAATAGAGATTATCTCCTATAACCCTCATAAACACCCTGAGATAAGCAGTCAGGTGTCTTCAGGCACCAAAGCTCAGAGGTGAAGCGATTTAACCCAGGGCACACAGCCAGGAGTCCCGCAGGTAAGATTCAAAGACTGGACCGATGACGCCCAGTCCCGTCCTCTTTTCATGCCAGCTACCTCTCATCAGCATGCTGGTTTACATATGCCACGGGTACCACGTAGCATCTGTGAAACGGGACAGGGCAGGAGGAGAGGAGACATTTTGTAGGGGAATCGCCTGTCCAGGCTTAGGGTGATTCTAAATTGTTCCTGTTTCTAAAGGTCCACATAAACAATTTCATTTTACTTTGACACGTCAGGCGTCTCTGATGTCATGATGGTCACAACCCAATCACAGCATCCTGAGGACAGTCTCCCACCTTGCCCACCTCGCACGGAGGCGGAAGCTTAATTCATGTTTGTTGAAATGAACTAACCAACCACAGAGAGGTCAGGTTTGGAGGGAAACCCCACCCCCAGAAAAAAAGTGTGAGAGTGCTCCAGAGGACCCATTAATGAACATCAAAGTGTGAAGTGGGACGTGGTCAAAGTGTCATTTGGTTTCCCGGGGTCCTTTTTCGTCTCCTCTCTATTCTTTGTGCAAGAAGCGGCTCTCTGGGAAGCAGAGAAGGCAGAGATACAAGAGGAAATGGAGGGGATGTAAAAAAAACCCATCAATGACAACCCACTTTTTAAAAATGAAACATGAAAGAAATTGGTATTGTTTAGCCTGGGGAAGGAAAGAAAGGGAACAACTGATTTAACCGTAGTTTCTAATGACATGTAGTAATTAGACAGAACTTAGTCACACCATTTCCAGGGAAAGCTGAACAAGAGGAAAGAGACAAACTCTGTTTTTAAGGTGGGGGGTGAGGTGCAGGCCGGGGTGAAGTATCATATGAAAGTTTTAGGTTCGACGTAGAGTTCTCCAAAAATGAATTTTACTCCAGAAGAAGCGGGTGAGCTTCGAAATGCATCGAACGACTGCAGCCGTTCTGACCCTCCCAGAACGAGTGGACGCAATCGTGGCCGAGAGCGGTCACACGGATGGCGTGCACTCTCAAAGCCCCTTCCTGCCCTGCTTCTTTAATTCCGCCCAGAGAAAAGAAAACATTAGCTGCTGCCAGCGCCGGCTCATGCGGAGCCTTGATTAGCTATTCTCTATTGACGCCTGGTTATCTCAGAGCAGAAAGAGAAAGATTAATGAGGGATGTGAAAACATCATTTCACAGGATCCTGTTTGATTCTCCGCTTCCCTGTTCTAAATAACCCATTTCCATCCCCATTAAAAAGGAATGATTGATTTTTCCACCCTATCTTTTTTATCTCAAAAAAGGTCACATTTTAGGAGCACTGAGGAGAAGGAAAGAAAAAGCACTTTATAAAAGGAAACGCCAAATCAATCTTACCAGTAATCTGTTTCCTGCAGCCAAAATCAGCTGAGTTCCGTCAGGCTTAAAGGCAAGGTCATATATACTAAACAGGAGACAAGACAAAAGGAAGATTAGAAACCCAAATGGTGAGGTCTGCCAATGGTCAGGAAATAGATTTCAATTCCATTATCAAATGCTGCCTACATCTCCAGGAAAAACTACAGTAAGAACTAGATTTGGCTTCAAATTCCAGTCACCCACTGCCCCTTTCCAACACATTTCAGCACAGCCCATTCTGCAGTTTACTGTGTGTCCACAGCTCCACTTGCCCAGGGACAATTTATGTTAGCCAAGGACACTGGCTATTTGTTTTCAGTATTTATGTAATATGGTTTGGAAAGAACGGAGGAATTAGCTGTTGAAGATCTGTGTGGGTTGGTAGAAGTGTACTTTTCTGCAGAGTAGGTTGTCATTATTATTAATATTATTGTTTTTGTAGTTTAGGTAAATATAGTAATAACTCACAGTAATACTAGTACCATTAGCTAAATATATATAATTTATTATGAGGATAGAAATCTCACAACGTGTCAAATGTATAGAAATATGTGATATCAAAGTATGACAGATCCCTGTTACTACTGCCACCATTATGATTATTACTATTTTTAATGTATGCTCCGATTGACAAAAAGCTCAACTTTCCATTGTCTGCATGTTTTATCAGTAGCATCAACAACAAACATTTTTGATAACCCATTAGAAAGAAGGCACTGGAATATTACATTATTTAAAATATGTCCCTTGAGCAATTTCCTCTAGCTGTATAAAATGTGCTCTCTCTACATAGCTTTTTACAATGTTTCTACTAAATGAGAAAAACATCTATATGAATAAGTGGCCTTACTTTATTAGTTTTTATCAAATAGTAAAAGTGTTGGTCTGTTAATATTTCTCTTCTCTCATCTTATGCCAACTACTTTTTTTAATTGATAAATTTTTAGGCACATGATACAAAACCCCAGCATATCCACAACTGAATCTTCTACGATATATAATCCTCAAATACACTTAAGTAAAACTGCATAAAAGAATACTTGTGACTGATAATTGAACAAGCAACCCAATACTTGAAGTATTTCTCCTGTCTGCTAAAAGGATGGGTGTATGTTTAATATCAATTTTGTCCAATTTTTAAGTTTTTATTTTCAATTAACGAGCATTTTTATTAATCTTAGTATTTATGCAATCCTATTTGGCTTCTCCATAAAGCAATTTTTTAAAAAATAAAGTAAACCCTAAATGCTTATCTGTAGAGTCCAACAAAACAAATTCTCATCTTAGCCATGTCTGAATTGTATGTCTCTTCTGCATTTTCACTTCATGACCTCTCTCTCTACCAAGAGGTAAAGGACATGTTTCATCTTCATTTTCCTGGACTCTTGGTTTATTATTTTGTTGATTAGAGTACTAAAGTCTCTCAAAGTTGTTTTTTGATGCTGTTATCACTGTATAAATTGTTCCAGTTCTGCTCACTTTGCATCATTCATGTAAGCTTTTCCAGTTTCCTCTGAAACTGCTCACTTCGTTCCTCATGGCATAGTAATATTCCATTACAGTCACATGCACCAATTTGTTTAGCCATGGCCCAATAGGAGGATACCCTCTGAATTTTCAATCTTTGGCTACCACAAAAAAGAGCCGTTAGAAATATTTTTATATACATAGATCCTTTTCCTCTTTCTTTAATTTCTTTAGGGTACAGGCCCAGTAGTGGCATAACTGAGTCAAAGGGTATATATGCACAGTTTAGTGTATTTTGGAGTATCCTTCCTTAGTGCTTTCCAGAATGGCTGGACCAATTCACAATTCCACTAACAATGTACTAGCGTACCTGTTTTCCCATAGCCCCTCCAACATTTTTGTCAGTCTCCTCTTTATCATCTTTGCCAGTTTGACAGGTGTGTGATAAAACTCCAAAGTTGCTTTGATTTGCACTTTTCTAATTATCAATGATTTGGAACATTTTTTCACATGGTGGTTGATAGTCTTGATTTCTTCATTTGCAAACTGCCTGTTTATATTCTTTGATCATATATCTATTGGGTGTCCACTGTTTTTGCTGAGTTTCATTGACAGTTAAACTTGTCTTCATTTAGATGGTTGTAGTAATTGTGTTTTTCCTTGGGTTCTACTCTGTTTACCCTATATCACTTCATAGAAGTCTTCCCACATTTCCATAAATTCTTCTCATTCATCAATCCTTGCAATGCAGTAATATGCCATTATATGAATATGCCACAATTTCTTCAGCCCTTCCCTAATCACTGGGTATATAGTTTGTTTCCAATTTTTCTTTTCAACTTTTTGCTATTGCAAATAGTGCTAGTGTGAGCACTTCTGATTGTCAATAACCTCCTTGGAGTATACATCCAATAAGGAAGATGGTGGAAACAAAGACTTGCATAAAAATTCCAGATCAGTTTGCAAAACAGACCAATTCATAACTCTATTAGCAGTAAGTTAATGTGCCTGCTTTCTCACATCCCTACCAACATTTAATTTTTCCATATTTTTCCACCTTTGCTAATTTAAGGAGAGTGAAGTTACCTTAGACGTGATCAATATCACCTGGAACAAGCCACTGAGCTTTCCTGAGCCTCAGTGTCCTCATCTGTAAAATGAGACGGCTTCTGAAGTCCCTCCAGCTCTACATCTATGATCCCAGGAGAACTCAGATTTGGTTTAATTTGCTTTTCTCCAACAGTAAGCAATTTGAGCACATTTTAGATGATTGCTTATAACTTGCATGTCTTCTGAAAACTAATTTTTTATATCCATTAACCTTTTATTGCATTCACAGATTTGGGTCAAATCTCTACAGATTTTGGATATTAGAGTGATTTTTTTCTAGAATATTCTTGATTTTATTCTTTTAGTACTATGTTAATTGATTTATCAACCCACATTTGAGAACTGATATTGTATAATCAATCAATCAACAAGCACTGATATTAAGTACCTTTTATGTGCCAAGAATACAAAATGAGGCAGTGCCTGCAGCTAAGGAGATTGCCCTCCATACATACACGTTCACAGAGAAATAAATACAGGAAATATATCAGATAAATACAAGGGAAGAGCACTAACAACTGGAGAAAGGCATCTTGCAAGAGGAGGCACTTGAGCTACAAAGGAGTTTCAAAAGGTGGAGGTGAGAAGGGAAAACAAGGTAGCCAACGTGGCCTACGTAAAGGCACAGAGTTGGGAGAGAGAATACAAGGTACAAAGAAGAATAAGCAGACCCGTTTGGCTGGAATGGAGGATGGGTGAGGGGGAAGCAACATATAATCAATCTGGCAAGATGAGCGGCGGCCACACTGTGACGGGCTTAAATGCCAATAAGAGAAGTTTGCATCTTATCCTATGGGCAATGGGAACACTTAAGCTTCTTTACTCGGAAGGATTACATAGTCAGACCTGAGCTTTCAGAATGTCGGCTTAGCAGATGTCTGAGAAAGGGAGAAACTGAATGCAGAGAGATCATTTAGAGGCCACTGCAATCAGACAGTCGAGAGGTGATAAGAGTCTGCACGAGGATGGTTATGGTGTGAACAGAGAGAAGCAGACAGACAGGAGAGACATTCAGGACGGGGACCCAACAAGACTCAGCAGCTGATTGGCTACGGAGGGTCAAATGAGAGTGAAGAGTCAAGGATATCTCCTACAGTTGCAAACTTTTGTGACTAGAAGAATGATGGTGCCCTGGACTGAAAAAGAGAAATAAGGATGAGGAGTAGGAGTAGTGGGAAAAGATAACAAATGCTGATTTAGAAATAGTGAATTGGAGGTGCTTATTGGACAGCAGATGTCCAGCAGGCATTCAGACCTGCAAAACAGGGCAGGACGTGTAGATCTGGAGTCATCTGCACAGAGACAACTGAACCAATGAGAACTGATGAGCCCACCAGAAGTGAGTACAGAAAGAGAAGAGAGAGCTCAGGGTAGAGTCCTAGAGTACATTCACACATAGATGACGATACTGCAAAGGAGACTAAGTTAGGTAGAATTTTATGGAAATCCAATATATTATGTATATTATGTACTATCTTTCTTCTTCCAAGGAGAACAAAGTACTGGGCACCTATGCTTAAGTGTTATCAACTTGCCATCATCTAAAACAAGAGTTCTTAAACAGTCATGAACTGTTAAAAAAAATTTTGATAACTATAATTCAATATAATTGATACTTTATTCTATGCATTAAAAACGTGGTTTTAAGAATGGGTCTGCAGGCTTCTTCAGCCTGCCCAAGGGGTCTATGACACAAAAAAGGGTTAAAAGCCCCTGCTCTAAAAGCACCAACCCCTCTGCTGTATCCATCAGATTAAAAAGAGCCCTCTCTAAAAACATGAGCAAAGGTGACTAAATCCATACAGATAACACAGTTGTAAGATTTAAAATCGGAAGGGACCTAGTTCAACCCCATCATTTTACATGGGGGGAAGGGAGGGAATGTCCATGAAGGGGAAGCGATTTTCCCAAGGTTGCATAGGTGTGAAGAAGCACAGCTAGGTAGCAAGCCTGTCTCTTGCCCCCAGGGCGCTTCACAGTGCTGAAGGGGCTCTCATGTGCCCAGCACACAATCACAGGGTCACAGACAATTTCAAGGAATGAGAGAGAGAGAGAGAGATAACGATACAGAGATGAAAGATAGATGACAGAGGAACTGTAAAGAGAGACACACCAGTTCACTGTTGGTGGAATTGTAAATTGTTCCAATCGACTTGGGAAAACAATTTGATATTATACTTTAAAAAGTCACTAAAGTACGTTCCCTCTGATTCAGCCAGCAATATGATATTTAGGCATATACTGCATCCCTAAGGAGTACAAATAAGGAAAGATTTCATATATACAAAAATACATATAACAGCACTTTTTGTAGTAGCAAAGAACCACAAGAAAGATAGGTACCCATCAATTAAAAAATGGCCAAACTGTAGAATATTAATATAATGGAATATTAGGGCAGCTAGGTGGCGCAGTGGATAGAGCACCAGCCCTGGAGTCAGGAGGACCTGAGTTCAAATCTGGCCTCAGACACTTGATGCTTACTAGCTGTGTGACTTTGGGCAAGTCACTTAACCCTAACTGCCTCAACAAAAAGCAAAACAAAACAAAACAAAAAAATACATAATGGAATATTATTGCACCATAAGAAATGCCAAATATTTAGAGAAATTTATTTTTAATTTAAAGAAACTTGGGAAGACTGATATGAACTAATAAAAGAACAAAGTAAAGAGAACTGAGAGAACCATTTACACAGCAACCACAATAATGTAAAGGAAAACAACACTGAGATTCTTTAGAACCTGCTCAACGTGGTGACCAACAGCTACTCCAGAGGACCAAATGAAGCAGGCCTCCCACCTCCTGGCAGAGAGGTGCTATATTCTAGATGCTGAATGAGGCTTATGTTTCCAAACAGGACCAATACTGTGTTGATTTGTTTTGCTTGATGACACTAATATTTTGCAAGTAAAGTTTCTATTTGAGGAGGGCACAAGGGCAGAGTCAGAGCACCAGTAAAGAGAGGCAGGAAATGCAATGTAATGTCAATGAACAGCTTAGAAGACGAGTTTACCTGAAAGGGGGAGTAGATGAAGTATAATAACTGAAGCAGGACTAGAAAGGTAGGTGAGAAACAGGCTGTTTGTATCACATACTAGAAGCAATCGAGAATTACCGAGGATTTTAAAGTGAGGAAGTAACATTGTCAGATCTATGTTTCAGGAATGTCAGTTTGTAGCTAGGTAGAAGATGGATTAGAGACAGGATAGATGTGAGACAGAGGCAGAATCAACAAGACTTGTCTGCTAACTGGATATGGGAAGTGAGAAAGAGGGAAAAGTCAACAATGACTAGAAGAATGATGGTACCCTTAAGAGAAACAATCAATAAGCATTTATTAAGTACCTACCATGCAATAAATTAAACAATCCCTACTGGACTTTGAAAGAAGAATGCCTTTGGGGTGAAAATATAGGTTCCATTTTGGACATGCTGGGAACATTTGAGATGCATATGGAACATGTAAGTATAATGCTTATACTTGCTGCAGAGGCATATGGGTTAACAGAGTGAAAAAGTGTGGGAGTTACATGCTATTAATAATGAAAAAATCTGGTTCTTACTGATCCCTATGGGCACTGGCTAACAACCTTTTCTGACAGAGCCTACAAAAGACACCAGAGAAGCTCCATGATCAAAAAGAAGGCCTAACAGGGAACAAAAGTAAGCAATACCTATCTTTTAAATTGATGGATTTACTATATCATGATTAATATAAGAACTTTCCTTTAACATTCAGGCTGTACAAGCCTGCCACTCCCTCTTTCACCCACCCAGGAGGCCAGGCCATTAATGAAAATGACAATGATGTCCACCTATGCCCAGCTAGTGAGTCCTAACGCACAGAGAAGGTACGGTCCTTAAGGCTCAGGACTATTTTCTATTTGTTTGTGTCTTGCTATCCCCGGCACTTACCACAGTACCTTATACTTACACTTAACAGATCCCTGCAGAATTTGGTGGTTGTTGAATCCTGGCTACTGGAGCTTGTCCCAGAGCTAGCCTCTTTTGACCCTGACATCTCCTCCCTGCTAAAGAGGTTGTTCTACGCTAGGCCAGCAACTCTTTTTCTGAGAATCCCCCACTATCCTTCAGCAGACTCTCTGAAGTCCCAATGAGGTCACACTATGATGACCCATGGCTGTAAGGGGGGGCATCAATCAGTCTTTGAAACCACAGGAAAGCTCTGTGACTACCCAACTAACTCAACACCTTTGAATTTCAGTTTTCTGATAGGTAAAATGTGGATGATAATAATTACATTACCAATCTCACAGAGTTCAAGATGAAATGAGAATGTAAAACACGTCATGCGGTATTTTAAAAATAACTGCAACCCTAGCATGCTGAACTTTTGTTATTATCATATCAACATACCAACATACAGATCTAGTCACAATCTCTAGGAGAAGAATCATCTCCCTCCACAGGCAATGCTAACTTCTATTTTGTATAGATGAGGAAAATGAGGTCCTGATAGTCTTGCAAAAAAACTCCAAACAGGTACATGTCATAAATGAAATCGTTTTTTTAAAATGTCTGGATCTATCCTGCCCTGGGTGGAAGTTCAAGGGCTATTCACAGGATCCAGCCCCGCTACTTCTTGGTCCTAGAACTTTGACCTGCTGTTTCTAACCTGGACCAGTTCACAGATGCTAGGACAGAGGTAGAGAACCCGGGCCTGGGAGCTCACTGTTGTGGTGATGACTTAGTGTTGACACCTGTTTGGCATAGCCACTACAGCTCAGAATTCCTAAGCTCAAGAGAGCCACCAGCCTAAGCCTCCCTGGTAGCTGGGATGACAGGCATGCATCACCACACCAGGCAAAATCAGGATTCTTTCCACTAACCCTGCAAAGATCAAGTGATCTGTTCAATGTTACTGCAATTTGTAATTTCCCAACTTTTGAGACTACACCATCCTATCATTTGAAGGGCTTGAATTTGCCCCTTCCTCTCCTTTTTCCTAAAAGTGATATATATTTTGGTTTTCATTAATAAATGTCACATTTTTTTTTCTTTTTCATTGCTTTTTAGGAGTTTGGGGAAACAGTCTGAGACTGGTTCTGCCTATCTCATCCAGGCTGGAAGGGCTGCACCTGCTACTCATGGGCCTGATGCCTTGCTCCATTTCTAACCTGGGCTGCCACTCCCCAGCTCCCAGAGGAGGTTCACCATATTGGTGTGGGTCTTAGTGCAAATATTCGTTGGTTTTAGCCCTACTGCAACTCAGAATTGCTGAACTCGAGAAATCTACCTGCCTCAGCACCATCAGTAGCAGAGACTCTTCAAGCACACCACCACACCCAAGTTATTTTGCCAAACTCTGAATTATTGGACCATCAAGAAGAAATGCCAGCTTCTTGATTTAGACTCTTTTAGCTAGTAATTACTAGTAATAGCTAGTAATTGACACTTTTCCTCCCAAAAGATCAGGGGCAGCTTGTGAAGCTAGAGCAGAAAGACAACTTAAAACTCTTTTACACACAGTGTTCAGCCTCAGCTATGTAAGATCAAATGCTCAACCCTGATTCTGAACTCAGTAAATACTTATTAAGCACCTACTATGTGCAACACTATGCTAGCTTCTCTGGGTGCAAAGATAATAAATAAAGAATACCCCTGCTTACAATTTACTGGCAGGGAAATGACACGAACACACATTTAACACATGGGAGAGTGTGATGGGGCAAAATAAGGATCCATTAAAGTGATGGGGAAGACGACGTGGGATACAGTACTTTCATCTGGGAGAATGAGAGAAAACTTCATGGAAGGAATAGCTCCTGAGCTAAGACTTAAGATTTTTAATAGATGAAAATGAAGTACATTCATGGGCAAAAGCAGACAGAATACAAGTGCTGAGAAGAGCCTAAGTAATCCAGTTTGGCTTGAATATAGAGATCACGAAGGAAATTAACATTATTTTGGCAGCTGGGTAAGGGAAAGATGGAAAGGGAAGAGCCTGGAGGCAGGGAAATCACGGAGGAGGTTCTTATAATAGTCATGGCAGGAGGTGATAAAGGCCTGAATGAGGAAGAAGGCAATTCAAGCAGAGAAGGATGAAGGAAACACTAGAAATGTGAAGCCAGAATCAAGGGGACTTGGGAATCAAGAGATGTGGGCCCTCGAAGGAGAAGGAAGAAACAAAGATGAGTCAGGTTTCAAATCTGAGGTTCTCAAAAGTAAAATCAACACATTAACTCTCCTCAGCAAGGAACTTCATGGTGAATTTCCTGCTACCACTAGTAAGAAAACCTTCCTTAGTCACTCTTCCTTTTGTGCCCAGGATATGGCCTTAGAACTGTTCCCTTTTGCCTGGAAAGACAGCAATTCCTGTTGCACAATCACCCACCAGGATATAAGCTTAAAAGGGGTCCCCTGAGAAGCTGAAGAAAAATTGTCCTTAAAAAAGGGCTGTGTACTTTTGCACAGAAACCCCTAGACATCTGCTATTTTTAAGTGAGTATTGGTCTGGTCACTCTTGTGGAAAGAGGACAGCATTTGGAGTCAGGAGACATGGGTTCAAGTTCAGGCTCTGCTACTAATTATGGGACCACAGCAAGTCACCTGACCTCTATGAACCATATCTGTAACAGGGTAATGGAGTCTTGCACAACCTACTTTATGAAGCTGGTGTGCACAAACACAACTAGTCAAGTGCTACCACGTACAGTTAGGAAGTGTTCTCAGCTCTCAGATCTCCCACCTGGTTTCTGAATCCCACCATAATTTGGTCCTGTTGAACCTCACCTATGGAGCTGGATTTCCCATGATTCCCTAACAAAAGCCCTCCAGTGGATTTAACCCCAACTCCCCACTTTTACCAGAGCACACATTACACACCAATTGTTGCTTCCATGACTGTGTGCCTTCCCTCATCCTCTTCCTTCAACCTGAAATGACCCTACCTTTGGGGGGAGGAGCAGGATCTTCTGGGGTCCCCGCCATGTAGGCTAGGCCAGTTCCCCACCCCCAACTCCCGTCCCAAGCAAGAAGAAGGGAAGCTTTCCCTGAGACTGGACTGGTCTGAGGGATTAGGGATTGAGCTGTCGATGGCTTCTCTGTTGTTTGAGGGTCTGCTGCCACAACCATAGGCTGAGCTTATTTTTCCCTAAAAGTAAGGTAAGTTGTCCCCAAGAACTGACTGACTCAGGGGACTAAGGCTCAAGTCATACACAGCTTCCGGTTGTCATTTAGTTGTTTCAGTAATGTCTGACTCTTCATGAGCCCATTTGGGGTTTTCCTGGCAGATACAGTGGAGTGGTTTGCCATTTCCTTTTCCAACTCATTTTACAGATAAGGAAACTGAGGCAAAGAGGGTTAAGTGACTTGCACAGAGTCACACAGCTAGTATCTGAGGCAGGTTTTGAACTCAGGTCCTGACTCTGGGGCCAGCCACATAGCTGCCCTGGTTTCCTGACAGTCTAGGACAGAAAAAGGCCACCCCATAAGGAGTCAGTGTCCCTCAAACTTGCTAGCTCTCCGACAGCCTGTCAGTTACCATACTCACCTGTCCCTCTCTGATACCGCCACTACCCTGGTTCAGGCTCTCATCTCCTCATGCCTCGACTACAGACTCAGCTGACTGGTTGGTCCGCCTGCTGCAAGCCTCACCCACACCAGTCCAGCCTCCACTCAGCTGTCACACAGATGTTCCTAAAGTACTGACCATGTCACCCACCTACTCAATAAACTGCAAGTGGCTCCCTACCTCTGAAAGGATCAAAATCTCTCAATTTAGCCCTCAAAGCCCTTTTTCACCTGCCCCCACATTTCTAGTCTCCCTATACCTTACACCGTCCCCTCACAGGATCTTCAACCCAGGGACAATGGCTCCCTTGCTATTCCTCAAACAGTACACACCATCTGTCAACTCCAGGCATTTCTCTTGGCTGTCCCCCATGCCTAGAATGCTCTGCCTCCTGGCTTCTTTTAGGTCTCAGCTCAAATCCCACCTTCTACAGGAAGCCTTGCAAAATCCCCATTAATTCTAGGGCCTCCACCCACTGACTACCTCCAATTTATTGTGCATAACACAACTGCACATAATTGTTTGCATGCTGTCTCCCCCATCAGGCTGTGAGCTCCTCAAGAGCAGGGACTGACTTTTACCTTTCTTTGTATCCCCAGTGGTTAGTACATTGCCTAGAATATAGCAGGTGCTTAATGTTTATTAAGTCGCTGACCAAATACAACTTGCCGTCCAGAAGCATTTTCATACAGAGACTGGAGGGACTGAACCCACCTGAATCAGTGCTGTATCTTTGCTGAGTATCCTTTCCATGCTATAGGTAAGTAAATCTCCTTTTGTTAACAGCTAGAAGGTCTATGAGTCTCATTCACTCCAGTCAGGAATTCTAGGCAGGCCTGAGTCAGACCTAGCTCACATCACCCCTGAGAGATGGTCACCCAGGCTCTGCTAGAATACAGGGAACTCAGTATTTTACAAAGCCATTTATTTTATAGTTGAACAGTCCTCACATGTCTGAAAGCACATGGATTGTTTCAGTTGAATCCATTTCAGTTTCAAATGAATGCATTTTTCCGTCCAACTCCCTTAGAGGGAAACAGACCCTCTTCCAATGCTACACTCATATATAATACTGTCAAATACAGCTCCTAGTAGTTTCTTCAACACCCCCTCCCAACCTGACAGAACCTGGCCAGCCTGCATCCTACACATGTACATCACAGAAAAGAGTCACAGAATGTTAGGGATGGAAAAGGCTTAGAAATCATCTAGTCCAACTCCTTCATTCTGAAGGGATAAACTGAGACCCAGAGTGGCAAGATGACTTGCTTAAGGTCAGAGAGTAAGTTAGGATGTTCTCAATTTTTCAATGGAAAAAAAAAAACAAAAAACTATGTGACTTGTCTGGAATAGGACTGTTTACAACAGAAACAGGTGTGATGGAAAAGCTTCCTTCAATGAAAGGAGAGCTTCTCTTTGAGGTATTTAGAATTTAATTGGGAAGGCAAGATGTACACTGCACACACATTCCAAATACAAAAGAAATGCTTGAAAAAATCACAGCTACACATAAATTCTGGCAGTTGCAGGGAATTTCAGCAGTGTTTTTAAGGAAGAAAAAACATTATTTAGAGAGAAAGTGCAAGTCTATTTTAGATAAAAGAACCAGCACATATTAAGGAAATAGTTAGGAAGCAGACTTTTTTGCTGAACTGAAGGGCAGGCATCCAGTGTTACACCACAGTGGGAAGGGGAGTGGGGCAGTGTCAAATCAAAGGTCCCAATGATGTAGGTCTGACAGGCAAGTGGGAACTCCCATAACTCCAGAGGTGAGTGATGTACATCAGAGCATATCTCAACTGCAGAATCACTTTGTCCTTACTTTAGTTATATTTAGTACATACTTTATATTCACTCATCTGTATATAAACTGTGCCCCCAGGAGAAAGTAAAATCTTCAAGGGCACATGAAAAAATTTTTGTCATCTTTGTATCCCCAGCACTTTGCACAAAGTAAGTGCCTTAATAAATGCTTATTGCATTGAAAAGACTCAATCAAAGCAATGTCTAAGGAGAAACTGGTCTGCTACAGAGGAAAGACTATAATATTTGGGATCAAAAGACCTGGGTTTGAATCCCAACTATTATTTATGTATGATCACAGACAAGTCATTTAACCTCTCTGAGCCTCAGTTTCCCCATCTGTAAACTGAGAGTTAGAAGAGATGATCCCTAAGGTCCCTTATGGCTCTAATAATCCTATGATTCCGTGACTTGGTTGTTACTCCCTGTGTGACTAAGAACAAAGAAGCTACTTCAGGGGGAAGCTAGCTAGCACAGTGGATAGAGCTCTGGCCTTGGAGTCAGGAGGACCTGAGTTCAAATCCAGACTCAGACACTTAACACTTACTAGCTGTGTGACCCTGGGCAAGTCACTTAACCTTGATCGCCTCACCAAAAAAAGCAAAAAAAAAAAAAATGCTACTTCACCTCTGTGACTCTGTTGCTTCTACTGTAAAATGGAGATAATGCTTGTTTTGATCAAAGAATCCACCGGGGTAGAGCATGACTTTCTTTAACTTATTAAATAAGATTTAGAGTTGCCTGAAGGTCAGAAAGGTGAAGAAACATGCCCAGAGTCCCTTGACTAGTTAAGTCAAGTCTGGCACCATATCACCATGCTATGAAGGCTGCCTACTATGAGAATGATCTAAGTCAATAGATAAAACTGTGCTTTGTTACAACGTAATCTGGGTGAAGAAGAACACCCACAGCACAACACACGGGACACTTTCTAATACTACTCTTCATTAATATTTTTACTACCAAAAAATTCTACTATCCATATCATTTAGGTATTTACTTTGTGATTAAGTCAAGACACATTTGATACTGTGAAAACTTTGCCTTCCAAACCTCGCAAAGGGTATAAAAATGCCTTCTACCAGCTCTAGATATAGTGCAATTAAAGGGATGTCAGGGAAAATGAACTCAATTCTACTCAACCTTTATTAAAAGTTTACTATGTCTGAAAGACTGCAAAGCACTATTTTTGACTGGAAGTATTTTACAAACATGACAGTAACATTTATATAAAGCCTTAAAATTCAATTCAACAATTAATTGTTATTAAGCACCTACTGTGTGCCAGGGGCACTGTGCTAGGCATTTGGGATACAGCAACCAAAATGAAACAGTTCCTGTCCTCAAGGAACTTACATTCTACTGGAAGAAATAACAGGTACAAAGAGTAAATACAAAAGACAAAATAAATACAAAGCAATGGGGGGAGGGGTAGAAACTAACAACTGGGGGACTCAGGAAAGGCCTCTCCTCTCAGAGAAGAGTGATGGCGCCTGAGGTGAGCCCTGAAGGAACCAAGGAGTTCCACAGGCGAAGGTGAGAAGGAAGAACATTCCCAGGCATGGGGAAATGTCCCTGCAAAGACCCATCGATGGGAAGTGCAAAGTCCTGTCCTGAGAATAACAAATTTGGCTGGAACACTGATTGAGGGGAAATAATATTTAACCAGCCAGGAAATATTCCTTAAGCTTTCCTTAAGCACATGGCCCTAGGGAAGATACAAAACATTATTTGGTCAGTCCCATTTTACAGATGAGGAAACTGAGATTAAATTGGAGGTTAAGTGACTCGCCCTTGGTCACCAAATTAATAAGTATGGAAGAAAGGATTAAAATCCAGACCCTTCCTAACTCCAAGCCAGGGCTCTTTTCACTGATGGATCCTGGTTGACACTGCCCTTTATCCCACCAGCCTTACATTCTACTGGAGGAATGGACATATGCACAGATGACTGTAATACACGGTAGGAAGGGAAAATGGGGAAAAGGGGATTCCGAGGAGGGCAAGAGAGAGTAGCCTGAGCTTGTCTGGGAGGAGGCAGAGAGAGTCTCCTGGGGTTACCTGATACAACTCTCTCATTTTACAGATGGGGAGACTGAGGCTCAGGAAAGGGAGGGGGCACCTGGAGTTACCTAATCCAACCCCCACATTTTACAGATGGGGAGACTGAGGCCCAGGGTAGGGAGGGAACACCTGGGGTTACCTGGTCTAACTCCCTCATTTAACAGATGGGTAAACTGAGGCCCAGGGAAGGGAGGGGGCACCTGGGCTTACCTGTTCCAAAGCCCTCATTTTACAGATGGGGAGACTGAGGCCTAGGGTAGGGAGGGAC
>NW_020954551.1:37340334-37357184 GCF_900497805.2 Vombatus ursinus | reverse complement strand
GGGTTACCTGGTCTAACTCCCTCATTTTACAGATGGGGAGACTGAGGTCTAGGAAAGGGAGGGGGCACCTGGTCCAAAGCCCTCATTTTACAGATGGGGAGACTGAGGCCCAGGGTAGGGAGGGAGCACCGGTCAAGGAGGAGAGGAGGGTCGAGCTGGCGAGCCCTCGGCTCTGCCCCTACCCCCTCCTCCCTCCCTCCTCTCCCCCTTCCCCTCAGCATCCCGAGGCCCGGATCCAGACCGGAGTCCTAGGCAACCAAGGCATCTCCTCCCAACCGCCTCCGGCTCCGGCGGCTCCCGCTCCCGCTCTGGGCCTGCCCTCGGCTCACCACTGCTCCGCTTTATCTCTCCAGGTCAGGACGGCCCTCATGGCCGCTCCCCTCGGACCCCAGGCCGGGCTCTGGGTCCCTCAGCCCGTCCGAAGCCGCAGGCGCCCGTCGGGAAGTCACTTTGGCTACCTGGGCTACCCCGGGCAACGCACATGCGCCGTGAGTTCCACGGGCTACCTAGGGCCACGCACATGCGCCATGTGTCCTGCTGGCTACCTAGGACTACACAGAAGTTCCGAGGGCGCCTGGGGGATAAGGGCTTGCTGAACTGCGCATGTGTTAGGAACTATCTGAGGGAGAGTGCAGAAAATTAAAAGAAGATAATAGAGCAGGAGGCGAAGCCCCTTCTGAAATACATCCATCCATCCAGCCGTACTTATACACGCGCAGACGTAGATACACGCACATACGCACACGGTGAACGTTCCCTACGTAATGAACTCGCTGTGCGTATAAGGGAGTTAAGAGACGTCAAGCTGCAATTGCGCATGTGTGGGTCCTGGACGTTAGGCACCGAGGCTACCTACGCTTGCGCAGTGAACAAATAATTGGCGGGAGATGGGAGGCGGGCGCCATTAATCATGTGACCGGCAAAGGCGTTTAAGATGGCGCCGCCCAGGAGCCCCGAGAGAAGAGTGACAATGAACTAAGAGGCAGACTCTCCTACTTCTCAGCTCGGGGGTTCTAGGCTGGAGGCGGAGGGGTGGGTCCGGGCCCCTGCGGCTGCACAGCTACCCCGCCCCGCCCCCTCCGTCCAAGCGGTCCGGCCCCACTTAGAGCTTCCTCTTTTTGCCCCCTTTCTTCCCCGCTTCCTCCCTTTTCTGCTTCGCAGCCCAGCCAGGGTGACGGATGAATTCTCTGGGCTCGCTGGTGGCGGGGCTCGCTTTCCTCTTCGGCTTCGCCCGACCCCAGGGCGTCTGGTACGGCCCGCCCCTTCCGTCGAGTCCGGCCACCTTCGTGCTTGCCCTGGTGCCCAGGCTTCAGGGGCTGCAGAGAAAGGAGGAGCTGGTACGGTCCCTGCCCCTTAACCGGCGTCACCTGGGCCGGACACGGCTTTCGAATCTGAAACCAGGAAAGGACCAGTGTTGCTAGGAGGTGTGAGTTCCTGATAGAGGACTTAGGAATTAGGAGGTCAACGTGGTTTAGAGGAGAGGCCTTGGCACTTGGGCTGGGGACAGCTGGCTGTTAGAATGCGGGAGAATTTGAGCTCATGTAGTCTAATCTCTGCGTTTTGCAACTATGAAACTGTAGCCATTGGTATTTGTAATTACGTGTGAATTGTCATATAATTATGAGCTAAATTATGCTATAGGAGTCAAAAAGATGGGGAAATAGGGGAGAATATTAGGAAGGTGTTACAGATGGTTTGAACTGGGTCCAGCTTTGTCTTAGATTCATTGTTAGGTACCTTAGAGATCATTTAAATTCATCCCACTTTTTCATATGAAATAGTCTAGAAAAGAGAGACTTATCCAAGGTCACAAAGCTGGGGCTTGAATCTAGGTCTCCTGACTTAATCCAGTACTGGTTTGTTTGTTTGTTTTTTCCACTGTAACACTTTAAGCCCTTTTCATTTTCAGTTTTTTGTTACGTTCAGAGCACTCTTGCATTCCAGCATCCAAGAATGGCTTCGTGAAGTAAACTTTTTAGAGATAGACAGGTATGGGAGAAACATCACTATATTAGAGGTTTTGCTTATTAATCTGCAAATGAACTGAGGTCCTATCCAGGTTAGAAAAGGTACATGATTCCATGCTTAGCTGAAAAGGTTTCTAATAAAGTTGGCTTAAAGAGCAACTGTAAAACGTTGGCATTTCTTAAAATCAGCCAAAGCTTGGTCATAGTGGAAAGAGTCCTGGAGAACTGTTCAAGTTTGGCTCTGCCAGTCACTAGCTGTGCAACCTTAGGCAAGTGTCCAACTTGCCACTGATGAAGAGTTGGACACATGAGGACACTGAGGCAAGCAGGGTTGAGTGACTTGCCCAGGAGTCACACAGCTAGTAAGTGTCTCAGGCTAGATTTGAACTCACGAAGATGAGTCTTCCAACATAGACAAGCCCTTAACTTGAGTCTTTCTTTTTATCCAAATAACCACTGGGGTTCTTACTTTTCTCCAAAATAAACACCGATTCATGTTCCCAGTTGAATGAGCAAACCCAGTAATTTGTCATTTCTCTTTCAGCAAGGAAATTTAAATCCCAGGAGTTGAAAAAAATGGGAGATGATGAAGAAAGAGAAGAAATACCTCTCCAGTTACAGGAACCTAATGCCAGCGCTCAGTGCAATGGTGGCACTATCATGGAGTGCTCTAAGTCTATTCCTTGTGGTTGGGAAAGAATTGTGAAGCAAAGATTATCTGGAAAAACAGCTGGAAAATATGATGTTTATTTTATCAGGTAAACAAACTAGATAAGATGTCTCATAAATCATTCAGTCAGGAAATGAGCAGAATCGGGAGAACATTGTACACAGTTAACAGCCACACTGTGTGATGACTGACTTAGATAGACTTGGCTTTTCTCAGCAATACAAGGATCTAAGACAATTCCAAAAGACTCACGATGGAAATTGGTATCCACACCCAGAGAAAGAACTGTGGAGTCTGAATGCAGATGGAAGCATACTATTTGCTCTCCTTTCCTTTGTTGTTTTGTTTTATTGCTTCGTTCTTGTGGTTCCTCTCATCAGCTCTAATTGTTCTTTACATCATGACTAATAGGAAAATATGCTTAATATGAATGTATAAGTAGAGCCTATATCAGATTGCATGCCATCTTGGTGGGGGGGGAGAAAATGTAAAACTCAAAATCTTATGGAAGTGAATGTTGAAAACTAAAAATCAATTAATTATTTTTTAAAAAAAAATTTAGATCATTCACTCAGCAAACATTTATTTAGAACCAAGTATGTGATGTGCCTAGGCAGGTCATAAATACAAGAACAGAAATTTTGTGGTCTAATAATATGTCTTTCTGCTTCTTTATTTTGCCTATGTTGTAAGGCAAAGGTTAGGCTTACATTATTGTATTATAAAATACTTTGAGATCTTTGAAATCAGCTAGGATAGCTCAGTGGCACAGTGGGATGGAGTGTTTGGAGTCAGGAAGACCTGGGTTCAAATCCTACCTCAGACACTTACATACATACTAGCTGTGCGACTCTGGGCAAGTCACTTAACCTCCATCTGCCTCAGTTTCTTCAAATGTAAAATGGGAATAATAAAAACATCTACCTCCCAGGGTTGTGGGGATCAAATAAGATAGTATTCATAAAGTGCACAGTGCCTGGCACACAGTAGGTGCTATATATAAATGCTTATTCCCTTCTCCCCACCCCTTATCTTGAATGGAAATACTCAAAAATCAAAGTTCAGTCATTTTCAACAGTAAAAGTTAAATGCCTTTTACAGGTCTTGAAATGGGAATGCTTGATTAACTATCTCAAATTCGGTTCATTTCTCTTCTTAAGTTGCTCATAATCATAAGTGAGTCAGTTCTCTTTATTTCCTTTTCTAGCCCTGAAGGAGTGAAGCTCAGATCCAAAAGTTCACTTGCATGTTACCTTCACAAAAGTGGAGAGACTTCTCTTAAGCCAGAGGATTTTGACTTCCGGGCCCCTCCCAAGAGAAACCCTCCATCGGGACCCCCACATCCCAGTGTGGAAGCTCTAGGGGCACAGTTCCAGGTGGAGCCGAGCTGCTTGAGCCCAAAGCAGAAGCTTAGGACGCTTCGAAGGCAAGAGAAAGATGCACTTCCTCCCCCAAGTAGGGGTTCACAGGTGCAGGACCAGAATAGTGAACTGTTTTGCTTCACTTTCCACCAGAGGCTCCAGAAGGGTGCTGATGTCATTGGCTCTCAGAATCTGAAAAAGCCCACAGGAAAGGCAGCAGCTGCGAAAGGGAGTCACATTAAGGAAGCTAAGAAAAGGGGTAGGAAAGGTCATTCTGGCTGCATTCAGAGACAAAAAAGGGCAGCATCTGGTGAAGAAGCTGTTTGCAGTGCACATGATGATCACCTGGAGAGACCCCTGTGCTGTTCTGATGATGGAATGAGTGATGAGCATATAAAGGTGACAGATGAAGAAGAAAAGGAACTGATAGAGAAAGTATTGGCTTCAGGCTGCCATTCCCAAATGCCTACTGCACAAGGAGCTTCATGTACAGAAAATACTTTATGTGCCAATGAAGTTTCAGAATATAAAGAAAAGAGTGGGCGTACTTCTGTAGGATCTGAAAGGACCTTTATAGAAACTGGGGAAGAAAAGGAGCATTTGCAAGCTGACATTTTAAAATGCAGTTCTGAAATAGACAGTAGCAGCTCCCAGGATGAAAAAGATTTGACTTTTGTGACGACATTTCAAGGTATACTTAAGTTTTCAAGAACTGCTGAAATTTCCTTGGGGGAGCTGTTAAGGTTTACCATTACAGAATTTTGTACGCTGTGCCTGGGCATTGATTAGAACTTAAGAATCTGCAGAAAATTCAAAAACATTCTGTAACACAGATGCCCAATGAGTAGATCACTATTTTGTGGATTTTTTTCTTAATATAATTTAAAATATTTACACATTATAACTGACTGTGACTGGATTTTCATTTTGACATTCTGGGAAAAAAACACAGTCTTGGACAAATGTTGCCCATTATATTCATATTTAGATAAGTTACCATTTTTAATCATTCCCTGGAGGATGTCTAAGCAGGTAACCGCCCCTGCCACCTCCCCCACCCCAGTGGCTCCTGGGGATTCCCAAGTGGGCTGTGCCACATTCTCTGAGGATTATAAATACTAACAGGGAGTAGAACATGGCCACCAACTCTCCCTCCTCTCCATCTTCCACACTCTTAGCCAACTCCCTGGGCTAGGATTTGGGGGTCTCATGCCTCATTTTATTCTATATGAACCACTAAATCAGTTTTCTTCTCTGCCATTCTTTGTACCTTGATGTATACTGTGTTTTATCTGCACATTACTTCTATATTATAGATCGTGAAGAATTTTGCTCTTTAACTTTCTAATATAACCACTCTGAAATGTTCCTTTAAATAATTGATGACTGTCATAATGTGGGTCATCTCTAATTTGCAGTCTCGTTTTGATATGGAGAACAGAGCTTAACAGTGGTTTGACGGTTAGGATGCCTCAGTGGAGAAGAGATTCCACACATCATCCCTTCAAAGTGACTCCGTTTGAGCACTTCTGTAGTAGTTTATTTATTCATTAGGACACCAGTGAACACCTCATTGCACACTCCGGGCCTCCTCCCATTGTGGTGTGCGGAGGTGACCCAGATTCTCTACAGTTAATGCCAGTGGGTCGAGCAGAATCCCCTGTGGGCCTCACCAAACTGAATCATGTGCCAGGGGTTTTGTAGAATGAATCCTTGTTCAGATCCAGGACAGACTCAGCGGCCTTCTCCAGCTCTGAGATTCTGAGACTAGAACTAGAACATGTTACCTGTGCTCTGCTATTGAGGGTATTACCACCAGCAGCTAAACTTCAGATGAGAGGACTTGACTGTCAGCTCTTGCTCATATTAAGTAGGGATTTAGGTAAATGTATGAGTTTTATAGATACTCAAACATTCTCGGGAGAGCTTTGATAACATTGTAAAAGTTACCAGCTACCTTTCAGTAGCTAAGAGGCCTGCCCAGGTACTGTTGACTGCTGAGTCGCTCCTTTGGGGTCATTCCCTTCAGCATTTAAACCTTTCAGGAAGATAGATTTGCTCAATCACCATAGCTATGCAGGTTCCTGTGCCCATATGGTAGCTAAGTCATCATTAGTGCTTTGGGCAGTTTGCCTCCCCTTTGCATTGTTTCTGCTCCAAAATATTTACTGTAATTATGAATTTTCTAGATAATGTTAAAAGCTGGCATTTATACAGCACTTTGCAACATATTTACAAATGTTATCTCATTTGATCCTTAGGACAATCCTAGGTGGTAGGTGGTGTTATTATTGTCCCCATTTAACAGTTGAGGAAATTGAGGCAGATAGAAATTAAATGACTTGCCCAAGGTCACATAGCTAAAAAGTGTCTGAGGTGGGATTTGAACTCAGGTCTCTCTGACTGCGGCTCCCGCACTCCATCCAGTGCTAATTATCTTTCCAGAAAACACCATCCAACAAACGAAAGTGGACAGAAGGAAAACCAGCCAGTATTTCTCCAACAAATACAACAAAGAAGGTATGGGAATATAAGAGTTGGATTCTAAGGCCACTTTGAGTATCTAACATTGACATGATGTATTTGTTTAGCCCTTAGTGCACCTCGACGGAAACTGTTTAAAAAGTGGACTCCACCTCGATCCCCTTTTAATCTTGTCCAAGAAACACTCTTTCATGACCCATGGAAGCTCCTCATCGCTACCATATTTCTCAATAGGACTTCAGGTGAGTGAGACTAATGTAGCTCTGTATTAATAGAAGCATAGTGCAAAGACCTGGTTCCTGGGCTTGGCCCAGCCACCAACCAGATATGCCACCTTGGGCAAGCAAAAATCTCTCTGGGCCTCAGCTTCCTGATTCTTAAAATGAGGGGTTTGAACCAGTGGTATCTGAGGCCCCTCTCTCCATCTTTCAGATTGCAGGTGAAAATGCCTTCTTCCTTTTTCACCAAGATACCTTCCTGCTTCTGGAGAGAACCTACTAGGTTTTAGTCATTAATGGAGCTGTAACCCTCCAACATCCTTTCAAACTGTTTCTTCACATTTTTCTTGGAAACCATTCATTCTCAGCTTGTGTCCCCAAGCTGTGTCATCTGTCGCTTTGCTTTGTTGAGCTCTTGGGCTCTTCAAGTTTCTTCATTTCTAAAATATTTTTTCTCATTTGTTCTTCCATCTTTCCTTTTTTTTCTGTCTCAGAGCCATTCTACTTAGAAGGGATTCAGTGAGATTTTCTGTCATCTTTCCTATATAGTCACTTCTTACGTTCTTCTTCCTGAATTCCACGAACAATCTTATTTCTAGTCATCTGGCCTGCCACTGCACCCCGAAGACCCCTGGGTTGCCCGTACAACCTTTGTGTTACCTTCCCAATTAGAATCCAAGCTCCATAAAAGAGCAGAGACTGTTTGAGCTTTTTTTCCCTTGATATCTACAGTGCTTGGTGATAAAAAGAGAAAAGTAAGAATAAGCGTGAGTAAGACTCACACCTTGAAAAAAGTCCTACATCATCTATAGCGTCCTGCACCTATCACTCCCCATCCCTGCAAAGAAGCAGGGGACGTACTGTCTCCTCTCTCTCCTTTGGTGACGAGCTTAGTCATTACAGTCTCACTGTAATCAGTTTTGATTATTTATTTTGCTGTACATTCATTCCGCGTCCATAGTTTGGGTTGTTGTGTAAATTGTTTTCCTGGTTCTGCCTACTTTGCATCAGTTCTTCCCGTGCTTCCCGACAGTCATTGGATTTGTTTTTTTTTACAGTTACATTTTTACAATATTCCACTACATCCATGTACCACAACTTGCGGAGCCATTCCCAGTCAATGGGCATTTACCTTATTTTCAGTTCTTCAACACTACAAAAAAGTATTGCTATGACTATCATAGTGTCTATGTGGCCTTTCTTTTTATCATTGGCCTCGTAATGGCATCTCAGGGTACTCTCTGGGTTAGAGGGCTTGCTGGGATTCTTAACAACCCTGGACCTTCTTACAGTAAGTCTGTTAACTAGAGGATGGTGATGTCAGTCTTGTTCTGAAGAGTCTTCTAGAGAGTTCTCATTTTCTTTTATTTCTTTTGACTTTCTGTTAGTTTTCCTTTAAGATTTTTCTTTTAAAGATTTCTGTCCTTTTCTCTCTTTTTTTGTTTTTATCTTCAGTTGTATTTGCTGCATTTGTTATTCTTTTTGTGATCAAGGAAACTGACCTTAGTTGTGGTCACTCACTCTGATAGAATGCCAGAAGTCCCACATCTCACTTGTGCATATTTCTATCCAGAAGTTCCTTAATATCATTTGGCATTTCTGCTTTATTTTGTTTTGTTTTTGTCAATGTTTTCATCATTTTGTTACTTGGAGGGGGAAGGTATAATTAGTATGTGTCCTTCAACAACTCATATCACATTAGTGACTAATCACTTTTATATGTTTCAAGCTATTGGCCAACAAGTCTTAGTTTTCTAGTACAGGTAGTTGTTGGTTTCAGGAATGACTGGTAGAGGCAGCCTCACCTAGCCTGGTCAAGCAGAGAGGGCTGATTGTGGCCAGATCACCCTATTTCTCTGGGTATCATCAGTAAAAACCTGCCCAGGAGCATAAAGGTTCAACCCCAGAAAATCTTTTTTTCCAACCAAAAGTAAATCTGCTTTGAGCTTCATAATCTCTGAATGAGAGATAAAGCAACAGAAAAGTCCGGTGAGCTGGAAGCCCACCTTCTCGAGTGACCGTGTTCACCAGCTGCTCTTTTTGTCTAGGCAAAATGGCAATCCCTGTGCTCTGGGAGTTTCTGGAGAGGTACCCTTCTGCTGAGGTGGCGAGAGCTGCAGACTGGAAGGACGTATCGGATCTCCTCAAGCCTCTCGGCCTCTACGATCTTAGAGCCAAAACAATTATCAAATTCTCAGGTACTTTCCTTTACAGTGAACGTGAAAAGGTCAAACCTTCCAAGACAGCCACCGCTAAAATGCTAGCGTCCTGTTGTATCATATTAACGGAATGCATTCATTTAGCCCAGGCATGGACACGAGATTTTAAAACCATTCTGCCTCTCCTGAGCCTCAGTTTACCACTAGGTCAAACAATAGATAGTAAGCACTTCATAAGGGTCCATCACTTTGATAGGCTGTTGGGAAGAATGCAAAGCAGTGTCAGGGGCAAGTTCCTGCCCGCCAGGTGCTTACAGTCTAATTGAAGATCAAAAGCAGTATTGTTGTTCAGTCACGTCCCCCTCCAGCTCTCCGTGACTCCATTTGGAGTTTTCTTGCCAAGGATCCTGAAGTGATTTGCCATTTCCTTCTCCAGCTCATTTTACAGATGAAGAAACTGAGGCAAACAGTTACATGCCTTGGCTCAGGGTCACATAGCTAGTATGTGTCTGAAGCTGAATTTGAACTGGGGTCTTCCTGACTCCAGGCCTGGCGCTCTCTCCACTGAGCCACCTAGCTGCCCATCAAAAGTGTAGGCACACAAAAAGACGACAAAAAGTGTCAAATGGGTGCCCTAGAAAACAAGTGTCAGTCATTGGGAGAGGGGAGAGTGCATGGCCTCTTCTCACTTGAGATCTCACTGCCTCAGCGTGTGGTGAGTGAGTGAGTGCGTGCGTGAGTGAATGAATGGGCGTCAGATCCCATGCTGAACGCTGAGGTCGATGGGGAAGGCTTCTCGGCCTTTTGCCTTCTCTTTTCTTGGGCCTATTCAACCTGCTTATTCCTTGAGTCTTTTCTCTAGATGAATATCTGACCAAACAGTGGAAGTACCCCATCGAGCTGCATGGGATTGGAAAATACGGCAATGATTCGTACAGAATTTTTTGTGTCAACGAGTGGAAGCAGGTGAGGAACCTCTCATTACTGGAAGCCTGACCACCCAGAGCCTCTGTGTCTGAGGAAGAAGCGCCGCTCATTTCAGCCAGATGGCCGAACCTCGTAGGCCGGGCAGTCCAGTTCACCCGGTTGACTCTCGCCTCCTGAGAGACGGGTGGCAAGTGGGAAGAGTCCAGAGACCTTGGCTTTCATCCCAGCTCTGCTGCCTTCTAGCCAGGTGGCCTTGGGCGGGTCGCTTTCCTTCTCTCTGCCTCTGCTTCTTCACGTGTAAAACGGGCATAAGATTATCCTTGTGATGCTTGGGTGACCTCAGCTCGAGGGTCATTCTGAGGAAGGTGCTTCGTGAACTCTCAGGTGCTGTCCCATTGTGAGCCGTGAGCCGTGAGCCGGACTGGTGATAGCAGCCCTAACGAGATGAACCCGCTGTGCTCTGACACGCCCAGCAGTGACAGACAGGGGCCTCTCCCCTCACAAGGAGGCCTGTTTTTCATTGTGAGGGAGCAGCAGAACCCATCTAGATCTTCTTCCACACAACAGCCCTTTGATTATTTAAGGGGTATTATTATCCCTTGCCTAAATTGCTTTGTTTCCAGGTAAAATCTCCCTGGGTCCCTCTACTTCCTCCTATGAGGTGGTTTTAAGTCCCTTCACTAGCCTGGTCCTCTCCCCAGGACGTGCTCTGATTTGTTGACATTGTTCATGTAATAGATCTCAATAATCCAGATGTGGTGGGTCTAACCAGCATAGAGCACAGTAGGGCTACTGCACCGTGGACTTCAGTCAATGCAACCTACAGTGGCATTCATTTCTCATTTTGGGGAGACAACTAAGTCATGCTGCTGATTGATACCGACAATTCAGTCAATGAACTCCTCCCTAGGTCTTTTGTCTTGTGAGCCGCCACTGTATCCCCACCATCCTCTATTTGACTTTTTCTAAAATGGAGAAGTCCCTGAGAGCAGACTTGGCCTTTCAATCCTATTATATGGGATGTACTGAAAACCTTAGTGCCATTTTAAGCTCTAATAGATTAGTATTTAATGTTAGATTTGAGCTTCTCTCTCTAGCCTTGGGGATCGGATCCTTTTGGATCTCAATTCTGTCATCTAGTGTGTAAGCTTTACTTCCCAGGTGGGTGTCACAAATTTAATTAGCATGTTCTGGCTTTATGCAGCAGTGTTGAAAAGACGAAAGAACCCTGTGGGACACGGTTCAAGTCTCCCTCTGAATTGAGAGGTTTCCTGCCATTTGGTTGTTTGTACAGCCATGAATCCACCTAAATGGCCTGTGATCCAGCTCACATCTTCCCTTTTCGTCCACAAAATATTGTGAGGTCTTCATAAATGGCTTCTTTCTGCACCCTCCTCAGCCCTGAGATGGGGTTGCTCCCCTTTTTCCCCAACAGGAGCTCAGAGTTCATCCTTATTTTGCAGATAAAGAATTTGAGGCCCAGGAGGATTTAAATGACTTGCCTGTGGTCACATACGTAATAAGCAGCAGAAGTGGGATTTGAACCCAGCCTTTCTGACTCCCATCTAGCGTTGTTTTCGCTCTCCTGCATTACCTGTTTATAGTTATCCCTGTTAGATGTGCCTCCAAACTAAGTCAGACTAAAAGTGAACCATGGTGTGACACCAATTCTGCTTCCCACTGAGGCTTTAAGAATGTGTTGAATAGAAATTAGTAGCTTAGATTTGTTTCTGCTTCAGCTTATCTCATTTTTTTTTCTTCCAGGTCCATCCTAAAGACCACAAGTTAAATAAATATCATGACTGGCTCTGGGAAAATCATGAAAAACTCAGTCTCAGTTGAAAAGACTTAATGTTTTAACCTGGAGTTTTGACTCCATCAGGCCTTCTGAGGAGCAGGTGGTCATCACAACCCATCCTCACGCTCTCTGCCTGTACAGACTGAAGTCATAGCAAACACGGATGGGCCCAAGTTATACAAAGGTTATTAAGTGATAGCTGTGCTCCCCTTTGCCTTTGTAACTAAATGTGCCCCCAAAATGCTTTGATACTTTTTTAAATAAATAATGACTGAATTTCACTTGTTTTTATAGGGTTTTTTCCTTTAAACGTGCAATGCCAGGACTGATTTTGCACAGTAAGCAAGTTGCATAAGATCTCGACCTGGAAAGGGACCCCAAAATTCATATTTCTCCAGGTTGTATGATTTCAGAGCCAAAAACTTTCTTCCACATCCCTATGTTTAAAAAAAAGAAATAAAGAAAATCAGAAAACTTTCTACTCTCACGCCTACTGAAACCAGAATTCCAGAGTGATATAGCTTTGATCCTTATCTCAATTCAAATGTCCTGGGAATGGGGAACAATATATGACTATCACTCTTCTATATGTATATATGTACTTATATATCTTAGTGTGGGTTACTAAGAGGTACAGCAATACTATGCATAGCCCAGTAAGGTAGCTTTATTGTGAACTAACGGGAGATAAGGAATGCCAAGGCTTTTGGTAAAAAACTTGCAGTCTTAGGGAGATAGCCCTACTACAAAGTCCTTCTTACATATGCTCACATTCCATCACCCCGTTCTGTCTCAAATAAACAAGCTTCCTGCCCTACCTGGTCTCATTAAGATGCTCTATTGAGCCCTGAGCCTTCCCAGACCTGTAAATGTCAGAGAGAGATGGGGGCTTTAATCCTGTGAGAACCCAGAGACCTGATGTGGGAAATACTAACTTAGATAACCACACCCTCCCCCTCCACCTGTCGTGGCCAAGTGCTGACAGAGAGGTCCCACAGCAATGGCCCCAAACTGAAACAGAAACGGGGGCCATCAATCCATACATAGGATCCTCGGGCTGCACGTTAACCCAGTTTTAAAATGTAATGTTACCTGTTTTATGGTATTTCTATTTATTTTGTGTGTTAGGGGCAACATGCATGTTTGACACTTCTGTCCTACAGGATTCTTACTGTGTGTGATGCCAATGCGAATCAGCTTTTCAGTCTTCTCCCAGGAGTAGGTTCTGAGAGGGGGAGGAGGAGGACAATGGGTGGGACTGGGGGACAGCCCAAAATAAACTTCATCTTTTCAGTGTTTCATCATTGTCCTCCACAGATACTGGTCAGGGGCCTAGGCACTGGGCCTCTTGTATTATTAGAAGACAAATCCCTGTCCTAGAGACATAAAGTTATCCCTAACAATACTGGTGTGACATAAAGCAGGCTAGGTCAACCCCCTTCTGGAAAAGCTGCTTCAATGTCAAGGCTAATTTTCTTACCTAATTTTTACAAGATTACCACACTGCAAAGCAGGTGAGGGAATGGGGGTGGAGTCATTGAAGCATTTTTTCATTTTAATTCACTGAAGAGAACAGGATCAGACAAGTAGAACAGATTTAAGAGTTCCCTGTTAGAGGGAGCTAGGAGGTGCACTGACCCTGGAGTCAGGAGGACCTGAGTTCAAATTTGGCCTCAAAAACTTGATGCTAGCTATGTGACTCTGGCCAAGTCACTTAACCCCAATTGCCTCACCAAAAAAAAAAAGTTACATGTTAAATTTATTACATGCTTAAAAGGAAAAGCATGCTGTATAGGGATTTGCCGTTTCATTGATAATCCTCTTTTTTTTTATTTTTTGTAAATGGAAGTGCCTGTTTTATTCTTCTATTAAATGCAGAATAATTTTTTAAGACAAAAAAAATTGGCATACTATATTCAGGGTATCCCAAAAGTCTTAATGTTTAAACTGCAGTAGCTTTAAACCACACCAAGACTTTTGGAACATTTCTGAATTTCTGTTGATAACCTAGTACAGGAGAGTATCCCAAGTGAGAGATTCATGGTCACCACAGACCTAGTTATCCTCAATAGGAAATTACTAGGAGGTTGTGTGTAGTCTAGAAGAATGATCACTGGTTCAGGAGTCAGAGGTTTCATTGGAAGACTACCTGTTTGCAGCTGTCTCCACCAGATGCCGTAATACATTGAGTTCTGAACTGGTCTTCTATTTTATCATGACCCACAGGCCATAACTAAATTTCCTCAAGCAATTCAAACGCCTTCCATCAATTTCACTCCAGTTCATCCAAGAACATTTTGAGCTAAATCTAAAGTGTTAGTTTGATTAGTTGATTCTCACCTCATAGAGACATCCAATATCTTACCACTTGAAGTGGAATGGGGTGACCTGATTGATTCATTCAAACAACTCCATCCCTACATATGCCCTAGATTTGAAAGTCCTGTGACCCTATTAATCTCCTGAGAGTTCTTTATCTCCCTGACTACCCAGCCTGCTACTCTGATACTTAATAAGCATGATATACATCTAAGTATCCATTATGACACCAGAGCCATCATAATTCAAAATTCTGATTAGAATATTTGCTCAGATCTCTTGGGAGCAGTCCCTAGCCAAACAGTTGGGCACAATCTGAGCACAGTTTAAAAATTAGGCTCTCATTGTCCGTCAGAGCTTCTGAAAACTGGAGAAGGAATTTTCTGGCATTGAAATTGGCTTGAACTGTGTGACTCTGGGCAAATCACTTAACCCCAATTGCCTAAAAAAAAAAAAAGAAAATAGCTTGTACCCCAAAAGCCTATGTGCCAAGTACAGTGCTAAGACTAAGATAAAGGATACAGAGAAGAGATAACATTCTGCCCTAAAAAGGAAATACAACACATGTATAGAAAAAGCTAATACATGATAACTTAATCAGGATCAAAATAAAATGCTCAGTTAGATTGGTCAGGAAAAGTATAAAGTTGTTCAGTTGAATCCCGACTCTACCTGACTTTTCCTGGAAAAGATAGTGGAGCGGTTTACCATTTCCTTCTCCAGTGTGTCCCCATTTTACAGATGAGGAACCGAGCAAATAGGGGTTAAACGACTTGCCCAGGGTCACACAACTAGAAAGTGTCTGAGATTCGAAGCCAGAGCTTCCTGACTCCAGGCCCGATGTTCTATCCACTCACCACCTGTTACTATTATTACGTGAAGTCTGTCTCCCCAGCAGTGTCCAGCACAGCGCCTTGCCCATAATCAGTGTTTAAACGTAACAAATGTCTATTGCGTTGAATTGAATATCCCTTTGCTCCTGACCTTTCTTTTCCTGGTGGCAAAGGGTGTAAGACAGTCAGACTTCTTCCTGAGAGAGCCTAAAGAACGAGAGGGTAGAGAGAAGCCTCGAATCTTTAGATTGCCGGATGGCTGGTGCAACACCCCTCCTATCACTCCCAAGGTAGGTGGGTAGGTATCGGCAGCTGTCGCAGCGGCCGCACACCTGCTTGACCCTGATGTAGCAAATTCGCGGGCACCCCAAGGTTCTGATCCTCCCTTCTGTACAGTCGGAGCTACGAGACTGTAGTCATGGCATCCAGTTTTGCAACACACTGCTCGAAGCTGCCTCAACTAGTTAGGAGCAAAAAAGTGCAACCGGTCAGTCGACCTTGGCACTCCTAAGGTTAAAGGCTCATTTGTCGTCCATCAAACGCTCTGATTCCAAATTTACCACTTACACCCGCTCACATATATGATGTTGGGTAAGACTCCACATGCAAGGATCCCTGGGGATCCTTGGGCCAGATGAGGCAAGAGCCGGTTATTAAGAGTGTGAAAGGCACTGGCCTGGAAATCAGCATCTTGGGTTCTAGTGCTGCCGCTACCGCTGTGTAACCTTGGACGAGTCATCCCCCTTCCCTGAACCTCAGCCTCTTCCTTACCTATGAAACAAAGACGGGGGTGGGCGGGCCCCGTTATCGATCTCTAAGGGCTGTTCCAGCTAAAATTCTAAGACACTGGACCCTCATCCACTCCGTTACTGAGTGCTTAGGAAAGTCCCAAGAACTGAGCAAGGTGGATAGCCTGAGGTTGGGAGTAATTTCTGGGCTTTCACGCTCGCCTTGGGGGAACTGCAATTCTCATCGCTGCAAGCTGGGCAGTGCCTGGCGGCAGTCACTGAACGGGTTTGCAGTGCAATCTAGCCAGCCCAGGGTTAAAAGGACCCCTCGACCCCCTTTTAGTCCAAGTCCCCGATTTTACAGAGAAGGAAACTGGAGGTCGGGTGACTTGCTAAAGCTGGGAAGCAGAGCTAAGATTTAAACTGGGCTCCAAAGCAGCCGCCTAAACCCCGGGGAGTGTTTGAAAATTAAGCCCCTGCTCTGTTATTATCCACCGGATCTTTAAGGCTTCTTTGTAACATGTGAGTCGGTATCACAAAATCAATTAATACCCAGTGTGCCTCCCCTGGGCTTAATTTTAATATTCAATCTGACTTCATTCCTCAGGTCACACTTTCAGTCTGCGTCCTAGTAGCTGACAGGCAAAGAACCACACAGTTTTTCTTCATTCAGAAACATTCAACAAACATTTCTTAAGGACAGCCATTTTGCAGGGTTTGGGGTTTTTTTTTTTAAACCCCTGCCCTCATAGGACTTAGAATCTAGTATGGAATTAAAATCGTGTAAAAAGATCATTATATGACAAATTCAAATTAAAAAAAAGATCAGAAAAACCTTTTATGAAATAAAGTAAAGCAACAACAAAAAAAAAACATACAAAGAAGAAAAGAATCCATAATTACGACAACCATAAGTGAGGAAATGGGAATGAGAATGGATAAAACTCAATCAGAAGTTGGAGGGAGATCTTGTTTTTAAAAAATGACTAATTTACATGTAAATAGTTACTAAATTGGATTGTTTTTCTTGATAGTGAATGTTAGATTTATAATCTCTAATTTTTACAATATATACATTTATATTATAATATAGTTTCATATATTTACATATTTAAAATATATTTAATGTACTTAATAATATATAATAATATATTATATAATCTATAGAATATAGAATGTGTATATTCTATATAATATAGAAATGTATAATTTATAACATGTTAACTGAAAAAAATGAGAGCCACAAGCAAAGAGGACGTCTGTTCCCCGCCATGTTTGGCCCCCCTGCGTTTGCACAAGGGGTCCCTCTTCTCTCCTCTACCTCAAATGCATTCTTTTCTCACCCCCTCTTCCTTAGCTTACTTCAAGGCTCAACTGGGATGCCAC
>NW_020954551.1:37289849-37340324 GCF_900497805.2 Vombatus ursinus | reverse complement strand
TCTCTGTCCATTGTGCCAAGGTGACCAGCTAGCTAGTGACCTAGACAAACAGACAGGCTAAATAGGGAGATACCATCCCCTTTTCCTTTTGCCGTCAATCTTTCTCAGCATCAGGGTCTTTTCCAATGAGTCTCATCTCATTATATGGCCAAAGTATTTAAGCTTCAGCTTCAGTATTTGACTTTCCAGTGAACAAATAGTCTGGATTAATTTCTGTAAGTATTGACTGATTTGATCTCCTTGTCATCCAACAGACTCACAAAAGTTTTCTCCAGCACTGATTTAAAAGCATCAGTTCTGCAGTGCTTGGCTTACCTTAGAGTCCAGCTCTCACTGTCGTATGTTGCTACTGGAAAAAACGTAGCTTTGACTATACGGACCTTTGTTGACAAGGTGATGGATGTCTCTGCTTTTAAGTATGCCGTCCAGATTTGCCAGAGCTTTCCTTCCACGCAGCAAGTATCTTTTAATTTCATAGCAGCAATCACCATCTGCAGTGATCTTTGAGCCCAAGAACATAAAATCTGACACTGCTTCCATTTCTCCTCCCTCTACTATTTGCCAGGAAGTGGTGGGACAAGTTACCAAGATCTTAATTTTGTTTTTTTTTTTTTTAATGTTAAATTTCAAGCCAGCTTTTACACTCCTCTTTCACCCTCATCAAAGCAGCTTCTTAATTTTTCTTCACTTTCTGCCATCAGAGTGGTATCATTTGCACAGCTGATATTTCTCCCAGCAACCTTAATTCCAGCTTTTGAGTCATCCAGCTTGGCATTTCCCATACGAGTTAAATAAATAAGGTGACAATATACAGCCTTGTCATACTTCTTTTCCAATCTTAAGCCACTCACTTGTTCCACATTCAGTTGTAGCTGTTGTTTCTTGGCCTGCCTACAGGTTCCTCAGGAGACAAGTAAGATGATCTGGTACTCCCATCTTTTTGAGGACTTGCCACATTTTGTTGTGATCCACACCGTCAAAGGCCTTAGTGTAGTCAATAAAGCAGAAGCAGACATTTTTCTGTAATTCCCTTACTTTCTCCACACTCCAATGAATGTTGGCAATTTGCTTCTTTGAAAACCAGCCTGCTCTGTATATTGTCTCTCTAAAAACTTTACTGGTGAAATGAGCTCCGTTGTTCACTAATTTGAACATTCCTTGGCTTTGCCTTCTTTAGGATTGGGACACAAATTGATCTTTTCCAATCCAGTGGTCACCGTTGAGTTTTCCAAATTTGCTGGCATATTGAGTATATCACTTTAACAGGATCATCTTTTAGGATTTTAAATAGCTCAGCTGGAATTCCATCCTCCAGTAGCCTAATTGTTAGTAATAATAATAATAATAACAATAAGACCCATTTGACTTCATTCTCCAGGATGTCTGGCCTTCCATCAGGAACCACACCATCATGGTCACTGGTGATGTCAAGATCTTTCTTGCAGGGGGCAGCTAGGTGGCGCAGTGAATAGAGCTCTGGCCTTGGAGTCAGGAGGACCTGAGTTCAAATCCAGCCTCAGACAGGTGACACTTACTAGCTGTGTGACACCCTAGGCAAGTCATATAACCCTGACTGCCTCACCAAAAAAGCAAAAAAAAAAAAAAAAAAAGTGTTTGCTATGACCATCGAATTAATTTCTGTCCTCCTTCATTTTTTATTCCAACGCCAAACTTGCTTATTATTCCAATTATCTTTTGATTTCCTACTTTAGCATTCCAGTCTCCTATGATGAATGTGATATCTTTTTCTGTGTGTGTGTGTGTGTGTGTGTGTGTGTGTGTTATTTGGTGGGGGCTTTTTTGGTGTTATCATATGGTGTTAGAAGATGTTATAGGTCTTCATAGAATTGATCAACTTTGGTCTCTTTGGCATCATTGTGGAACATAGACTTGTATTACTGTGATGTTGATGTTGCCTTAGATTCAAACAGATATCATTTTGTCATTTTTGAGATTATATCTCAGTACTGCTTTTCTCACTCTATTCTTGACTTCATTTCTTCTAAGGGATTCTTGCCCACAGTAATTTATATAGTAGATCACCTGAATTAAATTCACCTATTCCCGTTCATTTAAGTTCTCTGACACCCAAGACATTGATGTTTAGTCTTTCCATCTCTTGTTTGACCACATCCAGCCTACCTTGGTTCATAGATCTCACATTCCAGGTTCCTATGTAATATTGATCTTTACAGCATCATACTTTCCTTTCGTCACCAGATACATCCAAAGCTGAGCTCTTCCTTTCAGCTTTGGCCATCCACTTCATTAGTACTGGAGCTTCTTATAGTTGTCCTCAGCTCTTCCCCAGTAGTGTACTGGACACCTTTGGACCTGAGGGGTTCATCTTTCAGTATCATATCTTTTTATCATTTTAATACTATCCCTGGGTATCTAATACTATCTTTATTGGCAAAGATACAGGAGTGGTTTGTGATTTCCTCCTCTAGGGGATCACCAATTGTCAGAACTCTCCACTAAGACCTGTCTATCTTGTGTAACCCTGCATGGCATAGCTCCTAGTTTCATTGAACTACACACGCCCCTCTGCCATGACAAGGCAGTGATCCAGGAGTGGAAGATAGAGAGATAGATAGATTAATTGATTGATGTCAGTTACTATTATTATGTTATAATGTCACCATAGTGAAAGGCAGTATGTTAGCTTGGACTTGGAATCAGGAAGATCTGGACTCAAGGTCCCACCTCTGACATATACTGATTGTGTGTCTCTGGGCAAGTCTCAGTGCCCCAGGCAATTCATTAAAATGATAAATTAATAGAGAAGATGCTGATCAGCATTGGTAGAGGGAGTTCCATCATGAGGGTTCCCAATAGCAATGAAATGATAGGTCCATAAAGTATGTGAAGGGCAACAGCCTGAGATGAGTCTGGAAAAGGTATTTTGGAGGCAAATTCTGGACAACTTGGAATGGGGATGAGGAAATTAGGACTATGTTTGATACATAATGGGGAGCCATTGAAAGTGCTTGGGCAGTGGAGTTCATTTGTCCTTCATTCTTGAAGAGCACCATGACATCAGGGAGGTGATGCCATGACATGCAAATGAATTGGACTTAAGTGAGGGAAGGCTGTGCAAAGTCACCAGCCTCACTCTTTCCTCCGGAGCCCTCTGGGTCTAGTGGAAAGATATATATCAGGACAACTGGAGATGGCCCTGGATGCATTGGGAGACCTTGGCCTTTTTAACCTAAGGTCTTTCCCAGGTGTCAGTTTGACTGATGCAATGCCCATTCAGTGATTAAAGCTAGGTAAGAAATGAGGCAAAGAATGCCCTCTTTTACCTAGTCAAATAAAAAAATAAAATCAATTTGGGAGGGGAAGATCCTCAGGGTTTCTGGCCAAAACAGAAAAAAGTGCTATTTACTCTCACTCTAAGACATCAAAGCTTGAGCAGTGGAGTACATAACACACATAAGGGCTGTATTTCTTTCCAGTGCCACAAGAGACCAAAAACCCATTTGCAGGTCCAGCAACAGAAAAGATTTCATTCAGCGGCATTTTTAATTCAACATCTTAGTATTCTTTGAGAACCTTTGCCAGCATATTAGAACTACCAGAGACTAAAGGTCATCTGCTCTAATCCCATCATTTTGCTCACAAGGACACTAAGGCCAGAGAGGGGAAGTGCCTAACACCACACCTCTAGGAAATGTCAGGACTCAACAAGAATCAGACTCAGATGGGGCAGCAATCACCAAGTTCACTGAATCCAATCCCTCTTCCCCCACCAGAGGTATGAATCTTCTCCAGAGTATAGCTGATAAATTCTGAACACCTCCAGTGACAAAAACTCACTACCTCAAGAGGCCTGACATTCATTTTTGTTCCTAATTGTTCCTAAATTCTTTCTTATATTGAGTCAGGCCTTCTGATTCTTGTTTCAGTGGTCTTTCTGACCCTCTGTCTCTCTGTCTGTCTCTCTCTCTCTCTGTCTCTGTCTTTCTGCCTCTCCTCCTTGAGGGCAGGGACTGTCTTTTGCCTCTTTGTATCCTCAGTGCTGAGCACAGTGCCTGGCACACAGTAGGTGTTTAATAAATGTTTATTGAAAGGTGGAGCCAAGATGATGGAGAAAAGGCAGCAACTAGCTTGAGCTCTTTCTATAACTCCTCTGAACACCTTAAAATAATGCCATAGAACAATTCCTGGAGCAGCAGAACCCACAAAAGGACAGGGTGAAGCAATTTTCCAGCCAAAGACAACTTAGAAGGTCAGCAGGAAAGATCTGTTGCATCAGAGTAGGGATGGGGTACCGCCCAGCACAGGCTATACCAGCACAGATCTGATCCCAACAAACCAGGAGCAGGCCTTGGGAGCTACAGAATCTGCGGCAGCAGCAGTGGCTGTTTCCAGAGCTCTCAGCCCACAGACAGAAAGGGGGTTGAACAACTGATCAGAGGGAGATTACAGGGGTCTCTTTGCTGGCTCTGGGGACAGGACTCTGTTGCTTTGCCCATACTCAGATTGGGGTCTCAGTTCTGGGTGGCAGTTCCAGGGCAAGGAGGAGCACTAGCACACCAGAGCTTGTAGGCCACGGTGGATCAGGACCCTCGTCACAGTTCCAGGGCAGACAAGAGTGCTTGTGGTCATTCGCAGATCAGGAGAGTAGTAAACATACCTCTCCTTAGGTCGTACAGGATCATACAGGAGTGGGAGATAGAACTGAAAACTTACAGGTCCCTAGAAGTATCTCTGAAAACAGCTGCGCAAAACCCTTAAGCTTGGGACAATGCACCCTCCACCCTGGAAGCAGAGTCCCACTTTACCAAAGAGTTAATAGTCAAGAAACAGACTGGAAAAATTAGCAAACAACAGAAAAAAAAATTCTGATCATAGAAAGTTACTATGATGATAAGGAAGATCAAAACATACACTAAGAAGATCATAAAGTCAAAAGTCCTACATCCAAAGCCTTCAAGAAAAGTATGAATTGGTCTCAGGCCATGGAACGACTCAAAAAGGATTTAAAAATCAAGTAAGAGAAGTAGAGGAAAAATTGGGAAGAGAAATGAGAGTGATGCAAGAAAATCATGAAAAAAGAGTCAACAGTTTGGTAGAGGGGACACAAAAAAATCCTAAAGAAAATAACACCTTAAAAAACAGACTAGGCCAAATGGTAAAAGAGGTACAAAAAAAGAAAAAAAAACCAATGAGGAGAAGAATGCATTGAAAAGCAGAATTGGCCAAATGGAAAAAGAGAGACAAAAATTCAATGAAGGAAAAAACTCCTTAAAAAGTAGAATTGGCCAAATGGAAAAGGAAGTACAAAAGCTAACTGAAGAAAATAATTCCTTAAAAATTAGGATTGAGCAAGTGGAAGCTAATGACTTTATGAGAAATAAAGAAACAATTAAACAAAACCAAAAGAATGAAAAAAAATAGAAAACAATGTGAAATATCTCACTGGAAAAATAACAGACCAGGAGAATCAATCCTGGAGAGATAATTTTAAAATTACTGGACTAGCTGAAAGCTTTGATCAAAAAAAGAGCCTAGACATCATCTTTCAAGAGATTATCAAGGAAAACTCTCTTGATATTCTAGAACCAAAAGATAAAATAGAAATTGAAAGAATCCACTTAATCCCTCCTGAAAGAGATCTCAAAATGAAAACTCCCAGGATTATAGTCAAATTCTAGAGCTCCCAGTTCAAGGAGAAAATATTGCAAGCAGTCAGAAAGAAACAATTCAAGTATTGTGGAACCACAGTCAGGATAACATAAGATTTAGCAGCTTCTACATTAAAGGATCAAAGGGCTGGAATACAATATTGCAGAGGGCAAAGGATCTAGGATTACAACCAAGAATCACCTACCTAGCAAAACTGAGTATAATCCTTCAGGGGAGAAATGGATATTCAATGAATTTTCAAGCATTCTTGATGAAAAGACCAGAGCTGAATAGAAAATTTGACTTTCAAATGTAATATGCAAGAGAAGCATAAAAAGGTAAACAGGAAAGAAAAATCATAAGGGATATAATAAGGTTAAACTGTTTACATTCTTACATGGGAAGATGATACTTGTAACTCATAAGAACTTTCTCATTATTAGGGCAGTTGGAAGGAGTATATATTGACAGAGGGCACAGGTGTGAGTTGAATATGAAGGGATGATATCTAAAAAAATTAAATTAAATTAAGGGGTGAGAGGAATACACTGGGAGAAAAGGAAAGGGAAAGGCAGAATGAGGCAAATTATCTCACATAAAAGAAGCAAGAAAAAGCTTTTATAGTGAATGGGAAGATGGAGAAGGTAAGAGGGAGTGAGTGAACCTCACTCTTGTTGGAACTGGCTAAAAGAAGAAATAACATACGCACTCAGCTGGTTATAGAAATCTATCTTATCCTACAGGAAAAAGTAGGAGGGGAAGGGGATAAGAGAGAGGGGTGGGGTAATAGAAGGGAGGGCAGATTGGGGGACGTGGTAGTCAGAAGCAAAACACTTTTGAGGAAGGACAGAGTGAAAGGAGAGAATAGAATAAACAGAGGGTGAAATAGGATGGAGGGAAATACAGTTAGCAATTGTAACTGAAAAAATTTTTGAAGTAAGTTTTTCTGATAAAGGTCTTATTTCTCAAACATATAGAGAACTGAGTCAAATTTACAAAAGTAAGAGTCATTCCCCAATTGATAAATGATCAAAAGATATGAATAGTTTTAGATAAAGTAATCAAAACTATGTATAGCCATATGAAAAAAAATGCTCTAAATCACTGTTGATTGGATAAATGCAAATTTAAACAATTCTGAGGTACTATCTCATACCTATTAGATTGGCTAATAGGACAGAAAAGGAAAATGACAAATGTTGGAGGGGATGTGGGGAAAATGAGACATTTATGCATTGTTGATGGAGTTGTGACCTGGTTCAACCATTCTGTAGAGCAATTTGGAATTATGCCCAAAGCATCATAAAATGATGCATACCCTTTGACCTAGGAATACCACTACCAGGTCTTTATGCAAAAAGAGATAAAAAAACAAAAAAGGAAAGAGACCTATGTGTACAAAAATATTGATAGCAGCTCTTTTCTGATGGCAAAGAATTGGACATTGAGGAGATACCCATAAATTGGGGAATGGCTGTACAAGTTGTGTTATATGAATGTAATGGAATACTATTGTGCTATAAGAAATGATGAGCAGGATGCTCTCAGACAAACCTGAAAAGACTTATAGAAGCTGATACAAAGTGACATGTATTGTGTTCAAAGTAACAGCCATATTGTAAGATGATCAGCTGTGAATGACTTAGCTATTCTCAGCAATACAGGACAACTCTAAAGGACTTATGAAAAATGCTATCCATCTCCAGAGGAAGAACTGATGGTGTCTGAATACAGATTGAAGCATACTTTATTTTATTTTATTTTTCTTGAGGTTTTTTTGTCTATGTTTTCTTTCACAACATGACTAATATAGAAATATGTTTTTGCATGACTACACGTGTATAACCCATATCTAATTGTTTGCCTTCTCGATGATGGGATTGAAGGGGGTGGGGAGGAAGGGAGAGAATTTGGAACTCAAAATCTTAGAAATGAATGTTTAAATTGTTTTTAAATGTAATTGGGGGAACAATAAAATCCTAAACAAGCCTACAAAATAAATGTTTATTGAACTGAATCAAATTGATGTCCAGTCTCTTGAGCAGGCATTATGATCTTTGACTATCATCTTTTTCTAAGGGTTTGCCAAGTTCAGAGAGTGATGGATTGCTTCTCAGAGGATTTGTAGACCACCACAGGAAGAAGAAGCAGAGATGCATTCTACTTGGTTCCAGCATTTCAAGGATTCCAGGAAGCCTGGCTTTAAAATGCCCCAATGCCGCCACCGTATTATCATTGCACCCCCCATGCCAAAGCACGTTACCGGCGAATGCAAGGTTGCAGTGGAAGCTGTTCCTTCCCTTGAAGTGGAGTCTTCAACCCAATCCTATAAAACAGTAAACATTTCACAGGAAGAACAGCAGGTGGAGGGCGGAGATGAGGTGCAAGTGTGGCTGGCCCAGAGGCTAAAAACAAAGAGAGATCTGGACATTTTTGTGAACCTTGAGAAATGGATCCATTGCAAGCCCAGTAGGACAAAGTTAGAGAACCGAGTGTTAAAGAAGATTTACAGGGATAGAGAGAATGATCTAGCTGCCCGGAGAGCAGCTGAGATTGCTTCTGCTGAGATCACAGTAAGCAACCCCATTTTCCAGATGAAAATTTTCTTACTCATTACATCATTTGATTATAAGACCATGTAGGTAGGTAGGTAGGACAGAGATGATGAATTTCTTTTTGTAAAGGGAAAACTAAGGCACTGAGAGGTTGTCATCTGTGACCAGCTGGGGTCTAGAGGTCAAGAGTGAACAAGTCTCTCTTAACAAGGCCAGGGCCTTTGAGCTATGTATGTCCTGCTTCCAGTACATACCTCAAGGCTTCCACCAGTGGTGACAGGTGACTAGGGATAGCCCTGAAACCTCTATGGGAGAAAAGTGATTCTCTTTCATTTAACCAGAAGGGTACTTTCATTTTAAACCTGTACTATATGTCATGGATCAGCTTGGCATAATGGAGGGAATGCTGGGCTTGAGAGTAAGGAAGTCCTGAGTCCAGTTCCTGCCTTTGACCCTACTAGTTGTATTACTTTGGACTAGTCCCTTAACTTCGCTTTGCCTCAGGCAACATCTTAAAATTGATTTAAGTCACAGTAGTTTGGTGGAAGGAGTTGCCCATGATGTATTCACAGGAGGTACCATAGCCCAGATAAAAACCTTAGTCTTTAAACAAGCTTTGATAATGAGACCTTGGATAGGCAAGGGCGAGTGGGAGGAGATAGGACATTCCATGAGGGAAGACACTGGAGAGGGAGCTGCATGGCTTGGCAAGTGACCACGAGAGGGTGGCCCAACTAATATATCAGATGAAGTGGAAAAGGCAAATTGAAGCCACATCACGAAAACCAGGCAGATTGCCTTCTAATTAGGGATTCCCATAAGAATGAGAATTCAGAAAACACCCACTGATGTCTTCCCGGAGCCCCTATTCAGGTCCTCTCTGACACCCTTTGTTAGGGTGGCTTGTCCCCCAAGAGATGCATTCCGTTGGCTCTGGCTCTCAAATAACGTGCACTGTCTCCTGAGCAAGTCATTCATTCCCTTGTCTCCTTTCATTTCTTTCAACAGAAACCTGTCCAGTATGTCCACAGAGTTATCCCCTCACTCATCGTGCCCGAACCCTCATGCCTGTCAGTCCTATATGAATATCTGTTAAGCCAAAAGATCAAAATAATTGAAATGTTCTTCAAGGCAGAGTGGGAACATCAGATCTCCAGGGAAGAGTTCGTGGAAGGAATGAAAAGAGTAAGCAGGTGCTGGGTGATTAGAAACAATTGTTCAGAACCAGGTTCTGGGGAGTCTAAAATCAGCTCATGGAGCTATAGAAAGGGAGTACATTATTTGTGCTGCATTTCAGATTCTAAGAAACAGTTCTGCTTTGTTTGGATGGGTTTACAGTGTTTGGAGGAGAATGAGGGCTTGGCCCCTTTAAGAAAGAATGAATTAATGGAAGCAATTGGAGTCAGTCAGCCAACAAGCATTTATTAAATATTTACTTTGTGCCTGCATTGTGCTAAACAAACATGTGGGTACAAAGAAGGGCAAAAACAGCTCTTGCCCTCAAGGAGCATGTGCTCTAATGAGGGAAACAACATGCAAATAATTTTATAGATATAGATATATACACATAGCGCTCTATACACATCTATATATTGGAGGGTGTATATATATTTCTATTTATACTATGTATAGGTGTGTATACATCCCATATATTTATACTATATATGTAGATGTGTGTATATACTGTATGTATTTATACTATATATGTATATATTTATACTATCTATATATACTATATATTTATACTATACATAGATGTGTATATATACACTATATATTTGTACTATATATAGTGTGTATATACTATACATATTTATACTACATATAAATATGTATATGTGTATTATATATTTATATTATATATATTTGTGTATCTATATATACTATGGATACTATATATACACTATATTTGTGCATACACACTATATATTTATACTATATATAGATGCATATATCTATATATATATTTGTACTATACATGTATAAACATACTACATATTTATATTATATATAGATGTGTATATAGACAGACTATATATTTATACTATATATAGATGCATGTATACATACTGTATATATTTATACTATATATAGGTGTCTATATGTGTATACAATATATTTATACTATATATAGGGGTTTATATATGTATACACACCCCTATATATAGTATAAATCAGAGGGGAAGAGGGAGAGGAAGGAAGGAGAGAAGAAAGGAAAGAGTGAGAGAAAGAAAAGGAGGGAGAGGAAGGAAGGGAGGGAGGGAAGGTTCTTAACTGTTAAGTCTATGAAGACCAACCCAAGGCATCACCATTCACCTGAGGGCAGGTACACAAGGTATGCTACCCATGAAGAAGTTGTTGTCATCTGTCTGTCCCAGGATCCAGAGCCATATAACAAGGGCAAGACAGGATTTTTCCCAGAGTAACAATAATTACAGGGAGTATTTGTCCTTCAGCATTCTAGAAACAACTGACTAGCACCTAGTTAGCAAGATTCATTAACAGCCTGTTTCCTTCCTCTCCTCATTTCTTGTCTCAGAAGCAGCACACTTACTCCTCTCCATACCCTACTCCACCCTGGCTCCAGCTGGATTTGAGCACTATTTACCCCAACTGCAGAAATTCCTGGTTATAGCTCTGATAGAATCAGAAGGTTGGCAGCAACAAATTGAGGGTTTAGGATGAGGAATGGGATTGAGGAGACAGGATCTGAAGAGCAAGGAGCTATCTATAGCCAGAGTCGTTGAGGGGAAATGAGTCTACCACAGGGCAGTCCAAGCCAGAGTACACACAAGTAGCAGGGTCAGGACATACTGTGGGTCAGAGCTGGTTGGACGAAACAGTGGAGTACTTGGAGGAAAGCCAGAAGCTAAGGATCCCAAAGGACTGTCAATATCGCACAGCCAGGACCAGAGGTGTGCTAGTGAATGTTTAGCAACCTGCTTTCTGGGAGACATATATATGTATATTTGTATGTATGTGTACATATATGTATATATATGTATGTGTATGTATTTATGTATGACACTTTTCAGTTTAATCTACATTATCTAAATCCACCTAAACTGTAGACATTAGTTTAATCTACAATAAACATTTTCTCCATCGATTTCTTAAATCTAACAGAACAGTAAATCGAGCCCTGGTATGTAGTATTTGCTGATTTCAGAGATGCAAATGCTGACCCTGAAAATTTAACAATAGGGGTACACTCCCACGTGGTAAAGGGAGAAGGAGTCTAGAATTTAGAACTGAACCACCTAGATTGAGTTATCTCACTTTCCTTCCTGCCGGGGAGGAGTCAGTGTGGTGTCTGTGTCAGAGAGATCTGAGGCCCCATAGTCCCTCTCTACCCCCAAGTGCCAGGCTCTTTAGCCAGAGCACTGGGTGCTTGGTTTGATTTGTTACCTCCTGTCCTTTAATTGGGATTTGTTTCTGCATTCAGGTTGGTGCTCCTCTGACTGAACGGGAGTTGGAGGATGTGGTGATCTATCTAGGCTCCATGAACAAGCAGGGCGTCATCTATCGGGAAGACCTGGTAGATTCATATAGACGTTGGGTTGCTGCCAAGAAAAATGATAGCCAAGAGAAAAAGAAATGTAAGGACCCAGGGTGCTGGACTGCAGCCTTCCATTCCTCTGAACAATCCATAGACATTTATTCAGAGCTTATGATGCACCAGGCACTGTGCCTGGCCGGCAAGGAACTCCCTCCTTCTGAAGTCAATCAAGTGCCAAAGCACTGAGGGAATGACAAAGAATGAGCCCCTGCCCTCAAGGTTCTTACAGTCTAGTGGGGGGTGGAGTAGGGGACAGGACAGGGAGAGGGCAACCATTTATTGGATCTGAGACTTGCATGCTGGACTGGGAGGCAGGTAAACCTGGGCTCCCGCCCTGCCATAGACATTGGATCCTAAATCTTCCACAGAAATCACATTTACAGTTGGAAGGAAAGTGAGCAGCTCTCTTATCCATCCCTTACCCTCCATTTTGCAGATTAGGAAACTGAGTCCCAGTCACATACATAGGGAATATCTGAGATGAGATTGGAACTGAGGCCTTTTGAATCCAGTTTTTCTAATGCTCTGGAACTAGGATGAGCTATGGAATCCTAGACAAATCTCTTAACCTCTCTCCGTCTCTTTCCTCATTTGTAAAATTGGAAAGAATAACAGCACTTCCCTCACAGGAAGGTCCAGAGGCTCTCAGAGCTCCTGTGTGTTAAAGTGCTCTGAAAACTTTAAGGCACTATGTAATTATCAGCTCTTACTGTTACTACATGGGCACTCTCTCTACAGGGATCAGTCTCAACCTATTCATACTCTATTATCCTGAGGAATTTTTGTTGATATTGTCGTCAATGTCATTATCCTCCACATAGAAGATCTATACAATGCACTTAAAGGCGACCTTCCTCTAAGTCAGTCTCCTAATCTGGAGTCCACAGATTCCCAAAATGTTTGTGGGATAGATTTCAAGGGGTCCATGAACTTGGATGGGAAGAAAAAAGTTACATTTTTATTTCTATATAATTGGTTTTCCTTGTAATCTTCTGTATTTTATTTTATGCATTTAACAACCTTATTCTGAGAAAGGAGTTCACCAGACTACCAGAGTGTCTATGACACAGAAAAAGGTTAAAAAAAAAAAAAAACCCACACTGGGACTGTTCATAGTCCATAGGTAACCATGCAGCACTCAAATGATTTTCTCTGTGACCAGACCACCTCCTTTCCCAATGACTGCCTCTGTAACCAGACTACCTCCTTTTCCAATCTCCCAAGTCCTGCAGAATACCTGGGGTGTCACTTCTTACTCACAAGTCTTCATTGGTGACATTGCCTAGGAAGGATGAAATAAAAATGCAAGGCAGGAGTAAAAAATAAAAATTCACCAAAGTCATAAGGCAGCGCTCAACAGCATGCCAAAGGAGTGATACGGACAGAGGAAGGAGAGATGGTTGTGGAGTAGTTAACTTCTCCACACTTATAGAACCCATCTCTAAGCTCTCTTCTAGCTCTAAATCTGTGATCCTACTTAACTCTTATTGTTAACCTTTTTTTATTTGTTTACGGTTTATGTCCTCATTTTAAATTATAATTTCCTTAAGGGCTTATCCTTAACTTGCCTTAAGACCACTTTTTAAAGTTCCCCACAGCATCTAGTTGAGTGCGTTGGCCATAATCAAGGTTCAATAAATATTTGTTGACAGATGGAGGCAGAGGTGGTAGGGGTGGTGGGAAAGCATAGTACCTTTCCTCCTGCTCTTCTATTGTAATGATATGTTTCTTGTTCCCAATTTTCCCCTGCCCCCACCTCAGATTTTAACTACTGGAAAAGATTGAGACTCAAAAGGCAGCATGTCAAACGTAAGAAGGCAAAGATTTTGACTCCCCCACCCTCCACGCCAAAACTACCCTTATTGGAAGTGCTTCCCATTAACACGGAGCCAGAGAGAATGCATCTGACCTATGAGGACATGGAGGAAGTTGGGAAACGATACAAGGAGTTGAGGCGACAGTCCAAGGTAACTTCCCAACCAAAGGAATTCTCTGTTCCTTGATTATTCTCAGGGCACTAAAAAGTTTCAAAAACAAAATGGGATCACAGCCTGCCTCCCTCATCCCGTGCCTACCAAGGGAATGTTTTCTGGTTCCTCCAAAGCCAGGCCAGCATATGGCATTAATTGGAAAAGTTCTTATGGGCAACACGTTGCATAGATTTTGTAGAAGAAGCCCTGGGCGACGGAGGGCTCTAGTTTCTGCTCTGGTTGTAATCAACCAATAACATTTATTGTGCTAGGGATATAAAAGGAAACAAAAGACAGTCCCTGCCCACAAGGAGCTTACTATCTAATGGGGAAAACAACATACAAACAAACATATACAAAGCAAGATCTATACAGGATAAATAGGAAATAATTAACAGTGGGGAGGCACTAAAATTAAGATGGCTTCCAGTAAAAGATCAGAGTAACCAACTGAGTGACCTTTACTTTTCTCATGTCTTAGTTTCCTCATGTACCAAATGGAGACAATAATCTCTCTCCAGCCTGCTTCAAGTCTTGTTTTTCATTTTTGTTTTTTTTTTAACTAGGCAATGGGGTTAAGTGACTTGCCCAGGGTCACACAGCTAGTAAATGTCAAGTGTTTGGTCTGAGGCCGGATTTGAACTCAGGTCCTCCTGACTTCAGGGCCGGTGCTCTTATCCACCGCGCCACATAGTTGCCCCTCAAATCTTGTCTTAATCACACACCACGTACAGGGTTCAGTTTGGTGTTTGTTTTACCATTTACGTTGTTAGTCATTGTATACATTCTTTACCTGGTAGAACACTGATTTGGAAGGTATAAAAAACAAACAAACAAGCAAACCACTATGCTAATGAAGGGACTAGCCCCAGGGGTGAGGAACCTGGGACCTGGAGGCCTCAGGTGGCCTTCTAGATCCTCAGGTGTGACTTTTTGACTGAATCCACGTTTCACAGAACAAATCCTTTTATTAAAGGAATTTGTTCTATGAAGTTAGCTAGTCACTAGCCTATGATTTCATTGATAGAGGGAACTTCCAGATGAGGAAATTTCCCCCTCCCAATCCAGGTTAGCACCCCCTCTTTGCAAATTTTAGTGTTAGAGAGTGGCCGACAGCCCCGAGGAGTCAGGAGCTGGCTGAATTTAGCCTGAAGGGTAAGTAACTTGCCGGGGCGGGGGTGGGGGGGGGTGGGGGGGGTGTCACATAGTCATATAGTCATTAGGTGACATTTAATCTCCCAGGCCAGCTTTCCATCCACCAAGACTCTCACACAGATGAAAGGGATTGGTATTTATAACTCTGTTACTACCACTGCCACTTAGTAATCCTAGCTTCTCTTCCTGACATTAAACTGGGTGTTTCTTGGTAGAACACCGAGTGCCATGGACTGGGATTCTAGAACACTGAGTTTCATAAACTCGGATTCTAGAACACTGAGGCACTGGGATTCTGGAACACTGACTTTCATGGCTTGAGATTCTAGAACACTGATTTTCTTTTTTTGTGTTTTCATTGTTTTTTTATTTATTTTGTTAAATATTTCCCAATTATATTTTTAAACATTCATTTTTAAAAATTTTCAGTTCCAGATTCTCTCCCTTCCTCCAGCTCCTCCTCCACCCACTGAGAAGGCAAGCAATATGATACCCATTACACATGGGAAGTGATGCAAAACATTTCTATATTAGCCATGTTGCAAAAGAAAAAAAGACAAGAAAAATAAAGTGAAAAACAATATGCTTTATTCTGCAATCAGTCCATCAGTTTTCTTTCTGGAGGTGGACAGCATTTTTCATCATTGAGTCCTTTGGAATTGTCATGGATCATTGTATTGATCAGAATAACTAAGTCTTTCAGAGTTGATCACAATATTACTGCTACTATGTACAATGTTCTGGTTCTGTTCACTTCACTTTGTATTGGTTCGTATGTCTTCCTAGGTTTTTCTGAAACTATCCTCCTCACCATTTCTTATAGTACAATAGTGCTACCATGTATATGCTGTCCTACAATAGCACTATTATATACCACAATTTGTTTAGCCATTCTCTAATTGATGGGCATCCCCTCAGTTTCTAGATTTTCTTTTTTTCCCCCAAAATATTTTATTGTTACATTTTGTTTTATCATCTTTATTTTCATATTGAATATGAAATATGCAAATATTTTCATATTACATATTTCCACCCCCACCCTCCCCTAGTGAGAGCCATTGATTGTAAAAATTTAATTAATTAATAATTGATTGATAATTAATAATTAATAATTAATTGATAATTAATTAAAATTAAAAGCAGTTAGGTAAAATTAACCGATACATCAGCCAAGTCTGATAGCAGGTGCAATGTTCTAAAACCATGGCCCCCAACCTCTGCAGAGAAAGAATCATTCTCACATGGTCTCATTCATGTCCAAGTTTGGGCCATCATTACACAGCACTGAGTTTCATTTTGGTGGGGTTTTTTCCCCCAAGGGAGGTAGGTACATTTTCTAATTTCTTCTTTGGAGCCAAGTTTGGTCAACATAATCACACAGTATTCAGTCTCATTTTTTTATATGTTTGATTTTTCTATTTACATTGCTGTAGTCATTTTGCATTTCATTTTTCTGGTAGAACACTGATTTTCATGCTGTGGTCCTAATATGAATCTGGCCAAATAAAGTTACCCAGAAAAGTCCTCTAGGACCATAGGAGCAATGGATGAGGGATAGAGGTCAGTGGAATGGTTGACTGGGTTCTTAATGGAACTGAATGACATATCTTTTCTAGGGACTACAATGGGAAAATGTCTGTTCTCTGTTACCTTTTACAGAAAAAAATCAATCCCTTGGTGTTTATGGAAAAGCGTCACCTAGTACGAACTGGCAACAAGGCCTATGATGACCACTGCCTCCCATCCACTCTGCCAGATGAGTTTGGGGAGATGATTAATGTCTTCCGAAGGGCTACCTTTTTGGTCTACCTGAAGTGTGTGAAGGCATGTGAAGCCTACGAAGTCCCACTGACCGAAAAGACCCTCATGAAAGGCAAGATGGTGATAATGTGCAGGGAATGAAACTCCAGGATACCTGGGTGTCAACAAACTACCTCTATAAACCTTAGTTCTTCCTTTAGTTAAAACACCGCTGACTAAATTCTTCATTTCTTTAAGAATCCTGCCAAAGCGACCATCAGAGGAAGGTAGCCTAGCTTGGCTTTTAACTAGCCCGACATTGAAGATTTAACCTTCACGGCATCTCCTATATCAGTCCCCTTCTCTTCATTCACACAGTCACCGATATAGTTAAAATACTTATCATCTTTCTTTGGACTATTGAAATAGCCTTCTGATTGGTCCCTATGACACAGGTCTCTTCCCACTCCAGTCCATCCTGCAGATAGCTATGAAAGTTATTTTAGTTATTCGTTTACTCAGTAACACTCTAGTGACCCCTCTTTCCTCTACTGAGCTTGACTACAAACTCCCTTATTTGACATTTAAAGTCTTTTACAGGACAGCTCCATCTTAGTCTTCCAGCCTTATGTCATTATATCATTCCCCTTCACGTATACTATGGTCCAGCCAAATTTGGCTCCAGAAAACCTGAATTTAAATCCAAGCTCAGACACTTACTAGCTGTGTGATCCTGAACAAGTCACTTAACTTCTGTTTGCCTCAGTTTCCTCATTTGTTAAATTGGGATAATAATAGTACCTACCTCCCAGGGTTGTTGTGAGGATAAATGAGATGTATATAAAGTACTTTGGGAACCTTCAAGTACTATTTAAACTTCTTAGCCCAGTTCTTGACACATAGTAGGCTTTAATAAATGCTTGTTAACTGAACGTCAAGAGAAGAAAATAATTCCTTTCCTTGATTCATGATAATTAGAGAAGGAGGTTTGTCCTCTTTCTTTCTATATCATGAGCCCTTCACTGGCTCTTCCCTTGAAGCTCTTGCATTTTCAAATAAAGATTTAATCCAAGTCATCAAAAAAATAGTGACCCATCTAAAACTTATTCCCCAAAGGAAACAATAAGCAAATCGGAAATTGTAAACCACTCCATGAACAAAGAGAGGGAAAAGCTTAGGAGTGAATGACCCCATCTGCAGTGAGAGGGGGAAGAGAGAAATTCATAGGAGCATAGAGTTTAGAGTTGGTAGGGACAGGAGAAGCCTGTAATAGATAGACCTTTTACAGCTCTCCTGGAGGACAAGAGTCAACAACTTTCTGCATCAGAGTGCTAGCAGCTGGGATGAAGCCAGTGTCTTGGAGTTCATATCTCTGTGTCAGCAACACCCCATCAAATTGGCTACTGTCCCCCATCATGCTGCCTCAAGCATTCGCCCCTCATAAAAACTGCCCGTGAAGTAGCCAGCACATCAGAAGAATGAATTCCTCCCACTCCCAGCCTCTCCATCTTGCCTTGCAATAACATCTCAGAGTGAAGGGATAGGAGTCCTCTGTCTGGAGTACAATTCCCACAAGTCTGTGGGGATTCTCAAACCATTCTCAAACCCCTTCCTGATCTGCATATGTAGTCTCCCACTATAGAATGTAAGCACCCTGACGGCAGAAATTGTTTCATTTTTGTCTTTGTAATCCTAGTGCCTGGAGCATAGTATGAATTTTTAAAATGCTTGCTGTTTGGTTGGCTCAAAAATATGAACATCCTGACTCTGCATTCTATAGTTTGAAGTTCTAGGACACGGAATGTTGTGGGTTGAAATTCTAAAACATTGGCTTTTTAAAAAACAGATTCTCATTTGTAGCTTTTGTCTTTAGATCACCTTTACTTTCCCCTATTCCTTCCTTTCCGTCCTCCTAGGAAGCTATACCATACAATAAAAAATTATTTTTTAAATTAAGAATTTTTAAAAGAAAAATCCTGCAAAACCAATACACTGAAATACATTGAATATGTATAAAATATAGACAAATATGTTGAAAAAAATCTGACATTTTATGTAATGTTGCACACCTGTGGATCCCCCATCTCTGAGAAGTTGGGGTGGGGGGCTGTTTTTCATGAGATGATCTTACTCAGATGATCTCAGGATAAGAATGTGGCCCAAAAGACTTATACAAAGTGTAAATTTGACCTGCTATTATATATATGTTGTGGGCTCTAGTGAAAATCTTCCTCAGTATAGGTTCTACTGGGTTATTTTTCCAGTAAAATTAAATTTTCAGTAAATTCAATACATTTTCAGTAAAATTAAATTAAGTACCAATTTTAGGCAGTATGATGCAGTGAATGAATTTCTATCTTAGATTCAAATGAGGGCCACCAAACTGTACTAAGGATCGGCTGTGGGCTACATATTGATTTAGAAAACCACCAATTCACATTATCTAAGTTTTATTGTATGTTCATTAATTTTCTTCAATATTTCCCAATTACATTTTAATCTGATTCTGGCTCCTGCACAACAGAACGTTGTGTCAATGACCTAAGCTGTGTGTTTGATACCTCTGGTGTAATGGATACAGAGCTCCCTTTGGAGCCAGGAAGACTTGGGTTCAAGTTCCACCTTTGAAACATGTTGTATGGCCATGGGCAAGTCATTTAATCTCTCAGTGCCCCTCACCCCCTAACCACTGACTATAAATTGTAAGATAGTTGTCGATCTACACCGATATTGGTGGTTTCTGCATAGAGAATGCCTTCTACCAATTGAAGTCATAGGTCTTTTTTTTTTTTTAATGTGCTAGTCACTTAGAATATAAAGACAAAATTAAAACAGCCCTTGACATAAAGGAATTTAAACTTCACTGTACATTGATAAATAAATACAAAATAATCTGAGAAAGAGAGCTCACTAATGAAGGTGGGGAGGGTTCCTGTAGGAGGTGGTATGTGAGGTGAACCCTGAAAGTAACTAAGGATTCTAATTGGAGGTAAAGAGAAATACATTCCAGGCAAGGGAGATAGCGCAAAGGAACCAACAGAGGAAGATGGAATGAGGAGTTTAGAGAATAGCAAATAAGTTTGGTTGGACCATGGAGTGCATGAGGGGCAGGAATATGAAGTAAGTCTGGAAAGGTGGACTAGAGCCAGACTATGAAAAAAGTTTGAATACTAAGCTGAGAAGTTTTTATTTTCTCCTAGAAACAACAGGGAATTACTGAAGGTCCTTGAACAGGGAACTGATTTATTTAGACCAACTTTGGCAGCTGTGTGGAAGATAGATTTGAATGGGGAAATAGATTTGAAGCAATGAAACCAATTATGAAGTTCTTTTACTTTTTTCAGGTATAGGACAGCTATTTATATCCTATACACAAAAGAAATACTAAAAACAAAAAGGTTGTCACAAGAATGCACTGACGGAAAAACTTAGAACAGAATACAGTTTCAATACAATATTATATTCTCCTGGGAGATGAAGATGCATTGCAGTTTGCAGAACTGCTAAATAAACATTTTGCTTTTCACCTCAGCTCGGCACTGTCCAAACAATTTCCTCCAGGTCCACGTCTTCTGGCAAGCTAGGTCGTGACTTGGGCTCGTCTTCCTGCTGCTAGTAAGCTATACAACAAGCACTGAAATGGATGTAGGGGACAATTTTCACAGGGCAGCTGACATTGACTGTAGGCCCCAGGTGCTCTGATCTCTCCAGCTCACAAGGTTTCCTCCAAGGCAGAGACTGTTTGATTTTTGTCTTCATGTACCCAGCACTTAGAAAAGTGCTTGGCATATAGTAGGTGCTTAATAAATGCTTGTTGATTGATTGGTGAGCCTGACGGCCAGCTGAGCTGTTCTCTTTCCACAATGACCTTGTCATTCTTTTTAAAATTTTGTTATTTATCTTTTAACATTCACTTTTTTAAAATTTTGAATTCCAAATTTTCTCCTTCCCTCCAGCCCCTTCCCCTATCCATTGAGAAGGCAAGCAATATGATATCAGTTATACATATGAAATAATGCAAAATACGTTTCCATATTAGCCATGTTGTGAAAAAAAAAGGCAAGAAAATAAAGTGAAAACATTATACTCTGATTTACACTCATAGAGCTCATCCGTTCTCTCTCTGGAGGTAGATAGCATGTTTCATCATGAGTCCTTCTGCAATTACGAAGTAGCCATGTGGGTGGAAAGGAGAGGGACATGAAGGATGTTGTAGAGGTAGAATTGATGTAATTTGGCAATTCATTTGATATTTGAAGCAGAGATGGGGGTGACTCCAAGCTTGCAAACCATGGTTTGCAAGGTAGCTTGAAATCTTTAATAGATTATAGATGATTCTGGTGGAGGGTCAGGTTTGTGGAAGAAGCTAATTAATTTTGTTTTGGACACAGTAAATTTGAGATGCTTTTAGAACATTCAGGTAGAAGTGTCCAGCAAGTAGATGACAGTGAAGGATAGGCGCTCAGGAGAAGATCCACTGTGTGTATCTCCATCACCTAGCACATAGTAGGAACTTAATAAATGCTTGTTGAATATAAATGAATGAGAGACGAGGGCCGGACATATAGATTGAGTCATTGTGTAGAGATTTAGAGAATCATATTTACTTTTTTTTTGCCCCCCCTTCCTTCCTTAACTCCCCTTCTGATATATATTGATGCAGAACCAGGAACACATTTGAATGTATTATTAACCACTTGGTAAGTGCCAGTCCTCTAGGGCTGTGTGAAGAATATAAATGAAATAAGAGTATACACAGAATCTTTTGTGGAAGATGCTTTTTCAGTGTTTCTTACACAACTATGTTTCTGCCCCTTTGAATCAATAAATTGTCCCAGTCAGAAAAGGACACCATTTTATACACATGTATGGTTATATCTATAATGAAAGCTATATACTCTCTTTCTCTGATATCCTTCACACAGCCCCAGAAGATTGACACAGTCCTAACATCTAAATTTACATCTTACTGACATAAGAACTTAGAGACTGCAAGCTGGAAACACTGATACCTAGTGCTATTTGGTGACTATGAAACAACTGTATATTGCCTACTTGTGGCTTGGCTGATAGAAATGTAGATTTGGGATTCTCACCACAAGATAGAGGTGAGTCATTTCACACAGGAGACCCTGTTTTTACCACAGAGTTGGTCAAGACCATACTTGTGGAACTGCCTGAGAAGACTTTCAGAGTTAGGCCACGGAAAGACTCCAGGGTCTCTACACTACCACATGCTTCTTGGAAGTTTGACTGCAGGTCAAAACTTTTCTTACTGAATGAGCTGACTGGAAGGCATGTCTGTGAACAACCATCTATGATCTGAAAGTAGGAGATCCTCCAGAGCCCAGCCAAGGGAGTGAAGAGCTGAGAAGATTCCAGGCTCAGGGGGATATTGCTTTTGCTAAAGGACTTTAACTCTGCTTGGGTAGCTGTAGCCCCACCCAATATGGAAGCAGAGGACCAGAAAAGGAGCAGTTTTTCCCATCAGTGAACTGTGGTCCAGTTATGTTCCTAAGGGAAGCAAGGACACCAAGGCTCACAGTCAAGAGTTATGAGTGGCCCTGGGCAGATATGTTTTCTACTCATGAGCTTCCCTACTATGTATGGTTCTGTAAGATTGGGCTCACTCTCCACCCCAGCCCCACCCCACCCTCCTGGCTCTGCTTTTCAAGCAGTGAAGTGGTGCAGTGGGTATATCCAGGACTAGAGTAAGGAAGATTCATCTCCCTGAGTTCAAATCCAGCATCAGGCACTTACTAGCTGTGTGATCCTGGGCAAGTTACTTAACCTTGTTTGTCTCAGTTTCCTCATCTGTAAAATGAGCTGGAGAAAAAAATAGCAAACCACTGAAGTATCTTTGCCATGAAAACCCCAAATGGAGTTACAGGAAGAGTCAGAAATGATTGAACAACAACAAAGTGTTCCAGGTGCAATGGTATGTTTTAATTTTTCTTGCTTTGCTTTTTGTTGAGTAAATGTTTCTGATTGAGTTAATGCTGTTGGGGCGGTTAAGTGGCTCAGTGGATAAGGCTCCAGCCTTGAAGTCTGGAGGACCTGAGTTCAAATCTGACCTCAGACACTTGACATTTACTAGCTGTGTGACCTTGGGGAAGTCACTTAACCCCGATTGCCTCACCAAGAAGAAAAAAAAGAGTTAATGCTGTCATTTGGCTGATTTACTAAATGTGAGGGCTACTACTACTACTACTACTACCACCACTACTACCACTACTCCTACCACCACTACTACTACAAAAGCTGTGAGTAATAGGAGTATATTTCCTACACCAGGATTACCTAGGACCCTGAGAGTGAATTGCAGCAGCATGAATTCCCTGTCTGAAAATCCTCAGCTTATCAGAGTGAGGACAAGATGAATAAGCCGGCTCAAAGTGAGAAAATAGAGAACTGGAGAGAACAGTGTAATACCTACTTGTGCTTCACATTAAAGGGTCATGTTAAATCTTTGTAAGTTATCTATTTCATGCAGGGCATTGTGGCCAGCACTGACAGACCCTGTTCCCCCCAGCTGAGAGTGTTCTAGCCCAGCTCCCTGTGTTCCTCCCCTAGCTCAGTGCAGATGACTCCCACAGCTCTGTTATAGGGCTGTATCTCCCATTTCCATGCGTTTGCACTGGCCATCCCTCATGTTTAGAATACTCTCCCTCCTCACCTCCTTCTATTGTGTCAAGAGGTACGTCTGGCACCACCTTCTAAATGAAGCCTTTTCTGATTCCCTCAACTGTTAGTGCCTTCTCTCCTGAGATACCTTGTATCTTGTATGTATTTACATTTATCAGTTTTGTTCACTCTTTCTCTTCTTGTACATATACTTGTCTCTTCCATTAGACTATACACTCCTTGAGTGTTGAAATTGTTTCACTATTTGTATCTGTCGCATCTAACACAGTGCTTGGCACATAAGAGATCCTTCACAAATGTTTGTTGATTGACCAATTGGTTAATCAACTTTGAGTTAATAGCAGAATGAGTAGGTATAGTATGAGGATCCGGTTGAACTGAAACTCGTGAGGGCCGAGATTATTTTGTCTTTGACTACGTATCTCCACATATTAAGCCTTGCCTATATGGCAATCAGTCAATTATCAAATGCCGAGCACTGTGCTAGAGACAAAGACAAAGATTCAACAGTCGCTGCCCTCAAGGAACCCACCTTGAACACTTGTTGGATTGGCTTGGCTTGGCTTACGGAGCAGATAAGGGAAGGCCCCTCTATCCGGAACTTGGAGTCCCTCGCTTATCTACAAGGAAAAGGATTCCTTCAAATCCTAAAATCAAAGATTCACGTAGGAAGCCCTCTCCAAACCTGCTTTTTTTTTTCTTCTTCTCTCGTTGACAGCTCTACTTTACCCTGGAGATAAACTCATCTTGGAGAAAAAAAATGTTCTCAAGCTCAGACAACCAGGAGGCTATTACGATGAAGTGAAAGAATTTATACCGACTAAAGAGAAGTTCCATACGATACAAGAGTCAGTACCTGTGAAGTATGTTCAGCCTTGTTTCTAGCTTCTCCAATCTTGCCTCCACCTTGCCTTATTAGCTGTGTGACCCTGAGCCAGTCATGTAACTGCTCTCAGCCTCAGTTTCCTCATCTGTAAAATGGGGATAATAATAGCACCTATCTCATGGGGTTGTTGTGTGAGATCAAATGTGATATATGTAAAATGCCTCATAAACCTCAAGTGTTATATAGATGTTAACTATGTTCCCCCCTATGACTCATTTGAGAGAAATTTGTAGAGTTTATCTCTTCCTTGGACTGCTTGAACTGTGGATCAGAGTATTTTCACCTTACACTGATACCCTAAGCCTGGGCTCCCCTTTCTTCAAAACTGGGGTCCCAAATAGTTTTTTCATGACTTAGCGGTAGGTTGAGGGAGGGCAGCCATGCATAGGCTGGATCATGGTCCTGTGTCATGGGGAGAGAATAACATTCTCAAGGAGGCCCGAAGGCAACTCCTACTTCATCTCCCAACCCAGGTGAGGGGTCTGCGCTGCTGATCTCTTGATCAGAAAAATGGCAACCATCAGCCTCTCCTATTCACTTCTGTCTCAGCAGCTGGGGTACTACTTCTATGGAGAGGGGGCAGGCTCATGAAGCAGCTGGGACAGCTAGGAGGTGTGTAGCAGAGGAGTGTACTGGGGGCAAGGAGTAGGGTGCATGCCAGTGTGTCATGTTTTTGAAAGAAGATATTGCCCTTAGGACAGTTTCTGACATTTCTCTCGACAAGGCAGGGCCCAGCTTCACTCAAGAGCTGAAGTTTTGGTGACAATCTCAGAGCTCCCTGGGGGAGCCCCCTTTTGGATGCAGCTCCCCTTTCCCACCCCCAACTGTTGCTACAGACTTGAATTTCCTCCCCTTTTAACCAGGAGCCTTTTTCTCTCACCCCTTCTAGGACGTCACAGAGGCCAATTAAGAAAATGAGTTTTGGAGAGTTTGAGGCTCTGACCAGGTCTGTATAGACTGTTTAGGCTGTTGACAGACAGATGGATCACAGAGGTTGTGTGTGATTGTGGGGATGGGTGGGGAGAGACCCAGAGCCTAACAGTGGGACCAGGTGTCAATCCCTATCATGAGCCTAGATTGTCTGTAAAGAGGCATCTTGTGAATAACCGAAAGCCTTGTGCAGCTACCCACAACCCAACCCTAGAACCCCGGAGGGAATGTCAGGGATAGGTGTAAGGGGAGGTTAGAAATGGAAGTCAGTAGTCCTATACAGTGTAAGTACAGAGGGAAGGCACTAAGGAAGGCGGGGGGGGGGGGCAGGAGTGGGAAGAAGGTGTTCAGGAAAGGCCTCTGGCAGAAAGTAGGATTGGAGATGCTTCAAGGAAACCAAGGTGGCAAGGGAGGAATAGAGACTACTTTAGGGAGGGGAGGGGGGCAGGTCCTCTCTTCCATCCCTCTACTCTGAACATCCTCATAGGCTATATTTTGGAGCTGAAAGAAAATAGATGTACCTCTAGATGTAACCTAACATCCTTCCAGATATCAGCACACTGGTCTGGAAGTCAAGACACTTGGTGCTGGTCCCAAGCTCTGTTATTCACTAACCAATTATTATAAGGCAATGGGCTATAATGGCTTTGGAATCAGTGGTCCTGGGTTCAAATTCTAGCTCTCATGTTGATTCCTGTGAGATCCCAGGCAATTCACTTCACCTCCTTGGGCCTTGTTTTCTCATCTGTAAAATGAGAGGATTATACTAGTTGGCCTCTGAGGGATCCTCTGGTTTTAGAGCTATGATCCTCTCTGGTCTTGGACAAATCACTCCCCCTTTTGTGGGTTTCAGTTTCTTCATGAAATGTTGGCAGTTTCCAAGTTCCCTTCTATTGGTTCTAGTGGAAGTAAGCCTGTAAGGAATCTTCACTCAGGTATTTAGCATTGAGAAACTCAACTCCCTTCGTCCCCCAAAGCCACTGACTGTTAGCACCACTGACGGACATGGGAGGAGGATAAGAAAAATGATATTTACGTTTGTCACTTTGATTCCCTGTTGGTAAACTATGGTAGAAGCCTTAAAAAGCAGGCTGAAATTATTGACAGAAATTAATATTGAAAATTATCTGTTCATTCTAATGATCCATAGCCTCTCCATACTTAGTTACCATTAGATTATCTGAAGTTAGTTAGAGTTAATCCTGGGGGTAGAGGTGGGAGGTATCCTGTCCACAGCCAGCAGCTGAGAATGAGCCAGTGTCTGGAAACTACCTGCCGCCCAAAACTGGGAGCCTGAGAGGCACTGGACAACCTTCTGTGGTCCTTGGCCCACAGGATAAATCAAACCCATGCATTTGGCATCTTTTTATCCTTTCTCATTATCAACCACCTCCCTCCCCTTTTCTAGCTACATGTTCACACCCCCATCTCCTAGAGTTTAGTAATGCCTCCTTTGTGAAAGGGACAAGCCAACCACTGTCTAGGTCCTTCTCCATTGAAAATCCAGGTTGTTCCTTGGTTTATACCCTGGTTAAGCTTGTAGAGTGGTTAGTGCATACCACCCAACCCAGAAGTAGCTGCATTTCAGGCAATGTGACAGGTCCAGGTCTCACTGTGATCAATACCTCCACCTCCTCACCTCCCATCTCATTTCACTTCCTAGGAAACTCAAGCACAAGGGCCATCGTAGGACTTACAGTGAGATTCAGGGAACCCACCCCAATTTCTTCTGGCCGGGACACCTTCTGGATAAACTGCTGCTATACCTCCCCAACAAGAAGTGGAAAAGGCAACTGGTTCTTTTCAGCCAGGTGGAGAAGTTGCCTCACACCTACCCAGCCATCTACCATCCTGACCGCTTTTGGCCCATTTCTGATGCAGGCTATATAACCTTTGGCAATTTTGATCATCATAAAAGAAGCTGCTGACACAGATTGGGTAGAGACTGGAAGACCCAATACAGCAGCAGTATTGGGTCCCACTGTCCGTTAGACTACAGATCTATACCTGTTGACTGAAATCTAATACCGACCTCACCTTCCTAAAGCTGATCACAGAGCCAATAGACATAATGAGTATGTGAGGAGCTAAATGACATAGTAATAAAAATTATAAGACATTGGGCCAAAAATGCAGTCTTTAAAATCAAGCCTTGCTGTATCACATTACGAATCACCAACACCTTGACAGACCCAAAGATCTAAGCTTTTAGGGTAATAAAAACTCAACATCTGACAACAATTGCTGGGAAAACTAGAAATTAGTTTGGTAGAAACTGCATAGACCAACATCTCACACCATATACCAAAATAAAGTCAAAATGAATAAATGATTTAGACATAAAGGGTAATATCATAAGTGAATTAGGGGAGCATGGAAAAATATACCTGTTAGATCTATAGATAAGGGAAGAGTTTATGACCACATAAGAGATAGAGAGGATTATGGGAGGTAAAATGGAAAATGTTGATTACATGAAATTAAAAAGATTTTACATAAATAAAACTAATGCAGTCAAAATTAGAAGGAAAGGAGGCAATTGGGGAAAAAAATCTTTACGGCAAGTTTCTCTGATAAAGGCCTCGTTTCTTAAATATATAGGGAATTGAGCCAAACTTATAAAAATAAGAGCCACTTCCCAACTGACAAATGGTCAAAGGATATGAACAGGCAGTTTTCAAAAGAAGAAATCAAAGCTATCAATAGTCACATAAAAATGCTCTAAATCACCACCAATCGTTGCTGTTGTTCAGTTGTGTTTGACTCTTTGTGAGCCCATGGACCATAGCATGCTAGACCCTTCTTTCTTCCACTATTTCTTGAGTTCTGTCTAAGTTCATGTTCATTGATTCCATGACTATCTATCCATCTCATCCTCTGCCATGCCCTTTTCCTTTTGCCTTTAATCTTTCAGGGGCTTTTCTAATGAGTCCCATGGTTCTCATTCTGTGATCAAAGTATTTAAGCTTCAGCTTCAGTATTTGACCTTCCAGTGAATAGCCTGAATTAATTGAAGCATTGACTGGTTTGATCTCCTTGCTGTCCAAGGGACTCTCAAAAGTCTTCTCTAGCACCATAATCCAAAAGAATCAATTCTGTGGCATTCAGCTCTCCCTATAGTCCAACTTAAACAACCATACATTGCTGCTGGAAAAACTGTAGCTTTGACTGTATGGGCCTTTGTCAACAAGGTGATATTTACTTTTTATACAGCTAGCAAGTGTCTAAGGCTAGATTTGAAATCAGGAAGATGGTTCCCAGTACAGTGCTCTATCTACTGCACCTAGCTACCCCCTACTACTGATAAGAGAAATGCAAATTAAAAGAACCCTGAGACACCATTTCATATCTATCATATTGGCTGACTTGACAAAAAAGGCAATGCTGGAGGGGATGTGGAAAAATAGGGACACTAATGCATTGTTGATGGAGTTGATCCTGGCCTGACTATTCTGAAGAACAATTTGGTACTATACCCAAAGGGCTCTAAAGCCCTGCATACCCTTTGACCCAGCAATACCACTACCAGGCTTGCATTCCAAAGAGATCAAAGAAAAGGAGAAATGACCGATTCATACAAAAATATTTATAGTAGCTCTTTTTGTGGTGGCAAATATTTGGAAATTGAGGGGATATCTGTTAGGGAATAGCTGAACAAGTTGTGGTATATGATTATGAAGGAATACTATTGTGCTATAAGAAATGAGAGCACAATGGTTTCAGGAAAACCTGGGAAGACTTAGATGAGCTGATGCAAAGTGAAACGAGCAGAATCAGGAGAACGTTGTACACAGTAACAGCAATATTGTAAGGATGATCAACTATGTAAAACTTAGCTGCTCTGGTCAAGACAATAATTCAACACAGTTCCAAAGGACTTATAGTGAAAAACGTTATTCTCTTCCAGAGAAAGAACTGATGAATTCTGAATAGTGATTGAATCATACTTTCTTTTACTTTCTTTTTATTGTTTTATTTTGTTTGTGTTTTCTTTTGCAACATGGATAATATGGAAACATGTTTTGCATGACTTCATATGAATAATCATTATCAGACTGCTTGCCTTCTCAAGGAGGGGAGGAAGGAAGAAAATTTGGAACTCAAAATTTTCAAATATGATTGTTAACATCTTAGGGGAGAGGGTAGGGAGGAATAGAATTTGGGACTCAAAACTTTTAAAAAATGTTTAAAATTATTTTAACACGTAATTGGGGTAAAAAACATAAAATAGATTTTTTAAAATGATTGTTTAAAATTTTCCATGTAATTAGGAAATAATTAATTGAATATAATAATTAAAAAACAAATTACCAACACCCATACAAATCAGTACACTCTCCCCAAATTAGTTGACTACTCTTCCCTCTTCCCCAGATGGAATTTTTTAAAGAATCAGCATTTTATGCAACAAATGCAATCCTAGAAAACTTGCCTTGGAATTGTAGATGGTTAGATTTTGCAAGACTGGGTCTTAGTAATATTGATGCAGAATGTATCCATAACAATACTGACAATGCTCATTTGAGATCCTTCTCACCTCAGGATCTTCATAAATGTGCCAGAGAGAAGTAGACACTAGACCGAAAGGTAGAGGACCTGAGATTATGGGAGTACTTTATCCCCAGAGTGTCTCGGTACCTCAGTTCTTTTGTCTGTGAAGGAAGGCGATCTAGTACCTCTCAGGGTTGTTTACTGACAGTTTGAAATTAATGTCTGCAAATTGCTTTCCTCTTTGGAAATGGAAATATGGTAGCTGAAACCTTCCCTTATTTTATATATATATATATTTTAGGCAATTGGGGTTAAGTGACTTGCCCAGGGTCACACAACTAGTAAGTGTCAAGTGTTTGGTCTGAGGCCAGATTTGAACTCAGGTCCTCCTGATTTCAGGGTTGGTGCTCTATCCACTGTGCCACCTAGCTGCCCCTCCCTTATCATATTAATCAATATATGTCAATCAATCAACTTCCCTCTCATCATTTGTCTACAACTTTGGTACCTGGGTACCATTGGTACCTCCATTCATTGGAGTTGGCTTCCATGAATTCACTCTTAAGTGTTCTCCATGCACTTTTCTTGTCCCCTTGATGTGACTGTACATACATTCCTTGAGAGTACAGGCTCTGTTTTCCTTGTGTCCTCTCTCTCCTGTTAGCACCTATTACAAAAGACATATAATAAATCTGAATGAATAAATAAATAAATGAACAAATTCTGAATAATTAAATGTGGCCCATTTCTTGCATCATTATATCTAAAGGAAAGTGTCCTAGACTGGGAGTCAGGAGACTTGACTTCAGGCCTGAGTTCTAGTTCACTAATTAGATGCATGTTCTTGGGATGGATTCTTCACTGTTTGGGGTCTCAGTTTCCTCCTTGAGCAAATGAAGTGACTGAGTAAGATGACCTCCGATGTCCTTTCCTGCTCTGATGTCCTATGGCTCCATTAATAATAACTAACAAAAAAATAAGTAATCTTATTAGTATGCAGTGTGATTCCTCTGTGACAGCTTTGTGGCATAGTTGAATATGTCAAATACCAGGTCTGCAGTCAGGAAGACCTGAGTCCAAATCTGGCCTCAAACACTTACTAGCAGTGTGACCCTGGGCAAGTCACTTAACCTGTTTGCCTCAGTTTCTTCATCTGTAAAATGAGCCGAAGAAGGAAATTACAAACCACTTCAGTATCTTTGCCAAGAAAATCCCAAATGGACATATCAAAACTTATGGGATGCAGCGAAAGCAGTTCTTAGGAGAAGTTTTAAATCTCTAAATGCTTACATAAATAAAATAGAAAAAGAGGAGATCAATGAATTGGGCATACAACTAAAAAAACTAGAAAAAGAAGAAATTAAAATCCTCAATTAAACGCCAAATTAGAAATATTGAAAACCAAAGGAAAAATTAATAAAATTGAAATTAAGAAAACTATTGAACTAATAAATAAAACTAAGAGCTGGTTTTATGAAAAAACCAATAAAATAGATAAACCTTTGGTTAATTTAATTTAAAAAAAAAGAAGAAAACCAAATTACTAGTATCAAGAATGACAAGGGTGAAGCTACCACCAAGGAGGAGGAAATTAAAACAATAATTAGGAATTATTTTGCCCAACTATATGCCAACAAATTTGACAATCTTAGTGAAATGGATACATATTTACAAAAATATAAATTGCCCAGATTAACAGAAGAGGAAGTAAAATACTTAAATAACCCCATGTCAGAAAAAGAAATTGAACAAGCCATTAATGAACTCCCTAGGAAAAAATCTCCAGGGCCAGATGGATTTACATGTGAATTCTATCAAACATTTAAAGAACAACTAATTCCAATACTATATAGACTATTTGGGAAAATAGGTGAAGAAGGAGTCTTACCAAATTCTTTTTATGATACAAATATGGTGCTGATACCTAAACCAGGAAGAGTCAAAACAGAGAAAGAAAATTATAGACCAATTTCTCTAAAGAATATAGATGCAAAAATTTTAAACAAAATATTAGCAAATAGATTACAGCAACTTATCACAAGAATAATACACTATGACCAGGTAGGATTTATACCAGGAATGCAGGGCTAGTTCAATATTAAGAAAACTATCAGCATAATTCATTATATCAACACCAAAACTAACAGAAACCACATGATATCTCAACAGATGCAGAAAAAGCTTTTGACAAAATACAACACCCATTCCTATTAAAAACATTAGAGAGCATAGCTATAAATGGAGTCTTCCTTAAAATAATAAATAGCATCTATCTAAAACCTTCAGCAAGCATAATATGTAATGGGGACAAGCTAGAAGCATTTTCAATAAGATCAGGGGTGAAACAAGGATGTCCATTATCACCACTGTTATTCAAGCTAACTGGAAACATTAACTTTAGCAATAAGAGAAGAAAAAGAAATTGAAGGCATTAGAATAGGCAAAGAAGAAACAAAGCTATCACTCTTTGCAGATGACATGATGATATACTTAGAGAATCCTAGAGAATCAAGTAAAAAACTACTTGAAATAATAAACAACTTTAGCAAAGTTGCAGGCTATAAAATAAACCCACATAAATCATCGGCATTTCTATATATTACCAACAAAGCCCGACAGCAAGCGATAGAAAGAGAAATTCCATTTAAACTTACCATAGACATTATAAAATATTTAGGAGTCTACCTCCTGAAACAAACCCAGGAACTCTATGAACACAATTACAAAACACTTCTCACACAAATAAAGTCAGATCTAAATAATTGGAAAAACATCAGTTGCTCATGGGTAGGCTGAGCTAATATAATTAAAAAAAAAGAAAATCCTAAATGGGGTCATGAAGAGTCAGGCATGACCAAAAAACAACAACAAAAGAAAACAATTAATATGAGGAACAAAAAGTCAAGAATCTCAAGGATAATAATGAAAAAAAAGGGGGGGGATCTATCTGTACCAGACCTCAAACTATACCACAAAACAGTAATCATTAAAATTATTCGCTACTGGTTAAAAAATAGATGAGTGGAATCAATTAGTGGAACAGTACAACATAAAGCAACAAATGAACACAGTATATTGTTAGAGAAATCCAAAGACCTCAATCACTATTTGACAAAAACTGTTGGGAAAACTGGAAAGCAGTTTGGCAGAAATTAAGTATAGACCAATATTTTGCACCTTATACCGAGATAAACTCCAAGTGGGAATGACTTAGCCTTAAAAGGTGACATTATAAGCCAATTAGAGGACTAAGGAAAAAAGTACCTTTCAGTTTTATGAATAGAGGAAGAATTCCTAACTAAATAATCCTCGATAAAGAGGATCATAGAAAATAAAATGTATAATTTTGATTACATAAAATTTAAAAGATTTTGCACAAACAAATCTAATTATAGTTGAAATTTGGAGGCATGTAAATAGAGAAATATCTCTTTACAGCGGAGTTTCTCTCACATCAAAGATATGTAAAGAACAGATTCAAATTTATTGACTAAGAGTCATTCCACAATTGAAAAATTGTCAAAAGATATGAACAAAATAAAATTTCAAAGGAAGTAATGCAAGCTCTCAAGAATAATATGATATGATGCTTCAAATCACTAATAATTAGAGAAATGCAAATTAAAGCAAATCTGAGATTCTACCTCATATCTATCAGATTGACAAAGTTAAAAAAAAAGGAAAATTGTAATGTTGAAGGGGCTGTGAGAAAACAGGCACACTAGATCTGTGAATTGGTCTTGCCATTCTGGAAAGCAATTTGGAACTATGCCCAGAAAGTAACCAAAATGTCCCTATTCTTTGATGCAGCTTTAGCACTAGTAGGCCCATACTCAAAGAAATTAAAGAAAGAACATGGTCTACATATACAAAAATATTCTTGTTTTTGTTTGTTTGTTGTTTTTTTTTTTTCAGGCAATTGGGGTTAAGTGACTTGCCCAGGGTCACACAGCTAGTAAGTGTCAAGTGTTTGGTCCAGGTCATATTTGAACTCAGGTCCTCCTGACTTCAGGGCCGGTGAACTATCCACTGCGCCACCTAGCTGCCCCCAAAAATATTCTTAAGGGCTTTTTTCACACAGTAAAAAAAAACCAACCTTGACATTAAGGGGCTACCCTTCTGTTAGGGAATGTATAAAAGAATTATAGTGTATTAATATAATTAACATTTACATAGCATTTACTGTACTCCAGATAGTGCACCAAGCAGTTTGCAGTTATTATCTCATTTGATACTTACAACAATCCTCGGGTGTAAATGCTATTATTATCCTCTTTTTACAGAAGAGGAAACTGAGGCAAACAGTGGTTAAGCGACTTACCTAACAGTGTTACCCAGCTAGTAAGTGTCTGAGGCTGGATTTGAACTTGTCTTCCAGGCATTCTACCCATTGGACCACCTAGCTGTCCCCAGAATATATATGAATATAATTAAATTTTATTATGCCATAAGAAATGACAAAAGTTTTAGAAGAAACTGAGATTTCTATGAAGTGATGAGGAGTAAAACGAACAATTTACACAATGACAACATTATAGAGAAAAACAACTTTGCAAGACTTTAGAGCTCTGATCAATGTAATGATACATCATGAGACCTAAGGATAGACGACGAGACAGGTCACCTACCTCCTCTTAAAATCTAGAATGAGACACTTACTAGCTGTATGACCCTGGGCAAGTCACTTAATCAGATTGTCTCACTGTCTCACCACAAAAAAAAAAAAAAAAATTAAAAAAAAATCTAGAAAGAGCTATGCATTTCTGGACATGGCCAATGTGGAGACTTGTTCTGTTGGACTATCCATATTTATTATGATGGTTTTATTTTTCCTTTTGGTGTTTTATTGTTCAGTCGGGAGAGCGATATAATAAATGTGAAGCTCTCCTATTTCTTTTGCATGTATCCAGTTTATACAAGTCTTTGAGAAATTTAACAGAAATAATTTTTTTTTAATCTTATGGCTCGGCATGTAAAACAAAGCCTAAAGAAGGAGACAGATGCTCCCCAAAGCATCTCTCCCAGAGCCTAGCACAGTGTTCTACAGCCAGTGGGAACTTACCTGTTGAATGAATACATGAATCATCACTGCAATCCCTGCATTTATTGCAATCTAGTGGGAATTTAATAAACATTTGCTAAATGAATACACAAACTGTTATTGCAATCTACTGCACTTCTGCAACGAACACAGAGAGGGGCACATACTACATATCTGTTTAAAATCGACTGTTGGAAAATGCAAGGAGCCAGAGCATGCAAAGCCCTTCAGACAAATCCACGTGCGTGACTCAGCTCTTCCCAGTTTGAGTCCGTCCTAGCCGCTAGGGGCAGGACGACTGGAGAGAGGAGGAACTGGCGGAAGTGGCCCTCAGACTCGTCCGGCTCCTGGAAACAGACTTCAGATCCTGGCGGAAGGAAGTCCTTCCCTGTCAGGTCCTGGAAGTTTACAAATTACAACATAAAGTTTTAAATCAAGAATCCGTGCTCTTTCATAAGAAACCTGACCATCGTTCTGGTAAGTGATAAGAATGATATAGTCTCTAGCTTTCGGAATTTTTCTCTCTCCACCTCTTGACCCTTCTAAATGACGCGGTGGTGGCGCCCGTCTCCTTTCTCCTTATAGGACTTGGACGTAAAGTCCCATCAGCCCCTGCGCTACGTCTTTCCTTCTCTTTCTTTTTCTGTCGGCGCTTCCCGTGGAGGGGCAGCTGTCTCTTCGCTGGTAAGTCACAATCCATTGCCATCCTCGCCCACCCGGCGGCCTCGAGGGTCGCCTATCTCGGGATGCAGCACCCGGTGGGTCCCGGAGGGGACGAGCCTGGCGCCGTCTGGGGAAGAAGGCGCCCAGCTCCTCCGTGCCCCGGTGGCCGCCGAAGGCCTGGGCCCCGCTCCTTATGGAGCCCGGGGGGTCGCCCCCTCCCCCGCCCGCCCCTACCTTCTGTGCCCGGGCCCCTCGGGCCCCGCGGCTTTCCTCCCCGCCCTGGCGCCCGTGGACCTCCTCGGATCGCATCTGGAGAGCTCCCCGTGCTCTTCCAGCTTCGGCTACGGGAGGGAGAGTGAGGCTGCAGAGGAAACCCATTCCGCTCCTAGCGCGGCCCGTGGCTGGCGAGCGGAAGATAATCTGCGACAAACGACCGGGCCCTGGGCGGGGGTCCCCCCTGTTGCCGCCCCCCCGTGCTCACGGCTGAGCTTTTGTTTTCCAGGCGCCATGCCTGCCCTCAGACCTCTCGTAAAGCCTAAAATCGTCAAGAAGCGGACTAAGAAGTTCATCCGGCACCAGTCCGACAGATATGTCAAGATCAAGGTACGGCGTCGTTACTGCTCGATCTGATGAGCCTTAATTAAGCGCCTGCTGGATGCCAAGCGCGGGGCTGCAAAATACCCCTCCTGTGTTGGAGATGAGCAAAGCGGTGAGAGATGGCGTGTTGGCGCATAGCAAATTCACCCTCGGCGTGGGGGAATTTTGTAAGAGTCCTCTAGGCCTCTCCTGCCTGACATGGGGCAAGTTACTTAACCAACGCATGCCTCAGTTTCCTCAGCTGTCAAATGGGAATGATCATGACACCTAGCTCCTAGGGTCGTGAAACTCATGTGAGGTATTGGTAAAGGGCCCACCACGTAGCAGGCCCGTAGCAAATATTAGCTACCTAACCCCCTCTCCCATCCCTTATATGAGATGCAGCTTTTGTACGGTCAGAGTGGTAGAGCTTGGATTGGATCCCCGGTCTCATGATTGATAGTTTTCATCTGGTGCTTGCTTCACTCAGCACACTATGTTGCCTGAAAATTGTGTGTGAGAAATAAATATATGTGTGTAAAAATGTATGTGAAAATTGAACTTTTGACTATCTCCTTAAGTTCAGAGAGGTTTTTTTTTTTTAAACTATTAGGTTGGATTTACAGCCTATGTCAAATTGTTCTTTTGGAATATTTTATTTTTTCCTAATTATATGTAAAAAATCATTTTTAACATTCCTTTTTAAAAATTTAGAGTTTGACATTTTCTCCCTCCCTGAAACTCTCAGCAATTTGATATAGGTTGTACATGTGCAGTCATGTAAAACATATTTACTATTAGTCATGTTGTAAAAGAAAACACAGCCACCCCTTCTACCTCCAAAAAAACTCCATAAAAAATAAAATAGCATGTATCGATCTGCATTCAGACTCCATCAGTTCTTTCTCTGGCAGTAGATAGCATTTTTCATCATGAGTCCTTTGGAATTGTCTTGGATCATTATATTGCTGAGAAAAGCTAAGTTATTCAGTTCTTCATTGGACAGTATTATTGCTGTTAGTGTACGGTGTTCTTCTGGTTCTGCTCACTTCACTTTCCTTTATGTAAGTTTTTCCGTGTTTTTTCAGAAATCATTCATGCCTGTCATTTCTTATAGCACAACAATATTCCCTTACAATCATACAACAGCTTGTTTAGCCATTCTCCAGTTGATGGGCATCCCTTCCGATTTCCAATTCCCTATTCTTGGCCACCACAAGAAGAGCTGCTGTAAATGTTTGTCCTCTCTTCCCTTCTCCCCCCCCCCCCTTTTATTTTTAATCTTTTTGGGATACAGATCTAGTAGTGGTATTGGCTGGATCAGAGTTTATGCAGTTCCATAGCCATTTGGGTATAGTTCCAAATTACTCTCCAGAATGGTCGGATCAGTTCACAATTCAACCAGCAATGTATTAGTCTCCCAGTTTTCCCAGATCCCCTCCAACACTGATTATGTTCCTTTTCTGTCATATTAGCCAATCTACTAGATGTGAGGTGGTACCTCGAAGTTGTTTTAATTTGCATTTTTCTGATCTGCAGTGATTTAGAGCATGTTTTCATGTGACTATAGATAGCTTTGGTTTCTTTGTCTGAAAACTGCCTGTTCATATCCTTTGGCTGTTTATCAATTGGGGAATGACTTGTATTCTTATAAATTTAACTTAGTTCTCTATATATTTGAGAAATGAGACCTTTATCAGAGATGTTGTAACAAAAAAAATTCCCACCTTTCTGTTTTTCTTCTACTCATTGTTGCATTGGATTTATTTGTGCAAAATCTTTTAACATAATCAAAATTATCCATTTTGCATCTTGTGATGCTCTCTCTCTTGTTTGGTCCTAAATTCTTCCCTTATCCATAGATCTAATAAGTAAACTATTCCAATATCCCCTAACCCTAATTTGCTTAAGGCATCACCACTTATGTCTAAATCATGTACCCATTTTGACCATATCTTGGTATATGTTGGTAAGATGTTGGTCTCTACCTGGTTTTTGCCCATTGTTTTCTAGTTTTTCCAGCATTTTTTTGTCAGATAGCGAGTTCTTGTCCCAAAAGCTCAGGTATTTGGGTTGATCAAACAGTAGATTATTACTTTGGTCATTTACTACTGTGTATTGTGTACCTAATCTATTCAGTATCCACCACTATTTCTTAGCCAATACAGGATCTCTGGTATGGTGAGGCCATCTTCCTTCACATTTTTTTTTTTATTAATTCCCTTGATATTCTTGACCTTTTGTTTTTCAGATAAATTTTGTTATTTTTTCTAGCTCTATAAAATTTTTTGGTGGTTTTGATTAGTATGGCTGAATAAATAAATGCATTTAGGTAGAATTGTCATTTTTATTATGTTAGATGAGCTCACCTGTGAGCAGTTAATATTTTTCCAATTGTTTAGATCTGACTTTGTGTGAAAACTGTTTTTTAATTATGTTCCTATAGTTCTTGGGTTTGTCTTGGCAAGTAGGCTCTGGGAGGCATTTCTTAGCAGAATATAGTGCAGGAGCATGGGATTGGAGGACCTTGGTTCTGCTCTCATGTTCTGTTACTCAGTTTCCTCATCTGTAAAATAGGGAGATTGGACCAGTTAACTTCCAGGTTACTTCCTGGTCTAAAAATGTATGTTAATTATTCCTTCAAGCACTTAAAACAGTGTGCCCTTTCAAAAAAGGTGCTTGTTGAATGAATCAATGAGTACCATGTGTCATGCACTCAATATGAATAGAAAGATGTTCCATGCTTCTGGTTTGTATTTTAATAGGGAGATAACAATACATATGGGAGTGGAGGCAAAGGAATGAAATTTTGGTCTGGGGTTATGCCTGGAGATTTGGGGCTATCACGTTATTCTCATAGTGTGGTTTTGATGCTACCATTTCAAGAGATAGAATTGGAAAGTGGGCAGGCTGGACAGGTGAATAAGGCTATATCAGCCCCAGGGTGTTGAAGCTTGGTCTCTGGTGGGTAGAAGGAGTTTTGTGGAGCCTCTGTGATGCCGAGTTTTGGGTCATGTGACTGGAGTCTTTGGGTCACACGTTGACTACCTGTGCTTTATTTATTTATTTTTTAATCACAGAGAAACTGGCGTAAACCAAGAGGCATTGACAACAGGGTGCGAAGACGATTCAAGGGCCAGATCTTGATGCCCAATATTGGTTATGGAAGCAATAAGAAGACAAAACACATGTTACCAAGTGGATTCAGGAAGTTTTTGGTACACAATGTCAAAGAGCTAGAAGTGCTTCTGATGTGCAACAAGTAAGTTAATGGGAACATCAGCACCTTCCTACTCTTGAGATATTTGTGGCTGTTGTGCTTGGCTCTCCATAGATTTCCTAACCTGTAGATCAGCGTTTGCCAAGTTGCTTATAGAAACTAGTTTGTGTGCTGTGACTAAGAGTCCATGAGCCTTGATAGCTTTCCCTTTTACATATGAAATTGTGTTTAAAAATTTATACCTCCACCTTGGGGTCTTATCTGACTGATCCCCTTTCCTTGTGGTTTGAAATGGGGTAAAGATGACTTAATGAAGGTTTTGTAGCTATTTAGTGGTAGAGTAGGGTCTTTGATTTCCCAGGAATGAAGGGGACCTGACTATATTTTTTGATTTGGTGGTACAACCATTTTTACAGTCACCCTGGTTTGAGATGCTGGTGGTTCTCAGCCTGCTGCTCCTGGCTATTTGTACCCTCTCCTCTAGTTAATTTTTTCATGGTGCCAAACTAATCCTTTTGTATGTGCCAGTATCCATTACACCATGTTGCTTCAGGGTCGCTTACTGTTGGAGGTATGTGTAGGATGTTGAGACAAGGCAACTAGAACAGGATAGGATATGTCTGGTACGCAAGATGGGCTTTAAATATCTTGAACAAGGGGTTTCCTGAGCTCTTTTAAGATGGAATGGGTTGTGATAAATATCGACTTTACGTCAAGTATTAACTAAAGCCATTTGAGTGTTTCTTTGGGCTTTTCCTGTACTCTAGTGACATATTATGAGGTAATCTTTGTTTAAAAAAATGCTTAGCACTGGGCTGGGCCCATAGTAGGTGCTACGTAAATGCTTACCTTTATGCTTACGTGTTGGTGACCTGGCTTGTTTTTAAATCTCCTTATTTGATCTTCTTACAGATCTTACTGTGCCGAGATTGCTCACAATGTATCCTCCAAGAATCGGAAAGTCATTGTTGAGAGAGCAGCTCAGCTAGCCATCAAAATTACCAATCCAAATGCTAGACTGAGGAGTGAAGAAAATGAGTAAAATACTTTGCAGATTTTTATTTGTGTTAAATAAACCTTCCAATTACTACCATCTATCTGGGTTGGTTTCTGTGCAGCTTTTAGAGGGAATTTGAAAAGTGATAATTTTGGAATTTCTATCCCTCTTTCTGCTGTTACAGGTAGTTGAGAATGTTTCTCCTTTCCCTTGTTTTTTATTTAAATGATCAAGAAAAATTTGGTTCCAGTTTCTACTGCCTGAAGTCTGAAGGAGGTCCCCTTTCTCCTCCTAGGTTTTGTTGCAAAATTACTTATCTCCAATCCCCTTTATGAAGATAAAGTTAGGCAATGCATTTCTTCACTTTGGGGACTTAGTACATTTTGATGGATGAGTTTGGAGAGAAACTACAATGGAAGCAGATGTCTTACCTTTTGTTTATTGTCTTTGTCGAGCAGAATAGAAACCCAACACCCCAAATTACTAAACTAGCAGAGTGGGCCTCAAAAAGGCATCCCAGACTCACTGTCTGACAAGCCTTGTATGGCTTGGACTAGAGTCCTGTAGGTGGAAAGCTAGTCACAGAAACTGAAGCTTATCAACTAGGATCCTGTACTGAGATGATAAATAACATTCCAGCAAACAGCTTCTTAGAAACATTGAAGTCTAGAACTGCACTAGGAGCACTAATTGTGACAACATAGGGTGCTTTAAGATGATTCACATAGGGAAACACTTCCCAGGATCCTGTCACCATTATCAGGCAGGATTCCATCCCCAGTCTAGCCACTGTATGCGAATAGTGGGAATCTTGAGTGCAGAGATTGTACTTCCCCCTCTATTTCTGCCATATCTCCTTAGAACCCCAAATCCTTAACTATTGCCTTAAATTTGCTAACTAATCTCACTTATAAAATAATACTTGTTTTATTTAGGATTGGGAGACTAGCCCTTTAAGTAAGGAAATCACCTTTAAAGTGAATTATTCCCTACCTGGGGTTGGAAGAGAGTGATTTCATGGACAGATTCCAAAATTTGCCTGCCTTTTGTCTCCCTAATCAAAATTCTTTTGTACTCAATTATCAGCCATCCATGTAATCGGTACTATCAGAATCTAGAATAGGTTATCTTAGGTGAACAGGTTTTTAAAACCAATTCATACTTGATAGTAAATGATTGACAAGGATCTAACAACCAGAGGTATATTTAATTTTTTAAAGAATGCTATATTTGCCCAATTGAGTAATTAAACTAAAAAATTTCAAGCAATAAAGGGAAAGGAGGGGCTCATTGTAGGAGTCTTGTCTCTCCTCAGGGAAACTCCCTTAAGTTACTAATCTTGCTTTTTTCACAGTGTCTTCCACTTAGAGATCAACTGAGTCTCTAAAAGTGGAACATGGGGACATTTCAGATAATGTGCAACACAGAAACTCTAAAAACCCTCATTTTTATATAAAGACAAAAACTTTTCAGAAGTGTATTTCCCCCCAGTGGCCCTGCTTAATAGTCTCATACAAGTCCTTGAACTGAAAGAGCTTAGTTATTCCATGGCATGCTGCTCGACCCTTCAGCTCTGGCCTCTGCCATCAGATTGGGATCACTGGAGAGAGAACTGGGATAGCACCATTCTGGGCACCGAGATCCCTAATGGAGGCCAAGACAAAAGACAACCAGGCGTGCCCCAGATCTTAGCAGGGGACATCTCTGAATTGGGGGGTCCTCAACTTGTTCTTTAGGAATCTTCCACTAATAGAGGGTTTTATATTTGACCAGAAAAGCAGAGGCTGTTAACTTAGATCCATTGACTCAGGAGCGTATAAGGAAGCAGAGTCCTTCTGAATGCTTTCAAAGAGAGCTGCCATTTCAGGGTTGGATCTGATTTGGGAAGAGAATTCTGCCATCACTGGGCTTTTTTCCACCTCTGGTATGGTCAATAAGGCAGCCACAGCTCTCATAGCTGAGCGCTTGAGTTCATCTTGCTTTTCAAATTCTTGTTTGACTGAACCAGCTTTTACCTAAAAGGGGGAAACAAGAAATGGCATCACTCAAGGGATCATCAATGAACTGATTTCTCATTGTTGGAACTAGTCAGCTGCTGACTAGCTTTGTAGCTTCATTTTTCCATCTGGGCCTTGGTTTCCTCCTGTAAAATGAAAGGAATGGATATCTTCTTCTGAGGTTCTGAGTTTTCCATGGCCATGGGGACACGGACCTTCCCAATTGTTTATAAAAAGCTAGAAACAAAAGTGGGTTGCTCATCAATTGGGGTATAGCTAATATATATATATATATAATATTACTAATATAAATATTTCAATATTTTGCAGTTAGGAGATGAGTAGGGAATTTAAAGAAATGGGGAATGATCTGTATGAACCAAGGCAAAATCAAGAACAATAAACCCAATGGTAACTTTTTTAAAAATTACCAAAAACATTGAAAAAACCTGCAGTGAATAGATGACACATGAGGACTACCCAATCAGTAAGTAACATTGTGTTAATCAGATACTGGTCTCTGTGTAAGAGATTGTGGTGGCTTTTCTGCATCACAAGGGAGAACTCCATCTGGAAGGGGGGTAGTGGAATATAACTGATGTGAAGCCAGTAGGTGTTAATGAAACTTTTCTATTAGTTTCTAGGAAGCCTGTAGAGGACATGCCAGCCTGAGAATTAAAATGGGTAATAACTGGTCTGCTAAAAGGCAAGAGGCAGAGGAAATGAGAGGTTGGTGTTTGTCAGATCAAATGATCAACAACAGTGGATAAAGTCGATGGTATTAGCTGACATTTGTAAAGTGCCTTAAGGTTTGCAAAGCAGTCGAATCCAGCCTCAGACACTAGCTGTGTGAGCCTGAGCAAGTCACTTTACTCTTCTCTGCCTTGGGTTTCTCAACTGTAACAGCACCTGCCTCTTGGGGTGGTGAGGATCAAATGAGATAGTTTTTGTTTTTATTTTTTTGGTGAAGGCAGTTGGGGTTAAGTGACTTGCCCAGAGTCCCACAGCTAGTGATTGTTATGTGTCTTGAGGCCGGATTTGAACTCGGGTCCTCCTGACTCCAGGGCTGGTGCTTTATCTACTGCACCACCCAGCTGCCCCTTGAAATAGTATGTGTGAAAAACTTATGTGCATTGCCTGACACATAGTAGGTACTGTATAAATGCTTATTCCTTTCTCTTCCCCCAGGGCTCATAACATCCCTGTGAGGTAGGGTACTGTTCTTGTGGGGAAAAAAAAACAAACAGGCCCTAACATGTTAAGTGATCAGATAATTACATAGTAGGTACAGCTTATGCAACAGGTTATCTTAAGGCAGGGTTTGAACCCAGGTCTTGACACCAAGTCCAACAAACTACCTACTAAGCCGCACAGATTCACAAAATCCCAGAATAACAGCTCTCTCTATTAAGCTTGAAATTTAAGACAAATAAGAAGCAAATTCTATCTCATACAATGGCTAACAAAACTTGGAGGCTGTCCATCATTCCTCCTCTACGGCCCTCCACAATCTGGTAGCTGCTCACTTCAGAAGCATTGTGGCATAGCAGGTAGAACGCTGATCTTAAAGCCAGGAAGACCCTGGACTTCTACAGTGCTCTAGCTAGCTCTCTAAGACTAAAAGGGGCAGAGAAGTATGTTGGAAGGAGGAGTTCCTTCATCTGGAGAGCTCCCTGAGCCAATGAAATGGCAAGCCACTCCCTAGCCCTATCCCACTGTAGAAGCTGGTCTGGCACTCTGAACATTCTAGCCTCCATACCCTCAACAATCTTGAATGTCTAAAGCCTTCCCCTCATCCTAGTCCTCTTCAGACACCAGGCCCAAACCACACCTCTCCCATGGGATGCCCCCTAACTGCGCCATTAGCTCACACACTAGCTTGTGTTCCTGGTTCCATCCTCTGAGGCCTAGGGCCAAACTGGTCCCTTCAGGGAGAGAGGAACTTACCTTGGAGGTACAGGTGGCTCGCAGTGGTTCCACCAGGCGATCCAGCCTCTGCAGGACGGTGTTGGGACACAGAGTGGACAGCCGGGCCAGCATGATGAAAGTCAGCATCTGCCAAGCAGGGGAGAAAGAGATTCATTGTGAAAGGACAAACGGAATTCTTGACTTCCCCTAGTACCAATCTGCTTCCCAAAAAAAGCCACTTTCTTCTCTTCCTTCCCCCACAGCTCAGTTGGTAAAAGCTATAGACAATCCTGAATCTGTGGACTCTAGGGGAAGGAAGGGGCAGTGTGGGGCCTAAAGAGCAGGAGGAAGGATTCTGCTTAAGAAGACCCATCTCCACACATCTGCAGTGTTGGAGACTGGATTTGAAATCAGGTCTTCTTGATTACAGGCCTAGCAGGCTACCCACTGAACCACTCAGGGGTGGGGAATCCAAACTTCACAGAACAAATCTCCTTAATAAAAGGATTTGTTTTGTAAAACTTGGACTCGGTCAAAAGGCTGAGCTCAAGGACCTAGAAGGTCACGTGTGGCCTCGAGGCCACAGGTTCCTTACCTCTGACCTAGCTGCTTCTAATTTTAAAAGAAAAATTTCTCCCACTAGAGAAATAAGAAAACAATTGCCCCAAGAAATGTTTTTTTGTTGTTGTTTTGTTTTCTTTGAGATTGGCTCTTCCTCTGAGTTCAAATCCAGCCTCAGATTCTAACTGGCCAGGTGACCCTGTGCAAGTCACTTAACCCTGCTTGCCTCATTTGTAAAATGAGCTGGTGAGGACGTGGTCAACCACTCCAGCCGAAAAAAAAAAGGCTGAAGAAAGATAGGTAAAGGGGCAGCTGGTGGCACTGTGGATACAGCTGTGGCCCTAGAGTCAGGAGGACCTGAGTTCGAATCTCGCCTCAGACACTAGCTGGGTGACCCTGATCAAGTCACTTAACCCCAACTGCCTCAAAAAAAAAAAAAAGGTAAAGATAAGATAGGTTTTCAAAGTGAAGAATCTCTGTCTATGGGTTAGCTTCCTGTCACCGGAGGTTCTCAAGCAGGAGCTGGATGGACATTTGTTGGGGAAGCTCTAGATGGTGTACTTCCATCCTTTCTAAGCTGACCAGTCCCCTCCCAGCTCTGTGATTCTCATACACGGTATTAGCAACCACATGGGGATGAGAACACGAAGCCTGGATAAGAATGCTGGATTTTAGAGCTGAAGGGGACTGTGGAGATCATTTCACTCAGCATGAATACATATGTACACACACTATATTATATGTGTATGTGTGCATGTTTATGTAACATACATGCATATAAGTGTATATGTTTCTTTAGAAATAGTCTCTTAATGAACATTCACTTTGCTCCCTTTGTGTAGGGTGAAGGGATTATGGGAATAGAACAATATACTGATTATTATTCAGATATACTCTATCTGAATCAGCTGAGGTTTGGTTACATTTTTCTGAACTCCTCTCCCCCCATCCTTTTTTTCTTTGTTTATTCTTTGTCATGAGGGATGGCTCAATGGGTACAGGAAGGGGGAGAATAACTGTGGAAATGAAGTTGATAGGAAAACAAGCTATCAATTGAATTTTTTTAAAAAATAGACTGAGATTGGGAAAGATGTTAGAACAGAGAATATCAGAGCTAGAAGGAACCTTGGAACAGAATGTCAAAGTTGGAACGGGACCGGTAGTTTTGGTTGAGAAATAATGGTATCAGTGACTAAAAACAAAAGGCAAGTGAACTCATGGAAGGAGGGTCTGGGATACCAGCCTTACCCGGATGTCATAGTGATCCTTGAGGCCATCCTCCACATGGTTTAAATATTCATAGATGTCCAGTCGGTCCAAGCAGCTCTCCAAGAGGGTGTACATGCATTCAAAGGCAGCTTTCCTGACATCCAGCCCATCATCCACAGTGTGCTTGAATGGCCCCATCTCTACCTGTGGGAGAAGCCAACACAGAATTAGAGGGGAAGGCAGATGTTGCAGGAGTGGCTCCCTTGGTGGCCACAGTGACCACTGGGGGGCAGTGCTGGCCCAGAAAGCTCTACCACCGTCCTAAACTCAGACCGCAGAATGTCAGAGGTTAAAAAGGACCTTTACCTGGCACATCTAGTACAGTATACAAGAGCAGGATTCCACTCTCTAACACCTCCATCCACAAAAGGGCCACTGAAGACCTCCAGGGATGGGGAACTCACTACCTTTTTTTTTCTTTCTTTTTCTTTACTAATTTACTTTTAACATTCATTTTAAAATTTTGAGTTCCAAATTATTTTCCCTCCTTCCCTCCCTCCATTGAGAAGGCAAGCAATTTGATATGTTATATATATGCAGTATGCAAAACATATTTCCATCTAACATTCATTTTAAAAAGATTGAGTTCCAAATTCTTTCCTCCCTCAACCCCTCCCCCACTCACTGAGAAGGCAGGCAAATATATCAGTTATACATGTGAGGTCATGCAAAACGTTTCCATATTATTCATGTTGTGAAAAAAAGACAAGAAAAAACAGTGAAAAAATTATACTTAAATTTGCACTCAGTTCATCAGTTCTCTAGAGGTAGAGAGCATTTTTCGTCATGTGAGTCCTTTGGAATTGTCTTGGATCATTGTATTTTTCAGAATAACTGGGTCAGTCACAATTGATCATTACAATATTGCTGTTACTGTATACAGTGATCTCCTGGTTCTGCTCATTTCATTCTGCATCAATTCATATATCTTCCCAGGTTTTTCTGAAAGTATTCTGCTTGTCATTTCTTATAGCACAAACAGTATTCCATCGCAATCATATACTATAACTTGTTCAGCCATTCTCCAATTGATGGGTGTCCTCTCAATTTCTAATTCTTTGCCACCACAAAAAGAGCTGCTATAAATATTTTTGTATATGTGGGTCTTTTCCCCATTTTTATCTTTGGGATACAGACCTAGTAGCGGTATTTTTGGTCAAAGAGTTTGCATGGTTTTGCAGCCCTTTGGGCAAAGTTCCAAACTGTTCTCCAGAATGACCAGATCAGTTCTCAACTCTAACAGCAATGCATTAGTGTCCCAGTTTCCCCCCATCCCTTCATTACTTATCATTTTCCTTTTCTGTCATGTCAGCCAATCTGATAGGAGTGAGGTGGTACTACAAAGTTGTTTTAATTTGGATTTATCTAATCAATAGTGTGTGAGTGTGTATACATGTGTTTTCTTCCCTCTTTGAACCAATTCCAGTGAGTGTAAGTTATAAATGCTGCCTGCTACTCCCATCCATTTTCCCTTCCATTGTAAAAGCCATTCCTTGCATGGCTTTTATGTGAGATAATTTTCCTCATTCTTCCTCTCCCTTTCCCCATATCCCAGTGCATCCCTCTTCTTCACCCCTTCTTTTTTTTGGGGGGGGAAAGGGGGAAATTATCTCGATATAACTGACTCAGACATGTGCCCTCTATGTAGATGCTGTCTAACTGCCCCAATAATGATAAAGTTCTTGGGAGTTACATGACTCATCTCCCCATACAGCAATGCGAACAGTTTAACTTTATGAAGTCTCATGATTTCTCTTTCACGTTTACCTTTTTATGCTTCTCGTGAATCTTGTGTTTGAATGTCAAGTTTTCTCTTCAATTCTGTTTTTTTTTTTTTTTCCAACCAGGAAAGCTTGAAAGTCCACAATTTCATTAAATATCCATTTTCCCCCCTGCAGGATTATACTCAGTTGTGCTGGATAGGTGGTTCTTGGTTGTAATCCTAGCTCCTTTGCCTTCTGGAATATCATATTTCAAGCCATCCCCTCCTGTAATGTGGAAGTTGCTACATTTTATATGATCCTGACTGTGGCTCCATAATATTTGAATGGTTTCTTTCTGGCTACTTGCAAATTTTCTTCTTAACCTGAGAGTTCTGGAATTTCGCTATAATATTGCTGGGAGTTTTCACTTTGGGATCTCTTTTAGGAGGTGATTAGTGGATTCTTTCAATTTCTATTTTACCCTCTCATTCTAGGATAGCAGAAAAGTTTTCTTTTATTCTTTCTTGTTATATATATATATATATACGTATATATATATATTTATTTATTTATTTATTTTTTTGGTGAGGCAATTAGGGTTAAGTGACTTGCCCAGGTTCACACAGCTAGTAAGTGTCAAGTGCTTGAGGTCGGATTTGAACTTAGGTCCTCATAACTCTAAGGCAGGAGTTCTATTCACTGCCCCTATTCTTTCTTGAAATATGACATCCATGCTCCTTTTTTTGATCATAGATGTCAGTTAGTCCAAGGATTTATAAATTATCTCTCCTCAATCTATTTTCAAGGTCAGTTGTTTTTTTAGTTATTTCACATGTTCTTCTATTTTTTCATTCTTTTGACTTTGTTTTATTGTTTCTTGATGTCTCATGGAGTCATTACCTTCCCTCTGCCCAATTCTAATTATTGAAGGATTATTTCTTCAGTGAGCTTTTATAACTTTTTCCCACTTGGCCAATTCTGCTTTTTAAATTGTTATTTTCATCCATGAATTTTTGTGTCTCTTATTATTAGGCCAATTGTATTTTTTTAAGGTGTTATATTCTTCAGTATTTTATGACTCTCACCAAGCTGTTAATTCTCTTTTCATAATTTTCTTGCATCACTCTCATTTCTTTTCCCAATTTTTCTTCTACCACTCTGATGTTTAAAATAAGTTTTTTTGGGGACTCTTCTTCTAGCTCTCCCAGGAATTCTTATTGAGCTTGTGTCCAATTTACATTTTTCGCCCTTTGAGGTTTTGCTTGTAGCTCTTTCCACATCATTGTCTTAAGAGTTTGTGTCTTGATCTTCCCTGTCACCACAGTAGCTTTTTTACGGTCAGGTTCTTTTGTTGTTGTTGTTGTTGTTTACTCATTTTTCCAGCCCATTTCTTGATTTTTAACTTTATGTTAAAGCTGGGCTCTGTTCACCTGGCGATGGGGAGGCACTGTCCCAAGCTCCAGGCTTTTTTGAACTGCTGCTTTCACAGACAGTTCTGGGGGTCTGCAAGTTTTCATTGCTCCCAAGGCGGTGTGACACAGGGGAGAGGTGTGGTCACTGTTCTCTCTGGTTTTTACCCAGGATGGGCCTCTGCTGTCCTGCAGTGCCCTTCTCTGCCCTGGAGCTCCCAAAGCTGCTGCTGCTTCCAAGGCCCACCACTGTCACTACCCCTGCATTTACCAATATCATAGACCACACCTTCCAAACTTCTAAGTCATCTTAAGCTGGGAAAAATGTCTCACCGTGACCTTTTGTTGGCTCTTCTGCTCCAGAATTTGATTTGAGGCATTATTTTAAAGTTGTTTGGAGAGGAATGTTGGGAGAACTCAACTGGGTTGAAGCCTTGACTCCACCATCTTGGCGCCATCCCTTGAACTCACTACCTTTCAAGGCATCCAATTTTATTTGGGGGTGGCTGTTGTCAGAAAGCTTTTCCTCATATTTGAACTGAAATTATCTTTTCCACATCTCTTCCACATCTCAAGGTCCCAGCAAAACAAGCCTGATCCCATTGAAACTTGAGAGCCCCTTAAATACTTAAGATCCACTCTCATCTTTCTCCTTTTCTTTGTATCTCCAGTCCTTAACACAGCACCTGGCACATAGCTGGCATTTAATAAATGTTTACCCACTGACTCCCAGCTTTCTCTATAAATACACCTGGTTTCTTCACCAAATGCTTGACTAATAGCACTGCGTCTTATATTCCCCCCATTCTTCTCTCTCTCTCCTGGAGCTTGTCAATGTCCCTCTTAAAATTTGGCATACATAAGTGAAGAGAGTACTCTCGCTGTGGTTGGACCAGGGCACATCTACCACAGAGGTAAGCAGCATTTACATGGTGCTTCACAAATACTATCTCATTTAATCCTCACAACAATGCTTGGGAGGTAGGTGCTATTATTATCCCCATTTCATAGATGAAGAAGCTAAGGCTTAAGAGGTTAAACGACTCGCCCTAAGGTCACACAGCTATTAAGTGTCTGTGGCTGGATCTGAACCCAGATCTTCCCAATTCCCAATTCAGTGTTCAATATGCCATCTTGCCATCCCCCAGGGAGAAGCTGTTAGAAATGGGAGTTGTATTTGGCAGTAAATTAACCTTACAATTATTCTTACTCGCTCAGCCGGTAAGGACGCAGGATGACCTGCACCTTCCTCCATGTCCTCGTCCTCACCATGCCGCCCATCTCCAGGCCCAACCCTGCCACCCCGTTGCTCCCTTACCTCTCGGATGAGCTCCTTTCGGACCTTGGTCTCCGTGTACAAATGGGGAAGCGTGTTGTCCAGAAAGTCTCGGATGAGGGAGGGCTTGTTGTGAGCAGCAGAGTTGAATAAGGCCAGAGCCACCCTTCGGACATTTAGGTCTGAGTCCTGAAGGGTCTTTAGGAAATCTCCTGGGGGGGGGAGGTTAAGAAGAAGAAAATGAAAACACACACACACACACACACACACACACACACACACACACACACACA
>NW_020954551.1:37193005-37289839 GCF_900497805.2 Vombatus ursinus | reverse complement strand
ACACACACACACACACACACACACACACACACACACACACACACACAGAGTGAGTGGGGCAGCCATGAGATGATCTAGCTTTTAAATAAAAACATCAGAAAACCAAGTTCTACTACTGTGCCTCCTTACCTGGCTACTGTACACTTGAGTATTGTATAACCGGGCTAATAAGAGTTATATTCACAGGCTCTTAGATATAGTCAAATCAAGTCAACAGGCATTTATTAAGCTCCTGCTGTGTGCCAGGCACCGTGCAAAGTGCTGAGGATACAAAGAAAGGCAGAAAACAGCCCCTGCCTTCGAGGACATCACAGTCTAATGGGACTGGCAGGGGTTTCAGAGGCTATCCGATCCAACCCTCTCCCTTAAAGGGAGACCTAAGGAGATGGAGTGATTCATCCTGAGGGACGTGAGTAGGGAGCATTGAAGATGGTGTTCACCTCAGCTCCTACTCTGAACTCCAAGGCCAGAGCTCTTACCCAACTTGGTAATGACCCAGCAACTTTGGAAGCCCTCTTACAAGAATGACATTTAGGCTCCAAAAAGATCCTGGCAGGCTGGAATAGAATGTGATGATGGCATTTAATAGAGATAAACATGAAATCCTATGCTTGAGTTTCAAAAAACCAACTTCACAAGTAGAAGATGGGCATAGACATGGATAGGCAGCAGTTTGTCTCAAAAAGATCTGAGGGTTTTAGTGGACTACAAGCTCACCAGAAGTCAACCAGGTGACCTGGTATGGAAAGGATCAAATGAAATAATAAGTGAAAGCCCCAGGAAGAATGACAAACCCTGTACAAATGTGACGACAGGCAGCACAGGATAGTGGGCAGAAAGCCTGCCCCAAAGTCTGGAAGACTCGAGTTCAAGTCCCAAAACTCTGACACGTGGGCTTTGTGATCCTGCCCTGGGAAAACCTCTAAGACTGGAAGTTATAGAAAAGGTGCCAGCGTGCATTGGTAGAGGGATTTCCTCACCTGGGACTTCCATATCCAAGAATAAAGTTCTTGACACCCTCAAAAGTTTCAACATCAGCAAGTGAAGTGATTTTATTAGTGGAAAGGATATAAAAGAAGAGGGAACATCTGCTTTGCTACTGTTCCCTAAGGATCATGGCACCTTAATCTTCCAAAGGTGCTGCCCTTCTCCAGGGCTTCTCTATTTGCGTGTCCAGCTCTGAGTGCCGTGTACTGGGTGCACACAGTAAGAGCTTAATAAATGCCTCCATTCATTTACTCACAAAGCACTGAAATCGCAGGTCTGGTCCCTATCCCCTAAAGATGAATAAGGCATTGGCTCTTCAGGGAAATAGACGTACGCTTACACAAATATACTCACACACATACACTTACATACTCACTCACATACAAACACATACTTTCTCTCTCACACACAGATACACTCCAACCTTTCCCATCCTATTGTTCTCTCCACCTAGTCCATAGCCTGGGGAAGCAGAGTGTGTGTGTGTGTGTGTGTGTGTGTGTGTGTGTGTGTGTGTGTGTGTGTAGGGTGGCCCTGGAAGGGTCCAAGCCCCCCTCAATTCATCTTTGTTCCCATATATTTGTATAGGGATCTTCATTTTCAAATAGCTGTCAGTCCATCATCCCATTTGATCCTCTCAGCATCTTCCATAAAGGAAACAGGGCAGGGATTATTATACCCATTTTACAGATCAATCTAATCCAAAATTAATATACATTCATTAAGTACCTACTACGTACAAAACACTGTGTACTAAACCACCAGGGATATAATAACAAAATTAAAAACAAGCCCTGCCCTCAAGTAGCTTACATTTTACTACATTTAATTAAACAAAGAACAGGTCTCATCATTTGAGGAGGGAGCAGAGATCCCCCTTCTCCACAGGGAAGGTGATGCCAATACTTTATTCCACAGCCTGTCCCAGCATGGAACCCCTTCAGATTTGGGACCTCATTCATTGCTGTAGTGGTTCTGCCCTTTCACCCCTTTGTACTCGGTGGTGAAAGTCTTGCCAGGTAACCAAAAACCCAGGGCTCTGGACTCACCAATGCAGTCTTTCAGGAGGACGTCAACAGGCTGGGGCTGGTCTGAAATGGTGAATTTGATGGCGGTGACGACGGTGCTACGTGCGTGTGGTGAACCTGCCGGGATCCAGAAGAAAGCATGACCCAAGGGGAATGGGCCAATTCAAGATAACAGTCATGGCATTGTGGGTGGAGCTGGACCCTCTGCCTCCACGGGAAGCCCAGTCTCCCTCCCCACCATCATGCAGAGAAAGCGACATCAACACTTCACTCCTGGTGCTGGTGCTCCTTCAGATTTGGAACCTCTTATCATTGCGGGGGCAGCCCTGGCCTTTGCCCTCTTCTGTTCTCAATGGTCAGGGAGAACGCATGGGAAAGAACCCGACTTACTGCCAGCTCTCAGTTATCCACTCTGAGGAACGGGAACAAGAGGGATAATATAAAACACCCATTCCAACCCACTTCTGTTTCGGAGTGTGGTGTGAAATGTGTGAAATCTTTCCTAGGATCATTTTTACAGAGTGCTCTGAGATAAAGAGAATTCAGACTCTAAACCAGCCAGCTTCAAGACCCAGGGACAAGTCACCACCTTCCTAAGCCTCAGTTACCTGGTGAGGAAATGGGAGAGTGAGCCAGGTAACACACAGAGGGCTGACTTTGGAATGAGGAAGCCCTGGGTTCATATCCTGCCCCTAACACATGTTGGCTGTGTGACCCTAGGCAAATCACAACCTCCAGAGCTCTGGGTGATTCTCCAAGACAAGGAGTCACAAACAACAGCTGATCTGTTTCAGCAACAATGGAGTTCCCTACACGCTTGATGAAATCATAGGTCCGGACCCAAAGAAGAGTAACATTTGAGTGGACAACGACAATTACATTATCTATATCACAGGACTAGTGAGAAGAAAGGGACTTGGCAATCCTAGAGTGCTACAGAAATAATAGTAATAATAATAACAACAACATAGGTAGCATTTATATAGTGCTTCCAAGTGTGCACAAAGCTTTACAACATCATCTCATCAGATCCTCACAACAACTCTGGGATTTTTTGATTCCCATTTTACAGTCGAGGAAACTGAAGGAGACAGGTTAAGTGACATTGTCGAAATGAGGCTGAATTCTGTAGGCAGCCCCATCTAAAGTGGGCAGCGATCTCTTTGCAAAGGTGGGGGGCCATGGGTATGGAATACTGCATACACTGTCAGGGACAGTCTTTGTGCTGCTTGGTTTTGCGGAATTTTTTTTTTTCCAAGTGGGCTGGAAGGAAGCCAGTATGGGCCTCTAGAATGAGACCCCCACGTGGGTAACTGAGAGCTGACTTGCTTTCCCCTTTTTTTCTTTCCGGGATGAGAACACCAAGGAGGCACTTTGAGGAGGGGAGAGGAAGCAATCTCTAGGTACTCCATGTGATTCTGGGTCCCTCTGATCCGCCCCCCTCCCCGGGCAGCTGACTCCCCAGCACCTCCCTTCATTTTTACCTGCAAGGAGCTGCTTCTGCAGTTGGGGCAGCAGCTGGGAGGGGTTCACCAGGGCCAGCTTCCCCAAGCACTCGGCCACCACGTTGCGGGTACCTTCCTCGGCGCACTCACAGTGCCTGAAGAGCAGGGCCCAGATGTCATCCACGTAGGGCTTGAGGCCTTCTGCTGGGGCCGCGCCAATGGTCTCTTTCAGCGAATGCAGCAGCAGGTACTGCCTCTTGGGCTGGGTGCCAATCTCCCCAAGCAGAAAGGGCAGGTATTCGGGGAGGTTCCGGGCACCCACGCAGCCCAGTGTGTAGGAGGCTGCTGACCTCACCTCCTCGCTGGGTGATGAGAAAGCCTCCAGCAGAACAGTCTTCAACTCGCGCTGGGGCCCCATCTCGGCCACCACGTGGCCCATCTCGGCCAGTGCCAGAAAGGCCAGAACCTTGATGCCTGCGCTGGAGCGGGGGGATTGGGCATCCCGGATGAACTGGCCCACGGTGCCTGCTGCCTCCTGGGGACAGGCAACCACCAAGGCCGCCAAGCACCTGGCCACCGAATGGTGCGCCTGTTTGTGGAAGGGAGGCGAGCTCGGACCCGCGTTGTAGATGGGGCTTGTGAGCTGCTTCTTTAGCTCGCTGTAGCTCAGGCGTGGGGCCCGCGTGCCCATGAGCGCCTGGAAGAAGCCCGTGATGGCCGTCAGCGCGCCAGCCTGCAACAGCGGCGAGTACACCAGCTGCAGGACTTCGGAGAGGATGGGGCCGCTGGCCTTGGCCAGTGAGGAGGGGTGAGCCTGGGCCAGGCTGGTCAGGAAGCCCACGGCCACCTGGGCCACGTGCATGTCGCTCTCCCCGATGAGTGGGGGAAGCTCCCCCAGCACCGCCTCCATCGCGGCTGGCGGGAGCGCCGTCCTGTAATTCCGTGCCAGGACCTCGAGGGCCGCCAGGGTGGCCAGCTTCAGGGCCCGCTGATTCTTCCGCAGGAAGGAAGCCAAAATGGGCAAAGCATCATCGATGATGGGCTGCAGGTCGACCCGCAGCGGGGATCCCGCCACCAGAATCAGTGCCTTGACCGTGGGCAGCCGGGTGATCTCATTCTTTAGCCGCTCCAGGAAAATGAGCAGGGTGGGCTTCAGCTCATCCCCCAGCCAGTCTCTCAGGTGGGCCATGATGTGACCCATACAGGCGATGGCTCGCTCCTTCACCTCCTGGTCCAGGTCAGCTGCCTTCAGTCTCGCGAGGGTGGCGGTGAATATCTCCTTGACGTAGGGTTGGGGGTCCAAGGTCAAGGGCCGGTCCAGGGGCCGGAGGACTTTCACCAACTGCTGGGTCACCAGCAGAGCCTCTGAGGTTATCTTGTAGAAGGGGTCAGACACACTAGCCACCACTGGTGGCAGCAGGACTGGCAGGTGGGTATGGAAGGCCTCAGGAGGGTGGGTACATAGGAGAACATGCAGGAAGGCCAACGTATCAATCCGCATGTTAGAAGAGCTGGCCCTGTCTGTCAGGGAGAAGATAATGCCTACAGCCAAAAGTACGTGGGGGCAGGGAGAAGAAACGGAAACAACATCACCAGGAGAACCAGATTCTTTATGGAGAACCCCTGCTATTCAGCAGCGCTGAGCTTCCACAACCCATTCCCTATCATAGAGTGTCTAGCTAATGCAATGGCTGACTCAGCACCATCCTCAGTGTATACAACTGGAGAATTAATCTATGCACATGGATTGTCTTGTTTACCCAGATATAGGGTGGGTGCTTTGAGGTGTCAACTATACTTTCACCCAAGCCCCCTTGTGATTCATAGCCAGAAACCCAGGTAAGAATTTGGTTTCATAGTATCATGGCTTTGAGCTGGAATGGACCTTCTGGGCCTAACCTCATTTTACTACTGCGGAAACCGAGGTCCGGAGCAGGTTAGTGACTTGATCTGAACTCAAGTCTTCTTGACTCCGAATACAGCTTCTAGTATTAATGGGGTCGCAAAAACAGTTACGGGACAAAAAGTATAGATGCCTTCCTTCTTCTCCAAGTATAGAGAAGACACTTTCCTTCTTCTCCTGATGTCCCTGGCTGGTGGAGATGCTAAAAGCCACAAAGGACTGGGACGGCGGTTTCTTTATTCCTCTTTGGGTCTTCCAAGGCCTCTGGTGCAAGGCTTTGCACGTGGCAGGCCCAATAAACTCTGTGTTGCCTGGGCAAATGAAAGAAAACCAGGCCAACCAGTGAAAGTTTTCATTGGCTGCTCCACTGCTGAGCGAAAGGTGAGTCATCCAGCGACAAGGCGGCACAGGGACCAGAGGGGCTACTGGAGACTCGTGGATGGGTCATTCCTCTCCTTTCCAAGGGGCTAATTCAGCATGAGAAAAGCAGCTGGGATCACAGTCCAAGCATACTAGGCATCTCTGTTGCTTTACTAGCTTCCTCAGTAACTGGGTGAGTTGGGAAGGGAGGACGAGGGGTGTAGAAGGGAGACGGGGAGAGGTTCTGGATAAGATTCAGGCAGTTCCCTACGGCACAAACAACCAAATGCTCCAGTACAGTTATACAGCTTCCAGCCAGCACAAATGGGAAGAGGACGAGGGTCTGGACAACGACCGGCATTATCAAAGTAAAGGATGGGGGTGGGGGCTGGAGGTGCCGGTCCTTAGCCAGCCTAGAGGTGGGACGGGGCCATAATGTGGATAAGGCGATCACAGGATCACAGATTTAGAACGGGAAGGGACCTAGTCTAGGGGTCAGCAAACTGTAGCCCATGGGCCACATCTCATCCCCCACCTAATTTTGCATGGCCCCATAAGCCAAGAATGCTTTTTACATTTTTATACAGAGAGGCCCTTGGGCCAAAATCTGCTTATTCCTGAGCTAGTGCAAGACTCTTATTTTATTTGTTTTTGTTTTTTTGGCGAGGCAACTGGGGTTAAGTGACTTGCCCAGGGTCACACAGCTAGTAAGTGTTATGTGTCTGAGACCGGATTTGAACTCAGGTCCTCCTGACTCCATGGCCGGTGCTCTATCCACTGAACCACCTAGCTGCCCCAAGACTCTTACTTTACAGATGAGGAAACTGAGGTGCAGAGGGGCCAAGAACACAAAGCCAGGATTTGATTCTAGGTCTCTGGATTTGAATCTCGAGCTCTCTCCAAAGCACCACCGTGACAGAAGTGATCCTCACCAGGACTGGTGTGGGGGGAGGCGGATCTGTGTCCGTCTAGGAGGTCTGCCCAGCTCCCGACCCCAGCCCCAGCCCCAGCCCCGCCCTCCACCCCCAGCTCCGGTTACCTGGCACCAAGGCAGGAATATGCTCAGCCAGGCTCCCGGGCAAGACTCCAGCCAGTTCTGTAAGGACGCTAAAACAACCTTGGCGGGACTTCACATTCCGGTCCCGCAGCTGTCTCTGGAGAGCCTTGACAATATGGGGCACCTGCAGGACATCTGAGGCGCTCAGTGACCAAGCCACAAGCCTCCGATTCTCCCTCCTCCCATGAATCTCCTCAGCTGTCTCCACTGTCCTTTGGGCTCAGCAAGGGCCTCCTGGTCTGCAGCTGGCTGAGCCAGGGGCGGCCCTGGGCCTTCTATCCCTGATCCCAGGACCTCAGATCTGGAGATACAAGGGGCCTCAGGGGTCTTCCTCATTTCACTAATAATATATTGGGAAACTCAAGCCCACAAAAGAGAAATAATTTGCCCAGGCAGACAGGAGCAGACCTGGGATTTGAACCCAGTCCCCCTGGAGTCCAAATTCTCATCCTATCCTACCCCCTGGAATGATATGGATTCAGCCAGTGAAGGAAGAATGAAGATGACACCATCTCTACTCATCAATGTCCTCTGGGACCATAAGGCATCTGAGAATCGAGAATTCCTAGATTTGAGGGATAACTGTAAATTTTTAAATTTAACTTATATTTAATAATTAATAACTAAGTTATTAATTTGTTGTTCGGTCATTTCAGTCATGTCTGAATCTTCATGATTCCATCTGGATTTTCTTGGCAAAGATACTGGAGTGGTTTTGCCATTCCGCTTTCCAACTCCTTTTACAGATGAGGAAACTGAGGCAAAAAACAGAGTTAAGTGACTCGCCCACAGTCATACAGCTAGTAAGTGTTTCAGGCCAGATTTAAACTCAAGTCTTCCTGACTGCAGGCCCAGTGCTCTATCACTGTACCATCTAGCTGCCCATTAATTTATTTATTTTTAATTTTTTTTCCATTAATTTAATTCATATTAAATCAAAGATTACGGAATTGAGGGAGGAAGGCCCTACTGGCCTTTCTTCCTCTACACAGCTCATAGAGTCATATGGAAGAGATCTTAAGAGACCATCAAATCTAATCCCCTTATTTTAAAGATGAGGAAACTGAGGTTGAGAGGGGGAAAAACTCAAGCTCACACAGACAGCTAGGGACAGAAGCAGGGTTTGAATGCCGAAGACGCTATTCTTTCCAGGAGCCTCCAAAAGAACAGGGGGCTAACTGATCAGCCACGAGGGAAGTTCCTGCGGCGGGCTGGGAGTCAGGGGAACAGAAGACCCTCCATAAGCCGAAAGGACAATGGAGAGGAATGTGCAGCTGGGAGTGGACCAATCGTTCCTGGCCCCAAGACCCCCACTGTGCCCAGCTCCCTCCCCCTGATCGCTGCCCCACCCGTGGGGGGATCCCTGCTGCGCCCATTCTCCAGGCTCTGCCTCCCCACCTGATTCTGCAGCATGGTGAGGGGAACGTTCTCCTTGCCCGCCACCTCCGACGTCCGGAGCCGGCTTTGCCCGGGATGCGTCTGTCTCAGCAGCGAGATGTAGGCCCCAAAGATGTCGGCCTTGACATTCTCCTCCCGCTCCTTGAACCTGCTAATGAGCACCGGCGAGAGCACCTGGTAGAAATCCTCCAGCAAGTCGTGCCTGGTGCTAATGATGGCGGCCACACACTTGGCTGCGGCCCTGCGCACCTTCCAGCTCATGTCATCATCGTCGCTGTACTCGTCGTCGCTTTCTGGGGGCGGCACAGTCACATGGGGTTTCGTGGGGTCAACATCACAGGTCAAACCGGGAGACACCCCCTTAGTAGTAGTGGTAGCCTATCACCTATGATTATCACCCATCCATTATTTTGTTATTATTAACACATAGATTAATGTAATACAATATATTAGAATAATAATCATTACAACATAAGGAATGGTTATTAATGATATCATTAGTTAGTAATAGCTGCCACGTACAGAGTGCTTTAAAGTTTAAAAATTCTTTGGGGATATTATCCTACGGAAGCCTGACAGCAACCATGTACTAAGGCACTGGCTTCTTCTTCCAAGTCAGAGAACCTGGTTCAATCCTGCCTCTGTCCCCAGCTATGACCTTGGGTAATTGCTTGACTTCTCTGGGCCCCAGTTTCCTCACTTACTAGGTGGCTATTTCTATACCTAAATTTACTGTTAACCAAAAAAATATCACAAGTCTATGGGACAGGCGTTGCAACTCCCATATGAAAGTAGGTCTATTATTGTTCCCATTTTACAGATGAGGAAACTGAGGATCAGAGAGGTTAGTTAATTTGTCCACAGTCACAGAGCTAGTAGGAGTCAGAGGCAGGATTTGAATGCAGGTCTTTCTGACCTCAGCACTGTACCTACTACACTATCCTGACTCTTGAAAAATAGTAACCAGGAAATGGACATATTCTGGTGGGAAATCGGCTCTGAGATGTTGGTGTTGGGGAGCAGGATAAGGTTGTCATGCCCAGTGGGCGGGCATCTCTGGAAGTGAACTCTGAGTGTGTAAAACAGGAGAACAGATCAAACAGGTCAGGTCTCTGGGTGAAGCATGATGGCAAATTGAGCAATCCTGGTTCCATCTACATAACACTGAATTCCCAGGACTTGGTCCCCTGGATTATCTAGACCGAACAGTGGGCGGTTCTGTGGATGGCCCTGGTTCATGGCTGATCCACCAGCCCCACCCTTGGTTTGAATCCTTTACCTCTCCCAGATACCTCAACTCCACCCCCTCATCCCCCCAAGGCCATGAGTGAATGACCACCCAAGATGACATGCACTGACAGGGCAAAGCCAGGCCCAGAAGCAGGACCAGAGTCTTGCTGGAGTCAGACATGTTGGGTATCTCTTACCTAGGCAGCGCTCATGGGCAGGGCCCCAGGGAAGAGCCCCAGCACAATGGAGCCCGTGTGGAAAGCCTCCAAAGATGCCACAGATGGGCACACGCACTCTTTTGAATGGTCATGAAGATGCACGTATATAATCACCCCCACAGAAAGAAACTCAGCCAGAAACAACACTGATTCATAGACAGACGTGACAGACATCTATATCTACACCCCACACTATTCCCTTCTCTTTCTGCGTCTCCTTCCCCCCTCCTCTCTCTCTTCTCTTTACTGCTTTCTCTCCCCTTGTTTCTCCTCTCTTCCTTTCTTTCTCTTTTCTTTCTTTTCCTCTCTTTTTCCAAACCCTCTCTCCTTCCCTCCTTCTCCTCTCTCTCTCTTCCCCCCACTTTCTTTTCTCATAACACTCACAAAAACTCCCTTCCTACTTCTCCTAACACACTCATACCTGAGATCTGTGGTCCCATGATTCCCTGAGCCAAGAACGCTTATCTGAACACTTCTAGGACCACTTTAGAGACAACATCTCATTCTCTAAAATTCCTCTTCCCTATACATCCAAAGGGAACTATAATAACTGGGGCTGGGTCAGAGCTTGGGGGACATGGGCTGAGGCCCTTAGACAAGAGGCGATGAATCCTTTTCCCCAAAGAAAGTGGTTTTTTATGTTTTCATTATAGTGATCTGTCAGGGGGTTTTGGCTGACATTAATGGCAGCTCTTTCTCTCTCTCTCTCTCTCTCTCTCTCTCTCTCTCCCTCTCTCTCTCTCTCTCTCTCTCACACACACACACACACACACACACACACACACACACACACACAGAGTGATGGCCAGGAGTATCTACAGAGGGGGAAGTCACAGGGGCTGGTGAGTAGAGTCAGTTAGCAATTAAGTGACATGTGCTTTCCAAGAATGGATAGATTGCCTTGATTACTGTTCCCAGAGCTAGAGGGGGAAAGCAGAGGGGTAGGTGGGCAGTAGGACATTTGGATGGTTGGGGAATAGCAGCCCAGGAATCTGGGTCCAGGTAGAAAGAGGGAAGGCTCACCAATCAGAAAGCCAGGGCCCTAGGGTGATAGTGGGTGGGCTGCCCAGTCAGAAGCATTAAAAGGTTGCGCTTTATAATACAAGGTAGGTGTTCCATGTTTTATTATCCCCATTTTACAAATGAGGAAACTGAAGCAGAGATGGGATTTGAACTCAGGTCTTCCCGACACCAAGTCTACACTCTCTCACTTGTCTGTGCCTTTCTTCATTTATACTCTGCCCTTGCAAGAGTTTGAGCTCCAGACCTGAGTTCAAATCTGGCTTCTGACACTTGACAATTACTAGCTGTGTGACCCTGGGCAAGTCACTTAACCCCAATTGCCTAAGCAAAAAAAAAAAAAAAAAAAAGTTTGAGCTCTATGATGGCAGAGACTGGGTCTTTCTTAAGCCTTATACCTCCTTGCATAGGGCCCTGTACGTCACATTTAAATGTTGGAAGGGAAGTGATTTGCCCAAGGTCATATACTGAATTAGTGGCCCAGCCAGGACTAGATCTCAGATCTGTCTTCGGCTTCTCTGTCCAGGAGACCTTCCACCAGACCCTGCTGAGTCTCCACCAAACCACAGACCTTCAGGGCTCCTGGGGCTCAGGACACAAACATCTGGGAGTCAGTGCTGGCACAGCAGGGGGTTGCCACCCTTTCTCTGAGCCTTAGCCCTTCACCCCTGAGAAGGCCCTTCCTTCAAGAGCCAAAGAGTGAGAAAATGGTGAGGAGGTGGGCTTTCTCCACCTGGAAAGAGGTGTGACTGTAGCACGCAGTGGGGCCAGCCCCACTAACGGCCAAAATAAACACCTATCTACCTACCAAGCACTTTCAGGCCTCTGTCCCGCTTCCTACACTACCTGTAATGGTGCCTGATATTCTACCATTAGCGACTCCCTGGGGTAAAAGCCATGATTCAGAGTGCAATGTTATCTGTGACAAATTAACCTATCAGCCGGAATTAGTTTATGATCAGATTATATCCAACAGAGACAGTTTTGTGTTTTGGGGATTGGGACATGAGACAGAAAATTTAGGGATGGCAGAGACGGGGCAAATTTCGGAGCACGGGCAAAGATGGGCATAATACTAGACAGTCTGGGGGTGGAAGAAGAGGTGAAGGTCACAAAGAGGCCTCTGGACTTTAGAGGTGAAGCCAGGGTCCTAAACACAGAGATTAATTAGTGGACTCGTCCCACATCACATCTAAGCCAAAATATTATCTTCAGGGAAGTGAGGTGGTATAGTAGATGGAGCATTGGGCCTGAAATCAGGAGGATCTGAGTTCAAATGTGACCTCAGACACTTACTAGCTGTGGGACCCTGGACAAGTCATTTAACTTGTCTGCCTCAGTTTCCTTAACTGTAAAATGGAGATAATAATAGCACCTATTTCCTGGGGTTGTTATAGGGATAAAATGAGATTGTTTTGCAAACCTTAAAGCTCTCTATACATGCTGGTTATTAAGGATGATGGGAACCAGTGGAGGGTCTAGGCCTTGGTCTGATGAAGCAAGAGGACCACCTGCCCCATGCCCATGCCCCATCTCAATGGCCACGGCTACCTTGTTCATCGTCTTCTCCATCTTCTGTCTCCATCATCTCATCCTCATCGCTGTCATAGTTATAGTTGGGGTCATGGGTCAGATACTTCAGGCAGAGGTTGGTCACGCTGGGAATGTAGGGTCCCATCTCCTTGGGACACCTGGAGGTTGGGTGGAGGGAGGGAACGTAGTCAATTTTGTATGCAGCGAGAACAAGGGGCTTACGTTACTCTCCTAGAATGAGTGGTTCCTGGAGGCCTTAGCTGTACTCACTCCCCATCCCCAATCCCTTCCTTACAAGTAGAAAGAATTGGCCCTTAAGATTTTGGCTTGAAATTTAGCTGTTAGACAAGTTCGTAGCATGTGATTCTTGTCTCTCATTTTATGGACAAGTGAACTGGGAGACAGTGGGATGAAGTAATTTGGCCGAGGTCACCCAGATAGTGCCAGATCCAGGTGTAGAACCCAGATCTCCTGACTCCCCACTTCATGCCGCAATGTCTTATATATCATGAATCTATAAGTCACTTGGCCAGCACTGACTATACTTGGCTATACTCCTTCAACTGACCTCCAAGGCTCCTCTCCCCATCCCCTAACCCCCACCCTCAGACACAGGCCTCTCTCCCTGGTCTATGGGATTTAGCAGCCTCAGCTTTCCTAGTCCCCAAATTCGGGGTGGGATTTCTCTGCCAAAGGGTCTATCTTCTTCTTTAGCCACCCCAAACCAATCACCTTCTCTTAGGGGCCACCACCAGCTCCCTTAAGGAAGCATTTGTATGCCTTTGTGTGTGTGTATGTGTGTGTGTGTGTGTGTGTGTGTGTGTGTGTGTTTGTGTGCGTGTGTGCATGTACAGAGACTTTCCCACCAGGCAGAGTTAGAATCTGGTTGGAACCCAGGACCCAACTCCAACTCCCAATCCAGGACTCTTTCCCCATCACACTTCTCTTGCGGAGAGAGGAAACGTGATTACTTCCTCCACCAACTAGTTACTGGACCCTTGGCTTCCAATTCAATTAAAAATAAAACATTCATTGAGACCCCACTATATACTTGAGGTCAGAGAGGGACAAAGATGGTCTTGGCCCTTAAAAAGCACACAGTTTCATAAAAGGGATTCAACCCATACACAAATGGGCTGGACCAATCGAATGTAAGCTCTGTGAGGGCAGGAATTGTTTCATTTATGCCTTTGTGTGCCCAGGATCTAGCACACAGTAGGTGTCTAATAAATGCTTCCGATTTGACTGTTTGATTAGAATATCCCTTCCTGCACTGAAATGCTAGGCTTCCATGACCTTTTGTTTGTCTTTACGTTTATTATTTATAGTGAAGGCTGATTTAAATACTGCTGGGGAGGGAGACAGAGAGGAGGAGCTAAGGTAACGTGTTTCCAGAGGGCCGGAGAAGGGAGAAAACAGCTTCAGTGAGTGTGCCCAGGACTACCTCAGCCCCCAGGAACAGCCTCACCCCCACCCCGGGCTCCCAGAGACTGAGTCAAATCAGGGCTTCAGATTCGGGGCGAGCAGGACCCCAGGGCGGCCCCACCTCCGCACAAAGGACTCGAAGGCTTGGAAGCAATATTCCTGGAGCTCATCATCCTCCACCGCACAAAACTTCACCACTAACGGGACGATCCTGGGTAGGTGGGCTCCTGCAGGATGGAAAGACAAGAGGATCCAGGGCTGAGTCCCACCCAGCAGAACATGGCTCTGGCTGCCATGGGGCGTGGCTCAGCCTGCTCCACCCCAGGAGTCCAAAGTCCCAGGACTTTGATGAGTAGATTATAATGGGTCCAGACTCAACCCCGAGTCCTTTTCACTCCATCCCCAAGGTGGGTAATGACAAAGGCCTGGTCTAGGAGCTTTGTTCTGCAAGATTCAACGACTCTTATGAAGAGATTAAAAGTGAAGGAATCAGGCCCAGGAAAACAATACATATGGATCGATAACCAATAAATGCTCCAATGACATCAGCAATGAAAAGGAAAGAACCCTTTCTCCTCTCCCATAATTCTTTGTACAAGTGGAGGATGACCTGTGAGGGATGTGGCATATCAAATCAGATTTCTTTTTTTTTTTTTAAAGTAGCTTAATGTTTTTGGAAAAAATTTTTCAACTTTTTTTCCTTTCTTCATACTTTACTACGAGGGAGGGCTCTCTGGGAAGGGGCAGGAAGAGGGATACAGTTGGAAATATAGGTGATATAAAAACAAAAGTTATCAATAAAAATCAATTTTTAAAAAAGTAACTGGTTTGCAGTCTTCAGGACAGAGGGCCAGGGGGCAGAAGCCAACTGACCCCACTCTCCATCCCTCCCGCTTCCCTCCGTGGTCTTGGTGGCCCCCAGAGAAGAAGGGGAATCCACAAAGTCAGCCACCCCAGGCAAGAGGCACCGCTGGTCTGGGAGCATTCCCTAGATCTCTTTCCCCACCCTTAGCTCCTGGCTTCCACCTTTAAGCCTTTGTTCCTAACCCTGGCACTTGTATCTCTTTTCCTTCATCTCTCATTAGCCTCCTCTTGTAGGTCAGTCGCTCCCAGAGGCTGGAGGCACCTGAAAGCACTTTCATTTGAAGGTTTGGAAGTAGCCCTCGGTATAGGAAAGCCTAACCTGGTGGCTAAGTGCCCTATGGAATAGCTGTACCAGGCTTTGTTCTTAGAATCGTGGGTAATTGGGAGGAGCTCTAAGTCCTGAACAGGCCAGCTGTTCCTCTCTTATGCAACACAGTTTTAAAATGTTCTTGCTTGTATTTTTCCCAATGTTTGACAGCTTTGCTAATTATAACAGCAATACTGGGAAACAAGTGCATATTTGCCATTATTTCAATTCCTTATGAGACAGTTTGTGGGGATTTTGTTTTTGTTTGTTTTAAATCTTGGCTGTAGAAATTTTCCACAAAGTTGGAGCTCTGTACAAAATAAGCTACAGTTTCCATAATGCTTGTTTACAGAATAAATGGAGTCATTCATTAGAGGGGAAGAAAACATTCAGGCCTCAGCTGTTTTTCCTGTCTTTACATTTTGGGTCCGTGGGAGCCCACATCCTTTTTTGGCTCGGCTCGGCTGTGTCTTTACCCTGGGATCTGCCCACTTTCCGAGGGCCAGTCTGCCCTCGACTCTCCTCCGGTCATCCTATTCCCCACCTGGGAATAAGGGCTGTCACACACTTCCCTTCCTCAGTCAGCCCCTCTCCCTGGCCCTCCGTCCCCCAGAATGGCAGAAGCCCCATACCAACACGATGGCCCGCCTGCCTGCTGATGCCTCCAATACACTGGATGTAGGTACGGGTGGTGGAGGTGGACGCTTCTCCCTCCAGCTCGGCCAACAGCTGCTCCATGAGCTCCGAGAATAGGTTGGCGCTGCAGGTCATGACCAGGTGGCCCAGGGCAACAATGGCCCGCTTGCGTACTGCCAGGCGGGGGCTGGTGAGCTGTGGGACCAGGCAGTGCAGGATGGAGGAGTGGAAGGAATAGAGGGCCCCGCCCAACCTGTGACCAAAGGAAGGGGGAAGGGGACAATGGAGTCAGACTCTGGTCTCTGGGCTCGATGTCCCCACTCCTATCCCCCCAACACCCAGCCCACAACCTACCCCATTAATGGCCAGCTGAGCAGTGAAGGCACTTGGCTTCTACCTGGCCTCACTCACCCTCACCTGGATTCTGGGATGTAGGTTCAGAGAGGATGGGAAGCTTTAGTCCTAGAGAGGTTAAGGGACTTGGCTAAGAGTCCAGAACAGAGCCAGTCAATTAATTCTAGAATCCAGTGCTTGGCCTCCTAAGCCTAGGCCTGAGAAGGCTAAATGAAAGCTATTCCAGCGGGAAGTCTGTTATCTGGCACTTCCCTACAGAGAATCGGCCTTGCTTTACCAGGGAGTGGGTCCCTCCAACTAGAGATGTGTCTTAGGGAGAGAGAGAGTCCACATGGAACGATAAATAGAACTGAAAATGAAAAAAACAATGAAGGAGGATGTTTTCTACAGGTTACCTCTCAGCCACTCCTGATTTTGCCTGGGTCTCCTCTATCATTGCCCTCCCCCTCCTCTTCTCCTAGCCATGCCAATCTAAAGCCCCATTTGGCAGGGGGTGCCCCAGGTGTCTATACCTTCTCAGCCTCAGTAAATAGTTTATTCCTGATCCTTGGCACTATTGCCTTTCTCGTCCCAACCATCCTCCTAACCAGGCCAATCCAAGTCTTCACCTCACAGTGAGAACTCCAGGCATCTACACCGTCTGGGCCCCAGAAAAATAGCTCATCCCTGATGCCTGACAGGAGAACTGTTAGAAACCCAGGCAAGATGGAAGAAAGACAACTAGGAGTCAAAAACTTGAGTTCTAGTCACTGATCTACCATTAACTCACTGTGTGACCTTGGACAAGTCACAGTCTGCTGCTCTGTGAGCTTTAGTTTCCTCATTTATGAAATGGGGATAATTCCTGCACTGACAATGTTGTAAGGATTAAATGAGACCATGAGTATAAAAACATTTTGAAAAGTCCAAAGTCCTATAAAAAATAGCCAATCTGACTTGTATTCTTATAAATTTGACTTAGTTTTAGTTCTCTACATATTTTAGAAATGAGGCCCTTATCAGAGATACTGGTTGTAAAAATTATTGTCTCTGAAAAGGGGCCCGTTTCTAAAATATATAGAGAACTAAGTCAAATTTATAAGAATACAAGTCATTCCCCAATTGATAAATAGTCAGAGGATATGAACAGGCAGTTTTCAGATGAAGAAATTAAAGCCTATAGTCATATGAAAAAATGCTCTAAATCACTATTGATTAGAGAAATGCAAACCAAAACGACTCTGAGGTACCACATCACATCTATCAGATTGGCCAACATGATAAGACAGGAAAATGATAAATGTTGGAGAAGATGTGGGAAAATTGGAACACTAATGCATTGTTGGTGGAGTTGTGAAATGATCCAACCATTTTGGAGAGCAATTTGGAACTATGCCCAAAAAGGCTATGAAAATGTGTATATCCTTTGACCCAGCAATAGCACTTCTAGGGCTGTATCCCAAAGAGATCATAAAACTGGGAAAAGGATCCACTTGTCCAAAAATATTTATAGCAGCTCTTTTTGTGGTGGCAAAGAACTGGAAATTGAGAGGATTCCCATCAACTGGGGAATGGCTGAGCAAGTTGTGGTATATGAATGTAATGAAATACTAATGTGCCATAAGAAATGATGAGCAGGCAGACTTTAGAAAAACCTGGAAAGACTTGTACGGACTGATGCTGAGTGAAGTGAGCAGAACCAGAGAATGTTGTACAGAGTAACAGCCACGTTGTGTGATGACTAACATTGACAGACTTAACCCTTCTCAGCAATACAAGGATCTAAGACATCTCCAGAGGTTTCATGATGGAAAATGCTATTCACATCCAGAGAAAGAACCATCGAGTCTGAATGCAGATAGAAGCATATGTTTGTTCTTTTTTTTTTAATCTTTTGTTTTGTTTTGTTTTGTTTCTTCTTTCTTGTGGTTCCTCCTATTGGTTCTAATTCTTCTTCACAACATGACTAATGTGAAAATATATTTAACAGGAATGTATATGTAAAGCCTATATCAGCTTGCACACTGACTTAGGGAGGGAGGAGGGGAGAGGTGGGGAGAAAATTTGAAACTCAAAATCTTATGGAAGTGAACGTTGAAAACTAAAAATTAATTCATTAATAAAAAAACAGCCAATCTGGGGCCCATATGCACCACTTCTCTGACTACTTCCTGACCTTCAGGCCTCTTTCCTTCCCAGGATCCTTACCTACTTAGCATGTCTGATAAGATATCCAGAGCCTCCAACTGCACAGACACATCCTCTTGCTTCCCAATGGCTCCAGTGAGCTGGGACGTGATCTTTTTACACACGTTGGCTGCCATGGCAGAGCCTGGAACAAGGAGGTGAGAGACAATCGGGGCAGTGCCAAAAGACCCATGATTCCAACGTGTGGAATGCACATATAGCCAGATAATATCTGTACTGCATTTATCAAAGTGCCTGGCACATAGTAGGTGCTTAATAAATGCTTCTTTCCCCCACCCCTTCCCTCTAACCATCCTTAGTCATCAATATGCAGCATCCAGCCCTGTGCCCATCACTGTCCAACTCAGTTACAACAGTGGTTTGGGCTTTTGAGGTTTCAGTGGTATGGCCAAACACTGGTTACAGCTTTTAGGCTGATAAGGTAAAGCCATATCAGAAAGTATGGGGTGGTGGAAATCGTGCAGAACTTGGAGGCTGAGGGTTCAAATCTCCGCTTTGCCACTGGGTTACTTCCTCAAGGCTGCACAGTTAATAACTGTCAGAGCCAGGCCAGTGGGAAGAATGGAGGATCTAGCTGCTTAGCTCTCTACCTGCCTCAGTTTCTTCATCCGTAAAAGGAGGGTGTTTCTGGAGCAGGTGACCTCTAAGGTCCCTTCCAGCTTAGATCTGAGATCCTCTGATAACAAGGCCAACGGTCTCACCATCGCACTCTCCTGCCTGCCTCTGATGTGTGTTCTTGTCCCCCGTTAAAGTGTAAGCTTCTTGAGGGCAGGCACTGTCTTTTTGCATTTGCGTCCCCAGTGTGTAGCACAGTTAGCGCTTAATAATGATTTTTTCCTTCACTGCAGACACTGCTGCACCAACCTAAGCAAAACCGCAGCGTGATAATGAGATTTTCCTATATCAGCCAAAAAGCTTCAGCTTGTAAAACAGGGTCCTGCTGGAGCCAGGCTTTAAAAAGGTCTAGGTGATACAGCAGCGGACTCCGTGATCAAAGGGTAGCAGAATTAGCAGGGCCCTGGCGGGTCGAATGCTCCCAGCCCTTCACTTTACAGACGAGTAACCCAAGGGAAACAAAGAGGGAAACTGACAGCAGAGCTGGGACTGGAACCCAGGCCCTCTCAACTCCCAATTCACTGTTCTTGGCATTGTACTAGTTCTCCCTCCTGGGGCTTCAGGCATGATAATAATAAGAGCTAGCATGATGAAGGGCAGCTAGGTGGTGCAGTGGCTAGAGTGCTGGGCCTTGAGACAGGAAAACCTGAGCTCAAATCCAGCTTCAGACACTTATTAGCTATGTGGCTCTGGGCAAGTCACTTAACCCTGTCTGCCTCAGTTTCCTCATCTGTCAAATAAGTCGGAGAAGGAAACAGCAAATCACTCCAGTATATTTGCCAAGAAAACCCCAAATGGGGTCACAAAGAGTTGCATATGACTGAACAACAATAACAAAGCATTTATATGCTGTTTTAAGGTTTGAGAAACATTGTACGTATCTGTATAGATGCATCTATATATATATATAGATCTACATACATATCTATCTAGATGTGTAGATTTATACATGTGTCATATATCCATGACGCCTCATTTGATTCTCCAGTAACTCTGCCAGCCGGGTGCTGTCATTATCCCAATTTTAAAGATGAGAAAACAGGCAAAGGGAGGTTAAATGACTTACCCAGGGTCACACAGCTAGTAAGTATCTGAGCAGGATTTGAACTCAGGTCTTCCTGACTCCATGTCCAAGCTCTCTATCCACTTATACCACCTCAGGGCCTATTACGAGGGCAATAAAGAATGTGTCTTTGAGGAGGTCAGGGCAGCTGGCCAGGACAAAACACTGGCCATGAGAAATCTACCAACTAGGCAATCTATGGGCAATAAATCAGAACTGCCTCACCATCTTCTGGTAAATGGCCTAATTAGGTTAAATCAACTCATCAGACTGTCTAGATCCAAACCAGGGTCACCCCACCGTGAGTCAGCCCCTTATGAAGCCTCATCCTCACTCCAGCTCGTCTGTCCCCGGGCAGCAGATGTTTGGCATCCGTGCCTCTGAGGGAGCTGGGGAAGGAGTGACGTGATGGGGCACGTGCTTAGGATTGTTGACCCATACTGGAAGGCACCTTTGTCCTGAGAGGGAGGGATTCAGTGTCTGGTGAGTGTAGTGAGGATAAGCCATACTTCACGGGGTTCAGAATATCGATGGTCAGGAAACATCTATGGGGCAGCTCCTATGTGCCAAGCACCGTGCCAAGCCCTGAAGTCTGAAGTTACAGGACTGGTTCCCTTGTCTTGCTAACAAACTGGTTTCTGAAGGTTGTGCCAAGCCAGGAGTTCCCAGAATGGGCCAAGCAAGGCCAGAATCCCCAGGAGAACGCTCTGAAGGTGATGGCAAGTCCTTTGGGTGAGCTTGTTAAATAATACAAGTCTTGTACTTGATGTCTTGCCAGGCTTGGTCCACTGAACCTCCTCACTCACAGAGGGTGGGGACCCACTCTTCTCCTCACACTGAGCTGAACTGAAAAGGGTGCTGGGGGCTTCGGCTCACGTCCTGTCTCTGCCACCTACTTAGGACAGTCACAAACTCCAAGCCTCTGTTTCCTGCAAATATCACTTCTCCTCCCACTTGTCTCATAGGGTTCTAGTTTGAGGCTTACATGAGCTAATGTATAGTGAGGTGGTGCAGTGGAAGGAGTGCCGGACCTGGAGTCAGGAAGATCCAAGTTCAAAATCTGGCCTCAGACACTTACTAGCTGTGTGATCTTGGGCACATCACTTAACCCTGTCTGCCTCAGTTTCTCTATCTGTAAATTAAGCTGGAGAAGGAAATGGCAAACCACTCCAATATCTTTGTCAAGAAAACACCAAATGGGGTCACGAAGAGTCAGACATGACTAAAACGACAAAACAATACAGAGCTGTCCCTATGCCTATCATTGTTCATTACAAAGGGGCCAAGGAGCAGGAGGGACTGAGGTTAGCCTCCTCAAAGAAGAATTATTCTCCCGAGTTGCAGCTGCTATATTCTGAACAAACAGGAGGCACACCCAGCTGACTGGGCTGGTTTGGGTGTGGTCGTTTATCTGGAGGCAGAGGGATGGAAGCAGCACTGGATAGAGCACTGGACTTGGAGTCAGGAAGAGCTGGGTTCAAATCCTGCCTCAAACTCACTACCCAACTGGCCAAGGCTCTTTGCCTCTCTGTGCCTCAGTTTCCCAATCTGTAAAATGAAAGGGTTGGTTCTAAGATCTCTTCTAGTTCTCAGTCTAGGATCCCAGGAACGCAGAACCCATCTAGGCAACGGAGGTTAACTTGTGCTCCCCCAGAAATCCTAGGACTATCTACAGAGGGGGTTAGGGTTAGGTACCTGTGGATACAGGTGGGAGTTCAGAGATGACGGTTTTCAGGCCCATGCCAGAAATATCCCGGAGCTGCTCCTTGTCAGACAGCATGTTGGTGCAGAGGGTGTCCACAATGGTCTCCACCTGGTACTCCTTCACTTTGCCCACCAGAGGGCCCAGGCTACCAAGAAAAGGGAGAGAAAATGTGACATGGTCACGTTCAACGAGTCCCTCCCCATTGCCTCCAAATTCACCTGAGGCAGGAGAATTCAGACTAAACTGCCAGATCTCGCAGGAATAATGGAGGTCTCACCATTTTGTTAGAATCTTAGGATCAGAGACTTAAAGATGGAAAGGACCTTCCATGCCATCTAATCCAATCCTCTTATTTGATAGAAGAGGAAACTGAAGCCCAGGGAAGTGGTGAGCTGCTCAAGAGCACCCAGGTAGTGAGCATCAGAGGTAAGATTTGAACCCAGCTCCTCCGACTCTCTCAGTGTGCATTCCACTGAGGGCTTAAATGAAGAGATCAACTGAGTGATCCCTAGGTTAATGCTGGCAGTCCACAGTCTACTATCCTCTACCATACTCACTTTATTTAAATTTTTCTATCCTTATCTCCACTTATTCTTTCATTCCTTTTCATTCTTTTCTCTTTCTATTCAATAAATGTTTATTGTTTAATCATATGGCCACTTCAGTATTGGGGTGATATAAAAAAACAGAGATGCTAATGAATAACAACTTACTAGAAAGGTGGTAATACAAACCATGGCCTGAGAAGCTGAAATACAAATACCTGTAGAATGGGTTAATAACAAGGTTTAATAGAGTTCTTAACACGGAGACGTAAATTTCATCTCACAGATATCATTGAGAAGTGGGAGGCGGAAGTCACGAATAGGATCTGGTATGGAAGGGGTATATCTTACTAAAAAGGGACAGACTGGAGTGTGGTGGTGTATTCTTGGCATCAAATGGATGAAAAAGCATTTACTGAGCACTTACTCTGCCATCGGCCCCGTGGCATGAAAATATGACGGTCCCTGCTCTCAAGGAGCTCACATTATAATGGGAGACACACAACCAAGAGAGATTTCAGTTGCAAGTCAGATGGAAGGGTCTCATAGTCCTTAGGGCGCAACTGCAAAGTGGATGGCAATGCATTCCAGTTAGTATAATGTCAGCTGACATCCAGAAGACAGAAACCTACATAGAGACCTAACACCCAGGAGGAAGAAACAGCATGATGGAGGGCATCCTGGTCAGGAACCATAAGGGAAAAGCAGAAGACATATTATTATTGGAATCTATTAATGAGTGAAAGGAAGGGCTGGCATAGAAAACAGAGAACCAATCTTAAAGTCAAGAAGATCTGAGTTCAAATCCTGCCTCTGTGACTGGAGGCAAAGACAGTTAACCTGTTAGTGCTCCAAACAAGTCTTTAGGACTCTAGGCTGCAGAGCAGGTATTGATGTGTAATGATAATAGAGATACTAGAGTCTTCTCATGGGGAATTCCCTACACCAATGAAATCACAGGCCCCATAAAAAACAATAGCTACTAATGAGCATAGGCCAGATGGAAAAAGTGAATGAGTGCCCAGAGAAGATTACCAAATGGGCGTGGAAGTGTGATGAAGGTCAATGGATGACTTCAGCTATTTGGACAAATGCTAGAGGCCTCTTTCTGCCGCAAGCCAACATATAGGATTGATTTGGGTGAACTAGATACAAAGACTTTCATGGCACATTATCTTTAGCAACAACAAAACTGAATACAGTTGAAATTATCCAGTGATCAGAAGGGGCAAGAAATAAACGGCATTATTACATAAATATATTATTAATTAAATTAATTAAATAAAATATATTAATACATAATTAATTAAATGCATTATTAACAGAACAGAGCACAAAAATGCAACTAAAGCAAATGGGTACAAGAAATACAAGGAAATCTGGGAAGATTTAAAAGAAATAACACTAGGACCAGGAGAGTGGATGTGCCAACTGTTACCACCTGAAACTAAAAGTGAAACACAGTAAATGGGCAGAGTCCTGATAAGGGCTTTGAGGGGAGTATGGGAAAGCATCAATGCAGAAAGCATCCTTACAGGTCTTCCGCTCTCTTGTCTTTATCAGGATTCTTCATTTGTCATAAGACTTTTGGTCTTATACAGTTAAAGAGCGGGAAGGGACCTCAGATGCCCATCCAGTGCGACCCCCCTCATTTTTTCAGATGAGGAAACTGAGGCCCAGACAAGGTAAGTGACTTGTCCGGGATCAGATGGACAGTGAGAGGCAGGCAGGATTTGAACCTCCAAAGCCAACTCTCTCTTCACTGAACGCTGAGAGCTAGATTGGGAGTCAAAGGACCTGAATGGAATCTTAGCTCTGATCCTTAATACCTGTGTGACCCTGGGGAACTCACTTCAGCTCTTTGGGACTCAGTCTCCTCATCTCTAAATTGGGGGAATTGGTCTAGATCAGAAGTGTCAAACTGTGTGATCAGAACCGGATTAAAATGTAATTGGGAAATATTTAAGAAAATAAATAAAAACACAACAGAGCATAGCTAATGTTAATATGGGATATTCTAAGTCAATATGAGGCTCACAGGGATCCTTAGACATGGTTTAGACATCCCCAGTTCCATTTGAGTTTGACAGCACTGGTCTCGATGGCTCTGAAGTTCCCTTCAAAGTTGTTTTTTTTTGGGGGGGGGAATGGGCAATTGGGGTTAAGTGACTTGCCCAGGGTCACACAGCCAGTAAGTGTCTGAGGCTGGATTTGAACTCAGGTCCTTCTGACTTTAAGCCTGGCGCTCTATCTACTGTGCCACATAACTGCCCCTCCCTTCAAACTCTTAATCTATTATCCTACGATCCTATGAAATTAACTGATTTAAATTTAAATATTTATTTACTAAGCAAATTAATTTTGGTTTCATTGAAATTAAATTTTTATAAATTATGAAAAATGACAATAAAGAGAAAACAGAACTACTCAACAACTATTCCTCTTGTTTTCTCTACTAAGGAGAAGGATCTTTAAACTAAAAAGATGAAAAGGAAATTGAAGCCCAAAATCAGTGAAATAGTAAGAAGGCAACTCCCTTCCCTCAATGAGTTAAAACTTAGACCAGGGGTGGGAAACCAATTAATAAAAGCATTTGTTCTGTGCAGTCTGGATTCTGTCAAAGAGCCACACTTGAGGACCTAGAGGGCCACATGTGACCTCAAGGTCACAGGTTCCCCACCCCTGGCCTAGACTAACAAAATCCCAAGGTAATGAAGAATGGGGATGTCCAAACTGAACTTCTCTCAGGGAACAATGAAAGACCATGAGGAGAAAGTAACTTTTTCTCATTGAAAAAAATCAATTTTGTTTTAAAGTTAAATAAACAAAAAAGAAAAGGAAAAATTCATGGAGAACAAGAGAGATTCCATGGACCTGTAGATGCTCAAATGTTATCTCAAAGTGCAGGCTTTTTTATCAATTCCATTTGCATTAAATATATCTTGAAGGTACCAAATTGTTTGCATATTGTCTTTCCCATCAGAATGTAAGCTCCTTGAGGGCAGGGACCATGTTTTTGCCTTTGTTCATATCCCCAGTGCTTAGCACAATGCTTGGCACATAGAACCTACTTAATCAATTTTGGTGATTGATTGATTCCTGGCAAAATTCTAGAACAGATTATTAAAGGGATGTTCTGTGAACACTACAGAAATGGGAATCACTATACAAATCAGCTTGCATTGGGCAAGAACAAGTTAGACCAGACCAAAATTATTTCCATTTCTGGATTCAATTTCTAGACCACAAATGTCCACCTGGATTTCTACCCATCTTTTGGCAGTTTGTCATGATATAACAGAAAAGACGGAGAGAAACAACTTGAGTGAAGATGCAGTCAGGTAGATTCAGAAACCAGTTGGAAAAGAAGGTCCAAAACCCATGAATACCTTAGACCAAACACTTGACACTTACTAGTTGTGTGACCCTGGGCAAGTCACTTAACCCCAACTGCCTAAAAACTAAAACAAAAACAAAAACAAAAACACCATGTATAGTGAATGGTTCAATATCTATTTGGAGGGGGATCTCCAATGAAAGTGCCCCAGGGCTCTGTCCTTAGCCCTATTCTGTTCAATATATTTATTAATGACTGGAATGATGGCATGCTTATCAAAACTGTTGGTGACAAAGTTGTGTGGAATAATAAAAATACTGGATGTCAGAATTAGGATTAAAAAAAAGAGATCAAGAGTTCTTAATCTTTTGTCAACCTAGACGCCTTTGGCAGTCTGGCGAAACCTAGAAACTCCTCAGATGAATATTTTTAAATGCATAAAACAAAATACATAGGATTACAAAAGAAACCAGTTATATCAATATTTAATTAATTAAATCAAATTTAAAATTATTTGATATTTTAATTTACTATTAATTTATTATATTCCATCATATTCATTATATTATTAATATATATATATATGATATAAATATAATAATTATATTAATTGATTTAGTTAGTAATTAGTTTAATTTAATAAAATAATTTAAATTAATTAAATTTAAGATTTAAATAAATTAAAATATTTACGATCACGTTATTGGACCCTAGGTTAAAAACACCTGGTTTAGCATGAGGTACCAGGTCTACGAAGATTATGCTTGCCTCTATTAAATTTCAAGTTCTAGATTTGAGTTCAAAAATTCAACCTCACAATTGCAAGATGAGAGAAGATGGGGTTAGACAGCAGTTCACGTGAAGATGTAGGTGTTTTGATGGTTTTAGCAGGAGTCAATACAAGTCAATAGTCTATCAGGCTGATTTTAATGGTGTCAAATATAAGGAGGTGATAGTCTTGTTGTCCTGTGCCCTGGTCAAGATGAATATGCTCCGAGTATGGTGTTCACTTCTGGGTGAGACATTTTAGGAAGATGTTGACAAGCTGAAGGGGGTCAACAATCTAGGACTGACCTCCTCCCCCACCCCCAGGCCCTGGCCACAGGGACTCCTAACTCCATTCTACACTGAACCCCTAATCCCACCAACCATTTAGCAAGTTTATGCCATCAGTTACCAGGATGGCTAGGTGAGAAAATGTAGGCCGACCAATATAAAACTATTTCTGTGTCACTGGACAAATCCATTCAGAGCCCAGCCCTAGTGGGACCAGGGGGAGGAGGAGGGGAAGGAAAGTACCATTGATGGATATGAAGGTTAGAAAGTAAGTATTATTAAATGGAGAAACCATAGATGAATCCCCACAGAAGGCCAATTGGCTAGAAGAAAGGGGCAATCTATCTCAGCTCAGAATCTTTCAAGGGCATAAAGTACAGAGAAAAAAATGCCATACATCAGAGGTGTCAAATTCAAGATCTTCCAAATGAGGCTAAAATGTAATTGAGAAATGCTTAACAAAATAAATAAAAATACAACACAGATGACGTTAGTTTACGGTTTTCTAAGTCAACATGTGGCCCGCAGGGATCCATTTCTCTTTGAGTTTGACATCACTGTTGTACATCATTCCCAGGACCCTGGCCCACTTTGTTTGGGGCCCCCTGCCCCAGCGCTGGCACATCCCAGTCTTATTTTCCAAAGGGGTCAGGATAGGATACAAGGCACCATTTGTCCCAAGGTATCTGACATTGGTCCCTTCTACCATCCTAACCTCCTGGTTCTCTGAGAGTCACACTTCAACCTCAGCCACTCCCAGCTGAGCTTGATGATGGCTTTCCCTTCCCTTTCCCAATTAGAAGCATTCTACTTCCCTAAAGAAGATAGCCCCCCTTCTCTGCTTTCTGGAACTCCCCTGGTTGGGAGTCCTCAGTCTCCCTCTAGAAGATGCCTTCCTCATCACTCTGTTACCCTTCACTCATGTCCCCATGTGATCAACCCTGAACATGCTAGGCTATCTTAGGGAATGGATGCCGATTTCTTCAGATCCCCACTCACCATTTGACCGCTAAATTCTGCACCTCTCCATTCTTATCTTCTAGAAGCTTTAGCAACATCTTCACCACCTTCTTCTCACTGTCTTCATCCAGCTTAATGGAATCCTTCTGCAGCTCCAACATCAGGTCATTGGTGGCCATGAACCTGCACGGAGAAGAAGCTTGAATCTGGCCTCTGATATTTATGAGACAGGTGCCAATGGACAAGTCGCTTAATTTCTCTGAGCCTCAGTTTCTTTAGCTGTAAAATAGAGATGATATCTGCCCTTCCCACTACACAAGGCTATCTTAGAAGACCAAATGATATTCATTCATTCATTCATTCATTCATTCATTTAACAAGTACTTAAGTAGTATCTACTATGGTGCCAGGCACTGTGCTAGACCCTAGGGAGTAAAAGACAAAAATGAAACAATCCTTGCCCTCAAGGAGCTTATATTCTACCAGTGGGGTGCAGTATATACACAGATAAATCAGTATAAAATATATACAGAGTAAATTCAGTGGGAGAGTGTGGGAAGAGAACAATGGGGTGATCAGACAGGGGGTGTCCCCTGAACTGAGCCTCAATTCCAAGATTCTGATAAGAGTGTGTTCCAGGCATCAGGAAAAGCCTATACCAAGGGCATGGAGACGGGAGATGGGAGATCATGTGGGAGTGATGAAAACAGGCCAGTTCGCCAGTTTGAGAGAACACAGAGGGGAGATATGTGTAATAGGTCACACAATCATAGAATTTGCTTGCCTTCTCAAGGAAGGGGGCAAGGAGGGGAAAGAATTTGGAACTCAAAATTAAAAAAAAAGTAATGTTAAAAAATTTTTTGTTTAGATGTAATTGACAAAATAAAATTTAAAAAAGAAATGTTATTTATTTAAATTTTTAAAAAATTTTAATTAATTATTTTTAGTTTTCAGCAATCACTTCCATAAGCTTTTGAGTTTTAAATTTTCTCCCTCTCCTTCCCTGCCTCCCTCCCCAACACAGCTTGCAATCTGATATAGGATCTACATATACATTCCTATTACACATATTTTCACATTAGTCATGTTGTAAAGAAGAATTAGAGGGGCAGCGAGGTGGCGAAGTGGATAGAGCACCTGCCCTGGAGTCAGGAGTATCTGAGTTCAAATCCGGCCTCAGACACATAGCTGTGTGACCCTGGGAGAGTCACTTAACCCTGATTGCCTCGCAAAAAAAAAAAAAGAAAGAAAAGAAAAGAAAGAGAAACAAATTAGAACCAATAGGAGGAACCACAAGAAAGAAGAAACAAAACAAAACAGAAGAAAAAAAAAGAGCAAATAGCATGCTTTGGTCTGCATTCAGACTCCATAGTTCTTTCTCTGGAGAGCATTTTCCAGCATGAGACTGGAGATGTCTTAGATCTTTGCATTACTGAGAAGAGCTAAGTCTATCAATATTAGTCATCGCACAACATGGCTGTTACTGTGTACAACGTTCTCCTGGTTCTGCTCACTTCACTCAGCATCAGTCCGTACAGGTCTTTCCAGGTTTTAAAGATTTTTTTTTTAAAAATCAGAGAATTTGAAAGTTGGAAGGGACCTCTGAGGTCATCAAATCTGACCCATACCTGAAATGAATCCCCACTTATAAAGAGAATTGACAAATGCCTCTACCTGAAGTCTTTCCGGGGGAGGAGGAAGCCCCCACTGCTCTAGGCAGCCCACTGTACATGGGGATAGCTCTAATTGTTAGAAAGGTTTGTCTGACATCCACCTTCTCTTCCAGTTTCCACCCACTGTTACTGGTTCTGACTTTTGGAGGCCAAAGTCTAATCACCTTTCCACAAGACCAGCCTTCAAATACTTGAAACTTCAAAAACTTGAAACAGCTCTCCTGTGTCCCCCTTCAAGGTTCTCTTCTCCAGGCTAAATTTCCCCAGGAGGAGAGCAATTTGGAACTATGCCCAAAGGCCTATATAACTATGCATAATCCTTTGACCCAGCAATACCACTGCTAGGTTTATATCCCAGAGAGATTATAAAAAAGGGAAAAGGCCCCCCATGTACAAAAACATTTACAGCAGTTCTTTTTATGGTGGCAAAGAATTGGAAATTGAGGGGATGCCAAACAATTGAGGAATGGCTGAACAAGTTGTGGTATATGAATGTAATGGAATACTATTGTTCTATAAGAAATGATGAGCAGGAGGACTTCAGAAAAACCTGGAAAGACTCATATGAACTGATGCTGAGTGAAGTGAGCAGAACCAGGAGGACATTGTACACAATAACAGCAACATTATACAATGACCAACTTTGATAGACTTAGCTCTTCTCAGCAATACAATGATTTAAGACAATTCTAAAAGACTCATGATGGAAAATGCTATCCACATCCAGAGAAAGAACTATGGAGTCTGAATGCAGATCGAAGCATACTATTTTCTCTCTTTTTTTCCCTTTCTCGTGGTTTTTCTTCTTTCACAACCTGACTAATGTGGAAATGTTTAATATGATTGTACATGTACAGCCTGCATCAGATTGTATGCCATCCTGGGGATGGAGAAAGTGAGTGAAGGAGAAAAAAATTTGCAACTCAAAATCTTATAAAAGTGAATTCTGAAAGCTAAAAAAAAATCAAAAATCAAAAATCAAAAAAATTAATTTCCCCAGGGCCATATATTGTAATGACATTGTTGTCATTGTTAAATCATGTCTGACTCTTCATAATCCCTGGATTCACAATCCTCTGGGAGCAGCTCTTCCCTCTCTCCCTAATTTTCAGTCTCTCCTTACCCACTAGTGCCATCCCTACTGTTCATAAACATGCCCAGATCTTCCCTTAAGACAGCCTGTATTTCATCTTCATCGTGCTATCATCCTGTATCTCCCTTTTCACAACCAAACTCCTAAAAAGAAAAAGGAAAGAAAATGTTGTCTACATTCCACTCTCTTCTCTCATTTACTCTTTTACTTCCCATAATCTGTGAACTCATTATTCATTACTCATTACTCAACTGCAACTACCCTTTCCAAGGTTACCCATGATCTATTAAATGACTGATCCAATGGTCTTCTCTCAGTATCTTCTTGATTTCCTGGCAGCAGGACATTGTCTCCTCCTAAACACCCTCTCTTCTCCCCCATAAATAAAGCATAAGTTCCTTGGGGACTGGGATTGCCTTGTTCTTGTCTTTGTATCACCAATACCTGGCACAGTACCTGGAACTCAGTAGACACTTAACAGATGTTCCTTTTTGCTATTCGTTAAAATCACTGTATTTCAGATTTGGGAAGAATCTTAAACATAACAGAGTGCAACCTCCCCATTTTAGAGAGTAGGAAACTGAGGTTCAGAGGTTCATGATTTGTCCATGGTGGTCCAGGCAGTAAAAGCAGGAGAGCTTAGAGTAATTAAAGGCAGCTCTTCCAACTTGAAATCCATAGCTCCTTTCTCTGGACCACCAAGAGCTATCTCTTAAAGAAATGTGGAGAGCAGTACGGTGCAATGGAAAGAGCTCTGGATTTTTGAGCAAGAGAACCTGGGTTTGAATCTCAATTGTGCTCCGTGCTTGTCCTGGACAAGTCATTTTATCTTTGGACTTGGTACAGAAAGCCTTCCTCTCCATGTTACTCTTGGCATAGATAGGCTCAGCATGTGGGCAGAAATGCCTTTCTAGGAGCTACCAGATGTCTCTGAGTCCACTGTGGTCGGGGATGTAGGAGAAAGGAAAGGAAGGACACATTGGTAAAGGAAAAGCTGGAGACAATGGACCCAATTAATTCCATTGCAATGTAACCTCAGATCAATCAATCAATCAATTGACATTTATTAAGCACTTACTATGTGCCAGACACTGTGTTAAATGCTGGGGATACAAAAAGGGGCAAAAGAGAGTCCCTGCCCACAAGGAATTTATAATCTGATGACTGACTGATAATCTCATTTGATAATCTCACAACAGCTCAGAGAGGTTAAGTGTTATTATTATCCCCATTTTATAGTTGAGGAAATTGAAGCAAATAGCATAGGTTACGTACCCAAGGTCACACAGCTAGTAAATGTGGCTGAATTTGAATTCAGGTCTTTGTGACTCTGAGTTGATCACTATACCTTCTGTGCCACTTAGTTCCTTTCTATGGAACCACAGATGACAGACTTAGAGCTGAAGGGGCCATGGTCTACTTCTCCCGTTTTACTGATACGGAACTTAGATACAGACAAGTTAAGTAACCAGACCCAGAATCCCATAGCTACTAATTGCCTAGGGCAGGATTTGAACTCAGGTCCAGGGCCCTATGCCCTATGACATGCTGAGTTATGTCCTGAATGCTTTTATCACAGATTTATAGCTGGATGGGACTTAAAAGCTCATCTCTTCCAACCCTCTCTTTTAGGAGATGTTGGCAAGAAGTTTTCACCCTTACCTGCTTCTCATTGATAACGGCAACGGTTCACGTGGTCAGAGAAAGATTGACAAAGGTTTTATGAGCTCATGTGGTAGGGTAAACATTATTCCCATTTTACAGATGAGGAAAGTGAGGCTCTTAACAGCGCAGAACATAGGTCACACATCTAGTCAGTCAGAGGCAGTATGCAAATCCAGGTCTTTGGACTCCAAGATGGGTATTCATTCTACTAGACCACAATCCCTCTTTGATACAAGTGATCAAAGTGTTTCCTATTTAGAGTCCTTGCATTGCTTGGGATGTTGGAAGAGGTCAGCAGAAAGTCACCTATGCTACAAAGCCTTCTTTTTTGCTTTTTTTTTTCATCCAATAAGTGTTTAAGCACCTACTATGTGCCAGGCAAACTAAGTGCTAAGATGCAAAGACCAAAAAATCAAAACAATACCTGTTCTTCTGGGGGACGGGGAGGGGAGGGGAGGGGAGAGAATACGGGAGAGAAGATGACAAGTTATAGTGGTCAGAACACTGGACCTGGAGTCAGAAAGACCTCTGAGTTCAAATCCTGCCTCAGACATTTACTAGCTCGGCTTTTTAGACAAGTTGCTTAACCTTAGTTTCCTCATTTGTAATATGTAGTAATAATACCAGTAGCACCTACCGATACTACCAATAAAATCACTACTTCACAGAGTTGTTGTGAGGATCAAATGAGGTAATATTAGTGTGGCTAAACAAGTCATGGTATATGGTTGTGATGGAATACTGTTGTACTATAAGAAATAATGAGCTGGTTGGTTTCAGAAAAACTTGGAAAGACTTGCATGAAATAATGAAGAATAAAATGAGTAGAACCAAGTGAACATTGTACACAGTAACAGCAATGTTCTTCTAAGAACAACTTTGAACAACTAAGTCATTTTGAGTATTATAAATACTTAAGTCAACTACAAAGGACTTATAAAGGAAATTGGTATCCACATTCAGAGAAAGAATTGACAAATAAAAATATGTATAGGTTTTGCATATATATGTATATACATATACATACACACACATACACACACATATACACACACACATTTGTGCCTAATAGTAGCCTTCTCGAGGACGGGATGGGAATGGAGGAAGAAAAAAAAAGTACAGCAGAGAACCAAAGAAAACTTGGAAGGAAGCACTGAAAAACAGGGTAGCCTTGAAAATGACATATAGTATTTATTACATAGTTTTTCCACAAAAGTAAACACTGTGAAATGGAAATTTGTGGTTTTATATTGAATCCTCTTTTTATGTTGTGCTGCTATATACGAAAATTTTTTTTTGTCTTCTTGTATTTAAGTTCAAAATGAATAAAAATGTTTAAAAATCCAAATGAGGTAGTATTTGCAAAAGTGTTTTGCAAACCTTAAAGCACTCTGTACTATGTACACATTTATTATTTGGATACATGTAAATATATACAAAGTATATGCACAGTTATTTCTAGAGGGGAGGAGGTGGGGGAGCAGAAGGGGGCATCAGAAGAAGCTTCCTTTCCGAGGTGATCTCACAAGGAAGCTAAGGATTCCAAGACTCAGAGGGGAAAAGAGGACATTTCAGGCTTCACGAGCAAAGGCACAGAATACCCTCTACAGAGAACAGTAAATACATCATTTGGGCTGCAAACGGAGTCAGTGAAGGAGAGGAATAGCAAAAATCCCACTGTGAAGGACTTTAACATAAAACAAGCAGAGGAGTCTGTATCTTATCCTAGAGGCAAGAGGGAGCCACTGAAAGTTCTTGAGCTAAAACAGACATGATCAGACCTGACCTGAAGCAGTGTGGTCAGTGATGAGCACTGACCAAAATGAGTTGCTATTATATATGTCTATAGAATGGACATACACATATATGTCATGCATAAACGTCAACTTTAAAAAAAAAATACACGGTAATGGGGAGTGTGGTAGTGATGAGGCCATTGGGAGTCGGAAACGTAGACCTGAATTCGAATCTGAATTCGAATCACACAATTACCGTGTGACCTTGGGCAAGTCACTTAATGGTTGTGGGCCTCGGGCTCCTCACTTGTAAAATGAAGAGCCTGAACAGTCTCTATGGTCTTGACCTATGATCCTATAATCCTCTGAACCTAGGCTTTAGAAATATCCATTTGGCAGTTGTGGAGAAGATAGACTGAGAGGAACAAGACTGAATGTAGGAGGCTGATGTCTACTCCAATAGTCCAGCTAAGAGGTGATGATGACCTGAACCAGGCTGGTAACTCTATGGGTGGAGAGAGGATACAGGGGAGAGATGTATTGGGTCAGGAGACCAGACAAGACCTGGTGACTGATCAGAGATGAAGGAGAAGGAGAATGAGGAAGAGTCAATGATTACCTGAAGGCTATGAACCGGGTGACTAGAAGGATGGTGGTTTGCTCGAAAGAAAGAGAGAAATTAAGAGAGAAGCATGGATATGTCCCCATGTGGATGTGTTGAGGGGGAGGGGAGGAGATGATGAGTACAGCTTTGGAAATGTTGAGTCTGAGATGCCGATGCCTCCAAAATCCACTTGGAAATGTCCACTAGGCAATTGGCCATGGGGGACTGCTGCTCTGGAAAGATGTGCATCTGGAAGTCATCTGCTTAAAGATGATGGTTAAACCCATGGGAACTAATGATGTTACTGAGAGAGAGAGTCGAGAGGCAAAAGAAGGTGACCCAGAACAGTGGATTCTATGAGAAACAGATTATGATCCATTGGAGAAAAGAGAGAAGGAACGTCCGGACAGTGAGGAGGGAAACCATGACGGAGCAGTTACAAAAACCAGGAAGAAGAAAGGGTCTAGGAGGAAAGACAGAGTGGTCAACAGTCAACATCAAGGACGACAAAGAGCTTAGGAAGTAGGAAGGCCAAAAAAAGGTCTTCAGCTTTAGCAGTTAAAATAGGTTTGGTAACCTTGGAGGCCTAAGCAGAGTGCTTTGCACACGGGACATGCTTAATAAATAGTTGTTGCTGGGCTGTTGTAAAGGCTGATGGTCTTTTGCTCTCCTTAGAAGAATGAGTATCTCTCTCCCTCATGCTTGCACCGAGTATCACCTGGACATTATACTACCTTAATGAGGGCTCTGCTGGCAATGTAGGGCTCAGGGGTGGTAGGCCAACTCCTGGCATGATTTGAAGGGACTAGGAAGGTTCTTCTGGCCCCAAACCTTTCTTAGCCTATCACAATGCCTGAAGTTTCACCATTAAAAATTATTCTTGTACTGGTTAAAGAATAAACAAAGGTCCCATATGCACCAACATATTTGTAACATTATTTTTTGTGGTAGCAAAGTAGATGCCCATGTATAGGGGACCTGCTAAACAAGATGTGGGACATGGATGTAATGGAATCTTACTGCAGGGTTAAGAAATGATGACTATGAAGATTATGGAGAAGCATGGGAAGACTTAGATGAACTGATACAATGAGGTGGGCAGAACCGGGAAAATAATATGCACAATGACTACAACAGTGGTAACAGGAAGTACGAAATAAAACTGAATACTGTGAGGGGCAGCTAGGTGGCACAATGGATAGAGCACTGGCCCTGAGTCAGGAGGACCTGAGTTCAAATCCAGTCTCAGATACTTGACATTTGCTAGCTGTGTGACCCTAGGCAAGTCACTTAATACCAATGCCTAGCCAAAAAAAACAAACAAAAAACAAACTGAATACTGTGTAATAATGACCAAGCATGAATTAGAGAAACATTGTGAAAATGCATTGCCCTCCCTTAGGATTGAGTGCTGGGTCTGGAATCAAGAAGTCTTGAGTTCAAATCCTGCCTCAGACATTTAATAGGCAATGCATTTTCTCTACATTTCTCAAATTCAATGGCCTTCTTTAACTCTTTTAAAACAGTTGCTACAAGGGACGGCTCACCAGACAGAAGAGGGTTAGGAATATATCTGGAAACTAACGTGATATGAAAAAAAAAGGGTATCAATAAAAACAAAGCTTTAAAAAAATTATTCCATTGGCTCTTCAAGTCTTTTAAGTCTTCTGGAGTACCCTATGGACAAACAGGTGATGCTGGGGAAAATGATGCCTTAAGATTTATCTGCTACCATTGGAGGTTAGGGAGGAAGGGCAGACTGGGGATGAGATGAATTGGAAGCTTCATGAGAATGAAGGCAATGGGGGAGATTAGATGCAGGAAAGAAGGGACCTGGGAGCACAGGGGCAAACTTTGCAGCCTCTACACTCTGGGCCTGGTTCATGGGGCAGCATCAACAGAGAAGAAGACCTAGATTTGATTTTTAGTTCTGCCTCTAACTTGTTATGGAAACTTGGCAAGGTTCCATAAAGAAACTGAAGCTCAGAGATGTTATTTGTAAAATTAGAAGGTTAAACCATATGATATTTAGCATCCTTCTTTCCTAGATGGTACAGTGGATAAAGCATGAGACCTGAAATCAGGAAGACCCAAATTCGCCTCAGACAATAAGCTATGTGACTACGGGAAAGTCACTTAACCTCACTCTACCTCAGTTTCCTCACCTATCAAATGGGAATAATAATAACTTCACAAGGTTGTTGCAAGAACCAAATGAGATAACAAGTATAAAATTCTTTGAAAATCTTAAACGCTATATAAAATGCTTATTATTATTATAAAGAAGTGATGGTATGTGAACGTAACGGAATGCTATTGTCTCATAAGAAACAATGAAAAGGGACAGTTTCAGAGAAACCTGGGAAGACCATTAGATTGGAACATCATTGAGGGCAGGGACTATCTTTTGCCTCTTTTTGTATCTCTAGCACTTAGCACAATGACTAGCACATAGTAGATATTTAATAAATGTTTATTGATTGACTGTATGAACTAATGCAGAGTGAAGTAAGCAGAAAGAGAGTAATTTATAAAATAATAACATTGTAACAACCAACAACTTTGAAAGACCTAAGAACTCCAATCAATTAACTAACCAACCATGATTCCAGAGGACTAATGAGGAAGCATGCTATCCACCTCCTGATAGAGAAGTGATGGCCTTAAAATGCAGAATGAGACACATATATTTGGACATGGCCAACAGGTGAATTTGTTTTGCCTGACAATGCAACGTTTGTTTCAAGGGTTTTTCTCTTTTTCTTTTTTCTTTTCTTTTCTTTTTTTTTTTTTTGACGGGTTGGTTTACATTTACTGTTTTTTTTCTTTTTCTCAATGGGGGTGGGAGGAGATGAGGAGAGAAAGGAAATGCTTATAAATTGAAAATAAAACAAAAGTTTAAAAATTTAAAAGTTAAAAATCTGGATTTGAACCCAAGTTGCCTAACTCCAAGTTCAGAGCGCTCTTTTCCACTTTACTGGGGGACACTGAGTGCAAATACATCTAGAAAACCCATTAAGAGAAACGCACCTCCCTCTGGGGGCATCGGCAGCAATTACTCAGATTGACACCAACAGGCCTTCCCTCCAGATGCCATCTTTATGTTATTTATAGAGTATGGCTGCTGGGCTCTGCCTGAGAGACAGGGAGAAAGCTCCCTGTTATTTCTTGCCTTTGAGTGCCAGGAATGGCCTGACTCAGGACTGCAAGAGACCCAGGGATTTCAGGAGCCAGGGTTGTGCAAAGAGGACAGTGACTTCTGTGCCTCTCTCCACTCCTAGCTTGGTGCACAAAGCAGTTAGCTAGCCTGGTCCAGAGAAAACAATCTTGAACTAAGATGCAAGAATCCCAGGTTATAGTTCCAGCTCTGCCAGGCCCTAGTTACATGACTTTGGGCTAGTCAATCTCACTTTCTTGGACCTCAGTTTCATCATCTGTAAAATGATATTTTCTAAGGACCCTACTCTCTTGAACATGTCACGTTCTAACACATGCTAAGTTTCTTTCCAATTCTAACAGTCTGTATTCAATCAACAAGTATTTACTAAATATTTATTAAAGTAGTATTTATTATTTACAAGTATTAAACTTTCCAATTGTAATGTTCTGTGTTTAATCAATCAACAAGTATTTATTGAATACCTACTGTGTGCCAAGCACAGTGGGAGGAGCTAGGGTTACAAAAAGTGAAACTATTCTTACTCACAGGAAGCGTACATTCTGATGCAGGAGACAACAATATACATAAATATATATAGCATAAATATAAATAAATACAAAAATGTACAAAGTAGTTCAATCTAAGGTAATTTGGGAAGGTGGGCTTTGGTAGTTGGGGATATCAAAAAAGACTTCATAAAATCTGGTGCCTGACCTCAAAAGGAAGAGAGTTGGACCGTATTTTAGGCATGGGGGGCATCTGGTGCCCCCCAGACATGAGAGCTAGAGTGAAGTTGCATGACTAACAGAGAAAAGGCCAGTTTGGCTGAATCACAGAATGTGGAACGGGGGAGTAATAACGTCAGAAAAGATATGCTGGGGGCAGATTGTGTCCGGCTTTAAAAGCTAAATGAGGGAGTTTATATTTTATCCTAGAGGCAACAGGAAGGCCCGGGAGTTGACTGAATTGGGGGGGGGGGGGGGTTAACAGCTCTAATGCTATCTTCTCACATCTATGTTATAAGGCCCAGGGCTAATTCTCTATGTGCTGAGGATTCCCAGCTCTCAATTCTATGAGTTTACATAGAATGGGTTAAATAAATATCTGTTGACTGATGGATTGAACTTGGGTACAACTATGGTACCCATTTGGCTTTTGGATTTAGTGAACGGTGGCAGTGGTGAGTGATGACTAGGGACCACCCAGGATACCCTAAGTCACTTCCAAGAGACACAGTATCTACTCAGTGGTCGACCCAACAATCTACTTAAATGTTTGTTAGATCCAGATCTACATTCCAGAGCTGGAATTTTTAATGGAAGAGGAGTCTGAAGACTTGAGTTTTAGTGTTAGTCTGTTACTTAGTAGATATGTGACCTTGGACAAGTCATTTCTCCTCTCAGAGTCTTGGTTCCCTTATCTATAACATGAGAGGGCTGGATCAGCTAAATCCTAAGGTATCTCCCAGCTCTATTATTCTAGGATTCCAAGTCAAAAGCTGGCTTGATGTGATGGGAAGAACCCTGGGTTGGAAGTCAGGAGATGTGGGTTTAAGCCCTAACTTTGCCATTAATTTACCCTGTAACCTTGGGCAAGGGTCTCAAGTTTTATAATCTGTAAAATGAAAGGGCAAGAATCTAGACATTCTGTAAAATGAGAGCGGTGGAAGCATCTAGAAGGGCCCTTCTAAGGTTCTAGGACACCACAGCTAGGACAGTCAGGGGCCTTTAGGAGCTAAGTATGCAAGACTATGACATAGCCTTGGGCTGAGCAGTTCGTCTCCACATCACAGAAGATGGAATGTGCAGCCACTGACTCCAGAAGAGTATCTATTCAGCCTGATGCCAAGTACACAAGAAGGCAGGCTTCTCAGGAGTCTAAGGATCCCAGAGGGAACAATGTAATAACTAAGAACCAGGCGATTCTGGGTAAACCGAGATGACTAATTTCCCTTTGGGCCTCAGTTTCTCCATTTGTAATTCCTGTTACTTTTTCTCCTGCTCATTTCCTAGGCTTTGGTAAGGCTCGGTTAGAGTGTTATCCATCCCAGAGAATAACAAAACAGGAAGGAGACCTTTGGGGCAGGTGTCAGGAGGCCCAGTTCTGCCATGAACCCCTCATAGAGAAAAAAACATCAGAGCTAGAAGGACTTTTGGAGACTTCTAGTCCAATGCTTTCATTTTACAGATGAGGAAACTGGGGCTCAGAAAGTAGAAGTTATTGCCCAAGGTCATACAGCCAGCAAAATTCAAACTAGAACCTGGTCTTTTCATTCCTGGTGCAGTGCGCTACTCCCCACCCCCAACATAACACAGTCGGGATTCCTTCTGTTTACAGGTTGGACCCAACAGCCACTGAGGTTCTTTCCAATTCTCAAATTCTGAGATTCTGTACCCTGATGCCAACCTGTCTCAATTTCTTCATTTGTGCAACTGTGCACTGCCCTGTCTACCTCACGCAGATGTTGAGAGATTTTTATAAATAATGCACGGGAATATTTGTGATGTAGAGGAAAGAAAGTAAATTGGTCCTAAATCCTAAAATCTGGACTGGAGTCCTAGTTCTGAACCATACTAAATGCATGACTACGTACAAGTCACTTAACCTTTCAAAGCCTCAGTTTCCTCATCTGTAAAATGGCAATAAAAAGATCTACATTCCGTACTTCAACATTGGATCTGGAGTTGGAAGGCACCTTGGAGATCAGCTAGCAGACTCCCCCCTGTTTTAAAGATAAGAAAATTGAGTGGTCTTGGGCAAGGGGGTGACTTACTCAAAATCACACAAGCAGAGTATAGCCTTAGCTAGCACAGCCAAGTTTCCATCCTAGAGGAAAGCATTTTGTCCACTGTGAAATACTCTTTATTGAAAAGTATAATAGTCTATACAAGTGTAAGGGATTATTATAATAAAAGGCACATTATTAGGCCTCACTGGAAACCAGGCAGCAAGGCCCACCCCTGCCCTGGGCAGAGAGACACAAGGCTGACTCTGCATTTCCATAAACAGTGGTATGTACGGAGGAGCAGGCAGTCCAGCCTGGCAACTTGGTCCATGTAGGGCAGGTTTCTGGCAGGGACAGGCAGCTTGTCCCACCCCTAGCCAACAGCAGGGAGACCCACAAGGAGGACCCCAGGGACCCAGCACTTCATTCCCAGGTGGGCTGGGAAGAAGGTCCATTCATTTCTTGCCCTCTGGGCAGGACAGTTTCACAGAGATCTCTCCTGCTCTCCTAAAACTAGTCTATATCCACTTCTACTATCTCCCCCTCCCACTTTTTTTGGGTGTAAAACCCACCATTTCTTCTCTGCAGGGAATGTGCAGTGTAGAAACTCCTTCCATTTGAACTCGGCCAGTCTTACAAAGCTGCCAGGGGAACTGGGGCGCTGGCTTGCCCATGGTCACATGGCCCAGTCTGGGTCAACAGCATGACTTAAACTCAGGTTTTCCTGACTTTAAGGCCAGACTTGTGTCCACGAACTCACCTTTTTCACTCTTCCTCTCACCCCCTGCCAACCGCATAATCAGCATCATTCGAGCATTACACTTGGAAGGGGGAAGGATCTGAATTCTAGCTGTGTTTCTGCTCCTAATTGGCTGAGTGACCTTGAGCAACTTACAACTTAATTCTCTGAGCCTCAGTTTCCAAATACCTGGGATGCTGGGCTAGCTGATATTGGGTCTTAGGTTCAAATCCTACTTCTGAGAAATATCATTTGTGTGACCTTGGACAAGTCACCTAATCGACTTTGGGTATCAGTTTTCCCATTTATAAAATGAGGGAACTGGCCTTAGAAAGACCCTTCCAGCTCTAGAGTTCTGATTCTCTGAGCAGTCCTTTCCAGCGCTCACATTGGGCATTCTGTCTGTGTTCCCACCTAAGGTGAGTGTTCATCATTCCCCAGTCTCACTTCCTTCCAGCCCCAAAGACCCAGGACTAAACATCACTCTATATCACAATTTATCCTGGAGGCTTGGTGCTACCTGCTTCTCCATACCATGTCTCCCTTTCAAGGAAAGGGCATGTTCAGAGCCCCTCTGAGGTTGACACAGGGTCAATGGCTGCAAATGGAAGGGACTGTGGAGATAAAGTCCAGGTCTCTGATTTTACAAAGGAGGAAACAAATCTCCCCTCACAGTAGCACAGAGCAGAGTATTAGACTAAATGGCTATCAGCCTGAGCAAGTCACTTCTAGTTTCCTCATACGTCAAATTGAAGTGGTTAGATTCAATTATCTCTAAGGTTCCTTCTACCTCTTAAAAAAAAAAAATCTAGGAATCTACAGGAAAATCTCTGGAAGGCCAAACTTTGTACACAGAAAAAAGACAAAAGGAAGGGAAGGGGACTCAGAGGAAGGGTCAGCACCAACTTAACACACTATCTTAAAACATCATTGTGAGGTATCAAGGAGGCACTGGCATTGTGGAGAGATGGAGGAGGAAGACGAAGAGGCAGAAGATGAGAGGGTCATACTTTGGAGCTGGAAGAAATCTTTGAGATCATTAGAGAGTGATCATTGAGATAATTTAACAAGAGAAGGAAACTGAGGCCCAGGGAAGTTAAGTGAGTTGCCCAAGGCCACTCGGGTAATAATGATCAAAAGCAGCATTTGAACTCAGGTCCTCCAGACTCCAAAACTGGCATCTTCCTACCACACCACAATGGCTCTGATGATGGGTTTGGGGGCAGGTAGGGAAGGAAGGATGGGCTGGAATAGTGTGGGAGAAGATGGAGATGGGGGTAAAGAAGACAGACAGGAATTGGGGGGAATGGGGGAGATGCAGGGAGCAGATGGGGAAGGAATTGGCCTATTCTGATAGAGCAGGTAGAGGGAAGGAAGGAGGTGGGAGTCCTGGGCCCGAGAAACTGAGGCCCAAGAGGGCTGGGCCAGTGACGGGGTCATTCAGCAAGCATTTATTATGCACCTGCTACGTGCCAAGCACCATGCTAGATACTTGGGACAAAATGATAACATCTCAACAGTCCCAACCCTCAAGGACCTGACGTTCTCCCAGTGGGGGGAGGGGGTACTTCGGGGGAATCCTACCTAAAATCCTTGTCCGTGGACGTCATCTTCTCCAGGAGATTGGAGATGTGGAAGGACACGTTGCTCATCTTGCCAGGCGGCGGTGGCCCCGCAGCAGCCGGAGGGGAGGGCACTGGGCTGGAGCCGGCGGCACAGCGAACGCAGAGGCCGCAGCGCAGGGACGGCGCTGGACTGAGCCGAAGCGCGGGGGCCGGAGCGCAGGGGCCGGAGCGCAGGGGCTGCGCCGAGCAGGGGGCAGCGCAGGGGCAGGAGCGCAGAGGCAGGAGCGCAGAGGCTGGAGCGCACCGCCTCCCTGGGCCCGGAGCCGGCTATGCAGAATATGGCTTCCTGGGGGCCGGAGCGGCGCCGTCCTCTGCCCGCTGCCCGCTGCCCGCTGCCCGCTCTCCGCCCGGGCAGAAATCGCTGGAAAAGCCCCGAGCCCGGGCACTGTGATCATGAGATAGAAATAGCCGCGCCGGCTCCAAGCTCCGGACTCAGGGTTCTGCGCTGGACGTTCGGGCCGCCCCCTGCCGGCAGTAACCTGCGCCAGCCCCGCCCCAGCACGGGAGGAGGAGGGGCTTCAGGGGGCTGGGAAGGAACGGATTTGGGGTGTAGGGACCTGAGAAGGAAGCTATATGGGGCGGGGGCACTCTCCATTTCTTAATGGAAGGAGAATGTGAAGGGGTTTGTTGATGGAAGAGGGGAGGTATTTTAGAGTAAGGAATAGAAAGAGGAGGGTTTGGGAGTGGTCTGTTGATAGAAGAGGGAGGGATTTGGAGGTAGGGGACTAGAGAGGGGCTGCACTCCTGTTGCTGGGAGGAGAAAAGGTTTGGAAGTCACAGAGAAAACTGGAGAGGACAGTGTCTTGAACGAGAGGAGTGAGATTTAGGGGGTCTTAAGGCGTGAGGGTCAAGACAAGAGGGATTTGGGGATAAGGGACCAGAAAAGGGAATGGAAGACTGGAGGGGAAAGGGACTTATAGTCTGGAGACTGGAGCTAGCCCAGGGTGGGATTTAGGGAGTTGGGGATGGGAGAGGGGAGAGATTTGGGGTTAAAGACTGGGGAAAAAAGGGGACTTGTAAACAGAGGAGGAGGATTTTAGGGGCATGGCACAGAAGAGTCAGAATTTGGGGTAAACTACAAGAAAGGAGGGAGAAGTACTTTGAGATTTAGAACTGGAAAGGATCTTACAAAAAACCGTTTACATTTCTATAAGCTTTGAAGTGAATATGTTGCTTTCCTCATAATAAATCAGTGAGGTAGTAGTACGAATATTATTATCCCCATTTTACATATGAAGAAACTAAAGCTCAAAGAGGGATTACATCCAGGATGAGCGAACTAAGCACAGTTCACAGTTACACAGAATCCCAGGTCTTTGATTATTCTTCTGAATGCTCTTAGGTGCAACAGGTTTGGGGAGAGTGAAGAAGAGAGAAAAGGAGAAGAGTGTGGGGAAAGAGGAAGAAAATCGAAGGGGGGACCTAGGAAAGGGGGTGAAGGTCAACTATTTCTGTTTGAATTTAGGCAGCACCCAGTCCACTCCCTTCTGCAACTGTATCTCCCTTCCATTCTGAGATCAAAACTCTGAAAAGGGAGCTCCCTCCTGCTCATTACCCCTAGAATCACCTCCTGATATCCTAGTAGATGTTGAAAGACTTCCTAAAATAGTAGACGATTCATAAGTGTTTGTTGAATTGAATTGATACGAATTGAATCACTACACCTCTGAGGATCCCTTCATTTCCCTGGCATGGCTGTGGATCCCTTGCCCCAGCTCAAGGAAATATGCCTTGTAAAGATTTGCTTTATGCAATCCTGGGAGGCTGTGTTGTATGGTGCAATGTGTATTACCCTGGGAATCAGCAGATCTGAGTTCCATAGTCAATAGTCAGTAAACATTTATTAAGTGCATACTATGTGCCAGGCACAATGCTGAGCACTGGGGATACAAATTAGAAAAAAAAAAAAAAGACTGTCTCTATCCTCAAGGAACTTAAAATCTACTGGAGAAAGATGGTAAATGAAAGGATGCTGAAAGGGAGGGAGGAGGCTGCCAGAGGGTACCTTGCCTAGGGGCACGATATTTGCTGAGTCAAAACCAAGCTGAGCAGCTGGTAGGAAATGAAGAATTGACCCCTATGTACTAGGGACCAGCTCCCTCCTTTCCCCTCCTGTAACCTATTGTTAAATGTTCGGCATAAGCATTTTTACTTCAAAAATGGGCAAAATAACAAATCAGGGCTTGATTTGTTGTTTTGAATGTCTAAACTTAGAAAAGTGATGGAGAAAATGTTAATGCAGATTAAACTGAAAAGTGTGGTGTGCCTTTTAGAGAGCCAGATGTTAAACATTTACCAGCATACTCCTGGCTCTGCCACTAATTAGCTTTGTGACCTTGGACAAGTTACTTAACCTCTCCATTCCGGGGGTTTTCTCCAATGGGAAAAAAAATGGCATAATCGGACTAGATAAACTCTTAAGTTGTGTCAACCTCAGAGTTTGGCCTAAGAAAGACAAACATGATTAGGCTGTGGCCATTGTTTTATTTCTGTCAAAGCTGGTGACAAGCATGCATAGGAGCTAACAATTTGGAACTGAGAGCTCATTTAGGGCTTCAGGTGCACAGTTTATATAGGGTGTACTAGGGTGATGTCATCTCATCATCATTTTATCTCTGGACGGAGGAAATACCTCTTTAATCAGACCCCCTTCAGAGGGGCTCTGTCTTAGGCTCTCCCTTTTAACCCAGACATATCTTTATATCTTCTCTCCTCTTCCCTCTTCTCTCCTAATTTGGAAGTTGGGGAAATTCCCAGCAATCCCCTGGGTTTCCTTAAATACATTTTTATTGATATCTTCAGTTTTCACATTACCTACATTTTTCTCCCACTTCCTCTCCCAGAGAACCACTTCTTAGAACAAAGACTTTAAAGACAGGAAATAATAGTTCAGCAAAACTAATCAACACATCAAAAAAGTCTGACTTGTAGCTTGCTCAAAGTCCTGGCCTCAGCACAAAAGCAGAGGCTGGACGGATTTCCATATCTATTCTTTGGGGCCAAAGTTGTTCATTATAATTTCACAGCAATCAATTTGATTGTTATGTCATTGTTCATATAGGGCTTCTCATGTTTCTCCATATTCATCATTTCTTGTTATTGTTCAGTTGTTTCAGCTGAGTCCAACTCTTAGTGATCCCATTTTGGGGCAAAGATAATGGAGTGATTTGCCATTTCCTTCTCAAGCTCATCTGGCAGATGAGGAAACTGAGGCAAACAGGGTTAAATGACAGTAAGTGTCTGAGGCTGGATTTGAACTTGGGAAGATGAGTCTTCCTGACTCCAGGCTCAGGACTCTATGTACTATGGCCCCACCTAACTGTCCCTCATCATTGCTACAGCACAATAATACTCAAATATATTCATGTTCCACAACTTGTTTCTCCAGATCATGCCACCCAGGGGTGTTATGAGGCTCAAATGAGATAATGGATGTAAAGGACCTTGCAAACCTTAAAAGATTATCCAAATGCCAATCATCATCATCATCATCATCATCATCATCATCATTAGTCTATAGTCATCAGATCTCCATTCTGGTGATGACTTTATTCCCTGAGCCTTCTACTGTACCACTGCTAAGGTCAAGTAATGTTTATAGAGCAATGCTATAATATGTAATGCATATATAAACACACATATATAATTATAGCACTGTGCTAGTAAATGTTTAACAACCAGCCTCTCTGGAGGAAAATGTATTACATGCTTTTAAGTTTAATCTGTGTTGTTAGCATTTTCTCCATGACTTTCTTAAATCTAGACAATCAACAAAACAATAAATCTAGCCATGATTTGTGATCATTTATTTCTGAGGTATAAATGTTCACACTGAAAATTTAGCAATAGGCCTGTTGCCAGTTAGAGCTGGCTCCAGCACACCCCTGATGTCACTTCCACTACAGCTTCCTTTTCCACCTCCTGGTTTGAATTCTACCCTTGGCACTACCCTATGCTCTAATAGGTGGGCTTTTATCTGCTCTTTCCCAGATATAGACCTTCATATTACTATCTGGCCATATCCAGATCACTCTCTTTCTACCACAATATGTCATTCCTTCCTTCCTTCCTTCCTTCCTTCCTTCCTCTCTCTCCTCCATCCTTCCTTCCTTTCTCTCTTCCATCCTTCCTTCTTTCCTTCCTTCCTGCTTTCCTTCCTCTTCCTTCTTTCCTTTTCCTTCTTTCCTTCCTTCCTTCCTATCCTGCCCAGTTTTTCTATCCTGGCCACTTACGCAATGGCCACTTATGATCCCACTATTAATCATCAAAGTAGCTTTTACTTGTTCCGTTTGAGACGTGGGTTGAGTCAGCTCTCCTTAGGCAGTGCTGTGGCTCTCTATGTCTGGGAACCCCACCATAATAGTGCTGGACATAATGTAGATGACTGAACTTAGCTCACTGCAGCTTAGAACTCTCAGTCTCAAGACACCCACCAGCCTTCACCACCCCAGTAGCAGGCATTATACACACTTACCACTGTACTCTGTCCTCTTCATTTCCAAACATATCATCCTATCCCTTTTAACAAAGAATAAAAAAGAAAGAGGGGAAAAGTAAAACTAAGCACCAGCTGATGAACCTGTGATTTCATTGGGTTTCCCAGTGAGGAAATTCCCTCTCTCAATGCAGATATGCATCTACTCTGCCACTTATGGTCTTAGAGAGTGGCCTAGAACACTAAGAGTTTAAATTACTTTTTTCCCTCTGCACAACCAGCATGTGTCAGATGCATGCCTTAAACCAGGTCTTCTAGAACCCAAGATTTGTTCTCTATGTGCTACACTATCCTGCCTCTCACTTTTGAGGATTAGGTGGAGGAACATCCCCAGAGATTAACTGACTGGGTGTAGCAACTGCCTGACTGGTTACTATTTGGGAGAGACCCTGGGTAGGAGCCCATCTGGAAGAGAGTAGAATGGCTAAATGTTCTTTCTAGTGCTCTCTACCTCTGTTTTCTCTGAACTCTGTTAAAGGGTGGGTCAGTACCCTGGACAGCTCCAAAACCCCAACCCATGAACTGCTACCTACTAGAGTTTTCTTTTCTTTTTTGGGAGGATTATGTGATGGATTAAATTCTTGCCCTCTCAGTGAGTAGGGGAAGGAGTGGAAGGAGTGTGAGAATTTGGAACTTTAAAAAAAGAGTTTAAAAAAATGAAGGAACACGTGATAGAACCTGATATCTATTCCCAGATAAGAGGCCAAAGGTTAGAAATAGACAGTTCTGGAAAGAAGAAACACAAATGATAAACAACAACACGAAAAAATGCTCAAACTCTAACAAATAAAAATACAAATGAAAATAACTCTGAGATATCACCTACACTTATTAAAATGGCAAAGAGAGATTAAAATGATAAAATTCAATGGCACCAAGGTTGTAGAAAAAAGTAGGCACATGTCAACTGGTATAATCTTTTTGGAAAATGATATGAGGTTATGTACCAAGAGTTACAAAACTGTTCATCCCCTTTCACCAATTGATACAGCTACTTGGACCATACTCTAAGGATGTTGTTAGCACACAAAAAAAAGACCTATCTGTACAAAAATAATCCTAGTAGCACTATTCATAACATTAAAGATCTGAAAACAACCCATATGTCTACACCTCTGATGACTGAGGAATTGAAGAACCAACTGTGCTCTATTTATTCAAGGTTCAGCTCATGCCAGCAACTACAAAAAACCATTCTTGACCATCATTCCTGTCCCATTGCTATTGTTTTCCCAACCTCCACCAAAATTGCTTTGATTTACTTTGTTTTAGACTTATGGAATTATCATCTAATCTAGATCCCAGTTTTGCACAACAGAAAAATGAGGCCCAGAGAGGTTAAGTTGAAGCTGTATTATATCAATATAATGGAATGTTACTCCAGAGTCTCAAAGGTGGAAGAGATCCCAGAGACCCAGGTGTGTATTTGAATGCACATCTGAACAAGAATCCCCTCTACTAAATATTGTTCCCAACAAGTGGTCACTTGGCCTTCGGTTGAAGATTTTCAGTGAGGGGAAACCCACTACCTTTAGATGCAATCTTTCTGACTTTGGGATAGCTTGAATTCTTAGGAAGTTATTCCTTAGACCAAGTCAAAATTTGAATCTTTGCAAATTCTACCCATTGCTCATAATTCTGTCCATGGGGGCTGAGGAGAATAAGTTTAATCCTTCAACCTTTCAAATGTTCTAGGCAGCTCTCGTGTTCCTTTGTGTAGCCCTCACCCAAGCTTCTCTTTTCCAGCTAAAGCACACTCAGTTCTTTAACAAGATCTTCCCTTTCCTGGGTGCCTTTCTCTAGTCACCATCCAGCTTTCAGTGTTCTTTCTAAAATGTGCTGTCCAGAATTGAATGAAATAACCCAGATATGGACTGACCAGGACAGAGGAAGGCAGGGCTATGCCTCTTTTTGCAAGTTAAGACTGTAGTACTTTCTTGATTTATTGACTCATGTTAGCTTGCTGTCCAAGGTCCTCAATTTCTTTTAAATAAACTGCTGTCTAATCATGTCTCCTCCATTTCAGGACACTGACTAGCTGAATGGACATCTATAAGTCACTTCATCTCCCTCAGCCTCAGTTTCCTAAGTTTTCAAAGGGAGAAAATAATAGCACTTACCTCTTTTTTAATGTATTTATTTATTTTTAGTTTTCAACATTCACTTTTATTTTATTTTAAAAAATTAATTTATTTTGAATTATCAACAATCACTTCCATAAACTTTTGAGTTTTAAATTTTTCTCCCCCTCTCTCCACATCCCCCATCCCCAAGATAGCACACAATCTGATATAGGCTATACATATACATTCCCATTAAACATATTTTCACACTAGTGAGGTTGTAAGTAAGAATTAGAACCAATAAGAGGAACCGCCAGAAAGAGGAAACAAAACACAACAGAAGAAAAAAGAATAGCAGATAGTATGCCTTGATCTGCATTCAGACACCATAGTTCTTTCTTCTTTGTGGATAGCATTTTCCATCATGAGGCCTTTGGAGATAACATTCACTTTGATAGACTTTTAGTTCTAAAATTTTCCTCCCCCCTCCCCATGATGGTATGCAATCTGCTGTAGGCTATACATGTACAGTCATATTAAACATATTTCCACATTAATCATGTTGTGAAAGAAGAATCAGAACTAAAGGGAAAAAGTATAAGAAAGAAAAAACAACAACAAAATGAGAAAATCTGCATTCAGACTCCATAGTTCTTTCTCTGGGTGTAGATAGCATTTTCTATCATGAGTCTTTTGGAATTGTCTTAGATCCTTGCATTGCTGAGAAGAGCTAAGTCTATCAAAGCTGATCATCACACAATGTTGCTGTTAATGTGTATAATGTTCTCCTGGTTCTGCTCACTTCACTCATAATCAGTTCATGTAAATCTTTGTAGGTTTTTCTGAAATCCACCTGCTCACCATTTCTTATGGAACAATAGTATTCCATTACATTCATAACCTATAACTTGTTCAGCCATTCCCCAACTGATAAGAATACCCTCAATTTCCAATTCTTTGCCACCACAAAAAGGACTGATATAAATATTTTTGTACATGTGGGTCCTTTTCCCTATTTTATGATCTCTTTGAGATACAAACCTAGCAAAGGTATTGCTGGATCAAAGGCTATACACAGTTTTATACCCCTTTGGGTATAGTTCCAAATTGTTCTCCAGAATGGTTGGATCAATTCACAACTCTACCAACAATACATTATTGTTCCAATTTTCCCACATTTTCTCCAACATTTATCATTTTCCTAATTTGTCATGTTAGCCAATCTGATAAGTGTGATGTGGTACCTCAGAGTCATTTTGATTTGCATTTCTCTAATCAATAATAATTTAGAACATTTTTATATGACTATAGATAGCTTTAGTTTCTTCCTCTGAAAATTGCCTGTTCATTTCCTTTGATCATTTATCAATTGGAGAATACAATAACTTGTATTCTCATAAATTTGACTCAGTTTTCTATATATTTTAGAAATAAGGCCTTTATCAGAGACATGGGCTGTAAATTTTTTCCCCAGCTTTCTGCTTCCCTTCTAATCTTGGTTGCATTGGTTTTGCACAAACCCTTTTTAATTTAATGTAATCAAAATTATCCATTTTGCATTTCATAATATTCTCTATTTCTTGTTTGGTCACAAATTCTTCCATTCTCTGTAGATCTGACAGGTAAACTATTCCTTGCTCTTCTAATTTGCTTATTATCTCATCCTTTATGTCTAAATCATATACCCATTTTGACTTTATCTTAGTATACGGTCTAAGATGCTGGTCCATGCCTAATTTCTGCCATACTGTTTTCCAGTTTTCCCAGCTGTTTTTGTCAAATAGTGAGTTCTTATCCCAGAAGCTGGAGTCTTTGGGTTTATCAAACAGTAGATTACTATAGTCTTTGCCTACTGTGTCTTGTGTGCCTAACCTATTCCACTGATCCACCACTCTATTTCTTAGCCAGTACCAAGTAGTTTTGATGATTGCTGCTTTATAATACAATTTAAAATCTGGAACAGCTAAGCCACCTTCCCTTGTTTTTCTTTTCATTAATACCTTTGATATTCTGGACCTTTTGTTCTTCCAGATGAATTTTGTTATTATTTTTTCTAGCTCTACAAAATAAATTTTTGGTTGTTTGATTGGTATGGCACTGAATAAGTACATTAATTTAGGTAGAATTATCATTTTTATTATATTAGCTCAACCTACCCATGAACAACTGATATTTTTCCAATTATTTAGATCTGACTTTATTCGTGTGAAAAGTGTTTTACGATTGTGTTCACATAGTTCCTGGGTTTGTCTTGGCAGGTAGAATCCCAAATAATTTATATTGTCTACAGTTACTTTAAATGGAATTTCTCTTCCTATCTCTTGCTACTGGGCTTTGTTAATAATATACAGAAATGCCAATGATTTATGTGGGTTTATTTTATATTCTACTACTTTACTAGAGTTGTTAATTATTTCAAGTGGTTTTGTAGTTGATTCTCTAGGATTCTCTAAGTATACCATCATACCATCTGCAAAGAGTGATAGCTTTGTTTCTTCATTACCTATTCTAATTCTTTTGATTTCTTTTTCTTTTCTTATTGCTAAAGCTAACATTTCTTGTACAATATTGAATAACAGTGGCAATAATGGACATCCTTGTTTCACCCCTGATCTTATTGGAAATGCTTCTAGCTTATTTCCGTTACATATAATAATTGCTGATGATTTTAGATAGATGGTACTTATCGTTTTAAGGAAAACTCCATTTATATTCCTATGCTCTCTAGTGTTTTTAATAGGAATGGGTGTTGTATTTTGTCAAAAGCTTTTTCTACATTTGTTGAGATAATCATATGATTTCTGTTAGTTTTGTTATTGATATGGTCAATTATGCTGGTAGTTTTCCTAATAGCACTTATCTCCTAAGGTTGTTGTGAGAGTCTTAGGAGATTATCCAGGTAAAGTAATTTGCAAACCTTACTGTGTTCTATAAATGTCAGCCATTAGGAAAGCCTCACAACTAATGTTTCATGTAGGCAAGGCAAGTGTTATTATTTCCATGATACAGATAAGAAAACAGAGAGACAGAAGTTGTGATATTCCCAAGGTTACATAGCTAATAAGTCAGAGCCAGGGAGGAATTCTGGTCTCCTGAAACCCCAATGTCCTTTTTGCTATACTATGGGCTTGGAATATTATTCTGCACCCAAAGAAGCAATCAATTTCCAGCTTCCTTAACTCCACCTAATTTCAATCTTTCTTCATCTTTCTCATTTTTTTCTCTTCCAAGTAGAATGCCAAAGATACTCAAGTTTATTTCTGAAAATTCTTATTTCTTCCACCCTAAGGTAGTCCCCAAAGACTAAAGAAATCCAAAACCTGTATACAGTGGTTTCCATTTTCCTTTTCTCCCTTAATAAAAGCAAGCAAAAAATCTCTCTCATAAATACTTCCATCATGTTCAGTTATTCTTTGTCCCATGGAGAAATTAGTTTGTTGCAGATTTGCTCTGCACAGTCATGGGAGGTTTTGTGGTATCGTAGGTAGAGTTCTAATCAACAAATCAATCAACTATTTATTAAGTGCCTACTATGTGTCTGGCCCTGTGTAAGCACTGGGGATACAAAAAGAGGCAAAAGAGAGTCCCTTCCCTTAAGGAGCTTACAATCTAATGAGGGAGACAGCATGCCAACAAATATACAAAAAGCAAGCTATATATAGGATAAATAAATAGCAGAGAAGGCACTGGAATTAAGAGAAGATGGGAAAAGATTCTTGTAAAATATGGGATTTTAATTGAGACTTAAAGGAAGCCAGTAGTAGAATTGAAGAGGAAAAACATTTCAGGGATTGGTGACAGCCAGAGAAAATGCCCAGATATGACAAAAGGAGTGTCTTGGTCATGGAACAGCCAAGAGGCCAGTGTCACTGGACTGAAGAGTACGTGCTGGGAAGTAAGGTGTAAGAGGACTGGAAAGGAGTAAGTTATAAGAAGACTGGAAATGTAGGAAGGGCCTAAGTTGGGAAGGGCTTTGAATGCCAAAGAAAACATTTTATATTTGATTCTGGAGGCAATAGGAAGCCATTGGAGTTTACTGAATGTTGAGGGGTGATATGGTCGGAACTGAGCTTTAGGAAACTCATTTTAGGACTGAACTAACATGGAAGCTGGGAGATCTGGGGCCTATTCCTGGCTCTGCACTTGCTGTATGACCTTAAATAAGTCATCTGATCTCTCTGAACCCCATTTCCTTATCTGTAAATGAAGGAGTTGGCATTAGAAGGTAAGCTACTTGAACTGGGCAAGTATTGTTGTTATTATTATTATTATTATTATTATATTATTGCTTCCTTTAGAGTTTAGCACATTGACTGACACATAGTAAGAACTTAATAAATGCTTATTGACTGACAAAACTAAATGAATAAAGAGACTGAATTAGGTGATCAATAAGGTTCCTTCTAATTCCCCTCTAATTTTAAAATGTTGGGTCTATTTGTGAGATGAAGACCACACTCTTAATTGTACCACAGGAGCTCATCTAGTAAAGGAAGCCTGTGGTGAATCCATTTGCAGAGCTCAGAACTTTTGAACTAACCCCTCCCACCCAGTTTGTCAGCTCTAGAACTTCAGTAATCCGTATTCTCAATATAGGGTGCTGTATGGAAATACACAAACTGATGTAGGATAGAGTAAGCAAACTCAGGAAAACAACAACAACAACAATCATTTAAACTCTATGGAGGCATCACGATGAAACTCAGACTCTGAAGAACTGACAAAATTCTTTCTTCTTCCTTTGTATAGGTGGGGCACTATGGATAGGGAATAGTGCGTATACTTCTGTCAGGCTCAGTTGACCTGTGGGTTGGTTTTGCTGAAGTGCTTTCTTTCTCTCTCTTTTTTATTCTTTGTCAGAAGAAATGGCTCTCTTGGGGGTGGGGGGGGAGAGGGAAGGATGTACTTAGAAATGCAGTTGATGTCAAAATGAAATGTCAAGAATTTTTAAAGTTTAGTAAAGTAACAGTCCCAATTTACTGGATAACAGCAGTGAATTTTGTTTTCCATATAGTTACATTCATTGGGGCATAGACCCAGACTCTGGGGAATGAGGTATAAGAGAGACTCTAGAGGCTGATGAGTAGGGAAGAAGAAGAGAGAGCCCTGGGTGAAAGGAGCAAAGGAGAAGATAAAAGAATTCTGATCAGAAGGAGAGAGGAGAAAGAAGGTGCTGGGAAAACGGAGTCTCCTCTCCTTCCCTTCCCCCGGCCCCATCTCCTTCCCATTCACTGATCTTTTTCTTGTCACATTTCATATACAATTCCTGGAAAGTTCACCTCCCTAATCTCCTTTGAAAAATGTATTGTCCAGGGGCAGCTAGGTGGCACAGTGGATAGAACACTGGCTCTGAAGTCAGTAGGACCTGAGTTCAAATCTGGCCTCAGACCAAACATTGACACTTACTAGCTGTGTGACCTGGGCAAGTCACTTAACCCCAATTGCCTAAATATACATTTATATATATAAATATATAAATATACATATATATAAATGTCCATATATATGTAATATGTGGTATCATCACATTTGACACAGTGCCCTTTGCCTTCAATTTCTCCATTGTTGCCTAGAGGCAGCCAGGTGATGCAGTGGATAGACATGGGCCAGGAGCCTAAAAGACTTGAGTTCAAATCTAGCCTTGGACACTTAATGTGTGATTCTTGGAGGTCATTTACCTATGATTGCTCCAGTTTCTTTAATTGTAAAATGGGAATAATAATAATAATAATAATAGCACCTACCTCACAGAGCTGTTGTAAAGATCAAATGAGACATTTGAAAAGTGATTTTCCAACCTTAAAGTACTTTACAAGCATAAACGATTTTGCTCCCCTCTCCTCTCCTCCATTGTCATTGATCTTCATGGCTTCAACTACTGAGTCTGTGCAAATAATTCCCAAATACTTATCTCTGGTCCTGACCTTTCTTCTGAACTCTAATTTTCTTCAGGATGTCTCCACCTGTATGTCATGCATTTCTCCTTCACTTCAAGGTCAACGTGTCCCAAACTGAGTTTATCCTCTTCCCTCTAGACCTGGTCTTCCTCATTCAGACTTCACCATCACTGGGAACCCAGCATTCTAGGTCCCAACGTTTGGCATTGCCTTCCTTTTCTCCCACATGTTTGTGTCAGTTGGGGTAGGTTATGTTAGCTCATGGTGATGCTGCCGAAGGAATAATATCCCGTTTTGGGTTCATTTTTCTGCTTTCTACAGTCTATTGTTATTGTCGTTGTTGTTTAGTCATTTCAGTCATGCCCAACTCTTTGTGATGCCATTTGGGGTTTTCTTGGCAAGGATACTGAACTGGTTTGCCATTTTCTTATCCAGCTCATTCTGTAATGTGCCCTACAAAAAAGAGTGTGTCATGTGGCCACCAGGTGGAGCTACCCTCAGACCACCACCCACATGGTGTTTTGAGGTATTCTGCTCATCGGAAGCCTCAATCTGCAAAATCCTGGATTACTTCTCCTCCCAATGAACCCAACTCGTTCACCTTTTTAGCACCCAGAGGGGGTCCTGGGGTTCAATAAAGATCTAGGAGTATGATATTGAATATACTCCAAGATTATAAAAATGCGAAATTTTGTCATCTCTGCCAAAGCCACCTACCCATATTAGGGAAATTTTCCTCTATCTGACTGACTCTCTCTATTTCATTTCCATATTGTACAGAACACAAAACAAGAGGAAAACCGTCCTTGATCATTTCCTAAAGTGGAAAATCTTCTCATTGCCTTCCCTGCTTTTTTTTTTGCCAAGTGGTTAAAGCCTTCATGGCAGGAGTTAGGCATCTGAGACCCCCTTTCAATGGAAGGGGTGATGAATTTGTCTCCACTTTTATCTCAATAGTTGATAACATGCTAGTCAGGTACTCTGGAATCCATCTCTACTCTAGACCTGACTTGACCCAGCTGAGCTGACTTCTGTAGTCCTAATAGGCAGCTTACATCTCAGTTCTAGGTCTGCATCTTAGCTCACACCCTCTCCTGGTCATAGCAGAGGCATCTTAGATGTCATATCTGTAGCAACAGCAGCTCTGGGCAGCAGATATATGTCAACCCAGATGTTTTCCATCATTCCCACCTTCAGCTCACACCCCGCCCCCCACCCCCACCCCATATGGGCGATGAATAGGAGAGAGTAACTTCTGGCAACATGGAAAGAATTGGGTGGAATGGCATGTTCAAAGACATCTCTTTTCAGGATGAAGGTCCTGAACAGGAGTGGTGAGAAGACCAGGATATATGCAATCTCTCAAGCAAAATCATACACTGACCGTTCATGTGGCTTCCTTCCAGTTTTGAATTCTCATTTCAGTGGTCCGCTTTTTGGAACATCCTAGGTATTCAGTTTCTAATTCCTTCAGACGTGAAACTTGTAGCACATTCCTCTACAACTCATCTGCAAGGTGTTCTCAGTTTCTACCAATTTGGTCTCCATACTAGCTTTTGCATCTATCTTATTCTCTACGCATTTATCTTTTTCTCTTAGTACAGCGTATAAGCCCTCACCACCACCCACCTACAGAAAGCTTTCTATTTTCTCTTCATCCTCTATTCTCTAGCCTTCAGCCAGCTGCCACACTAATCTTATGCCTCAATCTAGTCAGGTCACTCCTCAACTCACAAAGCTTCAGTGACTCCCTTATTGCTCATGGAATAAAAGTTCAACCAAATTTCACTGCTTGTCATGCAAAGCCTTCCAAAGCATGGCAACACCCAGGGGTATTCTGGTAGATGTTTAACAGCTGGCTCTCCAGGGAAAAAAAATATGACCTCTTTTTAATTTGCATTATTAACACTTTTGCCATCACTTTCTTAAGTCTAAATAGCCTACAAAACAACAAATCAAGCTGATAGCATTTGTGAAATTCCAAGGTGTAAATGCTCACACTGAAAATTTAACAATTGGCTCTCCAAAACCTGTACAAGTTGGTTCCATTAACAACTGGCAGCTCCTTATTCATTTTGTCTTTTTCATATTGCTCTCCTCCACACACTCTACACTGTGGACTATTCTGTCCTCCCCAAAATACCTTGCATGTCCCCATCCTTCCCACCTGCATTTGTCCAAGTCAAGCTGTACGTCTAGAACATCCTCCCTCTCTTTCCTTGACTGCCTTATTCATACCGATTATTTATAGCCCCACTAACATGCTATCTTCTCTCTTTTGCCTTTCTTGATCCCCTCATCAGTGTAGCAAGTACTCTGTGGCACACAGAGGCTTTGGATATAGGAGCTTTGGCTTCATTGTCTTCTTCTGGTTGTATATTTTGATCTTCTTTGTCACCAAAGTAAGATTCTATGGCCTGATTCTTTTTGTGCTGCTTGCTTATGATCCCAGCCAATTACTTGAGTTATAAACTCTTTGTTAAGGTAGGGGCCTGCTTCCAGTGTGGAGAATGTACTGTCTCAAGCTTCAGGGGTTTTGTGCAGCTGTTTTCAGAGATACTTCTAGGGACCTGTAAATTTTCAGTTCTTCCAAGGTGGTATGATCAAAGGCAAGGTGTTTACTCCTTCCCTGGCCTGTGGTCTGGTCTATGAGCGACCACAAGCACTCTTTTCTATCTTGGAACTGTGAGGAGGATTCCCTCTCCACAGCCACTACAAGCTCCACCGTGCTGGTGCTCCTCCTCGCCCCAGGAATGACACCCAGAACTGTGATCCAGATCCAAGCACAGGCAAAGTAAGAGAATCCTGCACCAGCAAAGAGATCCATGCAAACCCCCTCTGATCAGCCACTTGATTCCCCCTCAGTTTGTAGGCCAGAAGCTCCAGAAGCAGCTGCCACCCCAGGGCTGCACTAGGGGACTGGGGCTGGGACCACACTTCTCTCTCACCACAGACACAGATTTTTCCTACTGACCTTTTAAGTTCTCTTTGGTGTTCATGGGTTGAGAAGTCTGGAAGCCACCACAGCTGCCCATGATTCAGCCCTCTGAGGCCTGCTCCAGGTTCTCTGAGGCCTGTTTTGCCTGCACGCCCTTGCTGAACTGCATTCCTCTCCCAGCCTGGTGCGATATACCTTTCCGATCAACCATCCAGGTTGTCTTGGGCTGGAAATTTGTTTCACTCTGTCTTTTTGTGGGTTCTGCTGCTTTAGAATTTGTTTAGAGCCATTTTTACAGGTATTTTGAAGGGTTTGGGGCAGAGCTCAAGCAAGTCACTGCTTTTACTCTGCCATCTTGGCTGTGCCCTGTGGTATACTATTCTAGAGCCAGGCTAACTACATCTCCCCCTTAAGGTTATAAGGGGTTTTAGCTATCTCTTCTCTGATGCCATTGGCTCAAGCTCCCATTATGGATGTGTTCCTTTTACTGTTAGCTACCAGTAACTAGTGTCCTTGCTCCATTTAATCACTTATCAATTAGCTGTTACAGAGGGATATTTACTTTGAAAGTACTGCAAGAAAAGAAGTACAACCATTTTGCCCAACATCGTGAAGACACAATCTCTCCCATCCCTCCCAGTCTAAGTGGCCTTAGACTCAGCAGATTTTCTACATAGCATTGGTTCCAACCTTACACATCCCCTACATGTGTGCTTTAGTACCTTTTTGCTTCAAATTTCAGCCTATGCTCCCCAAAGACCAAATGTATGTAGAGTGGAGCATGTCCCCCTAGCTGGGGGGGGATTGTTTTATAACTTTAGTCCTTGCTATACTTTCTCAATAAATATTCCTTTGTAAAGGCTAATTGATATCAACTGGTTAGCCCATATTGGGGATAGCACACTGGATGAGGGCTCTTGAAAGATAATATTGGAAACTGTAGTGCATTGGGGTCACTCGTAGAACCCTGATGAGAGAAGTAGTCAGCTGCTTTCCAGAGAGACCACACTTGCCATTATAAGTTAGGGTTAGAAGAGTGAATGGGGTGGGGTGTGTGTATGTGTGTGTGTGTGTGTGTGTGTGTGTGTGTGTGTGTGTTGCATTTATAAAATGGGGAGAGTAATATTTGTACTATCTACCTTATAAAGTTGTTGTGAGGAAGATACTGTCTTATCCCCTAACTAGACTATAATTCTCCAAGGAATCAGAGACCACATCTCATCTAAATTTTGTATTTCCTCCAGTACCTAGCACAGTAGTTTATATAGAAATGTTGAAAAACAGACTAAACCCATCATAATGGTTCTGTAATGTGCAACTAGCCCAGGTGAAAATAAGTGGGGAAGTGGTCCCAGTAAGATAGCCATAGAACTTGTCTGAACATCCCTCAAACAGGGAAGCCCCCTACCTGGTTAACCGAAAACCTGAGTATACTCATTGGTTAGTATGAAGACAAATTTCATGGATTCACAATACTGGAACCAAACTTTGCCAAGGTTGAAAACAATATTATGAGGAACTAAGCTAGAAAAACTACTCAAGGTCAGTCTGAAATTCACAGACCCAAACTTGGCAGAACACAAGGTACAGAAGGTTTCCTCTGGGGTCTTCCTCACCCTACCCCCCACTCCACAGCAAATGAGTTTGGTCCTTGAAAAACACAGTGAAGTAAGTGCCCTGCACTGTTCTTTATGTAACTATCTAACTGGTGTATGTAGAGAAGAAACAAATGTTTGCAAGGCCAGACGGAATGAAATTAAGGAGATATCCTAGAACAAAGAACAATTATATTGGCATCTCCACCGTGAGTGACAGTGATATCTACTGTATGTATTTTGCAACTTGAAAGAGACAAAAACATGGAAGAGTTGAGGCAGGGGGTTTTTTTTTTCCCCTTCTCTCTTGTTTTCTCTCACTGCTGCTTCTAGTTTGAAAAGAGTGATTTTCAGTTGTTGACTTTTCCTTGCTTCTCCCTCTCTGGCTTATGAGGAGTTTGGGGAATGTTCCCTCCCCCCAGCTTCTGTTCAATCCCACCTTCTCAAATATCAGGAACTTTCTCGGTTTGTTTGTTTTTTTCTGTTTGTTTGTTTGTTTGTTTTTTTTCTTCTGCTGAACCAGGAACTCAAAGGCACCCTGGCAACCAAACAAACAAGAGAACACAACATGGTTGTGAGTGATCATGCATGTGTCTGTACCCTTCTATTATTAATGACTTGACCACCTGCATTAACATTAGCCCAGTTGCACCATCTTGTTCTATCTTGTTTACCGTAAGTTTTATTGCCCTTTGATGCTATCTTCCTTCATATAGTTGCCATTAGTATAACACCGAAAGCCTTTCCATGATTCTATGTGGCTATGAATCATGGAACAACACCATCTCTAAAGAATCAAAATGTTGGTGACCCAACTGGCAAGGCAATGAAGAGGTATATGGTATGCATAGATGAGTGGCAGCAAATTACCAATGATAACTTGCACTTTAAATGCAAAAGATATCCTACAAGACACATATGATTAGCAAAGAAAGTGGGCTGGCCATAGATGAGGGATGACAGATGAACAGTCCAAGAGTTGTAGTGGTAACCACATAAGCTAAAATGCCTAGAGAAAGGATTTTGACATTAGGGTACCACTCCTTTGGAAGATTTGTTGGAAGATATGAATCAGAGTCAAACAGAATAAGAAAGCATTAGATAGTTTTCAGTCTGTCCCATTGGCAATGGTACTCACATTAATAAGAATGGTACAATAGAAAGAATATTCATTTTGGAGTCAGATCTCTGTTTGAATCCCGCGTGTGATACTACTTTTCTAACCTTCAGTAATAATAACAATAATAACAACAACAATAATAGTAATAATAGTATAGCACCTACTACTATGTGTCAAGCACTGTGCTAAGTTAACATCTCATTTGATCCTCACAACAATGATGGGAGGTAGGTGCTATCATTGACCTCTCTGGGCCTCAGTTTCTTCACCTGTAAACTGAGAGGGTTGGACCAGACACTGGAATGGGAGTTGGGGAGCATAGACTGAGGTCCATAATGGGTTGTTTGTGGTCTTGAACAGGAAGCAGGTATTGTTGGGTGATGATGAGGTCAAGGGTGTGAACAGTCTCATGGGTGATGAATGGGAGAATGGAAAAGGAGGACAAGAGTTAAGAGTTGAAGGAATTAGGGGCAGCTAGGTGGTGCAGTGGATAGAGCGCTGGCCCTGAAGGCAGGCGGACCTGAATTCAAATCCAGCCTCAGACCAAACACTTGACACTTACTAGCTGTGTGACTTTGGGCAAGTCACTTAACCCCAATTGCCTTAAAAAAAAAGAAAAAGAAAAAGAGTTCAAGGAATTATGAGGATGATGCTCCAGGAAGAAAAGATGTAGCTAGTTGTCTCATGCTTCTTTGTGTCTCTGGTGCCAATAGCACAGAGTATATTAGATATTAGAGTAGATATTAAAATAGCAGAGGATGATTAGACGCCAAGAAATGCTATATAAAACCTGAAGGTTAATCCTCCATGGGTCAGGATATGGTTGCATTGACACATTTTCTGAGATGTGTTTAAAGTATCCATTTAAAGTAGCAGATGCTCTCCAGCATTCTGTTCCCGTCCTTTTTAAACCTAAAGCATGTTCCTTCTTCTGCAGGATGTGCCCTAATCTTTTGCTCATTATAATATCCATTGTGCATTTATAGAGTTCTGTGATTGTAAAGAGTTTTTTAGAGCCTATTCTCAGGGATGTGGGCAAGGATTATTGCCCCTATTTTACATTTGAAGAAGATAAGACTCAGGTGAATCCTGAAACTTGAAAGTGGAAGGATGGAAGGGGGTGGCTAATGCGGATAAAAAGTACTCTTCTTGCTCTACTGTTATGAATTAGCATATTGGGGCTGAAACTCTTCCTTTAATAGAGGGGTGGGGGCCCTTGGTTGTAGAAATTCTCTAGTTCTTTTTTTTTTTTTTAAGATGTCAGTCACGGTCCCTGTGTTTGTAGACATTACTTACTTTTCTTTTTTTTTAATTAATTTATTTTGAGTTGTCAACAATCACTTCCATAAGCTTTTGGGTTTTAAATTTTTCTCCCCATCCCTCCCCACCTCCCTCTCCAAGATGGCTCACAATCTGATATAAGCTCTACATATACATTCCTATTAAACATATTTTCACATTAGTCATGTTGTAAGGAAGAATCAGAACCAATAGGAGGAACCACAAGAAAGAGGAAACAAAACAAAACAGAAGGAAAAAAAAAGAGCAAATAGTATGCTTTTATCTGAATTCAAACTCCATAGTTCTTTCTTTGGATGTGGATAGGGTTTTCCATCATGAGACTTTTGGAGATGTCCTAGATTCTTGCATTCCAGAGATGGACTAAGTCTGTTAAAGTTAGTCATTGTACAATGTGGCTGTTACTGTGTACAATGTTCTCCTGGTTCTGCTCACTTCACTCAGCACCAGTCCATACAAGTTTTTCCAGGTTTTTCTGAAGTCTTTATGCTCATCATTTCTTACAGCACAATAGTATTCCATTATATTTATATACATAACTTGTTCAGCCATTCCCAACTGATAAGAATACCCTCAATTTCCAATTCTTTGCCACCACAAAAAGAGTTGCTATAAATATTTTTATACATGTGAGCCCTTTTCCCAGTTTTATGATCTTTTTGGGATACAGCCCTAGAAGTGCTATTGCTGGGTCAAAGGGTATGCACATTTTTATAGCCCTTTGGGCACAGTTCCAAATTGCTCTCCAAAATGGTTGGATCATTTTACAACTCCACCAACAATGCATTAGCGTTCCAATTTTACCACATCTTCTCCAATATTTATCATTGTCCTGTTTTGTCATGTTGGCCAATCTGACAGGTGTGATGTGGTACCTCAGAGTCATTTTGATTTGCATTTCTCTAATCAATAATGATTTAGAGTATTTTTTCATATGACTATAGAGGGCTTTAATTTCCTCCTCTGAAAACTGCCTTTTCATATCCTTTGACCATTTATCAACTGGAGAATGACATGTATTCATATAAATTTTTTATATATTTTAGAAATGAAGCCCTTATCAGAGACACTGGTTGTGAAAATTCTTTCCCAGTTTTTTGCTTCCCTCCTAATCTTGGTTGCATTGGCTTTGTTTGTGCAAAAACTTTTCAATTTAATAATACTTTTCGTTGTTACAAGGGAATATTCTATAGGGGAGAATATAATTGTGATATAAAAAACAAAAGACATACTATTTTTTAAAAATTAAATAGTCCTTTACATATTCTAAAATAACAAGGATATGAAGAAAAGTTTTGAATCTGATCATTTCAAAAATGGTGATTACTTTTTTGGTCATTATATTTAAAAAACTCATCAAAAATTTACTTGTGGTGGACATGGGACAGATTATAGGTGCAGGCCTACAATCTCTGCTACTGGGAGAAGCTGAGGCTGGTAGATCTCTTGGTCTCAGGAGTTCTGAGCTACAGTAGGGCTGAAGCCCATCAGGCCTCTGTACCACATCTGGAACCGATATGGTCAGCCTGGGAGTGGGGGGACCACTAGGCTGCTGAAGAAAGGGTGAACTGGTCTAAGTTAGAAATGGAACAGAGCAAAGTTTCTATACTGATCACCATGGGACTAGGCATGTGGGTGGCTGCTGAATTGCCAGCCTCTGTCTTTCTTTCCTTGATCTTCCTTGAGCCTGGGAAGACAGATCCAAGAAAGGAAGGAAGGAAAGGAGAAAGAAAAAAGGAAAGAAAAAGAGGAGGAGGAGGAGGAGGAAGAGGAGGAGAAGAAGAAGAAGAAGAAGAAGAAGAAGAAGAAGAAGAAGAAGAAGAGAAGGAAGAAAGAAAAAGAAAGAAAGAAAGAAAGGAAAGGAAAGGAGGGGAGAGAGAAAAGGAAGGAAGAAGGAATGAAGGAAAGAAGAGAGGAAGAAAGGAAAAGAAAAAGAAAGGAAATGTAGTTGTCTGGTTTATCAAAGTGGGTACCAATTAAATGGGGAATGGTTGAAAAAATTAGGGTATATAAAAACGATGAAACTTCGTTGCACTGCGGGAAATGCTGAAAGGGATGGATTCAGAGTAACGTGGGAAGATTTATATGAATCGATATAGAGCGCAGTGAGAAGAATCAGGAGAACAATGTATTCAATGACTACAACATTGTAAAGGAAAATAATTCTGAATGTCTTAAGGATTTCCAGATTTAAAAGAATAATCCCTACTCACCTCCTTGGCTTTGAAAGCTCCTTGTGGCTGTATATGAGGGAACTGGCCAATGAGAGTCCAGTCCATATGTACAAACACAGCATGCTTAGCCTGTGGCACTCTTCTCCACCCCTCTTCGGAGCCTGGGTGAGTATGCCATCACCACTTCTTATCGTCATACCTCATAGTGAAGAAAGGCTTTTTGGTTGGCTGCGGGCCAACAAGATCCCTTTTCCCTGACTGGCTCCTCAAGTGAGGAAGCAGTAACTAATTGTAAGCCTCCGGGTGAGGAGAGTGCTAGCAGCCTACCCTCTCCTCCCGGGTCAACACAAAGTCAAAATAACTGCATGGCCCTGCTGTTATTTTTATCACTGTTGTGCTTTTCCTTCCTGCCCTTAGCAGATGGAGTATTGGTGATAGAGCAGACTTGTTCATGACCTTGTGAGCTTCAAAAGGTCAGAAGTACACACTAGAGTTTTCTGGCAATTGAGCCTAGTGAGCAGCTATTGACCTGCTTGAATAACAAGGTTCGGGGACTATATTCCATACCAGAGTTTGCCCTCAGCCAAACCTCACGAGAAGGAACCTGCTTGATCCAGCATGGTAGTGGATTGACAACAGTCAACTCATCCATTGGCTGTACCTATAGTGGAAGTGAATTTGGTAGGAAGTGAACTTTTTAGCAACTGCTTTAAAGTTGAACCCACTTTGCTCTGAGACTTAATGGTATAAGAGGCGAGTGAGCCTCTGGGTATTGGAAGGGGGTGAAGAGGGAGCCTTTGTAATTTCTGTTTTTTTCTATATCTTCTCAGTAAATATCCTTATGTAAAAATATAATTAATGTTAATTGGTTATGTTAAAAGGAAAATTATTTGTTTGGGCTTTCACTGTGATTGGGGCAAAACTCAGGAAAAAAAACTAAGAGTTTATCTAAAATACTTTGGGGCAACTAGGTGGCGCAGTGGATAGAGCACTGGCCCTGAAGTCAGCAGGACCTGAGTTCAAATCTAGCCTCAGACCAAACACTTGACACTTACTAGCTGTGTGACTCTGGGCAAGTCACTTAACCCCAATTGCCTTAAAAAAAATATGTCCAGGTAGCAACATGTTTATGGACTGATCATTGGAGATCACAGTGGGATTCAAGATGGAGCCAGTTTTTACCAATCACTTTCAATGTGAGATAAAGACAATTCAGATAGGTCTACTTCAGCAAAAGGAGACGGACCATTGCATCTCAGCTCCTCCCCAATATAATGTTTATGAGGTAGGAGATGATGTAAGCAGGTAGAGACCCTGTGCTGTATAGCTGCAGACCAAGTGTTGGCCTCCCCCAACAGAAAGCCTCCCTCAACACTAATGGACAAGTACAGCTAGGAACAATGGGTCACTGAGGCAACATAGCTTTTAATAGTTATCTGATACTGGATACTGTTCATTGGCAACGGGTATTGTGGAGAACACACTAGCATGGGGGATTGAACCAAGAATATTAGAAAGATATCCCTAATGCCGTAGGGGGTACACCAAGACCCTGAAGGGAAGATTTAATCAGACCCTCAGAATTCTACTTGCCAATATGATTAGGAAGTGGGAAAATGACCCCCAGAGCTTTTTAAAGGCTTCACATAAAATCTCTGTAAATGTGCAATGGTATAGTCAGCAGAGAAGAGGAGGAAATTCAGAGAGTGATACAGACACACAAAGGTAGATGTAAAGTTAAATTTGAAAGAGGTTTTTAAATAAACCCAAGCTATCTGTAGGAGATTTATTTTCATATGTGGTATTCTTCTGTTCTTTGTCTCAGGAGGTGTTTGTTGACTTTTGTCAAGTTCATAATAATAAAATTAAAAAAAAGAATATTAACTTGGCTTATTTATAATGACATTTATAAATTTTTATGATGACATCTTGTTTTCCTTCTAGCTGCAGTTGAAGATAATCCCTCTTAGGCAGCTGCGTGATAGTGGAAAGAGAGATTTGGGGAGTCAATTGAGAAACATTTACTATGTGCCAGGCATGTGCTAAACACTGGGAATATATATGTATATATGTATGTGTGTGTATTTTATATATCTATATCTATCCATCTATGTATAAATCTATATCTATCTATCTATCTATCTATCTGTCTGTCTGTCTGTCTGTATTATATATATATATATATAGGAAGAGAGAGAGAGAGAGATGCTGCCTTCAAGGAGCTTGCAATATAATAGAGAAGGCAATATACAAAAGGAAGCTGAAAAAGAGAGATGGGGCCAGGTTGGGGAAAGATACCAGGCATTTAGATATGACAGAGAAGTCCAGGGGAGTGCAGTGGGGTGGGAAATGAAGCAATGGATGGCCCGGGCACTCTCCTGAAATGCAGGTTCTTTAAGGAGCTCTCTATCCAGATGGAGAGAGGGGCCCCAAGGGCCCATGCCCGGCCAGTTCTGGGGTTGACATGACCTTGCTGGGGCTTGATGGCAAAGTCCAGAAAAGTGCGCCCTGGGGGAAATGAAGTGATAGGCACAGTAGATAGTAAGACTGTTTCTGAATAGGAAAGACCTGGGTTCAAATCTCACCTCAGACAGGTACTGAGTCTGTGATCACGGTGTCAGTTATTTAAATTGTCATTGCTGGAGGGGAGGGAAGGCAATGAATGCTGGGTAGTCTTTGCAACTCACAGGTTGTCCTTAGACTAACTGATGGCTCTCCTAGGGTACCACTCTTTTATTTCAAGGGTTGGTATACAGCTTACCTGTGAAAACTTGCTCCTAAAAAACCAGTGGTACCCCCAGACAAAAGAAAAAAAAAGCTATTGTAGTTGCTTTGTAAAGTATTTGAAATGCTAATTTACAGCTGTGATTATGTAGCAGTTGGGTTAGCAGGCCTATTCAAAATAATTGAGTCTCCTCAAATGTAATCTCCCTTACAAAACTGAAGAATGAAACTAAATTGCAGAAAATCCATCCAAAAAAAAATCCCCCCCTCCCCCCAACAGGACTCTTCCCTCCTCCGGAAATGTCATCTCAAGCAGCCCAGAAAACTTCGAGATCTCCTTAAGTGAGCATAGGGACTGGATCAGAGATTGCCTTGTTAATGAGGGGCTCAGGGGAGGAAACTCCCCCACCTGTGCAGACTTGACACTTTCTTAGAAATGTGTCCTTGCCTAGTGCCCTCAAAGGGCTTCCCAGAATCACATACCGGGATGGGACAGAGACACTTCTAAAATTGGGCTTTTCCCAGCTTCATAGCTGCCCCTAGCCAACACACCGAGCTGCTTCTATGTAAGTAAAAAAATAAGTGTTGTGTGTCTGTGTTTTGTTGGATTTGGTTTCATTCCTAGGTGGGAAAACAAAACCTGTCTTGTAAAATGGCCCCCATAGGCAGAGATATAATGAGGATGTTTTTTGGGAGAGAGCACCAGGCCTGGAGTCAGGAAGACTTGAGTTTAATCTGGCCTCAGACCCTTACTAGCTGTGGGACCCTGGGCAAGTCGCTTTAACCCTGTTTACCTCAGTTTCCTCATCTATAAAATGGGGATAAAAATAGCATCTAATTTGAAAGCACTTAGTAAGGTCAGTGCCTGGTACATACTAAATGCTACATAAATGTTGTTTTTATTAGTTTAATTATCTCAGAAGGTGTTAAATTTCCCTAAAACTCATCGCAAAATATTTCATCTTTATCACTACATTTGTGAATTTGGGCAAATTATTTAATCTCTTTGGGTCTCAGTTTCCTTCCTTGTAAGATGAGGGGGGCAGGGTAGGACTAGGCTGTCTGTTAGGTGCCTGCTAGCTCTATATCTGTGGTCCTGTGTGCTGTGTGCCACCCTGTGATGAAGTTTGTGAGCCTGGGCTTTTTTTTTTCTTTCAAAATGTCCTTTTCCTTTTTTATATGGCAAATCCATTTAACTTTCAGGGCAAAAAAAAAGAAAAAAAAATTACAAATACTTGTATGTTTTCCTATAGTCACACTGCCATCTTGTGGCTTTTTGGGGTATTGCCTCCATTTCCTTAAGCTGGCAACTCCTGGAAATAAACTCTTCCCTTCTTGACATTTTGATTACAATCTGTTTATGCCACATCTTACAGGAAACTTTGCCTGATCCCCTCTCTAATGCACCAGAAGCCCCGAGCTGAGAAGTGTCACTCCTACTTCCAAATTCCCATTAACATTTTTTAAAAGTCTGGTATTCTCTTCCTTATTCTGGAGGGTAGCGGCTCCTTCCCATGGCTGATCAGTTCAGAACCTTTGACCTGCTCCATTTCTGACATGGGCTGGTTGGCCTCTCCTTTGGCAGCCTGGTGGCATCTCACTCCTAGAGGCTCACGGTATTGTTGACAAACTTAGCCAGACCAGTAGGGTGTAGGTGTGAGCTGCTGCTCCTAGCTCCCATGAACACCTACCACCTTGTGTCTTGTTTACATTTTAAGTTTATATGTATTTAATATCCCCTGTTAGATTATAATCTGTTTTAAGAGCTCAAATGTATATAACACTCTCTAGTTTACTAAACCTTAGTACACATATTTCATTTGTTTCAACCAAAAGACTGGGAACATAATTCGGAGAATCAATGTACTCCATGGTCTAATTTCCTAGGCTTATACAAACTGGGTTCTGGGAGCAGCCCTGGGGAATCATATCTTTTTGTCTCCTCTTGCCCTCACTCAGAGTTTCCTTTGGGAAATTTCAGAATATAGCAATAGCTCACGCATAGGTTTTCATAGCTATGGACAAAAGGGCTAATAGCTCATTGCAAGCACTCAAAGTAACAAGGCATATCTAAAACAGGACAGCTTTTATTTTGCTCCACAGAAAATGTAGAAAATGCATAAAGAATTCATACTAGTCTAAACAGTTAATAAATTTTTCATCCCTTTCCAATGAGTCTTACCTTTTCTTTGGGGCCCCCAGACTCATAGCTTGGACTTCTCTAGAAAGGGGAATGACGTAGGAGTTACTAGAAAGGCATTTTTAATCACCACTACCCCTTTGACATTCTGTTGAGTTCCATTTTTTTTACTCCTGCTTCATGGTATAGTTAGTTCTCTCCCTCTGAAATGATTGCATTATTCATATTCTTACTTCTTATTTCCATTGGCCTGGAATAATTACTATATTTTACATAATAACTTCCAATAGTATAAATTTGAATACATGTGACTACTTTAAGAGAGTCATTATTAAATAATGGTGAGGCATTTTATTCAAAGTCAAGGAATTACAATTCACTGTCTTTTCAGACAAGGATGCCCAGAGAGGGGAGTTACAACAGGGGTTCTGTACACTCAGGAGGGGCAGTTAGGTAAGTGGAGAGAACATCGGGTCACAAGCTGTCTACTGCTTTAGCCATGGAGCCATTTGAAATGCTGGCTTTGGTGGAGAGGGCAGGGAGAGTCTATATGATAGAACATCAGGTTCAGCAACGTTTTCTAGAGGCAGGTTTAACCCAGTTCTGGTAAGTTTGAACAGGTTCTGAAAAAACAACCTAGACCTGATTGTAGGAGGTCACAACAGCCTTGATGCAGCTGTTTCAACACTATTAGGTCCTTTGCCCTAATAGTAAGGGCAGTTCAAAGTCCACAAAAGGGAGATGATCCAATTCAGTTTCACTCTACCATGATTCTCTGGAACTGAGGGGAGGGTAATTGGTTGGATCCTGGAGGAAGTTGTGTCAATGTGCTGGTCACCTTCAGGAACCAAAGCCCACTCTCTGGTGTCTATGTTCTTTGGTCTATGTTCAGCTCCCTCTGGATCTTTCCTAAAAAAGGTGAGGAAAAGGGGGTCAATACCTCTTTTTTTTTAGAGACCCAGTCCAAAGGGGAGACCTGAGATCTAAAACAGTCTGAGCCAATTCATTTATACTCAATTAATACTTAGCCATGAGACAAAGATAGCCTCTTTCTCCCCAGGAGATTATCAATGGGCACCTTCACACCCTCTATGGAATTGGGAAGACAGAATCTTAGTCCCAAAGGCTCATCACCTTGTAAAGTTGTCAAATTGATAAGGAATCAAATATTCCTCAGACCTAACCAAACATAGCAGCTGGAAGGTACGTTAGAACATAAAATGTCAGAGCTGAGAATTTATTCCAAACAGAACATTTTAAATATAACTACTGACATTTATCTAGTGCTTTAAAACGTGCAAAGTTCTTTACACCCATTTTCTTTTCACACCAGTCTCACAACAAGCCTGTGAGGCAGATCCTACTGCTGTTAGTATCTTGATTTTCCAGATGAGGACACTAAGTTTCAGAGAAGTGAAAGGACTTAACCAAGGTCACATAGTAAGCAACAGGCAGGATGTGAAGGGATTTCATGATTCTATATCTAGTCTTCTAATAATAGCTCATCAGGCTGCCTCAAGGAAGGAGACCGAGACTCAAATCTGTGAAGTGACCTCTCAAGCTCCTTCAGCTAATTAGTATGAGAACTAAGAGTAGAAAACAAATCTTTGGAGTCAATCATTTCAACAATTCAAGTCAAATCAATACGCCCCTACTGTGTGCCAGACACTGTGTACACTGGGGATACGAAGAAAGGCAAAAAACCAGTCCCTGCAATTGAGGTCAAAGTCTAATGGGAGAGACCACATGCAAACAACATACAAGCAGGGTGACTAGGTGGTGCCATAGTGCATGGAGCTTCAAGCCTGGAGTCAGGAAGACTCATCTTTCTGAGTTCAAATCTGGCCTCAGACACTTACTAGCTGTGTGATCCTGGGCAAGTCACTTCACCCTGTTTGCCTCAGTTTCTTCCTCTGTAAAATGAGCTGGAGAAAAAAATGGCAACTACTCCAGTGTCCTTGCCAAGAAAACTCCAAATAAGGTCCACAAAGAGTTGGGACATGACTGGACAACAATGTATAAACAAGTTACTGATAGGATTAATTTGCAGATAAATTAATTTGCATTAATTTAATAAACAGAGAGAAGATACTAGAATTAAGAGGGATCAGGAAAGGCTTCCTGTAGAGGGTGGGATTATATAGCTGGGGCTTAAAGGAAGCCAGGAGGCAGAGATGAGAAGGGAGACTATTCCAGGCATGGTGGATAGCCAAAGAAAATGGCCAGGGTTGGAGGTGGGTAAGGTGTGAGAACATTGAAAAGGTAGGAAGGGTCCAGGTTATAAAAGCTCTAAAAGCTAAAACTAGAATTTTATATTTGATTGTATTTTATTTTATATTGGTAATAGGGTTGATTGCTATTAGGATTGATATATTTGATTGGATTTTATATTATATTGGAAGGGAGACTCTGGAGTTTATTGAATGGGTGTATGGGTGTGTGTGTGGGAGACATGCTCAGACAGGGGAATTAAGATCAATTGGACAGTTGAATGGAGGATGGAATATAATGGGTAGAGACTTCAGTTTGGGAGGCCAGTTGTTGGGTTATTGCACAGTCCAGGCGTGAGGGGATGAGAGCCTGCACCTGGGTGGTGGCAGTTTCAGACAAGACAAGGGGATGTCTTAAAAGTAAAACAGATAGGATTTGGCAACGGTTTGGATATGAGAGGTGAGCAAGAGGGAGGAGTTAAAGATGGTACCTAAAGATTCCAGCCTGAGTGACTGGAGAGATGGTGGTACCTCAACAGTAATAAGGAAGTCAGGAAGAGGGGAGGGTTTGGGGAGAAAGATAACGAATTCCGTTTTGGCCATGTTGAGTTTAAGATACGTATGTACAGGACTTCCAGTTTGAGATATCCATTAAGGAGGCATGAGATGGCTGGTTTGGTGGGGGATGGGTAAGTAGATTGGAAAATCATCTGCATAGAGATGATCATTGAATCCATGAGAACTCATGAGAGCATCAAGAGAAATAAGAGAGTAGGAGAAGAGAAGAGGGCCCAGGTCACAGCCTTGGGAGACACCTCTGGTTAGCAGGACGACCTGGAAGCAAGAGAGACAGAACAACTGTCACATAGACAGGAGAACCCAAAGAAAGCAGTGTCACAAAGACCTAGAGAGAATTCCACAGGTACGATGCTGTCCAGAAAAAAAATATGGTAGCAAATGCTAATGAAAATGTACACGCTATACAAAATAATTAAGAAAATATCCAAGGGGATCATCATGGGATCTTAAATAATGCTTATTTTAAGGTGGGTGAGAAAGGGGAATTCAGTTCAACACAAATTAAACAGCAGGAGTGCAATACTGGATAAAACATCTTCTAAAGTCTCCCTCCATTGACGATGTCTCCTCTTCCTCTCCCTCTTCCTCTTCTTCCCTTCCTCCCCCCTCCTTCTCCTCTTTCCCCTCCTCCTCCTCCTTCCCCTCCCTCTGAGATTCCCTCCAGATCTCAGTTTACAATCCTATCCCTTGCTGGTTGTACTAGCAAGAAAGATTATTGGATTTAACGTCAAATGTCATTTTGAATCTCTGCTCTTCTACTTACTGCCTATGTGGTCTTTCCTGGGCCATCTCCCAGTTGTGCTGATCTATATCTTGCCACTGGACCCAGATGGCTCTGGAGGAGAGTGAGGCTGATGACTTTGCACAGCTCTCCCTCACTTAAATCCAATTCACTTCCAAATCATGGTAACATCTTCCTGATGTCATGGTCCTCTTCAAGAATGAAGGACAAATGGGGCAGCTAGGTGGTGAAGTGGATCTAGAGCACCGGCCCTGGAGTCAGGAGGACCTGAGTTCAAATCCAGCCTCAGACACTTGACATTTACTAGCTGTGTGACCCTGGACAAGTCACCTAACCCTGATTGCCTCATCAAAAAAAAAAAAAAAAGAGGAGAAAAAAAAAAGAATGAAGGACAAACCATACAATGTGACTTTTCTCTGAACCTCAGTTTCCCCAACTCTAAAATGAAGGACTTCAATCAAGATGCTCTCTGATGAGCACCATTTCTGGAGCCTGGGATGTTTCCTTCATTACCTCTACCTCTTAGTTACCCTGGATTTCTTGAGAATCATCTCAAATGTCACCTTCTGCAGGAAGTCTTTACTGGTCCTTCTAACCCCTTGTACCTTCCCTTCCAAGGTGACCTTCTATCCACTTTGTGCGTACATTGTATGAACCTGTTCGTTTATATATTGTCTCCTCCATTAGAATGTAAGCTCCTTGATCATAAAAAAGGGAAAAGGACCCATATGTGCAAAAATATTTATACTCACTCTTTTTGTGGTGGCAAAGAATTGGAAACTAAAGGGGATGCCCATCAATTGGGGAATGGCTGAACAAGTTGTGATATATGAATGTAATGAAATACTATTGTGCTATAAAAAATAACGAGTAGGCCGATTTCAGAAAAACCTGGAAAGATTTATATGAACTGATGCTGAGTGAAATGAGCAGAACCAGGAAAGCATTGTACACAATAACAGCAACATGGTGTGATCATCACCTATGATGGACTTAGCTCTTTTCAGCAATGATGCAAGACAATTCCAAAAGACTAGAAAATGCTATCTACACCCAGAGAAAGAACTATGGAGTCTGAATGCAGATTGAAGCATATTATTTTCATTTTATTTTGTTTGTGTTTTTTGTGGTTTTTCTCTTCTGTTTCTTTTTTCACAATGTGACTAATGTGGAAATATGTTTAACGTGATTGCACATGTATAACATATATCAGATGGCTTGCTGTCTTGGGGAGGGGGAAGGAAAAAAATTTGGAACTCGAAATCTTATAAAAAATGAATGACGAAAAATATCTTTTTATGTAATTGGAAAAAATAAAGTACTATTAAAAAAGAATATAAGCTTCTTGAGAGCAGGAACTGTTTTTGTCTTTCTTTGTGCCTCCATCCCTTAGCACAGTGTCTGACACATAATAAGAAAACAAAAAGTGTTGATTGATGGAGTGTGTGAGCTATTGTACAAATACAAGTGGTCTGCAAATTCCAAAAACTCTGGGTAAGGCTGTGGGATTGTTCTCTTAAGAGTTTTATATTTGCAAACTTCGTTTCAGAAAGGAAATGTCAAGACCAAAAGAACTACCCTCTCTGCTCCTCCCATGCCCTGGGATGGGGGTGGGGGTGTTATAATTTCTAACAGGGTTTTCCCTAGAGGGGTGGGACCAAATCAAGAGGTGATGGGGTTCTTTTGCCTACTCACATACACCCTGATCTTTATACATAGCAGTAAATCTGGTTGAAAAAAAGTGGGACATTACTGGTTCTCTTAATGTACTTAGCATATAGAGGTGAAGCATTGAAGAGGTTTCACAAAAGAACAAGAAACCTAAGGAAATTACAAAAGAAGAGGTTGTGTGTGTATGTGTGTGCGTGCTGAAGTTTGGGAGAGGGTGGTTCACAAATCACAGAACGATCAGAAGACCTCAGAGTTGGAAGGGACATTAAAGGCTTTCTAGGTCTAATCTCAACCTCAAAAATTACCCTGTTAAATCAGACCCAACAAGTGGTCATCCAGATTTCTCTAGAACATGCCTCATGGGTTGGTTCTCCACTCTCTCTAGGAGCAGCCCATTCCACATTGGACAGCTCTCATAGTTAGATGGTTTTTCCTTCCATCAAGCTTAAAATGGCCCCTCTTTTAGCTCCTGGATATCTATCCCTGCCATAGTCCGCCTTTGAAACAACCAATCAACAAGCGTGCCGAGCACTTTGTCAGGTCCTGGGGATACAAAGACAAATGACATGATTGCTCTCCAGAAGCTGACATTCTATTGGGGGAAACAATACATACATTTTTGCTATCTTTCAGTGGTTTCAGTGGGTCAGACCCTTCATGGCCTCATTTGGAATTTTCTTAGCAAAGCGGTTTGCCATTTCTTTCTCCAGCTTATTTTACAGATGAGGAAACTGAGGCAAACAGGGTTAAGTGACTTGCCCAGGGTCACACAGCTAGTAAGTGTTATGTGTCTGAGGTCAGATTTGAACTCTGGGAGATGGTCCTTCCCACCTTCAACCCCAGCACTCTATTCACTATGGTGCTACCTAGCTGCCCCATAATGTACATATACATAGACACACATATGTATATACATATACATAGATATGTGTGTGTGTGTATATGCGCACGTGCACTTGCGCACACACACACAAACACAGAGAATATAGGGATAGGGACAGGATCTGTGATTTCATTGGAATAGCAAACTCCTAAGTACAGTAACTCCTGCTGCACCTTCTCATCTTAGAATCACCTAGAACATTTGGAGATTTGGTGACTTACCCAGGGGGCACAAAGTCAATGCATGTAGGAGCTTGCAAGGGTTCTTAAACTGTTTGTTTGCTATGAACCTTTTTGGCAGTCCAGTGAAGCCCTTTTCAGAGTAATGTTTTTAAATACACAAAATAAAACCATAGGATTGTAATGGAAACCAGTTACATCAAAATAGTCATCAAAATGATATTTTAAAAACAATTTAATGGACCTAACCTTAAAAGCCCCTGTTTTAGAAGCTAGCTCTTTCGACACTGCACCAAGCTATAAATATGTGTGTGTGTGTGTATGTATTAATAATATACAAAATCGATACAAGACAGTTTGGGGAAGGTGCTAGCAGCTGGAGGGGAGCAGGAAAGGTTGGTAGAACAGAATCTAGAAGGAAGGAAAGAAGGGATTCTCAGAGGTAGGAAGTGAGGAGCTGGGAGCTTGGAGCTATCGTTTCAGTCTGCCTCACTTCTGTTCCCTGTGGTTTATTTGTCTTTCTGGGACACACTGATTCTTAATTCCTCCTTGTCCAGCCTGATCCAAAGCCAAAGCCAAAGGGACTTAAGCAGAGGTCATCCAATTCAACCGTCTGGAGCGCTTGATCCTGTCCTAGATGAGGAACAACAGTTTCAGACTCCGAAGTCCCATTTAGACAGTCAACAATCACCACACATTTATTAAGTGCTTACCATATACTAGACACTATGCTAAAGGTTTGGGGATGCAAAGAAAGGCAAAAACCAGTCCCTGTCATGGAAGAGCTTATATTCTAATGAGAGAGATAACATGCAAACAACTCTATTTATAGAATATTTCTACAGGATAATTACATAGGGAAGGTACTAGTGTAGGGGAGAGTTTGAGACTGGAGAAGACTTTTTAAAGAAAGAAGGATTTGAACTGAATCTCGAAGGAAACCAGGGAGGCCAGGATGCCAGTCAAAGAAGGAGGGTGTTTCAGGTATGGGGGACAAAGCAGTGAAAAGGCAGCATGGAGAGGATAGAGGGAGTGATGAATGAGAGATGCCAGTATTGCTGGATTGTAAAGTATATGGACAGTAGTCAAGTGTAAGGAGTCCAGAGGAAGGAAGAGGCCCATAGAGTAGACAGTTTCTAGAAGGGAAATGCCCATTCTGTTGTCTATGATTAGCATTATCAAAGATTCTACCACATTGGACCCTGCAGTTCTGAAAGGAGGGCTGTCTTCTAGTAACACTAGTGAGATAGAATGGAATCTGGGGGTTTGGGTTCTAGGCTCAGCTCTTGAAAGGGAGTGTGCAGCCCTGGAAAATTCCCAAGAAAGAGACCAGTCCTCCCCCCTCACCCCCAAATGCCTTCCTTCTGGGATTATGACCTTGGTTTGTTTTTTTTTCTTCTTTGTATCTCCAGTCCCTGGCCCTCAGTAAATGCTTTAAAAAGGCTTGTTGACATGCAGAGATTCCAACTCTTGTGAAGTGGGGATGAGATCAGTGTTGTAGGCGGAATTCAAATGTAGGAGCCAGCTCAAACCAGCTCTTGAGAGCTGATCATTAAATTTTCAGTGTAAGCATTGACATCTTGGAAATCAGCAAACGCTACAAATCAGGGTTTGATTTATCATTCTGTTGATTGTCTAGACCAGGCGTGGGGAACCTGCAGCCCAGCTACACTTGAGCACCTAGAGGGTCATCTGGGGCCTCGAGGCCACAGGTTCCCCACCCCTGGTCTAGACGTAAGAAAGTGATGGACAAAATGTGTCCTGAATAATTTTTTTCCTTTCTCAGAGAGCCGGTTGTTAAACATCTAACATCATACCTCTGGGCTTCCAGTTCCAAAGCCACACGGCCCAAGTATTCTCTCCTAAAGGGCCATCAAGAATTACAAAATTCCCAACCCTCATCGGAACAAGATTTTTTTTTTATTTTAAAATTTTATTGTTATCTTTTGTTTTTACATAATTCAATTCTTCAATTCTGAATGTGTCCCTGCCCCACTCCGTGCCCAGGGAGCTATCCTGAGCAAGGATAAATAAACAATAACAAGGAATGTTATTCCTTGAATGAATAAACAATAACAAGGAATGTTATAATAACAATGATGAAAAAGAAAGAGAGGGGGGCGAAAAAGAAGTTTGGGGAAATTCGCCATCTTTAACTCAAGTATGACAGTATATTTGATGTTAGACCCTATTGCCAAATCATGTCCTTCCTCTTTTACAACATCGCTAATATAACTGCTTTTCACTGAGCTCCCACAACTACATCCTCATCCAGGCCCTCATCCCTCTCACCTGAAACCAGTTTCCTCACCTCAAGTCTCTTACGCTCCAGCCCATCCTCCATTTAGCTGCCAGAAAGATTTTTCTAAAGCATACACCTGATGCATCTGCTCATTGAGCTCCATGGGCCCCCTAACATATGTTTATAAAACAGAGATTTAGGTGGTTTCTGTACAATTTGATAAAGAGTGATTTTTTTTAAACCCTAGGGAAGGGAAGTCTAGAGGACCGGGGATAGAAAATCCATTTCAGGAAACTCCCATTGGGCTCAGGGAGCACCTGGGTATTCGAATTCTTTAACAGGCTATGACAGATCAACATACCTTCCAACTGGCATGATAAGAAATGACCAGTTCATCAGCAGTGATGAGTCTGAGTCACGTGGACCTCAGACACATAGCCCTGCTCCAAGAACACCTAGAAGTCACCTTGTGACTGGAAATGATCTGGTTAGTTTGTTAGTCACCTTCTAGCAGATACCTTGAGCTCCTCTTGAGGCATGTAGGAGTCACCAGCTAAGCATTTCCCTCTTCCTTCTCCCTGTATTCCTCAATAGACCTATTGGTTTTTCATGATGCCTTTTTCATGATGGTTTTTCATGATTGGTTTTTCATGATTTTTCACATCACTCTCTGCCGCCAAAGTCCTTCAGATCACATGATCTTCTGCCCAGGGATTTGTTTTTGCTCCCTACCCTGTGAAGCCTTTCCTTCCAGCACTGAGGCAATAGAGAGACCACTGGCCTTGGAGTTAGGACACCTGGCTTCAGATCCCCTGTGACATGTGTGGCCTTATACAAATCAACTTCTTCGTGCCTCAGTTTTCTCATCTGTAAAATGATGGCGGTTGTACTCTATGACCTAGGAGACCCTTGTCAGCTCCAAATGTAGCATATAAAATCTATGTTCCTAAGCTAAAGTCGTGTTTATTGTTTGTACCAAAAGTTTTTAACCAAGGAAGGAAGAAGGAGATAAACATTTATTAAATGCCTATCAGGTGTCAGGCTCTGGGCTAAGCACTTTACAAATATTTTCTCATTTGATCCTCACAACAATCCTGGGAGGTAGGTGCTATTATGATCCCCTTTTTACAATTGAGGAAACTGAGGCTGGCAGAGGTTAAGTAACTTTTCTGGGGTCACACTCTTGGTAAATATCTAAGGCCAGATTTGAACTCAGGTCTTCCTGACTCCAGGCCCAGCATTCTATCCACTGTGCCACATAGCTGATGAGGATCTATAAACTTAAAAAAAATTTTTTTTCTAATTGAATTTTTATATAATTAGTTTCTTTTGTAATCCTCTATATTTCATTTTACACATTTAAAAATATTCTGAGAAGGGGTCTGTAAGTTTTGCTAGACAAACAAAGGGGTCCATGATATAAAAAGGGTTAAGAACCCTTGGTTTGTAATCCCGAATATCTTGAACCCTATCCTTTGGTCATCTCTTACTCATGTCTACTTAAAAAACCTCTGACTAACTAGGTGACCAGTAAATACTAATGGGCATTTTTTTCAGGGTCAAGGGATTGCAATCCGGGGCAATGCACTGTCTTTTCAAACAGGGATGCCTAGGGAGGGGAGTTACAACTGGAGTTATGTACACTCAGGAGGAGTGGCTAGGTATGGGGATGGAACAGTGGGTCACAAGCTGTTTACTGCTTTAGCCATGACACCATTTGAAATGCTGGCTTTGGCGGTGGGGGCCGGGGGAGTCTATATGACAGACAGCAGGGGAAGGGATGGTTTCTGGAGGCAGATTTAACCCAGTTCTGGTACATTCGAACAGGCTCTGATAACACAGCCTGGACCTGGTTACAGGAGGTCACATGCAATAACCTTGACTCAACTGTTTCAACATTGTTAGGTCCCTTGTCCTAATAGTCAGGACAGTTCAAAGTCTATAAAAGGGAGATGGTCCAATTCAGTTTCACACGCAAACATTTTACACAATTTAGTATTGTGGAAAGAACACTGGACTGAGTGGCAGGAGACCCATGTTCAAGTACTGACTTGGGCTGTGGGATAAGTTATTTTGCCTTTTCAGATCTTAGTTTACTCAATGAATGGGGTGGAACCAACCCTAACATTCTAGGATTATGAGTTTCATTCTTGTGGAAGGCAGCGATCCTGTGTTAAAGTTATCTTCATTATCCAAAATATTCGGTCCAGAGCTCAGCACAGTAATAAGAGCTCAATTATTTGTTGACTGATTGAATGAGTGCAGTTACTCTGTCATAACTCACTTAACTCTAGTATTTAGCATTGTCTCTAAGGGCATGGCTATGACTCAGTAGTCCTGAGGCACCTGGCAGGCCTCCTCCAAACCCTAACCCCAGGTCATGGTGTTAGAGATGGGCTATCAGTCAGCAAGGACCTCTTCCTTTTGGAAGGAGACCAAACAAGCCCATGTGGAGAGAGCTCCTAAGTCTTCTGTTATCCATTAGCCATAAGGCACTGTGGTGCCGTGAACAGATCTCCATACTTGGACTCCAGAGGCAAATCTACAATTTAAATAAATATTTAGTCAGTCAATCAATCAATGAACATTGATTGATTAATTAATTGAACAATTAAACAAATTGCCTTAAGTCCTGGGGATTAAAAAGACTGGAAAAACAGTCCCTGCCCTCAAGGAGATTACATTCTATCATGGGGGCAGGGATTTCACTGGTAGGGAACTCTACCGCACTTTCTCTGAAGCTTAAGATACTGCCTAGAGCACCAAGAGGTTACCTTACTTGTTTGCGTCATGTTAAAGGAAAAACTTGAAACCCAGCTCAGTCATGACCACCAACTCTCTATCCACTACTCCACACTGATTCTCAATGGGGGAAGACAATATGTGTAAATAAATAGATGTGTATGTAAATATGCATGTATTTATATATATGATACTAAACACCTACTTTGAGGATTAGAAGGGCCTGGTGTGTTATGATCCATGGGGTCATGAAGAGTCAGACATGAATGACTGAAGAAAAAAGCACCTACTATGAGTGAGGCTCTCTGCCATGGGCTGAGGACAAAAAAGACAATAACAAATAGTCCTTGCTCTCAGGGAGTTTACATTCTACCAGAGCAGGGCTTTGTAACCTTGTTTAAGTCATGGACCCCTTTGACCATCTGGCGATGCCTATGGACCCCTTCTATAAGAGTGTTTTAAAGTGTATAAAATGAAAAAACCTAAGATTACAAAGGAAAACAATTATAGGGAATACAGTTATCAAATTATATTTTTAAAAGTTCAGAGCTATGACTAACTTTGATAGACTTATCTCTTCTTAGCAATGCAAGGATCTAAGACAGCTCCAAAAGACTCACGATGGAAACCGCTATCCACATCCAGAAAAGGAGTCTGAATGCAGATCGAAGCACACTATTTGCTTTCTCTTTTTCTTTTTTGTTTCTTCTTTCTTGTGGTTTCTCCCATTGGTTCTAATTCTTCTTTACAACATGACTGATATGAAAATAGGTTTAATATGAATGTATGTGTTGAACCCCTATATCAATTTACATGCCCTCTTGAGTTGGGGGGAGGGGAAAGATGGGGTGAAAATTTGGAACTCAAAATCTTATGGAAATGATTGTTGAAAACTAAAAATAAATAAATAAATGTATTAATTAAAAGAAAGCTGACCCCAAAGACTAGTTCTGCGTCTTAGCATAGTTCCCATTATACAACATTGGCTCTTTTGACAAGTAAATGCTTAATATGTATAAAAAAAAAAGTTCAGAGCTTCAGGTTAAGAAGCTCTGTTGGGTGAATATAACCAGTAAAAACAGGTAAATATAGGACGAAGTGGAGGGGTGGGTAGAAGGAAGAAGCACTACTAAGTGGTAGTGGAAATCAGACAAGTACTTCCCTGGATCAAAGATTTAGAACTGGAGGGGACTTTAGAAGCCCAACATCCTCTTTTTACAACTGAGGAAACTAAGGCCTAGGTAATCATGTGATTTCCGTAAGGTCACACATCTAGAATGGTTAAGTAGAGGCAGGATTTGAACCCAGGTCCTCTGACTCCAAAGCTACTGTAACACGCTGCCTCCTCACTGGATACCTACATCGTCTGGGTGGGAGGATACCAAAGCATGAAGCAACCAATACTCTCTGCCTTCAAAGGGCTTGAAGGCTAGTTGGGGAAATGGTTGGTTGGTTGTTGCATTCTGAAAGAGGATCAAAATGACATCACCATGTTGGGGTCAAAATATAGCATGTCCGACTGTGGCTGATCAGACCAAAAAGAGCTAAACACACTTTGCTGGCCTGTGCAGGATGAATTGCCCTTTGAGTAGGGGACACAATAGGAGGCAGAGGAGGGACACACGTCACTGTGGGCCTGAGGCCTGGGGGAAGGGCACTAAAAGTCATTTCCCCCTGTAAGTCACAATTTCCCCATCCCTTTAAAAAAAGTTCTATCTTTTCTGAACTGCATAATTCCTAAGGTCCCCTTGAGTTCTAACGTTCTATGAGAATCGGCAGTCTAGGGGTGAAATTGAGTCTAATTAAGTGACATAAGCTTCCAGGAAACATAAAATCTCACATAATCCTTAGTGCTTAATAAAGTAGAACTGAAAGAAATAAGACAACAAGCAACTGAAAAATACATTTGGTCTATGTCCTTTCCCAAGTCAATCTGAAGTTTTGTTACTTTTGGCTTTGTTTTGTGTGTGTGTGACACACACATACATATACACATATATGCATATACACATGTGTATTTACAATGAATTCACATACGTGATGTACATACATACATATATGTACACGTGTGTTACATATGCATTGGTGGACACACATCAGAATTGAGGTAGATTTTGCTCAGGGGGAGATTATCTTTTTTAATTAAAATTTTGTGTTTTTTTAATTAATTAATAGAAATCTATTTTCTTTCCCTCCCACTTCACAGGAAAAAAGGAAAGAAAAATGAAATCTTTCGCAACAAATATGTATCATCAATCAAAACAAATTCCTTCATTCACTGTATACAAAAATATATGTCTTATTCTGCCCTATAAATCTCTCATGTCTCTGTAATGAATAGCATGTTTCATCATCAGTCCTCTGGATGATGGATCTGGAATCATGGATGGTCATTGTATTGATCGTGGGTCTTGCAACTTTCAAAGCTGTTTGTCTTTACATTGTAGATGTTGTATAAATTGTTCTGGTTTTACTCATTTCATTCTTCATCAGTTTATCAAAGTCTTCAGAATTGCTCATTTTTATAATATTGATACTGGAGTATAAATTCACGTTAACATAAATAGGTTCTTTTTGGACTGGATTTCATTGGTATTGGGAACTGCTTGAGAGGAAACCCCATTCACTTTAGCATCTGTTCTAGGACTTGGGGTCTCAGAGGGCTTCCTTGCATAGAAGTAAGAGATAAGGGTGAGAGAGGTTCAATTATCCAGGGGAAGCCGGAATTTCCTTCTCCCAGAACAGAGAAGTTATTAATCTCTTAACTTGCCTTAATGGCCATTTTCATCCTTCAAAAAATGACAGAGCCAACAAGGGGAAATTGTGTTCTGGATCTTTTTGTTTATGCCAGAAAGGCATGGTTGCTGCTGAGGAAACAATGGGAAACTTGGAACAAAGGATCTACTGCCCCCATCTTAGAGTTTGTACCAAAGAGGGAGAAAAAAGTGTGACTAGTCTTGACCTGCACCCTAGATTTGGGGAGAGAGGTCAAAGGGTCCAGAGAAAGGAAAAGTAGGTGCCACAGCCTAGCATTTTATAGTGCTGACATCCCAAGAGAGATGGGAAGTTCTCAAGAAGTTCTAAAGAAAGAAATTCTGAAAATACAGAAATAATTCTGAAGAGAGAGAAAAAGAGGCCAGTGTCACTTTGAAAGAGTGCATAGTACTATACTTGGCTCTGCCCAATTTAATAATATAACATACAATTATATGATAATAATTTAATAATATAGTGACTTCTCATACTCTTCCTTAGTCTCCGTCACTCCCATATCCAACCAACTACCAAATTCTGACATCTCTACTTCCACAGCATCTTTCACATACAGCATCTTTTCTCTTTTCACACAACTACCATCTTAGTTTCGCTCCTTGTCACCTCTTGTTTGAGCTATTGGTATTGTTTCCTAACTGGTCATTTTATCTCTTATTTTTTCCACCCCAATCCATCTGCTACACAGTTACCAAAGTGTTGGTTCTTAAGCTTAGATCTTACCATATCACCCCCCAGTTCAATAAATTATAGTGACTTCCGATTGTCTCCAAGATAAAACATAAGTTCCCTGCTTTGGTTTTTAATGCTCTTCACAACATGGTTCTAATTTATGTTTCCAGTCTTATTATACCTTACTCTCCTAGCCACATTCTGCAGTCCAAATAAACTGGTCTTCTCTCCTTTCCTCACACAAGCCATTCCATCTCTGGTCTCTCGCTCTTTGCACTAGAAGTCTTACATGCTTGGAGTGAACTCTTTCCTCATCTTCATCTTATAGAATCCCTCAAGTCTTTCAAAATATAGTTCAAGTTCCACCTTTGATATGAGCCCTTTACTTATCCCCCAACTGCTAGTGCCCTCCCCCCATGACTTTTATTTAATCATATTATATTTGTAATCTGGGGTTCAATATGTATTTTGTATTTATTTTGTATATATTTATTCTAAATATTTATTCTATTTTTACATACATGTTTTCTCCTTCAATAGGATGAAAATTCCTTGAGAAGCATTGTTTCATCTTTTGTCTTTGCATCCTCATCAACGAGCCCTATGCAAGAATCATTGTAGATGATTTATAAATGCTTGTTTATTGATTGACTTGGATAAAAGCATAGATGACATTGTTAAGGAATTTGTCAATGACATGTTGGATGAATGTTTAGTCTCAAAAGTATCAGGCTAGAACATTGGGCCAAATCAAATAATATTAAATTTAATAAGAATAAAAGTAAAGTCTTCTAATTAGGTTCAAAAAATCACCTCACTACTTGGGGTAGGCATGGATGGGAAGCTATTTATGTGAAAAAGACCTGGGGGTTTTAGTGACCTGCAATCTCAGTGTGATTCAACCCACAGTGTGATGTGGTAATGAAGAAAATTAATGCAAACATATGCTACACATTAAGAATGGCATAGCATTCAGGAATATGAAGGAAATATCGTCCCATTGTACTCTGTCCTAGTCCATTCACATCTGGAGTATGGTGTTCCATTCTGATCACCATTTTAAGAAGGACATGGATAAGGAAGAAGAGATCCAAAGGATAGGGACGAAGATGGTGAATGGCAAGTTCATAACATATGGGAATCATTTGAGGGAGCTGAATATGTATAGCCTGGAGAAGTCTTAGGAAAGATAGAAGAGCTGCCTCAAATACTTGAAATCCTAGTAGCCATCTTGTTCTCCTTAAATCCAGGGAGTAGAATTAGAAGCAAAGGATAAAAGTTGCAAAGAAGAAAACTCAAGTTTTAAGTAAAGAAAAACTTAAAAGTAATCCCCAAAGTGTGGTGGGCTTCCTTGGAAGAGAGTTGGGTTCCCTTTGCTAGTGCTCTAAAAGCAGAGATGAATTCCCACTTGTCAAGTACCTAGTATGTATGTACAACTATAAATTGTAGAGTAGAAGCTGATGGGGAGGGCGTTTCCCCACAAGAAGCTTCCTACACCAAGGAAATTGTAGATCTGGTTCAAGTATGTTGTGTAGGAGTTTCTTAACTTTCAAGTAGATTGCCATTGAGATTCCTTCTGACATTAAAATTCTACAATTCTATGTTGACCCTTTCATTTGGAATCTATTTAAATCTTTCTATATTGAATGAATGGATTAAAAAATAGCCAAGCATTGTACTACATACTGGAGGATACAAACAGGAAAAAAACTGAAGAGTCTCTTTTCTCAGGGTCCTCACATTCTAATGGGGTGGGGGGAGGAACTGCAGGGAGGGAAACAAGACTTAAAGAGAATTCAGCTTCAGGATAGATAGGAAACCCAAAAGTCTGTAGTGTAGCTACAGAGCACATGGAAAATCTCAGGATCCCCTAGGGTATTAAATGTGTTTAAGTGGATTTTCTTTAAACAGTATATTTTAGGATTCTAGGTTTAAAAAATAAATCCATTCCATGAGTTTTGTTCATTTTATTGGAGAGTTTCATCAGTTTACATTTAGCATAACACTCATAAAATTTGTATTTTCTTCGGTTTTTCCAACAGAGAATATGTTCTTTCTCATTGTTAGTTTTTGTAGGATTCAACCTAGGTTTAACTGGACCACTATAAACCACTTATGTTATTAACAATGTCATTTTCTCTAAATGGGACTTCCCACTTATTAATGATGAGAACTTCACTTTGGGATTACCCTATGCCCTTTTCCTTCCCCCTTTCTGTCCCTCCTTCCCTTTTCCTCTGTTTCTCTAAAGCTTTCTGAATCATTTAGTGATCCAGATGTAGCCCTGATGTAGCTCACATTTTGTTAGCAACTGGTTTATCTTGATTTAACAAGTATGGATTGTTTGAAACACTTTCAGTTTTGGCTCAGGGGCTTAACTATTTTTCAAAGGTTTTCTTGAAGTATATGTGCCTCTCCATAACATTTTCAAAATCTGCTTCTCAAATATCCAGCTCTTGTTTTCACTATGTATAGTGAATATTTTTAGGTAAATAATTCTAGGTTTTAAGTCCATGCTTCTTAATTTTGTCTCTATTGTACTCTGGTTAATCTGATTGTCCCTTGTCTTCCCCGAAAAGTGCACTGTGATCCTATTGTTCTTTGGAAAGTGAGTTCCTTATTTCTTCTGGCAGCTTAAAGTACTTTTCCTTTATCATTGGAATGTTGAAGTTTAATCATAATGTTTCTTGGTGTTTTCAATAATGGATTCTTTTTTGTTGTAGTCCTATGGATTATTTCTGTTTGTATTGTAGTGCTTGTTTTTTCTAAGTAAAAAATATTTTCTTGAAAATGTCCTGAAGGGGCAGCTAGGTGATGCAGTGGATAGAGCACTGGCCCTGGATTCAGGAGGACCTAAGTTCAAATCTGGTCTTAGACCAGACACTTGACACTTACTGGCTGTGTGACCCTGGGCAAGTCACTTAACTCCAATTGCCTCCCCCACCCCCAAAAAATGTCCTGGAATATGGTGTTTAGATTATTTTATTTTGCTAAATGTTCTGGAGTGTTAAGAATACTGAGGAAAACCATCCTCTAGGGTCATCATTGAGTCTGTATATTTTCTAGTTCTTTGGATAATTTTGTGATTTTTGAGCTTGTATTTCCAGTAGCCCTGTATTTGCGTGCAATCTGTTTCTTTGACTACAATGTCCTTTGTTGGCTACTTCTGTAGGATTTTTTGAAATTTTCTATTAAATTCTTTATATTGCTCATTTTCTTCATTATTTCCTAGTTTTTAAAAGCCTCTTTTAATTTGAGCTTTTGTTCTTCCTGTGATTAAAAAAACCCAACAACAAAGAAAAAAATCCTTTTCCTTAAGATTTAATTTTTATTCTTATGACTTTCTTACTCATGCTAATTCTTGCTTAATTTATTTAAGTGTGCTATTTATCCATTTGTAATATCTCTTTCTATAAAGTTCTTTTTTCATCTGTGTAGTTCCTCATCCTTTAGCTATTTTTATCGCTTCCAAAATGTGTATTGGTCTAGCATTTTTTGTGACTTTGCTCATTCCAATTTTGGTGGATTTTCATTGGGTTTAGCTTTTTTCCCTCTCTTTGGTATTTGTTTGTTTCTATTCATTGTTTTTTCTTTTCTCTTCTCTTCTTTTTTCTTTTCTCTTCTCTTATTTACTCCTTTCTTTTCTTTTTCTTTTCTCTTCTTTCCTTTGACTAGGCCTTTCTTTCTCACTCAGGTTGGAAGTGCAGTGGCTACTTACTCATGGGCCTGATCCCACTATTGATTTGCATGAGAACTTTGACTTCTTTTATTTCCAACCTGAGCTGCTTTACCTCTCTTTGAGCATCCCGGTGCCTCTCTGTTCCCAGATTCTCACCATATTGGCACTGGACTTAGTGTGGATGTCCAACTGTCTTTAGCCCTACTGAAGCTCTGAACTTTTGAACTCAAGCAATGACGGGCATGTGCTGTCACATTTGGCTCTATTTTTTGTTTTTCAAAAGTAATGTGAGGAGCTCCCTTTGACCTTGGACATATTGCCTGGAAAGCCTCTTTCCACTACACTTTGCTGTGTCATCCTTCATAATAAGAGGATCATCCAATCTTATGCCTTTCTCAATTGTGACTCCTACTATATATATCTGACATGAAATAGATTCGTCTTATTAAAATGTGAGTTTTTTTGAGAACAAAAACTATGTTGCTTTTCTTCTTTGTATCCCTAGAACCCAGCCAAAATATATATATATGTATGTATGTATTTTCGTCCAAACCTGTGATTTCATCAGTCTAATGAATTCCCTATGTAAAAATATCTTCTACTTAGGAAGACTGCCAACTTAGCACATTGTAGGTGCTTAATAAGTATTGGTTGATTCTGGAGAGCAATTTGAAACTATATCCAAAGGGCCATAAAACTATGCATACCCTTTGATCCAGCAATACCACCACTAGGTCTGTATCCCAAAGAGATTTTTTAAATTAGGGGGAAAGGACCTATTTGTACAAAAAAATATCTATAGTAGCTCTTTTTGTGGTGGAAAAGAATTGGAAATTGAGAGGATACCCATCAGTTGGGGAATGACTGAACAAGTTGTGGTATATGAATGTATTGGAATACTGTTGTGCTCTAAGAAATGATAAGGAGAATGATTTCGGAAACACTTGGAAAGACTTACATGAACTGATGCAAAGTGAAGTGGGCACAACCAGGAGAACATTATACACAGTAACAGCAATATTGTACAATGATCACCTGTGAATGATTTAACTGTTCTCAGCAATACAATGATCCAAGACAATTCCAAAGTACTCATGATGAAAAATGCTATCCACCTCCAGAAAAAAGAACTGATGGAGTTTGAATGTAGATTGAAACATACTATTTTTCACTTTATTTTTTTCATGGCCTTTTTTTTTGGAGGGTTTGTGTTTTCATTCACAACATGACTAATATGGGAAAAAAGTGTTGGTTGGATTGAATTGAATGTCAGGGCATCTTATTTACTACCAACATATTCAGGTTTGTTTCTGATATATTGAGGGAGGGACAAAGATGTGGAAACCTCTTTTTTAACTCTTCTGCCCGAGGCTATATAATCCATCTGAAGGAGGTAGTATAATATAAGACATGACCTAGGTTCTAGATTGGCCTTACTCTGTGATATGGAGCAAGTCTCTTAACTTGTCTGGGCCTTAGTTTCTTCATCCTTCAAATAGGAGTGAGACCCTGTCTGTCATCTCCACTGGTTGGTCATAAAGAATCAAGACTTCTATGTGAAAGTACTAGATAATTAAATCTTTGAATTTAGAATTGGAAGTCACCCTAATAGTCATAGTCATTTGCCTCCAAGAAGGTAAGGGATTAGAGATGCTCTGAGACCCAGAGAAGGGAAATGAGTTGCCCAATTTCATATAGCCAGTTAGTGGAAGAGCTGAAACTAGAATTCCCAGATACATTGCCTGAGAGAGCCCATGGTCCTCCATGGCTCACCAAGAGGGAGCTACCATAGACCCAATCTTCCAAGGAAGTTTTTCTTTACTGCTGTACACACAAAGACCCCTAACCCGCCTCTCCTTCCTTTCCTATTCCATTTGTTCCCAAATAGGCCAGCTTGTTCTTCCCACAGTTAGGAAGTCAAACCAGTTCCGTCCCCACCCAGGCTCATCAGGCAGGTTTGTCTGCCTGGGAAGGCAGCTGTGTAAGACTGGGGGACCTTGGTGCTGCCTATGCTTCCCTTGGGCCAGAACGTCAAAGAAATCCAGGGAGCCTGGAGACAGGGAAGCTAGGCCTGTGTATCTGTTTGCTCCAGAGGGTTAGATAACAGGATATCGGGAGCTCCAGCCTCTCTCTGTGGTCCATGTCCTTGAAGGGGACCCTTCCCCCTAGAAGAACGAGGAGGACAAGCTGCCACAGGAAAGGAGGAAGAAGGCATGACGATAGAGATGAGTCAGAGCATGGGGCCCAGCGGGGAGGGAGCTGGCCAGAGTCATGGGTTTGCTCATTCACAGCCCGTCATCTGTGCTTGGGCAGGCCTGGCCTCTTCCTGGATATCTTCCTCCGTCCCATCAGCTGTCACATCTTCTGAAGCACATTGCAGCAGTACTCACTGTCTCTGCCTCCGAGGACAGGTACAGTAGGCACTTTGCTGATTTTCCAATGGGGTTGTGGTTTCTTCTGGGTTATTGAGGGAAGTGGGGGGTGGGGTGGAGGAGAGAAGGAAGGAAGATTAAGGGCAGGATCTCTGCTTAGGAGTTCTTTTTAATTAATTAGTGGTGACTTGTTTTCTTGAGTGGGGGAAGCTTAATTATCGTTGCTTATTGTCTTCCCTATTCTTGGGTACTTTTCTTAATAGATGCTTGAAACCTTTCTGTGCTATAGTAGAAATGCACTGGACTAAGGGTGGACAGATTTGGGTTCAAGTCTCAGCTCTTACCCTGACAAGTTGTGTGACCTTGGGCAAGTCATTTCATCTCTATGGGCCTCAATTTCTTCCTTGAGTTAGACTAGGATTAGGGCTTCTTAACCTAGGACTCATGAACTTTTTTTTTTTTTAATGCATAAATATATTTGAATGTAACTAGTTTCCTCTGTAATTCTCTATATTTTATTTAATGTGTTTAAAAACGATTCTAAGAAGGGGTCTTTGCCAGATTGCCAGAAGAGTTCATCACACATACACACACACACACACACACACACACAAAGTTAAGGCTGTTTGAACTAGGTAATCTCTAGTATATTTTTGGGCAACCAAGCAGTACAGTGGTTCGAGCATCAGGTCTGGAGCCAGGAAGACTCATCTTCCTGAGTTCCAATCTGGCCTCAGACACTTACTAGGTGTGTGACTCTGGTCAAGTCACTTTACCCTGTTTGCCTCAGTATCCTCATCTGTAAAATGAGTTGGAGAAGGATATAACAAACCACTCCAGTATCTTTGCCAAGAAAACCTTAAATGGGGTCATGAAGAGTCAGATATGACTGAAACAACTCAACAACAGCAATATATCTTTGGACTTAAATGTTCTGTGTTCTAAGGGGCCTTACGTATCTGACTTAAGTTCTAGGATCCCTTCCATTTCTCATGTTCTGTATCCTAAGACCTTGTCCTGAGCTCCAACATTCTGTGTCGCTCTGACATTTTGTAATCCTGGAAGCAATCCCCTTCTAATTTCACCAGTGTGTCTACCCAAAAAGAACATGAAATGGCTCTCAAATGAGTGAAATTAGCATTCTCTTCTATTCCCAGAAAATTAAGGGGTTCCTGACCATTAGAAAAGTTATTTCTAAGGTTGGCTAATTTCTCCTTGGAAGGAGAAGTCAAGATTCCCTTCTTCCGAGGCTTCTCTGTCCTTGTGTTTTGAATTGAATCTTTGGGTTTCTTGATGGGAACTCACCAGTACAGCCTATGGAGTCTCACAGAATCATAATATCTTTGTACTGAAAGTGGCCTCAGTAGCTATTGAGCCCCATTTGAATCTGAGCAGGAATCTCTTCTATGGTACCTCTGACACAGAGTCATCTAGCTTCCACTCAAAGACCTCCAGTGATGGAGAACTTGTTGTTCCTCAGTGCAGTCCATAACATTTTAGCTACCTCTATAGGAAGACCCGTTTTCCTGAGTTTCAATCTGGCCTCAGATACTTTCTAACTGTGTGACCCTGAGCAAGTCACTTCACCCTATTTGCCTCAGTTTCCTCATCTGTAAAATGAGCTGGAAAAGGAAATGGCAAACCATTTGAGTAACTTGGCCAAGAAAACCCCAAATGGGGTCAGGGAGAATTGGATACAACTGAAAAAATGGTTGAACAACAACAAGAAAATTTTTTAAAAGTCCCCCCCACCCCCCAATTGAGCTCTTCCTCTCTGCAACTTTTACCCATTTTTCCTTGTTCTGTCCTCTGAGGTAAAAGGGAACAATCCTATTTTCATGTTACAGCCTATAAGACTCTTGAAGACAGCCGTCAGGTCCCCTGTAAGTAAGCCTTCTCTTCTTAAGGTTAAATTTTCCTAGTTCTCAAATACATAGTCTCCAGGATGGGAAGTAGCTTCTCGTTAGCAAAAGTCAGCAGGAAATGGCAAAGCACTCTAGTGTCTTTGCCAAGAAAACCCCAAATGGGGTCACAGAGAGTCGGACACAACTGAACCGACTGGGCAGCAAAAAAAGGGACTAGGTAGGTGACTGGATATCAGGAACTCCAACCTCTTTATCTGTGAGGCCCAGAGAGTACTCAGAGGGTCAGATGGCAGATTGGCCCCTCTCCATGCAGGCTGGGTAAAAGGACCACATATTTGGGAAATCACAAAGATCCCAGATTTTAAGCTGAAAGAGACTAGTATAACTAGTACAACCATCTCATTTCACTCCCGAGGTCCAGGAAAGTCAAGTGATTTGTTCTAGGTAATAGAGGCAAGAAGTGGTAGAGTCGGGATTTAGACCAGGATGTTCTTATTTCGAATCCAGGACACTGCGCCAAGGTGCCTTTGTGGGATAACTTAAGTCCTTACCATCTTGCTGTGAATGATTTAATTGATTTGTTTGGTGTAGTGGAAGAAGGAATATTGGGTATCTAAGATTGTGGGGACCTTGGGAAAGCCACTGAAAAACAACTCATTTATACAGCACCCTATAATGTAGGTGGTGTAAATAATATTATTCCCATTTTACAGATGGGAAAACAGAGGTTTAGTGAGCATAATGGGATGATTTGAGTGCTAGAATTAGAGAACTGAGAAACTTACCAGTCCAGTGACTTTGGGTGAGTCCCAGGATCATAGATTTAGAGATAGAAGGACAAACTATTATTAACAAACAAACTTATTGACAAACTATTTCAGTGTCTTTGCCCAAAAAGCCCCCATTGGGGTCACAGAGAGTCTGACATGACTGACCAATAACCACCTTTAAATTCCAAATCCAACACCCTTTCCACTGTACCACTTAATCTCTCAGCCTCAGTTTCTTCATATGTAAAATGGGGATAATGATATCTAACGGACTTCATTCACAGGCACTTGTGAGCATCTAATGAGATCATGTAAAGTCCTTTTCAAACCTTAAAGTGGTACATAAATGTTGTTTATATATTGTGTTAGCTTATTGTTAGCATTGCTCAAGGCTACATAACTGGTAAATATGAGAGCCAAGACTTGAACCCAGGTCTTTTTAACTTTCAAGAATGGTGCTCTTTCTATAACATACCCTGTTGCTTCTAGACCAGAGTCGAACATACAGCCAGCAACCCTCTTCAGTGCCGCAGAACCAGATTAAAACATAATTGGGAAATGCTAAACAAAATAAATAAAAATACAATAGAACATAGATAATGTTAGTATGTGGTTTTCTAAGTTAGTTATTTTTTCAGTCATGTCTGACTCTTCATGACCTAGAGTTTTCTTGGCAATGATACTGGAGTGGTTTGCCATTTCCTTCTCCAACCTATTTTACAGATGGGGAAACTGAAGCAAACAAGGTGAAGTGACTTGCACAGGGTCACACAGCTAGTAAGTGTCTGAGGCCAGATTTGAACTCAGGAAGATGAGTCTTCTTGCCTCCAGGTCCACTGCACCAATGAGGTAGAATTAAAAACCGGATAAACCTGGTTTTAAGGGATTATGTTCATTGACTCATTTAAAGAATATTCCTTGAGCCTTACCTTAGTGCCTCTGAAAGGAATATGAACTATACAGGTTGTGCACTGCCGTGGGACAACATCTATTTTGCTTTCTGTATTAGCACTGGTGCTAATACATGTTTGGTTGGTTGATTATTGATGGGGGTGGGACTGACCTGCTGTGTGACTTTAGGTGTCTGGACCCCAGTTTCCTCACCCCTAAAACCCACATGGATCAGAGTTGCTGAGCTTCCTGGCGCCCTTCTGCTCTGAAACTGAGGATTCTGTGATTGTTTTCCTCCTAATGCCTCACTGTGAAGGGGTCAGGGAGAATCAAGAAAAAGAAAATTAGGATGTAAGCCCCTGGATAGCAAGGATTGCTTCATTCTTTGTATTTGTAGGTGGGAAGCCATTGCCTTTGGGACAAAGTTTCATTCTTCCATTTATCTACCCCTTCTGGAAGGGCAGCTTTGGCATCTGGCATTTGGAAGCAAGCGTTTATTAGCACTGTGTTAAGCACTTTACAGCTGGGTGGCATAGTAGATAGAATGCCAGGACCTGGACTCAGGAAGATTCATCTTTGTGAGTTCAAATCTGGCCTCAGACACTTAACCAGCTGTGTGACCCTGGGCAAATCACTTTACCCTGTTTGCCTCAGTTTCCTCACCTATAAAAAAAGCAGGAGAATGAAATGGCAAACCACTCCAATATCTTTGCCAAGGAAGCCCCAAATGGGGTCACAAGAAGTCAGACATGACTGAAAAACAACTGAACAAAACAAATGTCACTTTGGGTTTTTTCCCACTACCATGCAGTTCAGAAGAAGGTCAAACTACTACCTTACTTGATCCTCCCCCAGCATTCTGGGAGTTAAAGAAGGTAAGTATTATACTCATTATATGAGTGAAGGAATGGAGGTCAAGAAAGGTGAAATAGCCCAGGGTCAAACTCAATAGAAATGGGGCCACTGCACCATACATAAAGATCCCAGTGGGCCTCATTGACTTAGAAAATCACATATTTGATTTTCCACAACAACTCTGGAAGGAAGGTATTATTATTATCCCCATTTTATAGTTGAGGAAACTGAGGGAGATAGAGGCTACGTGACTTGCCCAAGGCCACATAGTTAGTAAATGTCTGGAGCTATATTTGAACCCAGGAGATTTCAAAGCCAAAACCTTCATCTGGAAGCCAACCATGCCATGGAAGGATCATAGATACTGAGTGGGATGAGTCCTCTGAGGCCATCTTGTCCATCTGCTACATTTTACAGATGAGGAAATAGAAAACCAGAGATGAAATGACTTACCCAAGGTGACAAAAGCGTATGGCAAACCAGAATTTGAACCAGAAATATAGTCACCCCAAATCTTTCACTCCCAAGCCTCCACTACTGTCCTAGTTCAGTCTCTGCCACTGATTAGCTGTGTGACCGTGGTTAAACCACTTCCATTTGGTGAACCTACTTAGCCTACCAATTCATGAAACGAAGCATGTGGAAGCGTTTTCAAAGAGATAAAGCGCTACATAAATGTGAGCTATTATTAGTTATTAATAATATTACCAATTATAATGAACAATGTTATTAATAGTCCAAATCCTACATATCTACTTCTCTCCTTTAAAGGTACTATGAGGACCAGGAGGGTGGAAGGGAAATGGACTCCTCTTGGAAAAGCCTGCAAAAAGACACTATTCCGAGCTTTCTCTTGTCATGATCAAATTGGCATATGGCGGTCAGTTTGGGTCACATAATCTTTTAAGGACTTTGATAAGCTCTAGAGTACGAAGAGAAGGGCAATCAGGTTGGTCAAGGACCTGGAGATCTAGCCATATATGGAAGAGTCGGAGAAGTCATGGGGGAGGGAAGACTAAATGTTTGAAGAACTGTCACAGAGAGAATGCATTTGATTTGTTTTGGTTGGCCCAGGAGTGCAGAACCCGGAGCAAGGCATGGAAGTTGCCAAGAGGCAAATTTAGGCATGACATGAGGAAAAAAATTCATTCTGGGTGGAGCTGTCCAGAAGTGGAATTTATTTCCAACTCAGTCCAGGTGCATGCTGGACCCCAAATGCAAAGTCTGGCCCAAGTTCAAGATCTAAAAAGGTTGATTCAACTCCGCAGATTTGTGAAACACTTTTTTACAACATACAAACAAACTCTAGGAAAAGCAGTATAAACACTTTAGTGTAAATAGGGGCAGCTCTCCAGGCCCCCACCTAGGGGTATATGCAAAAATCCATAACAACAGCCTCCCAGTGAGAATAAACAGCTCATCAGATTGGAAGGGTTAATTAAACCCTCCCTCCTCCCTCCAGGTTCTAAGGATTCCCTTCCTGAGAGGGCCTTAGCTCACTCCCATTCAGGATCCGGTGGTGACCAGAGGGCTATTCACCTACTTTAAATAATTAAAGCTGCTTAGTCTAATCACTCCCTTAGGGCCTAAAATCTGGGTTTAAGGAACAAAGACCCCGGCAACCACAAGTGTGACCCCTTGTTGGATTAGTCATAAAGAGAATTCTTTTTCGGGTGGGTCTTTGGGGACTAAACTGGATGGGTTGGGCTAGATGGTCCCTGAGATTTCCTTCAGCTCTCAGATTCCAAGATTCTTTGGGAATAGTCCTGACTTCAAGTTAACACTGCGTTTTTCACGGGGACATAGGCAAGTACTTTTCCCGTTTGGGCCCAAATGTTCTGGTGTCCATGCACTAATCCCACCCATCTCCTGGAGAGGTGAGGGAGTAGGAGTGGGACAGGTCTTCCATTCTATGCTAACTTCCCAGCACTGTTGGGACAATCTGTAGAATGGGGATAATACTTGTATCATCTACTCTAAAGGCTGGCTGTGAAGGTGGCAGCTTTTGTAGACTGTAAAACATGCTGCAGTCTAGGCTGGTAGATGGAGCCTGGGACTTGGAGTCAGTAAGACTTGAGTTCAAATCTTGCTGTGGTCACTCACTAGTGGTGTGAACATGGACAACTCTCTTTGCTTCTCTTAACCTCAGTTTCCTGAGCAGTAATGGGAATGCTACCTGTAATACCCACTACAACAGAACATTGGGACACCCTATAAAGTGCTTGGTAAATCTTGATGAGCTTTTGTTTTGTCTTGTTCAGTTGTGTCTGATTCTTCCTGACCCCACTTGGGGTTTTCTTGGCAAAGATACTGGAGTGTTTACCCTTTCCTTCTCCACTCATTTTACAGATGAGGAAACTGAGGCAAACAGGGTGAAGTGACTTGCCCAGGGTCACACAGCTAGTCAGTGTCTGAGGCCAGATTTGAACTAATAAAGATGAGTCTTCCTGACTCCAGGTCCAGCACTCTATCCACTACACCACTTAGCTGCTCATTACTAAACTGTAAAATGGTATATTAATATGAGCTATGACTGTTGTCTCAAAGCTAAAAGGCAGCTCGGAGATGATTTAATCCAGTCGCATCATTTTGCAGATAAGAAAAAGGAGCCCCAGAAAAGGGAAGTGATTCACCCAGTGAGTTTGTGGTGGAACCAGGCCTCTAAGACATTTTGTAAGGCTCTTTACAATGCATTAGTTGCTTAACCCCTTGGGAGGTAGTTTGGGATTACAGGATTTGGACTATTTATCTCTATCATCTCTATCTATCTTTGTCCATCTATCTATCTATTTCTTTATATCTAGTATCTATCAACCATTTTCTATCCCTATCGTTTGTCTATTTCTTCATCTATTGACCTTTAGCTAGCATTTATCAATCTATCATATTGAACTATCATTACCTATCTCTAGCTTCTCTCTCTCCCTGCTCCCCTACTTCTCTCTCTCTGTCTCTTCTCTCTCCTCTCCTCTCTTCTCTTCTCTTTCTGTTTGTGGTTTTTTTTGGGGGGGG
>NW_020954551.1:37192388-37192995 GCF_900497805.2 Vombatus ursinus | reverse complement strand
ATCTCCCACCATTTTTCTTGGGAAGATTGTCAGGAGTGGGAAAAGGACCCCAGATAATTTTCCTTGGCCCATCTTTGGGACTCTTTGAAGGGGAAAAAAAACTGTACTTCTGGAACTCCAAATCTAAATGGCTCAAAGGCAGCAGGATTTAGAATCTCAGGCTATTAAAGGGGGGAGGGGCCTTGGGGATTATGTAGTCCATCCCCCACCATTCTATAGATGGGAAACCTAAATCCCAGGAAGCAGAAATGTGTCCTAGGTCCCTCAAGGAATTTAAAGCAGAGAGTCCAGGTAGTTCATTGTAGTGTGGGTTTCTTGAGAGTAAGATTCCAGAAGGGCAAAAGTTTAGAGTTTTCATCACCTTGAGAATCCTTAGCTTTTGTAGTGGGGATGGGAGGAAATGCACAGGCGGAAGAAGGCACAGAATTCTATATTCTTATAGAGTTGGGGTAGCTGTAAGCAGGAATAATGAGATATCACTCCTTCCTTCCTTCCTCCCTTCTTTCTTTCTTTCTTTCTTTCTTTCTTTCTTTCTTTCTTTCTTTCTTCCTTTCTTCCTGCCTTCCTTCCTTCCTTCCTTCCTTCCTTCCTTCCTTCCTTCCTTCCT
>NW_020954551.1:37152537-37192378 GCF_900497805.2 Vombatus ursinus | reverse complement strand
CCTTCCTTCCTTCCTTCCTTCCTTCCTTCCTTCCTTCCTTCCTTCCTTCCTTCCTTTCTTTCTTTCCTAGTTACCCCCTGGGTCTTAATTCCTACTGGCCAGAGTAGTCCCTACCTATGTGGTGTAATTTGAGAAGTTCCTGCAAGGTCCTAATTCCCACCCACCCAAAGACACCCCATTATTATAGGTTAATGACTGAAATTCCATCATTAGTGATTCATTTCTTTTCATCAAGCATTTCCTTTTCTTTATCTTCCTTTAAAATGTTAAGTATTGCAGGGATTGGCAAAGAAAGCATTCAGGGTCACTCAGAATTATCAGTTCCTTTCATCTTGGTGGGGGAAGAGGTCCTGAACTCTTACAAGTGGGGGGAAAGACCATTGAAAGGCAGGACATAGGGCAGAAAGTGAAGGTCAAACTACTGATCTTCCAGGCACTGGTACTGTGTGTTAATTTTTTTTTCCACATCCCAATCTTCACATGACTCCAGTTAGAGAAACTAAATCCCTCAGAAGCCCAAAATAGCCCAGGAGTTTGAGGAATGTACTATTAAGTCTGAGAGAGCTCCATTAGCTTCCCCTGTGTCATTGTCAATGTCTAATTATATCTGGTCTATATATAACTCATGCATAACTGTAATTACTGTTTGTTACCTACCATACTTGGCTTGAACCTGTTCCCCCTGACTCAGGACCAGAGGACAAGAGTTGGGATCCCCTGGAAGAGCCCCCAATGCTGGCTAATGTTTAGGGCACATTGGACTAATCTTGTATGATGCGGTTTAAGAGAATGAGTCCAAATTGAGTGGGAGGAATGAGAGTCTCTTAAAATCCAATATTTCCTTCAAATCTCAGCTCAGGCACCATCTTCTATCTTCGTGAAGCCTTTCCTGATTACCCCAACTGCTAGTGCCTTCCCTCCCAAAATTACTCTGCATTTGTTTATATATGTTGTGTACACAGACACACACACACACACACACACACACACGATCAAATCAGTCAATACTTAAAGAAATTAATTCAGGCTATTCACTGGAAGGTCAAATACTGAAGGTGGAGCTTAAATACTTTGGCCACAGAGTGAGAAGATGAGACTCATTGGAAAAGATTCTGATGTTGAAAAAGATTTAAGGCAAAAGGAAAGGGGGATGGGAAAGTATGACATGGATAGGTAGTGTCATGAAAGCAACAAACTTGAACTCAGGCAGACTTTGGGAGACAGTAGAGGACAGAAGAACTTCATGTGATGTAAGTCCATGGGATCATGAAGAATCAGACACAACTGAACAACAACATACATGCACTTACATACATGCTATTGCCTCCTATAGAATGTAAGCTTCTGGAGGGCGAGAATCATTTATTTTTTATTTTCTATCCTCAGTGCTTAGCACTTAATAAATGTTTCCTAATTAACTGATTGATCAATTATGGGGTGATAATAGATATAGAACTGGAAAGAACCTCAGAAGCCAGTTAGTTGTCCTGGACCCCTTGGCAGTCTGGTGGAGACTAAGGACCCCAATGGTTGGCCAGTTATGTCTCCTGAGTATCTATAGACAGGAAGATTGCAACCAGGCTCATTCAAGGGGCAGGTCTGATAACTGTAGTCATTTCGAAATAGTGATGAGTGTAACAGATATTTTGAGACATCTGCAACAACTGTAACATGTTATGGAAATATGGAAATAATATGTATGGAAATAATAAGTAAAATGTTATGGAAATGTGATTTCTATTGGTGATACTCTATTCAAAGTCACCCAGTGGTACTGCTAACACAACTGAGATTGGTTGTTTGTATTCCAAATTAAAGGAAATGCTCAATTTCATTTAGAAGTAAATGAAAATAAAGATGAATTTTATTTTCCCATCCAAGTTCATAGATCCCTGACCTATATCCGCAAAGGTCCTTGGACCCCAGGTTAAGACTCCCTTCTCTACTCTAAGACATATCTTGGAGATGTGCAATCCCCTCCTCATCTCCTCACCCCTACATCAAGCCCATATCATCTCTCTCTAGATACTATTACAATAGCTTTCTAATTGGGCTATTTGCCCCGGATCTCTCCCCTCTCCGATTCACCCTCCATAGTGCAGCCAAAGTCATTTTCCTAAAGCACAGGTCTGACGATATCACCCCTCTACTCAAGAAACTTCAGTGGCTCCCTAATCTTCTTACATATTATTCCCTTCCATGACCTCCGTGGTCCAGCTATGCTCACCTATTTACTATTTATCACACAAGACACAATTTCTCATCCCCAGCCTCCATGCCTCTGCATTGACTGCTCCCTCCTCCCCAGGCTTGGAATGCTCTCCCTCCTAACTTCAGACTTTTAGAATACTTGATTTCTTTAAGACTCAGCTCAGACAGCCTCTTCTGAGTCTTTCCATGGCCCCCCAGCTCCCACCTTCTCCTCTAAGACTACTTTCCATCTACTATGTCTAGTTATTTACAAGTTCTAGCCCCCATTGGAATTTTAGCCCCCTCTACTCGAGGGCAGAAATTTTGTTTTTTTCTTTCTTTTTCTTTGTGTCCTCAGAGTTCAGTTCAATGCCTGACAGGTGGTAAGCCCTAATAGATGCTTGTGGATAAATCGACTGATCTATTCTGATGTGAGTTTATAGGAGAAAAGTGAGATCATTCACCCAAGGTTACACCAGTGTAAGTGTCGCAGATAAGTGGAGAAGCTTCCCTGCAGGATCTTCAACTGCTTAAATTTTTTCAATTTACTGTCAGCTGGCCTGAAATTTCACATTCATTCACCTGTAGATATTTAGTACACACAAAGGAGTTAATCATGCAAATAACCTCCTGAAGAGTTGGAACTAACCAGTCGTCCACACCTTATTGGAATTAATTTAATTTGCTGTTTTTTTCTGAATATTTAGATAAGATTAGCCTGGAGCAAATGGGAGTTTTTATTGGAGGGGAGGAGGAACAAATTACAGATAGAGATTACCAAAGAATGTAGATAAAGATGGCTATCAATTTAAAAGTGGCCTGTCAGATCCAAGCATACTTTTTTAACTCTATGTTTCTTGTTTTTGTTTTAATTTTTTGGGGGGGGAAATCTTTGCTTTCTTTCACAACATGACTCATGTGGAAATACGTTTTGCATGACTGCAAATGTATAACCTGTATCAAGTTGCTTGCCTTCTCATTCAGGGGGACGGGAGGGAGGAAGAGAATTTGGAACTCAAAATTTTGAAAAACAAATGTTAAAAATTGTTTTTACATGTAATTGGAAAAAAAATTATAAAAAGAAAAAAGAAGTGACCTGTCCCTGCAGTCCCCTTGTCTCTAGTGGCCTGTCTGAAAGTTCAGTGGGAAGAGCTGGTCTTTCTAGACAGCCAGGTGGTGCAGTGGCTACAGTGTTGAATTTAGAGTCAGGAAGTCCTGAGTTCACATCCAGCCTCAGCCGCCATCTCTATGCCCCTGGACAATCATGTGACCTTTCACCTCAGGTTCTTCATCTGTAAAATGGGGATAATAACAGCACCTACCATAACTGTACTGAGATGATAAAATGAGATAATATTTGTAAAATACTATGCAAACTTTAAAGCACTATAGAAATGCTAGGTATAATTAACAATTTTGGCATTTGTGGACATATGAAAAATATTTCCCATAGCTTCACATGTGTAATGGACATCATAGTGTTTGCCTTCTCAATGGCAGGGGTAAAGGGGGGAGGTAGAAGGAGGGAGAGAATTGGAACAGAAAATTTAAAAATGAATATTTAAAAAAAAAAATTTCTAGGTTTGAGTTAAATGAAAATACAGATGACTTGCTTCTTATATTTGTGAATGCTATGAACCTGTGGGTGTGTGTGAAGGGGAAGAAAGGTGATATGTTTGGTGACAAAATAATACTAGCTTACATGCATATTGGCCTTCAAGAATTACCGAGCACATTTTATCCATTTATTGCCGTTGAATCTTACAAGTTAGGTATTACAGATCTCAATCAATAAACATTTATTAAGTGCCTACTATGTGCCAGGCAAAAGGGGGCAAAATACAGTAGCTGCCCTCAAGGAGCTTGCAATCTAATGGGGGAGAAAACATGTAAACAAATATTTACAAAACAAACTATATAGAGGATAAATAAGAGTTAGTTAACAGAGGGGAGGCACAGGAATTAAGAGGGGTTGCGGAAGGCTTCCTGTAGGAGGTGGGATTTTAGTTAGGACTTGAAGGAAGCTAGGGAAGCCAGCAGGCAGAGAAGAGGACAAGACAGCATTTCAAGCATGGGGTAGAGCCAGTGAAACTGCCCAGTCAAGAGATGGACTCATTGGTGAAAAAGCCAGGAGGCCAGTGCCACTGGATGGAAGAGTACACGGAGGAGAATAAGGTATGTGAAGACAGGAAAGGTAGCAAGGGACCAGGTTTTGAAAGGCTTGAAAGACCAAATAGAGAATTTTGTACTTGATCCTGGAGGTGATAGGGAGTCACTGAAGTTTATTGAATGGAGGGTGACATTTAGGAAAATGTGCTTTAGGAAGATTAATTTGACATCTCCCTAATCGATCTGCTTTCCCATTCACCAGAAACGTTTTTTTGTTTGTTTGTTTGTTTCTTTCTTTTTTAAGGCAATTGGGGTTAAGTGACTTGCCCAGGGTCACACAACTAGTAAGTGTCAAGTGTTTGGTCTGAGGTCGGATTTGAGCTCAGATCCTCCTGACTTCAGGGCTGGTGCTCTATCCATTGTGCCACCTAGCTGCTCCTCATAAATGCTTTTCCAAATGTCTTTTATCCCTCCTCAGGCCTCCCACAACTCCACCTCCTTCCACCCTCTCAGCTGAGAACATGGCCTCAACTTGAGACGCTTGGCTAAAAGGTCCCTCTTCTCCCCTCTCCTCATCTCACATCACTCAGATCCCTTCCACCACTAGCTTCTCCTCTACCACTGTCTCACGTGATGAGGTGACCCTTCTCCTTGCCAAAGCAAATCCTTCTACATTTACAAGTGATCACATGTCAGTCCATCTTTCCTAGGGGATTACTTCTTCCTCACCCCCCCCCCCCATTAGTGTCCACTCTATCTCACTAATAGTCTTTCTCTCCCTCTCTATGTACTACTTCAGTACTGTCTACCTTGGGCAAGTCACCTAACTTTATTTGACTCAGTTTCCTCATCTGTAAAATGAGCTGGAGAAGGAAAAGGCAAGCCATAAAGTATCTTTGTAAAAAAACAAGCAAACAAACAAAAAAAAACTAAATGGGGTCACGAAGAATAGGACCGGACTGAAAGGAATGAACAACAACAAAAATAAATATACCGATGTCTTCCCTGTTCTCAAAAAAACCCTCATTTGTTCCATCTAGTATCTATTGTCTCCCTCTTTCCTTTTATGGCTAAATTCTTTGAAAAAGCTATTGATTAACAGAGGCCATCATTTTCTCTTCTCTCACTTTTTTTTAAATTAACATTTTTAAAATTACTTGTAAAAACAGTTTTAACATTCTTTTTTAAAAATTTTGAGTTCCAAATTCTCCCCCTCCCTCTCCTCTTCCCCTTGAGAAGGCAAACAGTTTGACATATGCTCTCACTCTCTTCCTAACCCCTTACAATCTGGCTTCAGACCTCATCTTTCAACTAAAACTGCTCTCTGTGGAGTAACCAATGACGTCTTAGTAGACAAATACAATGGCTTTTTTTTGTTTGTTTTTTTGTTTTTAGGCAATTGGGGTTAAGTGACTTGCCCAGGATCACACAGCTAGAAAGTGTCAAGCGTTTGGTCTGAGTTCGGATTTGAACTCAGGTCCTCTTGACTTCAGGGCCGGTACTCTATCCGCTGCGCCACCTAGCTGCCCCAATGACTTTTTTTCAATCTTTGTTCCTGACCTCTCCGTAGCCTCTGACGCTTTCGGTTACCTCTTCTCCATAAGACTCTCTTCTTGCTAGGTTTTTGTGATACTGGTTTCCACTATTCTATCTGTCTGACCACTCTGTCCCCTTTGCTTCATCCACATCAGACCCACCAAGAGTAGGGACCCCCAAGGCTCAGTCCTGGGCCTTCGTCTTTCCCTCTCTACTATTTCACTTGGTGATCTCATCAGGTCCCATGATTTCAATGATCATCTCTATGCAGCTAAATCTCAGTTCTGCTTGTCCGGCGCTAACTGCTCTCCTAATCTTCAGTCTTGAAGCTTCAACCGATTATTAGACATCTCAAACTGTACAGGCTACATTTTACTAATTGCAGATGTCCCCCCCACATCTTAAACTCAACATGTCCAAAACGGAATTCATCTTTCTTCTCCAACCACACCTTCCTGCCTTCCTAACTACCATATTACTGGTCAGGGTACCACCCCATCCTCCCAGTCACTTAGGCTTGAAACCTAGGTGTTATTTTTGATTCCGTACTCTCTCACTCCCAATATCCAAAGAGTTGCCAAACTCTGTTGTTTCTACCTTTCTAACATGTCTTGTACACTGTCTCTTCTCTCCTCTGACGTTGCCACCACCCAGATGTAGACTGTCATTACTTTATACCTGGAATATAATATATTATAATATAATATACTATAATATAATATAATATAATATAATATAATATAATATAATATAATATAATATAATATAATATAATATAATATAATACAATATAATATAATATGATATGATATGATATGATATAACATAACATAATACAATACCACACAATATCATATACTATATAATGTAATGTAATATACCATACCATAATATAATATATTATATAATACCATATAATATAACATAATACAACATAATACAACACAACATGATGCAACATGACACGATATGATCCGATATGATATGACATGATATAATAGGCTGCTGGTTGGTCTCCCTGCCTCAAGTCTCTCCCCACTCCAATCCATCCTTCCTAAAATCCAAGTCTGACCATGTTATTCACCTACTCAGTAAACTCTGGTGGCTCCCTATTACCTCTAAGGTCAAATAGAAAATCCTGTTTGACTTTAAAGTCCTTCATAGCCTGTCCCCTTCCTACCTTTTCAACCTTCCTCTATCTTGGTCAGTTCAGTGACCCTGGTCTCCTTGAACAAAACAATCCTCCTTCCAACTCCAGGATTTTCACTGGCCATCCCCCATGTCAGGAACTCTTTCCCTCCTCATCTCTGCCTCCTAGTTTCTTTGGCTTCCTACAAGTCTCAGCTAAAGTCCCATCTTTTGCAAGAAGCTTTTCATAGTCCTTCTTGATTTCTGCATCCTTCCTCTGAGATTACTCCCAGTTTATCCCATATATATCTTGTTTATACATAGCATTTTCATGCTGCTTTACATTGTATCCTTAGCACTTACCACAGTCCCTGACACATAGTAGTTACTTAACAAATGCTATTTGACTGACTGACATCTGAATATAGGTTGGACTAGGAGGGAGGGAGGCTATTACAATAGGTGATGAAGGCCTGAATCATGGTGATGGTGTTGTCAGAGGAGAGAAGGGGGCATATATTAGAGATGCTACAAAGGCAAAAATCTACAGGATGTGGCAACAGATTGGATATGGGAGGAGGGGGGGAAAGAGTGAGGAGTCAAGGATAACAACTAGGTTTCATGTTTGGATGACTGGGTGGACAACGGTTCTTTCAACAGTCACAGGGAAGTTAGGAATAGGGGAAGGTTTGGGAGGAAAGATAATGAGTTCCCTTTTGGATGTGTTGTTTTTAAGACGTGTATGAGACATCCAATTGGGATGTTTATTACTCAATTGGAGACTCCAGTCTGGAGGTTAGAAAAATGCTTTGGACTGGACAATTAGATCTTAGAATCCTCAGCATAGAGATGATAACTGAATCAATGGCAGCTGATGAAATTCATCCAGGTAGCAAGTATCAGATTGGAGCCTGGGTCTATCCTCACTTAAACTCCAGCCCTTAACCCACTGCTCCATGTTGCCTCTCTCAGGGATAACAACAATAAATAATAACCATAGCAGGTGTTTATATAGGGCTTTAAGGCTTGTGAAATGCTTTTGGAGGCAGTTGGTGACACAGCACCCAGAGCCCTGGGCCTGGAGTCAGGAAGACCTGTGTTTACGGCTGACCTCGGACACTCACTAGCTGCGTGACTCTGGGAAAATTCCTTAAACTCTGTTTCTCTCAGTTTCCTCAGCTGTAAAATGGGGATAATAATAGCACCTACCTCATAGGGCCGTTGTGAGGATCAAATGAGATAATATATGTAAAGTGCTTAGCCTGGCACATAGTAGGCACTATAAAAATGCTTTTTCCTTCTCTACATGTGTTATCTTATCTTCCCCCTGGAGAGGGGAAGGGACCTACACTAGGTCACAGGGATTAAATGTCAAAGTCAGGATTTAAACTTTCTGTACTCTGATTCCATGTCCAGTATTCTTCCTACTACATATACTAGATTGCATTGCATTGCACTGAAATGAATTGAAATGAATTATCATCATTGTGATTTCTGCAGGGAAAGCCATGGCCGCTACTGGAACACCCCCTCCACCTTGGGATGAACATAAGCCAATCGAGGAAGATACTGCACAATCAGGTTAGACCAGATCTACCTCTGATCTCCAGAAGGTGAAGACCAAGCAGTATGACCTTCGGAAGAAGGAGCTCGTTGCCAGAGGGATGGGGGAGGATGACTTTGGTCTAGCGTATCTTTCCATTGCTGTTGGCCCTGTGGCCTGGGGTACAGGTAGCTTCCTGCACTTCTTTACCTAGTTTCTCAAGAGTTCCAGATGCGGGGATTTCCTAGGCTTTATCCATATCCCAGGATGGAGCCTTGGAGCTCCTGAATGTTTGGGTTGGGGTTGGATAGATCTAAACTTTATAGTCATCTGAAAGAGGACCCCATCTGGCCCAGGAATAGAAACTATGGGGAAAAGTTTGCTCTATTCCCTTTCCCTTTAGGAGAGACAAAGATCCCAAAGTCTTATTTAAGTAAAATTTTAACTCCCTTAGTACTTAACACAGTTCTCTGCCCACCATGAATGTTTCTTAAATATTCATTGAATTTGTCATACTGAAAAGCCCACTAGTGAAACCACTCTGGGATAGATCAAAGATTGGGGGGGGGGGGAGTGGAAACCAGGATTTAGAATCAACTGACAGGGGAGATTATTGGGACTTCCAAGTCAGAGCCATGTCCACTGAGGACTATCCCACTAAAACTACTGTCCATTGTTGACTAGAGTCCCAAGGACTCTCAAGGTCACCTAATGAATTGTAGTTGTGGGACAGAAACATTCATAAAATAGTAAATTAATTATTCCTCAGATTCATAAGATTTTAGAGGTAGATCATATAGCATCAACTCCTCATTTGTAGGTCTGTACTACTGCCATTATGATCCCTATTTTACAGAGGAGGAAGTTGGGGCCCCCTCTGTAATGACCAGGTGTCCCTCTGCTCACCAAAGTTCAAGAGAACTCCTGGTTGAGTAGAAAAGCCAGAAACTCTCTAGTGATCCATGATCTCTGATACAAGAGGGTGAAGGCAGGCCTGATCAAAGTCTTCTGTCTTACGTGTTTCACAGAAAAAACAACCAAAGTCCATGAAAAAGAAGAGGAGCATCCTCTTTCAGAAGGAGAATATAAAAATACCACTTCCTTTCCACCTCCATCACCACCACCACCAAAGTCATCGTCATCATCATCGTCATCGTCGTCCTCATCATCATCAGGTAAAACAATTTTCACTTTGAATCTACTTTTAAAAATGTTTTTTTTATTGATGTTTTATTTTCCGTTTCTTACATCACCACATTATCCCAATTATCCCTTCCCTAGCCTCTGTTATCAGTAAATAATCCTCTGCTTGGGATGTTTAGGGCAGTCTTGGGTGTGGTTTATTACCCACTTGAACAGATCAGTATTTCCATTTATTTCATTACCTCTTGCCTTATGTTCCTCATCTCCATCCTCTTCAGGAAAAGTTAAGTTCACTGAAACATAGCTCTGACTTTTGTGGTTGCTTAGTAGTAATTGTGTTCTTTTCATTTTAACATTTTTATTATTCTTTAATTTAAAAAAGTTTTATTGATTTTCTGTGATTATCCTCAAATCTGGACTCTGTTCTTACAGAGAGCAACAGTGATGAGGACCAACTCCATAGGATTGACAAAAAGCCCCATCCAGGTGAGCTCACTAGCAGTGGTGTTAAAATTGACCTGTGTGGAAGGGGAAAATCAAAGCACTAGAGACTCTTAGAGTTGGAAGTAGAGCTATGGCTGGGATCCCGCACTGGGGCAGCTGCAAGTTTACCCCAAGTCAACTTTTTAAGACAGATTCAACTGGGAGTTGGTAGAAGAATGGGAAAGACCTGGGAAAAGATCGCTGACCTTTGGACAGAAGTTGCCCTATGGGGAGAAACCCCAGCATGCTGGCTCATTGGTGGGACCTGGGAAGCTGGTAGAGAGACTATCCCCTAGGGAGACACCAAGGAGGTCCAAGTCCAAGATTCACCTGATTCAGCAAGATATTGCTGAAAGGGGGAGGAAGTACCATCTTTTAATTGACTCATTATTCCTGCTATCTTGCCAACTTGGTGCTGTGCTTAATTATTTTAATCTGCTGAAGTTTTCAATCACAACTGCTCCCAATGTCCTTTACGTTTTGGCATCTTCTTGCCAAACCCTAGTCACCCAACCTTAGTCAGAAGAGATGCTGGAGTTCATTTAGTTCAAACTTTTTCTGAGCACAGGAATCCCTTCTCTAAGTAACCCTGACGGGTTGTCACCCAGCTTCTGGTGAAACTCTTCCTGGGAGGGGAAGGCTCATTGTTGGAAGGCTCCAATCGTCAATTCTTCCTTGTATTGAGTTGAACACAATGTGCCCGCTCATCTTAGTTCTACCTTCCAACTGCACAGACCAATCTTCTCTCCCCCCTTGGGATGGTGTCTCCAAGAGGCTCCAACCATTGCCTCGGTGTAGAATGCTTGCCCCCCTCCATTCCCCTATCCAGTTCCCTCCCACCCTTTAAGGCTCAGCTCAGATACTGCCTTCCCCATGATACTGTCCTTAAGCCTAGCAGAGTGTAATGTCCCTTGATGACATTTTCTCCCCTTTTGCATTTTCCTTATATTCCAGTTACTTGGCTTCATGATTCATCTCTCTTGCTAGACAGCAAACTCTGTAGAGACAAGGACTAAGGCTTCTTCATCTCTGTATTCCCTTCTGGTGCCTGGGAAAGAGCCTTGCACATAATAAATGTCTGTGTTCTCATCCAGATATCGTCAAAGATGAGCCAGGGATGAAGAAGGATGAGCTTCAGCTCTATGAAGGTAACTCAATTCAACTCAACAGACATTTCATATGATCATAGAGCGAGAGATGGAAAGGACCTTAGAGGTCATCAAGTCTAACCCCCTCATTGCACAGGTGGGGAAACCAAGACTGAGAGAGTAAGTAATTTGCCCAGGGTCTCACAGCTAGAGTAAGAGGCTGGATTTGTAAGAGGCTGGATTTGAACCCAGGTCTTCTTAATTCCAAGTCCAACCAACCACACTGCCGTATACGCACAAGGCACTCTAATAATTGTTAGGAATACAAAAACAAAAATCAAGCAACCCCTGCCCTCAAGGAAGTTACATTCTGTAAGGAGGGAATTTAACTCCTACACAGGTAGATAACTACAAAATCAGTAAGTTAATTAATTGATGAGTAATTAATTAATACACTGATAATTAATAAGAAATCATTTTAATAGTGATTCAGTACTAACCAATGGGTAAATGAGGAAAGGTTACCATCATTTCAGAAGAAGCCAGAATGAGGTGCTATTGGCATGAAAACAATCAGCAAAATGGTTTCCAAAGGAACGTTAATAGCTCACCTTTAGGAGGCAGCTAAATGGTATAGTAGATAGGGTGCTGGACTTGTAATCAGGAAGTCCTGAGTTTGAATCCCACCTCAAACACTTGCTAGTGGTGTGACCCTGGACAAGTCATTTACTTCTCAGCTTCAGTTTCCTCATCTGTAAAGTGGGGATGGTGATAGCACCTCATCACAGGATTGTTATGATGATCAGATGAGATAATACATGTAAGCTCAAAGTGCTATATAATTGTTAGCCATTATTATTATTTGTACTTTATATAGAGATCACAAGTTTGTAATATGTTTTATATTTATTATCTTGTTGCAGTAAATTCTTAGTAGCCTCAAAAATGACAGCAACATAGTAAGAATGACCAGAAAAATTCCTTGTTTCTCTGAGAGGCAAAGGGCCAAAATTGAGAACGATGTCCCAGAAAAAGCAACTTATTCATGTAAACAAGAAAATGAGCTTTAACTTATTTTTCAACTCACTGCTTCTCAACTTAGTAGGAGTATAACTTAGGTCTTCATTGTCTATCAGACTCTAATAGTAATTGGTATTCTTGTTGGAAGTTCTGCATCAGTTGGTTCTTTGCAGTTAGGCAGCTTCCACTAGTCATTTTTAGAAGGTCTGGCCAATGTTTACAAGAATGTAGGTCTTCATGCTTTTGACAACTACTCAGTGCTCATATGTGTGTGTGTGTGTATGTGTGTATGTATACATGTATGTATATACACACAGACACATATATACATATATATTTCTAAAGGTCTTATGCCTCTTAAATAACATGCTACTTAAAACTTATTCCTTATTTTCTATTTCCAAATGTAACAATAATGGATAGATGCTGATAGTTTTCATTTGTTTTGGGGATGGGGTAGATTCTCCTGGAGAGATAAAACCCTATGATGAAACAGGTAAATATCCCAGTTATAAGTCTGTCATTATTGCAGAAACAAATGTGTTCTCCATATTGCAGGAGGGCGGAAACTAATGTTTAGTTTCTTGTTTACAGGGCTCAGAAGAAGAGAAGTTGTACCATCAGATGGTAAATATATAAACTAAAAGTGTGGTGACAGATATTGGGTCTGCCTCTAGGGTAAAACATTGCCAGAGACATTCAAAGGCTGTGGGTAGTAAGAATGCTAGCAACACAGGGCTGGTCCTCTATACAGGTTGAACAGACAGGCACCTACCTAGTGGGATTTGAGGTACACCGGGAAAGGGTCTCTGCCTCCTAAAATGCCTCCTTCCTTTCCTACCTAACATAATGTCTGATATTCCACCATTCATTCACTTGGATCGTTAAGGGTTCTTGGGCAACAGTGTTAGTGAAATGTGACTTGTATTCGAGTTTGAGTCTGTCCTCTATCATCTCTGAGTTCTATGACATTGGACAAGTCACTTCACTGGTCACTTAGTACCCACCTTACAGGGTTGGTGTAGTGATCTCATGAGATAATAAACGCAAGGTGCTTTGTAACTGTACAGCATCACATAAAAGGCAGCTATTGTTGTTGTTACTGTTGTGGTCCTTTGTTTTCGAAGAGGACTAATGACGTCATGGGGTGATTGTTATAACTATCCCTAGGAGGGACCACCTGAAGCCATCATTAGCTCTCCCCTTAGCAAGAGAGTATCTGGGGATCAGAAAAGCACTAGGATTGGGGACGGAGGAAAGAAAGGGAGGTGGGAAGGCACCAAAGTCAAACCTTGCAGACGCCTTTGAAGTTTTGCCAGCTGCAGACCAGCCTTTGCAGGTTAATCATTCACTCAATAAGTATTTATTGAATGGCTACTGTATACAGAGCACTATGTTAGGGGCTGGAGGAGATAAAAAAAATTAATTAAGACATGGTGCCTGCCTTCAAGAAACTTTATAAGTTGTGGAAATATGTTTTGCATAACTTAGAATATGTATAATGGGTATTGCATTTCTGGTCTTCTCAGTAGGTAGGGGAAGTAGTTGAAGGACAGAGAAAATTTGGAGTTGAAAATTTTTAAAAAAAACCATTTTAAACGATAGAAACTTTCCAGTCTAGTAGGTGATACCATCAAAGGTCTTAAGTGGTATAGGTGGTAATGTGAATAAGACTACTATGGGTTTAGAAGTCACTGAGTGGACTAAGCACTATATTTGGGGGGTTTGTACTCTCTGGTCTTATACTCTGAATTTGCAGTATAAATGAACCAGAGCTATTCCTATGGTTTGAGAAGAAAAGTCCTTTGCATTGAAAAAGAAAATTGAATTGAAAAAAGAATTGAAAGAGAAGAAATTAATTTTTCAAGTGAAAACCACCCCCTGAAAAGTCATTATCATCTTTACACAATCATCCTTTTGTTTTAAAGAGCCAGAAACAGAAGACATTCAGGCAAGAAGAATGAACATAAAGAAAGATGGTAAGAAACTCTCTAGGTGGCTCACAGCTACTTCTCCCCATTTTGGAGTCAGAGTTTTAAACTGAGTGGACCATATCTTATTGTAGTTTATTGTTCACACTTGGATAACAAAAATGAGGCAGAAACATTGACCACCTTCCCACAATGCTGAGATACTAGTAAGCTTTATGACCTTGAGCATATCACTTTTCCTTTCCCTTATATGTAAAATGAAGGAGATGTATTAGATGGTCTCCTATAATTCCTTTTAACATGGTTATTCTATGTTCAAAGGTACTTCCTAGGTCTGACATTCCAACTCTGATACTACCTATGTGATATTGGACAAGGTATTTCTACCCTCTGGTCCTCAGTTTCTTCATCTGTAAAAAGAGGGCATTGGATTAGATGATCTCTAAGACTTGAATTCCCTTCTCAGTCTAATATTTAATGACTGAACAGGAAATGTTTAACAGAACTAAGGAAACCAAAAGATTAGGCTCAGGAGAGATTCCTGAGAAGGTCTAAAGTGGGAAGAGACTTGGAAGACAGAATTTTAGATGATGCTTGTTTCAACCCCAAAGAATGGATATGGACTGAACTTATCCTGAAGGGAGAAGACAGGAAGTCATCTAATGGGTTTCTGTGAAGGAAGGACCTAGTGATCCCAACACAATTGAACTCACCTGTCATATGAAGGGGTTGGACTAGATCAAGGGGATCAAACTTCAGAGCAACTATTATCTGGGAAATATTGTTTCCCAAATTTGAGAAATGTTAAGCAAACTAAATAAAAATACAATACAGCATAGATAATGTTAATTTGTGATTTTCTTAGTCAATATGCTACCTGTGATTTGAGGTTGACACCACTGAATTAGATGACCTAGAAGCTCTTTGCTAACTCTAACGTTCTAGGATTCTAAGTCATGAAAAGAAAATTTTATAAGATGTAAGGAAAATGGGGCTGAGACAAAATGTAGGCATAATGTTCAAAGACTGGGCAGTAGACGGTATAGTAGAATTCACACACTTGCAGGGTTTAGTCATTTAGAGCTGAAAAGGACCTTAGCATCTGTCTAGTCTAACCCCTACATTTTATAGGTGAGAAACTAAGACCCAGAGATTCCCAGGTAGGACATGAGTTCAAATTTAACTGATGTTTATGACTGTGTGTGGAGCAGCACAGTATGTGCTAGGGGAGATATAATTTTTAGATAAGACATGGTCCCTATTCTCATGGAGTTTATAATTACACTATCTGTGAAGTCAATGACCCACTGGAAACTCCATATTGGAAACCCAATAATTTCTTCAATTATTTAAAGAGATAATTGGGGAAGCAGAACAGAGATTAATTTTCCATTCTTGCCTTTTCAGATGAATTTTTCCATTTTATCCTGCTTTGCTTTGCTATTGGAGCTGTGCTAGTTTGTTATCACTACTATGCAGGTAAGGCTGGCTTGGGGGAAAATGAGGAGTGAGAGAGAGAAAGAGAGAGAGAGAGAGAGGCCTGTTAGCGCTCATGAAGAAGCTAACCCACATTCTCCTTTGCTCGACTCCCTAGATTGGTTCATGTCTCTGGGTGTTGGGTTGCTAACCTTTGCTTCTTTGGAGACTGTTGGAATATATTTTGGCCTGGGTAAGTGGAACTTCAAGTACCCCATGAATCTGGTGGTGTAATTTGGTCTGCTTCAGTCACAAGCCACATATTACAAGGTATTCATATTACGTTACGGGTATGTATTTCCTCATTTAGGATTTATACCTCATCTACTTCCAAAAAGAATTTCAGAGCACTTGCAAAATTGAATAGAACAACATAAAAGGGGAGGGCTTAAAGTGAAAAAGAGAAAGGCACATTAAAAGGAACATAGAAACAGATGTTAACAGGTACCTGAAATAAGTTAATTATTGAAGTTAGGCACAGTGTGTAGCTCTGAATTTCTTGCCAACTCAAAAATTCATTCATTCATTCATTCGACAAGTCTTCATTGAGTCCCATTTGTCAAGGCCCAGTGTACTGTGGGGAAAACAAAGAGAGATGAAATTGAATTCTCAGAAGTTGCAATCTAGCAGGGGAGGTAAGAATATGTACACAGATAACAATAATACAGTGTATAATGTGAATGACCAATAAAATGATCACACAGTATGAATGAGAGTAGTGATAATACCAACCTGACTTAGGCCCTAAAATTTCCACTGTAGAATCTGCCTGATTTTAGGCTTTCTCGTTTGACAAAATGTCACCCCTTTAGGAAGGCTTCAGCCATCATTAGTCATTTACAACTCAATGGAAATGAGTTTTTCAGAACCTTTCCTGAGAGCAGACTTTCATATAGAGTAAAGATGAGAGAGCATGAGGGCAAAGGGAGAGAGGATAAAGCCAAGAAAAGGGCATGAAGAGAGGGGACAGGACGCTCAACTAAACTTCCCTTTGTCATTTGAGAAAAGGGACCTAGAAATGTGGCTGGAACCCTGCCAGCCTATCTTGTTGCTCCTAACAGTTACCTAGAACACGAGTCCAGAAGCAGGAGAAACTGTTGTCCTACTCCACACTAAACAGCAAGGTCAAGTAGGGCTGTGACCTTTCTTTAAGGCCATAACTGGGAATTCTTGTTCTGGGACAAATTTAGTCAAGTAAATATCTGGGAGGTAGAGTACAGGCGGGAGAACAGACTGCCTTGATCAGTTGCAGTTGCTCTGGGTGGTGGGGTAAGATTGTCCAAGGGAGTCTGGTCTATGAGTCTGCAATTATGCTAACCAACAGTTCCTGACTCCCAAACCACTGGAGAAGATGGGGTGGGAAGGGAAATCAGCAAGTAGGAGAAAGAAGACTCAGGGAGATAATTGTCATAGCGACAAGAGCTAGAGGATGCCCCCCTAGTGCAAGTTCTCCTGCAATGATAGGGGTTCATGAGGGACAGTGAGGAATTAGGGCAATGGGCCAGAGGAAACCTATAGGGAGAAAGTATACTCCTCATGGAGATTGGCGCCCTATGACAAAGCTCCTGTTACCCTACCCTGGTTATGTCTCTGCCTTTCTTGCCCTACAAAGGTTAGGCAATGTCTCAGAGACATGCGGTCCTAAGGCAGTAGAGGGCCCTGAACTGGTGGGAAGGTCACTTGTCTTAAGGGTTGAACTAGATGGTTCTTAGTATTTTTCTAGCTTTAAATCTCTGACCTTAATGAATCCTGTTTTTGTTTTTCAACAGTATATCGGATTCACAGCATCCTTCAGGGTTTCATCCCCCTCCTTCAGAAAATAAGACTCATAGGTAACGTTTGAGTTTTTTCCTATGACCTCTTTGCTTTTACATGCTTATATTCTGCTCTGGCAGAGTCTCCTGATTCTAATAATGGTGATCCCTCCCTGACTTGTTATCTACAAAGCACTTTGTCACCCATGATCTCATTTGCTCTTTATAACAAACCTTGGGAGGAAGCAGGAGAAGAGATTATTATCCCCATTTTTTAGGTTAGGTAAGGGAGGCCCAGAAGGATAAAATCAGTCATCCAGCGTCATACAACAATTTAGTAATAGATCCAGGCCCCCCCCCCCATTTATTTAAATTGTTTTACAGTCAAAACCTGTGAGTATCCTTAGGGTCGCTCCCAGATCTCTGGCCCTCACTTTCTTCATCTGTACGATGTTGAATGGGAGAAAAGGGTTTTTAACCTTTTTTTAGATCATGAGCCCCTTTGGCCTTTGGGGAAAGCCTACAAACTCTTAGAATAATGACTTTAAATGCATAAAATAAAATACATATAACTGCCAAGGAAACCAATTAAATTGATCATTTTTTTAAAAAAGTTCACTGGTTTCGGATTAAGAATTCTTGGACCAGAGGACATGTAGGGGCCCTTGTAGTTCTAGTTCTATGAACCTACAAGACAATATCTGTAAGCCACCCAAATATCAGGAGAATACCAATTACAGTGAATTCAGGTTTGTATGTAGTTATTATGCAATGAAACAATTAAGCAATTAATTATTAAATCCAAGTAGTTCTAAGAGAAAATAAATTGGTCAAATAAGACACCTTGGAGACCATAACACAAGGCAATGTTTTCATTATAATGGAGTGTTCTGGTGAAAGAGAATGAGGACCTGTTGTGATCAACACCTCTTCACATTCTGCCTTCACCTCACAGGTTTCCGGAAGGCAGACTGACAGGTTGGTTTCAGGAGGACAACTGGCATCAGGCTGGACTTGGGCCCATCAATCCAGAAATCATAAAATCAATCATTCCAGAACAACACCTGGGGAAAGGAATCCTCAACCCATGCCTTGGTGGGAACTGTCTGCGAGAAATAAAAACGCTTTGTCCTTCAGCATCACCTGATAAGTCTGAGCATCAGACCAGCCAAGTCTTCAGGTCCTAAGCTCATGTCAGTTTTATTCTAAGGGGTGACTTAATAATCAAGGGGAGGGACAGGGAAATGGGAGGGAGTGGGAGAGGGTACATGTCTTCCCACCTGACTGGTTCTGATTCTGAAGGAGAGAAGATTTCATTGGAAAAGCCTTGGGAGACAAATGGTCTTATAAAGTGTCCTCAGAGTTCCTCCCAGCTTCGATCTGATCCGTAATGGCACTGACCATGACCTCCACTTTCGGGCTTCCTGTTTGCTCGACAATCTTCAGCCAAGTGGTATTTGTTGGTTTGGTCTCCCTATCGGTGGATACTTCCCCCAAACAGCAGGAATTCTTAGGCATCTGAACTCAAAGAGCTAGCCCTCGGGACCACCATCCAAGCCAAAGGGGATGGGATACTTTGACCTAACTCTTGAGTCAGACAGAGATGGATGGTTTCTTCAACCATTCAAGCTGAAAACTACAACCAGTAGCTACATGTATCATGCTGGGAGTGGAAAGAAGTCAGAATAAATTGTTTATGACCATGAAAACTGCAAGATGTCTTTTTTTTTTTTAAACTTTTTTTTTTGGGGGGGGGAGGATTAGGCAATGGAGTTAAGTGACTTGCCCAGGGTCACACAGCTAGTAAGTGTTATGTGTCAGAGGCCAGATTTGAACTCAGGTCCTTCTGACTCCAGGGCCAGTGCTCTAGCCACCGCACCACCTAGCTGCCCCTAGGCTTTTTTTTCTTTCTTTTTTTTTTTTTTTAGTGAGGCAGTTGGGGTTAAGTGACTTTCTCAGAGTCACACAGCTAGTGAATGTCATGTATCTGAGGCTGGATTTGAACTCAGGTCCTTCTGACTCTAAAGCCAATGCTCTATCCACTGCGCCACCTAGCTGCCCGAGTTTGTGTCTTACATCCATCCCCCCGAGCCAGTCATGTTAGCTGCTTTTGGCTTGATCTGACTCTAAATACATTTATCTTTGTCTTGGATTTGTAGAACTTATATAATATTCCTTTGTATTTCTGTATTGTATTTTCTCAAGGAAGGATCATTCTCTCTACCCGCCCCCAGCCTCTTAAAGATCTAGAATATGGGTGGAAACCAAGATGGGAGGTAGTGTGGCCCAGTGGTTTTGGAGTCTGAGGACCTGAGTTCGAATCTTGCCTTTGGGCAAGTCACTTACTTGGGCCTTGGTTTCTTCATCTATGAGAGGTTTCTTCTCATAAGGGTATTGGACTAGATGGCCCTGTCTAGCTCTGGACCTATGATCCTTTAAGATGAACTCCAACAGGGATAAGTGGAATGAGAATTATTGAACTTGGTTTAAAAAACAACCAACCAACCCAGCTGTGCAAGCACCGAACTGGGAAGACGGGGCTTAAAGGCACATCACATGAAAAAGACCTGAAGCTTTTAGATGATGAGGCCCTCAGGATCAGTCAACAACAGTGTGATGTGACTGCCGAAAACGTTAATTTGGTCTTAGATTGGATTAAAAGAAATGTGGCAAATTGCTTGGGGCAGTTAGGTGGCGCAGTGGATAGAGCACCACCCTGAAGTCAGGAGGACCTGAGTTCAAATCCAGCCTCAGACCAAACACTTGACACTAGCTGTGAGACCCTGGGCGAGTCACTGAACTCCAATTGCCTAAAAATCAAAAAAAAAAAAAAAAAAAAAAAGAAATGACTGAGGAAAGGGCATGGACCTTAAAGAAAACTATATTAAATGGAAGAAAGGAAAACAGTTTTCCCCCCAGCAGTGCTACTAACTCTGGCAAATTGCTTCCATCAGTCAATAAACATTTATTAAGCACCTACTATGTTCCAGGCACTGTGCTAAGAGCTTGGGATGCAAATACAAAAAAAGAAAGACAATCCGTGCCCTCAAGGAGCTAACAATCTAGTTGCAGAAGACAACACACAAGGAAAGTGAAAAGTGGGGGGGGTGCTGGGTGGAGTATCCTGTGCGGGGCACGATGGAGCCCAAACGAGTGCAGCTGGGCAAAACATGAAGCGTCGCCTGGCTTGGGCATCTTCCTTAAACGGGGTTTTGGGGGCAGCTCTCCATGCTGCCCTTCCATCGGAGGGGTCCCAGGGCAGAGAGTCCCGATGAAATGTGAGTACCGGGGCTGATGGGATCTTGCAGGATAATCAGGTTTCTGGGGCAGGAAGAGAAATCTGGTACAGCTACAAGAGGAGCCAGATGAGAGAGTGTAGATGCCTCAATGCAAAGCCATTGTTAAAATTAGAAAAACAACATGGGCGGGGTGGGAGGAGCGGAAGGAGAAGGAAGTGGAGACTGGGGATCCTTATTCTTCTGCAGAGGGTGAAGAGACTATGGGAAGGTTAATTCCTGCTCAGCCGAGCCTTAAGTGGCTGAAACTTCCCTTCGGGCAAATTCAGTTGGTGGTTGATGGTGGGAATGGGGAAGGAAACAAAACTCAGTCCCAGAAGAAGAATAGGATGGGGCGGGAGAGGGGGTAAAAAGGGTAGTGAGGGACGGTGGGAAAGGACCACAGGTGCTGCCAAACTGGGCACAGTCCCTACCTCAAGCGCAATCGTACCAGAAGAGGGCACCCAACATCTTAGGGAAGCCTATGGAGATAATGGCACCCCAGACAGGCTCCGGGCCAGCGCTATTACACCCCATACTCGGTAAGGTGCTGGTGCACTCGGTCAGTTTATTGCACACTTCCCGTTTAGTCACTGCTTATGACACTAGAAATAACAGCAGAGTAGAAAGAGTGATGGCTGGAAGACCCCATTTCAAATCCTGCCTCTGCCACATAGCAGTTGCGTGGTCTCCGTCATGTCTGAACTTTCTTTTGCTGGCTTTTGTACGTTTTAAAATGTTTTATTGATGTTGTTTCCTGTTTAAAATAAAGTTTATTGATATCTCTTGTGTTTCACATCATCAGAATTTCTCCCAATTTTCTTCCATTTCCTCCTACCAGAGAGCCATCCCATATAACAAATAGTAATTTTTAAATTTTTAAAGAAAGAGAAGAGACAGAAAAATCTGTAAAACCAATCAATATATCAAAAAATGTCTTAAAATGTATGAAATGTACCACATCTGCAGCCCTGCAAAGAGATGGAGAGGGAGGTGTCTTCTTAGGAGCTCTGCTTGTTCTTCCTAATTTTGTAAAATTCACTTTCGATTTTTCTTTCCATTGACATTGTTGTGACCATTGTTTATATCAGTTTCTTGGCTCTGTTAACTTCACTCTGCATCAGTTCACGTAGATCTTGCCATGTTTCTCTATATTTATTCATTACATACTTCATTTCTTATGGCACATTACATTCATGTACCACAATTTATTTAGCCATTTCCCAACTGATAGGCATTTAATTTCTTTGCAATTCTTTGCTTCCACAAAAAGTGCTGCTACAAATATTCTAGTGTATATAGGGACTTTCTTCTTGTCAGTGACCTCCTTGAGGTATAAGCCTAGTACTGAAATCTCTAGGTCAAAGGGCATGAACATTTTAGTCAATTTATTTGCATAATTGCAAATTACTTCTCAAAATAATTGTACTGATTCACAGCTCCATCAACAATGCACCAGTGTGCATATCTTCCCACAACCCCTCTAACATCAACTACTCTCAACAGGTTATCTCATTTAATCCTCATGACAACCCGGAGAAGTGTGTTTGTTATCCCCATTTAATAGATGAGAATACTGAGGCTGCCAGTGTTTCAGTGTGACTTGCCCAAGGTCCCACAGCTAGGTAAGTGACTGAGGTAGGCTGTGAACTCACACCTTCTTGACTTCAATCTCCTAATAAATGCTGATGCAACTTTAGCCTTCAAGTGAGGGGGTGACCCCTACTTCCTCAGGAAGATGGGTCCATTTTACAGATACTGGTAGGTACCTGTGGGGCAGTTTTCCTTACTTGGAGCTGATCTGTCTTTCAAATGCTTCCACAGGTTGTTCCTGGTTCTGCTTTCTGGAGCCAAGCTGAATTAGTCTGACTCCTCTTAGATTCCATCTTCGCAACAGGCCTGGGAAACACATGGTATTATTATCCCCACTTTATAGATGAGAAAACTGAGACTCAGATGGGTGAAGTAGCTAGCCTGTGAGGTCACATGGATAGTAAGTTGGGCAGGACTGTGGACTCAGCACTGGTCACTGGGCCAGTGTTCCTTCCACTACACCATACTGATTTTCTATGTCGCTGTAACTGCAGATATAGTCTACAGAACATTGTACATAGTGAGCTGGATGCTGGCCTTGGAGTCAAGGAGCCTGAGGTTTCTGCCTCTAAAATTCTGCCTCAGACAGAACTTTAATCCCTGCTCTGCCACTAGAACGGCCGGGGTGACCTCAGACAAACCACTTAACCTTTCCCTCTGCCTCAGAGTCCTCATCTGTAAAATGAGAGAGTTAGGGACTAGATGATGTCTATCTTCTTTTCCAACTCTAGATCTCCTATCCCAAGGTCCTGTGATCCTATTTACTAGCTGGACAACTGACTTAATTGCTCTCAGCCTCAGTCTCCTCATCTGTAAAATAGGGTTAATAATACCTATAGCAATTACCCCACAGGCTGGGAGGGTCTAATGAGGTAATGTACATAGTGTACTTTGTAAACCTTAAAAGCATCCCATAAAATGTCAGCCAGTTTTATGATTAATACATTATAACCAAACAGCCCCATAAAACTATGAAGCTTCTCCTTAAATATCTTGTTGTTCCTCTTGAGCTAACTGCCCCCAGAACAGCATTTTGCTTACCTTGGGCTTTTGCTAACCCAATTAAGGACATAAAGCGGGTATGTTTTGTTGAGCTATACTTTCTTACCAAGTAAAACTATTTACTATCTCATTTAAACTCCTCTGTGACTTGTCCAGAGGGGCATACCGGGTGAAGAGCTCTCATTTACATTTAGGGCTAGCCTGCTCAGGGAGAAGATCATGAGAGCCATTGAGTGACTTATCTATTCTATGCTTCCTTGGTTACGGATGGGTGATCTCATAGAGGTGGGCATTCCCTCCAGTGGTGCAGATCTCCATCTCCCAATACACGTGGGCTCTTCTTGTGGGGCTCCTTTGATATCCTCCCAGAGATCCACCTAACCTGCTAGAGGTCTTCCTTTTTCTTTTTCCAGCATGTTTCCGTAGAAAGTGTGATGACCTCAGAATCCGAGGAACTAGTTTCAACTTCGTGCCCTACCACCCTTAGTGCCTTCCCTCTGATGATTACCTCCAAATTATTCTATTTCTTGTTTTTACCTAGTTGTTTGCATGTTATCATCCCCATCAGACTATGAGCTCCTGTAGGATAGGGACTGTCATTTACCATTTCTTTGAATCTCCAGTACTTAGCACATGGCCTGGCACATAGCAGCTGCTTTAAAAATGTTCATTAGAGGCAGCTAGGTGGTGCAGTGGATAGAACACTGGCCCTGGAATCAGGACGACCTGAGTTCATATCCAGACTCAGACATATAACACTTACTAGCTGTATGACTCTGAGCAAGTCACTTAACCCCAATTGCCTCTCCAAAAAAAAAAAGAAAAGAAAAGAAAAAAAATGTTCGATTTATTGATTATCACTTACTATGTGTAGGACCTTGGGCAAGTGACCTAACCTCCCTAGATCTCAGCTTTCTCATCTGCAAAATGAGGGTTTGACTATGATCTCCAAGGTCCCTTCCAGCTATAAATTTCTCAACCAACCATTCAACAAATATTTATTAAACACCTACTATGGACCAGGCATTTTTTTAAAAACTGGACCTGTAACTTCAGGTATAGAGAACTTTCAGTGAAGGGCTTCATCTACCAGTGTGGGATTGTAGGATACACTTCTCTGCCATTCAGAGACCTAGGAAGCTTCTTGGGTCACAGAGACATTAGGTGACTTGCCTGGGGTCACAGAGCCAGTATGTGTCAGAGTTGAGTCAGAGTTGAAACTAGGTTTTTCTAACTCCCTAACTTGGAGGGTGGCCCTTTGTCCACTGGATCATGCTGCTAGGGATAAAAAGACAAAAATGAAATAGCCATTGTTTTCAAGGAGATTGCTTTCTCTAGGGTCAGACTGCGTGTGCATATATAAGTATATGTAAAACAAAGACAAAAGATAGTTTTGGTAGGGTTGGCACTAGGTGGAGCAGAGTAGTTGAATTTTGAGGGAAGAGAGGGATTGGATTCTAAAAGGTAGAGGCGGGGAGGGAGTGCATTCCAGGCATAGGGGACACCCTGTACAAAGATATGGAGAATGGATATTGCTGTGGTACAAGTAGGCAAGTTCAGCTGTCCTTGACAGTGTGTGAAGGGAAGTAACAGGTCTGGAATGTCTGGAAAGGCCAATGGAAGCCAGACTGTGAACAGCTTTATTTATTTTTTTTAACTTCTCTGTTTTTTATCATTCATTTAACAAATACCAGCAAACATAAGCATTTCATTATATAAAGTAAAACAGGGAAGAGAATTTAACAGTTTGGACTTCTTTTAGGTAATTTTGCTTTTTAGTTCTGCATTTAATTTAACACTGTAGTAACAAAGCTGTCCTGCTTGCCTGTCTCTGTCCAGACCTTCAAATGATAGCTCTTTTGGTGGTGGCACCAAATTGGAAACTGAGGAGATGCCCATCATTTGGGGAATGACTGAACAAGTTGTTATTGTGATGGAATATTATTGTACTATAAGAAATGAGGAGCAGGATGGTTTCAGAAAAACCTGGAGAAATTAATATGAACTGATGCAAAGTGAAATGAGCAGAACCAGGAGAGCATTATACATAGTAACAGCAACATAGTAACAATAATCAACTGTGAAAGACTTAGTAACTCTTATCAATGCAATGACCTACCAGAACTCCAAAGAACTAATAATGAAAAATGTTATCCCCCTCCAGGCAGAAAACTGATAGATTGAAGCATTTTTTTTTCACTTTCTTCCTTTTTTTTTTTTTTTTGTTAGCAACATAGCTAATATGGAAATATGTGTTGCATGATTTCACATGTACAGTTGATATCACATTGCATGCCTTCTCAATGGATGGAGAGGAGAGAATTTGGAACTCAAATTTTTTTTAAATGTTGAAAATAAATAAACAACAAAGTTATTTAAAAGAAAAAGACCTTAAATGCCAGAGATGAAATTGGATTAGATCCTAGAAGTAAGAGGCAATTGGGAGTCAGTGTTACTATTTCAACAGCAAATAGCATGGTGAGACTTGTGTTTTAGGAATGTCACTTTGGCAGTCATGGGGATTTATAACCCTGTTTCATGGGTTTATTTATGAATATTTCATGGGCAATAGAACAACATACTGCTGTCCATCTGTTATCTTTTGCACTTATTACATGACTGGACCCCCTCCTTTTCCAATAGTAACCTTTGAGTGATATCTCTTATGCTACTTTGTGGCATTTACTACGTGACCCTGGGTAGGTTACTTCGCATCTGTCTGCCTCAGTTTCCTCAGCTGTAAAATGGGGATAATAATAGCAGCTACCTCCCAGGATTGTCGTGATGATAAAATGAGATAATATTTGTAAATTCCTTTGCGCAGTGTCTGGCACATAGTAGGAGCTCGATGAATGCGTGTTTCCTTTCTCTCCTCCCCCATACGAGATCACTGGTGATAAGCTACAACCAATGTGTCCCCTTCATATTTCTTTTTCTTCCATGTCCCCCTTAGAGATTGTGGTGTTTCATGATTTGCAGTCAAATAGCATTACTGGAAGATTACTGGTGATTACTGGATCAGAAAGTATTTGAGATCATGGAAAACAGCGAACAACTTTTGAAATATATATTTCTAGACTAAGAAGAAGTAAAATTTAAGCATTTGTCTGCCATCTACTGTCAATAGCAGGCAACTGTAACTTTCCATTCTTCACATAAAATCGTAGATTATAGAATTTCATAGTATATTAATCGAGTTGCAGGATATCTTTGAGACCATTAAATACAACTCTACCATTTCGTAAATGAAGAAACACTCAAAGATTAACTTTCTCAAGTATAAGAAGATGCTCTCCCAGGTTTCCACTCATCCTTTCTCTCCTCTTTGGTGCTATTATTACCTAAATAGGATGTGGGGTGGGAGGGGAGACAGCTGTATCCCTTTCAGGAAGACCTATGAAATTAAAATGATCCCTGGGCCATCCCCACCCACTCCTAGGATCATAAACTTTAGAACTGGGAGGGATCTTTGAGGTTATCTAGTCTGATTTCAAAATAAAAACAAAGGTTATGTAACTTGCCCAAGGCCACATAGGTAGAAAATCTGGGATTTGAACTCTGGTCCTAGTTTTCTGATAAAAAAAAAAGTGTCTTCTGTCCCATACCGCATGACCTCCTGCTTGCCCACAACCCACCAGAAATCTCCAAAATAATATGGTGATTTGAACAGAGCCATTGGACATTCTACAATTAGGCACCTGGAGGGGGAGTCAGAGGCCTGAGAAAATTAAGCATGGAGATGATTAAAACTGGAACCTAGGAGACATACTCACCTCATAGAAATCTTAGGAGTTAGAGCTGAGAGGGGCCTTAAAGCATAGAATGTCAGAGCTGGAAAAGCCTTAGAGCATAGAAAGTCAGAGCTGGGAGGGCCCTTAGAACCCAGAATGTCAGAGCTGGGAGGGCCCTCAGAACACAGAAGCTTAGGGCTCCATATTTTAACAGAAGAGGAAACTGAGGCCTGGAGAAGGGATATTACCCAGGTTATGGGTAGCAGAGTTGGGATTTGAATCCATCTCCTTGGGTCCCAAATCCGGGTCTCTCTTCCCCTGACCACTAGCCTCTTCTCATTATTCATTCTGCCTTGAAATGAAAGCTCTTATTCTCTATGCTAGTGAATATGGAGTGGGTCAGGCTAATTGAGTACATTAACCCACTCCTTTGCAGCTCAGCTTTTGGACTCGTGTTCACAGTGGGCATTCATTTCACACAGACTACCCACCCAGGACTTCCCTTCTCCCCATCTCCAGGTCCCACAGTGAGAGACCTGAAGCCCCCTGCTTTCCAGACCGGTACTGTTTCTTCTCCACCAGGCCACCTCTGCCTTGGACACAGGTGGGGCCGGCAAAGGGTAGCCCAACGACATTGCCAAGCTTGAGTCACTGGGCCTCATTCCAGGACTGGTGAAATCACCTAGGTTGGGGCAGCTCAGCTGGTTTTCCTGTGTGATCAGGAGGTGGATTCTGGCTTCCCTAAGAGACTGCAGCTGCCAGGACTATAGCATGGGCCTCCTCACTGACCTCCCTGGGTCAGTCTCCTCTCACATCCCCATCTTCTACATAGCAGCCAGATTAATATTCCTAAAGCACAGGTTCTAATGTGGAGCCAAAGCTTCCCTGGCTCCCCATTGCCTGCAGGATCCAACTCTAATTCACCTGTTTAGTATTTAAAACTCTTCCCAATCTGACTCTGACCTACATTTTCAGGCTGATTGCTCACTTCCCTGTACACAGCATTCCATCTCTTGCCTCTCTGTACCTTTGCATATGCCTGAAACATTCTCCCTCCCTGCCTCTGCCTCTGGGAATCCATAGCTCCCTTCGAGGATCAGTCCAAGTGCCATACCCTTAAAGAAGTCTTTCTTGACTCCTCTAGTTGTTAGCAAATTCCTCCTGCCTCTCCCACTCCCCCCTAAAAAATCACTGGGTATTTATTTTGAATCTCTTCTGTATGAACTCATCTGTGAACAGGTTGTATTCCCAGCCTGGCTCATGTTCCAGCCTCCATACCTTTGCCCAGGAAGGTTCCTGTGTCTGGAATGCATTCTCTCATCATTTTTGCCTTTTGGCAATCTTTGCCTAGCCAATGAAAACACAGCTTTAAAAAGAGGGCTTTCTTGTGTTTTCCCCCAAATTAATAATAATAACTAACATAACCAGGTGCTGCTAAGCACTTTATAATCATTATTTCAGTTGACCCTCATAACAACCCTGCAAACAAAGTAGGTGCTTTTTTTTATCCCCATTTTATAGGTGAGGAAACTAAGGCAAACAAATTCATAGTGTTCTCTCCCTCTTGAAACTACTTTGTATAAGTCTGTATCTAGAGAGGCAGGATGGTGAGCTGGACTCAGAGTAAGGAAAACCTGAGTTCAAATCCCAGCCCTGAAATATTTAAGCTGTTTGACCTTGGGCAAATTACTTAACCTGTAAGTGCCCTAGGCCAGTGGTATCAAACTCAAATAGAAATGGGGGCCACTAAACCTTACATAAGGATTCCTGCTGCATATTGACTTAAAAACCACATATTCACATCATCTATGGTCAATTGTATTTTTTTAAAAATGTTGCTAAATATTTCACAATTACATTTTAACCTGGTTGGGGCTGGGGCTGTGTTTGACACAGGGGCTGTTTGACTCTGCCCTACGGATCTCTCTTCAGAATATCTATATCTAATGCATCTATCCATCCATCCATCCATCCATCCATCCCTCTCTCTCTCTCTCTCTCTCTCTCTATCTATCTATCTAAATAAGCAAAAACCAACCTCATTACACTGGGGCCTCATTACACTGATAAATCTCTACACACTTTATATTCATATGGTAGACTATAACCTCCTTGAGGGCAAAGACTATTTGCTTTTTGTCTTTGTAACTGCAGAACCTATCACAGTGCCTTACAGTTAGGTAATTAATTAATATATGTTTGTTCCTGAATCGAACTGAATTGTGCTCAGGAAAATTTTAAAGTCAGTGAAACTTGTCTTTAATGTTCTTTCAGAATGCTTCTACGCCACACTGGAGTTTGGTTCTTCCATCTTCCCCTCCTCTGACTGTCAGTCCACACTCAGTTGACTATAGCCACCTAGGTATCTGTCTTATCAATCAATCAATAAGTACCCACTATTACTCTACTATGAAGCATTGTGCTAAACTCTGAGGATACAAAAAGAAGCAAAAGTCAATTCCAGTCCTCTAGGAATTTACAATCAAATGCCTCTTGGGTAGTTTAACTTTAACTCTTTTGTGTCCTGGCTCCATTTGGCAGTCTTGTGAAGACTATTTTTAAATGCACAAGATAAAATGCATGGGATTACCAAGGAAACCAATTATATTGAAATACCCTTATCAATTTTTTTAAAATAAATTCAGAGACCCTAGGATAAGAACCCTAACCCTAAGGGCTTCGATGGTGTTATAATAACAATTGTAGGGTAAAACAATAACAATTATTATTTTATCTTTCAATTGAATTGTGCTTTTACTTCTTCCAAGGCACTTTGATATCTATTACTTCATCTTATTAACCCTCACAAACAACCCTATGTGGTAGACAGGGCAAGGGTCCATTTTTTCAGATGAGAAAAGTGAGGTTGAGGGACATGAAATGAGATATGCCCAGGGTCACACAGCTAGGTAGGGACAGAGCTGCACTGGAACCTAGATCTCCTCATTCTCAGCCTATGCTGCCTTCGGATCGCTAGGGCACCATTCACATACTCTCCCATCTAGGTCAATGCCTTTCCTTCCCAGACTCCAGAACATCTGGGTGTACTCAGCCTTTGTCTTAATTACAAAGGTGCTCTAATTAAAGTATTTTCTTTAATTACAGAGGAGACTATTTGCTGCCAAGATGACTTTCCAAAGCGTGTTTACTTCTGAAAACAGCTCTTAGCTGTATTCCCTCGATCCTCAATAGAATATGTCCAAAGCCAAACTCATCATCTTTCTTCCTGGGCCAATCTCTTTTTATTTGACTCATTTTTGTCAACAGCACCCCCACCCCATTTTCTCAGTCACTCAAGGCTTGAAAAAATTGTATCACCTTTGACCCTTCCTTATCTTTCATCAATTAATCAGCCATCAAGACCCACGGTTCTTCCTCTTTAGTGTTTCTGGTACCTGTCCATTCTTCTGAGGTCTCAATGCCTGCACCCTAGCCCAGTCATCACATCACACCTGTATTTCTGCAATAGTCTTCTAACTGGTCTCCCTGACCCCTGTCTTATCTTCCTGAAACACTGCCCATCCTCCATCATCTCTTGGATCAAGTCCAAACTCTTTTGTTTTGTTTTGTTTTTTATTTTGGAGGCAATGGGAGTTAAGTGACTTGCCCAGGGTCATACAGCTAGCTAGTAAGTGTCTGAGGTCAGATTTGAACTCAGGCCCTCCTGACTCCAGGGCTGGTGCTCTATCCATTGCACCCCCTAGCTGCCCTCAAGTCCAAACTCCTAAGCCTGGCATTCAAGGCCCCCTACAGCCTGAGCCCTGACCACTACTCCGTCCTTATCTTCCACCAGAATTCTCTGTATGAACCATTCCTGTCTCCTCTCTTCATTTCTCCATTTTCCATATAAATACACTATACTTATTTCTGTTTCTAGGACTCTGCTCCTTCATTCTTCCCCTAAATGTCCTTGCCTACTCTCTGCCCATCCCTGACCTCCTTGTCCATCAGTCTCTATCCCCAGTGCTACCTCTTCCATGAAGTGTTTCCTGATAAAGCCAGCTGACACTTATCATTCTGATTGGAGTTACCTGCACGTGCTAGTGCAAAGAAGATGAATTTGGAGCCAGAAGCAAAACTGTGCTCTGACCCACCTTGCCTGTGTGACCTTGGGCAAGTCACTCTCCCTTTGTGGACCTCAGTTTTGTTCTCTGTAAAAGGAAGGGTTTGATCAATCTCTAAGGTTCCTTCCAGCTCTAAATCCTATGACGACTGTTCCTGACAACTCAGAGCTCTTATGGCGTTGACCATATATTTTGTCACCCAGAATCTTCAGCTTAGCCCATGATTATAGTTAGTCACCTTTGCATAATCTTACAATTTTTTTCAGGTGCAATAATAGTCTGATCTATCCAACAATACTGTAATATAGTTGAGTACAATTCAAGTCAATTAAGTCCATACGCTCTGAAAAGCATGCAACGCGGCTCCTGTCCTCGAAGAGCTTATGTAATTTCCTGTCTTCTCCAGCAGATTGTCCTAACATTACCCTGCCCTCCCCTCTCTCTCCCTCTTTCTTGCTCTCTGTCCCTCCTTCCCCCACCCCACTCTTTCTCTCTCCCCTTCTTTCTCTCTCTGCCTCCCTCTCTCTCTCTCCTTTCCTCCCTCTCCCCCTCCTTCCTTCCTTCTCTTCTTTCTCTCTCTCTCTCTGTCTCTGTCTCTGTCTCTGTCTCTCCCTCTCCCCCTCTCTTGTTATGAATCCTTTGGAATTATCTTGGATTATTATATTACTGAAAACAGCTAAGCCATTCACAATTGATTATCATGCAATATTGCTATTATTGTGTACAATGTTCTCCTGGTTCTGCTCATTTCACTTTGCATCAGTTCATGTAGGTTTTTCTGAAAGCATCCTGCTCATCATTTCTTATAACACAATAGCATTTCATTACAATCACATACAACAATTTGTTCAGCCATTCCCCAATGGATGAGCATCCCTTCAATTTCCAATTCTTTGCCACCACTAAAAGGGTTGCTGTAAATATTTTTGTGCATAAAGATCCTTTTCCTTTTTTTTTGATCTCTTTGGGGTATAGACATAGTAGTGATATTACTGAACCAAAGAGTATGTGCAGTCTTATAGACCTTTGGGCATAGTTCCAAATTGCTTTGCAGAATGGTTGGATCAGTTCACAACTCTACCAACAGTGCATTAGCATCCCAATTTTTCCCCACCAACATTTGTTATTTTACTTTGCTGTCATAACAATCAATCTGATAGAAGTGAGGTGGTACCTCAAAATTTTTAAAATTACATTTCTCTAACCAATAGTGATTTAGAGCATTTTTTCATATAACTACAGATAGCTTTGGATTCTTTTTCTGAAAACTGACTGTTCATATCCTTTGACCATTTATCAATTGGGGAATGACTCATATTCTCATAAATTTGACTCCGTTCTCTATATATTTGAGAAATGAGGCCTTCATCAGAGGGACTTGCTATAAAATTTTCACCCAGTTTCAGTTTCCTGTTTCCCTTCTAATCTTGGCTACATTGGTTTCTTTTATGCAAAATATTTTTAATTTGATGTAATCAAAATTATCCATCTTATATCTGGTAATGCTCTCTCTCTCTCTCTCTCTCTTATTTAGTCATAAATTCTTTTCTTATCCATAAATCTGACGGGTAAAATATTCCATGCTCCCTTAATTTATTTGTGATATCACCCTTTTGACCTTACTCAGTATACAGTGTGAGATGTTGGTCTATAACGAGTTTCTGCCAAACTACTTTCCAGTTTTCACAGCAATTTTTATCAAATAGCGATTTCTTGTCCCCAAATCTTGCATCTCTGTCAAACATTAGAGTACTACAGTCACTTACTACTGTGTAATGTTACCTAACCTATTCCAGACCTGTCCTCTCTCCATAACTGCTGCCCCCAGGCTACTGCCTGAAAGCCCTTCTCCCAGAAGCCCTGGCCTCAGAATCTGAAGTTAACAATCTATGGACATTCTGCTGGTTCTGAATCTGAGCAGATTTCTTGATCTTCCTTGCCCCTACCCACATTCACCACTCCCAACAGAAGCTTCAGTAGGGATTCTTGGGTCTTGGCAAGGCCCCAAGTGTGGCCCTGTACAGCATGCTGGGCGTGGCCACTGTGTCCTCATGCCAGCAGAGGCTGGGGGATCTGATTACGTTCCTGGGCAGGCCTCAGCCAGGCACCCCTTCACCACTGACAAACCTAGAGTCTAAAAATAGAAGTCTGGAGTCAAGGTCAAGATAATGCTGGCTTTGAAAATGGAAGGAATGAGAATGAGACCTGCTGGGTACAGGATGGTTGGGAGGGCAGAGGAAGGGCTGAGGCTGCTCCCATTGGCTGGACATATCACAGTGCAAGGGTCTCATCCATGGTCATTCCTTCTATGGGCTTCTGCTGAGTGGGTGGGGGAGCGAGCAGGCAGGTAGGCAAGTCATGACCATTTATTATGCTCCTACTATATGACTAGCTCTGTTTTAGGGGTGGTGGGAGAGGCACAGAGGGAAATGAGAAAGAGTGAAGGAGAGAGTGAGGGAGAGATTCAGAAGGAAGGGAGGGCCTTTTCTGCAGAGGTGGTGGATTGTGGGTGTGGAACATTCCACATACTGTCAGACTCAGATGATGTGTTCTGTAGCTTGGTTGAATTACTTTTTCCCCTGTTTCTTTTTTACTTTTTGTCAAAAGGAACTCTGGGAAAGGGAACAAGGGATGTATTTGGAAATAAAATGTTAAAAGTAGAAAAGGAAAGGAAGAAGGAAGGGACAAAAGGGGGAAAGGAAGAAGAAAGATGTAGGGAAGAAGAGAAGGAGAAAAGAGTATAGGAGAGGAGAAAGGAGACAAAAAGGGAGAGAGGAAGTGGCCCAAGGAAAATAAACTAGAGGAAGAGAGTAATGGAGGGATGTAGGAAGGAAGAAAGGAAGGGATAGAGGAAGAGAAGAAAGGAGCAATGGATGTAAGGCAATAAAGGAGGGAGAGGGATACAAGGAAGAAGAAAGAGAGATAAGGAAGAAAAAGGGGAATTTGGGGATTTGGGGAGGAGGGAGAGGATGGGAGAGAAGAATGCAAAGAAGAAAAGAAGAGAGTGAAAGGAGAGAGCCTAGAGAAGCCAACTGACACAAGTATTTGACCAGCCAGGCCAGTACTTTATCCCAAGAGTCCAATCTGCTGTGCTCACATCAATTGTATTATCCTCAGTTATAGGATGACCTGTGATTTTACTGGTATAGGGAACTTCCAAGTGAGTAAACTCCCTCTGCCAATGCAGGTTAGCACCTTTTCATCTTCAAGGGTTGCCTAGAGCATTGAGATGTTAAGTGATTTGCCCAGGGTCAGACGAAGGGCTGGAACCCAGGCCTTCCTTGCTTCTAGTTCAGTGTTCTCTGTCCTATACCACATTGCTCCTCATTCTCAGTCATATATCATATTTTAGCTTTTTTTTTTTAAACTGAGGTTTTGATTTTGGTAGTCTTAACCCACATGGGGATGGCAGAAGGATACGGAACTCTCAACTCCTTTGTCTTTCATCCTCCTTCAACTCATCTGTGGTCCAGTCTTCAGGTCCAGACCAGTTATGGGCATATTATCAATAGCTTTCACTTAGAAAACATTTTCCTTGTAAGCACTTGTGAAGCAGGTCACGAAAGAATTACTAACCTAATTTTATGGAGGAAGAAATTAAAGCTCAAAGACTGAAATTACCTTCCCAAGATGACAGAGTCAAAAAGTATTGGAGCCAAGAATTAAAGCCAGGTACGCTAGCTCCCAGCACAGCCTTTTTCCAATTTTGCCACATCATCTCTTAGAGAGCTCAAATCACAAATGTAAATAGTTGGGGGGGGGGGACTGGAGCAGCTACGTGGTGCAGTGGGTAGAGGCCCTGAGTTAAAATCTGGCCTCAGACACTAGCTCTGTGACCCTTGGGCAAGTCACTTAAGTCTGATTGCTTCCCCACCCCCACCTCTGCCCCCCAAAAAAGAAAGAAACAGAGGTAGGGGACTTTCTTTGAAGAAAATGCTTTGAAAGAAGTTAGATAGCTAGACACAGCTTGGGATCACTCTTTCCTTAGGAAAGAGTTTGAGATACAAATTAGTACAGGCTAGTAATGGGGATGAGAAGAGGTTTTTAGAGATGGCTTACAATCCTGCTTGGGGTAGTAGCATTCAAACATTCACTCAAATCTATATTGAGTGGCTACTGTGTGCTAGACCCTGTGGGGGACACAGAGATGAAACAAGGTGTGGTTCCAGCTTAGCGACTAATAAAGGGGAATCAATTAACCAACAAGCATTTATTAAGCACCTACTATGTGCCGGGCACTGTGCTAAGCATTGGAAATGCAAAGACAAGGATGAAGCATCACCTACCCTCAAGGAGTTCACATTCTAAGTGAGAAGGACATAGACACAAATCCCTAACATATAAAGCAACACACAGTGCTTTGCACATAGTAGGTGCCGAAATATTTGCTCGATCAATGTTCCATACAAATGTTATACACATGTAAGTATGTGTATACATATATATATACATATGTGTGTATATATGTATAGTTCAGAGGACTGAGAGCTCAGAAGTGACACAGTGTGTCTCATACTAGGTACAAAGGTTTAAAGTCTTCTCTGCTACTTAGTAGGTGTGTAGATCTTCAGAACAACATTCTAAGCCTCAGATTTTCTTGTCGCTTCCCAGGGTTGTTGTGTGGATCAAAAGAGAAAATGAATGTAAAGTACTCTGTAAAACTCTAAATGAAATACAAATGTGAGCTATTATTGTTGTTATTTCTGCTGAGTATGACTATGGAAGATTTTGCTTACATTCATAATCAAAAGAAATGCTAAATTTTAATTAGAGGTTAGTGAAAATAAACATTGATTTTTTTTCCTATCCATATTCATTGACTCCTGAATCTACTAACCTTGGCAGTTTGTGGACCCCAGGTTAAGAGCCTCATTCTTTGTCCATACCCCAGCCTCTCCATCCCACCACATCCTCCCTTCCTCAGCCAGTCTCCCATACTCTGGCTTCCCTTTTCTCTTTTCTGAATCTTGATTCTATAGTTAACCTCTTTACTCAGGAATCCTTTTGCCCCTTTGTCCTATGGAGGTTTGCCATCCACCAGCCACCATTTTTGGTCTTAGATTTCAGTTTTTGAGTGCCACTGGTTGAAGTCAAACAAGTATGCCTATTAGACCCTGTACAAAATGATGTTATCTCATTTCACCTGGGCTCTTCATGCTGCATGGCAATCCTTTTAGGCTTCACTAGCTGATTCATTATCTTGCTCTCCACAATGTCTGTGCCAAAGCTTTTCTCCCCTCAAATTATCTACATGACCCTTCCCCTGCCTTTCAGCAAAATCCCTCAACCCCTGCTTTACTGAGGAAATAACATTCAAACATTAGTTAGAATATGAGGTCCTTACGAGTAGGGATTGTTTCATTCCTGGTATTTTAACTCCAGAATTCAGTACAATGATTGGCACATAGCAGGAGTTTAATAAATACTTTATTTATCCATTGAAAATAGAGGTCATCTGTCCCCAACAACAACAAATCCATAGAGAATGCTCTCTCTTCTCTCCTATTCTATACTTCAAAAGACCTTAACATCACTTTCCATTCTCCCTGCATTTACTCCAACCTCTGACAAAGATGAGGCCCCTCTCTTTGCTGAAGTCAAACCCATGCCTTCTGCTCTTGATTCTCACCTTCCTCATCCCTTCACCAGCTTGCTCCCTTAAACATCCCCACTCCTTCCATTCTTCCACTTCTCCGTATCTACTGGCTCATTCCCCACCACCTACAAACGAAAATGCCCCAGTCTCCACTATCGTAAAAACAAACCAAAAAAAATCTTCACTTGATCCTCTCATTCCCTGAAACTTTCATTCTGTGTCTGTCTTCCCTTTCACAACCAACTCCTAGAAAAAGTCACAGTCACTCATTGTTTCCACTTCCTCTTCTCCCCTTCACTTCTCATTTCTTTGCAATCTGGTTTCCAATGTCATCATTCAATTGAACTACTCTCCTCCATGATCTCTTAATTGCTAAATCCAATAGCTTCTTCTTTCTTCTAGATTTAATTTAATTTTTTCAATAGACAAAAATCTACTTTTTCTTCCATCTCCACATCCAATCGTAAAAAAGAAAGAAAGAAAAAGAAGAAAACAAAATCCTTGTAACAAATATGCATCAAGCAAACAAGTTCCCCCGTTGGCCACATAAAAAATGTATGTCTCATTTTGTACCCTGAGACCATCACCTCTCTGTCAAGTGATGGGGATCATGCCTCATCATTAGTCCTCTGGGCTCGTGGATGCTTACTGCTTGATCAAAGTTCTGTTGTTGTTGTATGAATTGTTCTCTTGATTCTGCTCACTTTGCTCTGAATCAGTTCATATAAGTCTTCTTAGATGTCTATGTCTATATCCTTCTCAAAGTCATTATTCTTTTTAAACTCTCTGCTTCACCTGACACTTGACCACTCTCTCCTTCTGGTGACTCTGTTTATGTGTCAGTCCTCACTCCTGTTTTTCCTCTTGCCTGTCTAGTTGTTTCTTCTCATATGGTTTCATTATCTAACCCATAACTGGACAGTCCCCAAGACTCTGTCCTGAACCCCCTTCTTTTCTCTCTCTACACCCTCTATCAGAATTATCTTCTATGAAGATGACTCCTAGATCTGTAAATGCACCTCTTCTATTTTTCCCAAGCTCCAGTCTACCCAGTCTTGAACTCGGCATGTCAGGAATGGAATGCATGATCTCTTCCTCCCACCCTAGCCATGCACCCCTCCTCTAAATTTTCCTATTTCTATCATCCTTCTGATCACCCAGTTTACAACCTTGGATTCCTCCTTAACTCTTCCTTCTCCTTCACTCCCCATATCCAACTAGTTTCTTCATCTTGTCAATTTGACCTTTACAACGTGTCTTGCATCCATCACCCTATCGCCATTCCCATAGCTAATTCAGGTCCTCATCACTGAGTTATTGCAACAGCCTTCTAATCGAATTCTTGAGGTTTCCAGGCCCCTCCCCATTCCCATTCCAGTCTATTCTTCACACCATTGCTGAAATGATCTTCTTAAAGCAAAAGTCTGACTGTGCCTCTTGTTCAACAATCTTCTTTGGCTCCTGATTGCCTCTGAGGTGAAATGCAAATATCTCAGCTTGGGATTTAAAGACTTTCACAATTTGACTCCAGCCCACCTTCCCAGGCTTCTTTCACATTATTCCTCTTTCATATATTACGTATTCCATCCAAACGATCCCACTTGCTGTTCCCTAAACTCTGCATTCCCTCTCCTACTGCCTTGAGCACAATCTGCTCCCAGCAACTGGAGGGCACTCTATGTAATCTCATGTCCACTTTTTAGAATCCCAACCTTTAAGGGCAGCTAGGTGGTGCAGTAGATAGAGCTCTAGCCTTGAAGTCAGGAGGACCTGAGTTCAAATCTGGCCTCAAACATTTGATGCTTACTAGCTATGTGACCTTGGACAAATCACTTAACCCTGATTGCCTCACCAAAAAAAGAAAAAAAGTAGAATCCCAACCTTTCCTCCAATGCTCAACTCAAATGCCTCCTCCTACAGGAAGACCCTTCTGCTTTACCTAGTTGTCAGTGTTCTCTCCCTCTGCAGATTGTCAGTGGCATGTTATATCTGCTCAGTAGAATGTAAACTCATTGAAGGCAGGGCCTAGTTTGTCATTTTTTCTCTATCTCTAATACTTAGCACAATGCCCTTGCTCATGAAGTAGATGTATAATAAATGCTTGTTATATTGGATTGCATTATATTCATATCCTCTATAGCAGGAGTTCTTAACCTGGGAAAGGGTCCATAAACTTAGATGGGGAAAACATTTATTTTTATTTTCATCAACTTTGCTTTTCTTCATAATTCTATGTATTTTATTTAATTCATTTAAAAACATTATTCTGAGAAGGGAATCATAGGCTTCAACAGACTGATAAAAGGAATCCTTTCTTCTATGGCGCCCCAAACTTATTCCTTCTGGTCCTCAGTTTCCAACCCTGTAGAAAGTGAGATCTAGCAAGAGCCTTTCTTGCATCAATATTATATAGTTGTATGACCATTCAGTAGACAATGTAAAGTCATTAAAAGCTTTCCGGGGGGCGGGGGAACACATATAATTCTATGGAGAATTTTTTGAGTGTGTTTTTTTTTTCTCTCTCTCTGTTTCTTACTCTCTTTTTCTCTGTTTTTCTTTAAAAACAATTTGAGACTAATTCACAGAGGCCCAGCTGCCCAGCAACACCTAGGTGATGCAGTGGATAGCTCACTGGGCCTGGAGTTAGGAAGACCTGGGTTCAAATCTGGCTTCAGATACTTACTAGCTGTGGGACCTTGGGCAAGTCACTTAACCTCTATTTGCCTCAGTTTTCTCAACTAGAAATGGGAATAATGATAATAGCACCCACCTTCCGTGAAGATCAAATGAAATAATTATTTGTAAAAGTGCTTAGCAAAGTGCCTGGCACATAGTAGGTGATTACCAAATGCTTATTTCCTTCCAGTGAACTCTTCCTGTGGATAGGACTTGGCACTAGAGCTGACCATATGCCAACCCTGGTATCTGAAAAATTCCTGCCTCAGACTCCCAGGGGAAGCTAATCCTACTGCCCAAGTTGAAGTCCAGACCAAACCAAATCACCTTCAGTACAGTGCAAGACTGGGCAGCCTTTCAATGATGTTCTCTCCTGTCCCATTCTGTCCTGTCCTCCCCTCCCTTCCTCTCCTCTCCCCTGCTCTCTCTCCTCTCCTCTTTCCCCTCTCCTCTCTTCTCCTCTCCTCTCCTCTCTTCTCCTCTCCTTTCTTCTCTCTTTTCCC
>NW_020954551.1:37144680-37152527 GCF_900497805.2 Vombatus ursinus | reverse complement strand
TCCTCTCCTCTCTTCTCCTCTCCTTTCTTTCTCCTCTCCTCTCTTCTCCTCTCCTCTCTTTCTCCTTTCCCCTCCTCCTCCTCTCTTCTCCTCTCCTTTCTTCTCTCTTTTCCTCTCCTCCTCCTCTCCTCTCCTCTCTTTCCCCTCTCCTCTTTTTCTCCTTTTCCCTCCTCCTCCTCTGTTCTCCTCTCTCTACTCTCCTCTCCCTTGTCTCTTTCTCCTCTCCTCTCTTTTCCTCTCTTCTTCTGGGTGGGGGGGGAGGGTTGGGAACTGGAGAAGTTAATCCCTCAGAAGAGAAGCCAGAAGGGACCACAATAACGTTCTCCAGATATTTAAAGGGCTGCGATGTGAACGAGGGAGTTACCGTAAAGTATGTGACACCAGAGAGCAGCGCTAGAGACTCCAGCTAGAAGTCACAGGACAGATTTTGGCTCAGTTAATGGAAGAATGTCCTAATGGAACCGCCAAGCAATGGAATGCGCTGCTTCCTGAGGTAGTGAAGTTCCCTGCCATTATGGGAATTCAAGCAGAAGGTGGACGACTACTTGTTAGGAACTTTATCAATGGGATGTGGTCAGATTAAATCATCCCAGAAGTCACTCCTTTCTGACTCTGGGATCCTGGGATTCTTTATTTGCTCTGCTGGCATCCAAAACCTCCCCATCCTTGGTGAGGTCTCCTATGCCCACTGAGAGGCAGAGAGTTAATTTTTTTTTCCTTTCCTGAAATCTCTAGGTACCATAAATAACAAGCCCACGGATGACACAGATGGAGTTGAGGTTGCCAGAATAGTCATCTAACGCACTAAAAATCCTGCCCTGGTTTGCAGAGTTATCTCAGGCCAGCCCTGATACTTCTACAAAGCCTGGCGGCGTGCACCGTCAGGGGGCCTGGTGGCCCCATTCCAGGGTGGAGCCGGCAGAGGGAGGCCTGGAGACCAACCAGGGTTTTCTCTCTCCACAGCTGAATTTCTCAGTGCTTCCAAATGGGCTGTTTAGGGTTATGTCAGTGAATTTGCCTTCATGAGAGGCACGTTGCCCTGGCCCAGAGACTAAGAGAGACCAGGCCCTGTGGTTCTGCCTCGGGGAGAGACCTCTCGAATTACAGGCCTGTTCGTGAAGCCAGAGTCTTGGCATCCAGACCTCTGCCAAGTGACACAGCTGCCCCAGGGTGCAGCTGGTGGATGGACGTGGGCAGACACAGACAGTCCCAACTGTTTCCAGATTCCCTAAACCCCCAAGAAACTTCAGCCTTGCTCCAGAGTCAAGTCTTGAGATGGAAAGGACAGAGAAAGGGGTCTCTCTACTGCCTGCCCACAGGATTATAGATTTGGAGCTAGAAGGAATCTTTGAGGCCACGAAGTCCAATCTCTTTATTTTATCAATGAGCAAACAGGCTCGGAGAGAGATGAGGTGATTTAGCCAAGGTTACACAGGATTTGAACCTGGGTCTTCGGGCTCCCAAGGGAGTGCTGTGTTCCCTGTACCATCCTACCAAGGGCTCTCAGGGGATCTTGGTCTCAGGTGGCCCTGAAGCCTGCAGATACTGGTGACGGTGGCCCTGAGAACTTTGAGGCAAGGTTCCTAGCTCACTTACTAGTCCCAGAGCAGGCTTTTCCAGAGGCCCAAATCAGGCAGCCCAGAGGCCAGTAATCGAAGCTAGCTCCAAAAACCATTGTGAAACAGGAAAAGTTTATTTTGGTGAACTTCCTTGCTTTTTCACCCTCTGTTTGGCACTCTCCCACCCAGTATCCATTTTCCCCTTTTTCCTTTATCAAAATGTCTCCCAAAAAGATCTGAAAAACTCATTCTCACTAAATGAAGTGGTTGTGATTAATAAGGCTTAACGTGCTGCCCCTCCCAGAGGTATGTGCGTTTTAACAGTATACAAATAAATTAAACTCTAATAGTAGAATTGAAGTTTTGAGGAGGAGCTTGGGGAAAAGAGCAGGAGAGCCTTCTTCAGATCCCTGTAATCATATTATGAAGGCATCCATCTACTCCATCTATGCATAAAGTCATCCCTGATGACAGGTGAGGTATCAGGATGGTAGTTGGTAAGTCAGCCCCATGGTCTGGGTGAGAGTTTCCTGTTGTACATGCAAGTCATCTCCTAGGGTGATAGGGAAACATTTACTTCTGTCATTTGTTGACAGGGGCCTCCCCTCCAGGGGCCCGATGATCAAGGGGTCATCCATGGGTCAGATGATCAATCACTCAGCTTGCCCAAAGGCCTGAGTCACAGATGGGTAATCCAGAAGCCTCAAGAATCCCACACAATCATGGGACACCAGCCATACTCCATCCAATTGAGTTTAATTCAGTGTCTGATACGCTCTAGGCACTGTGCTAGGTGCTGGAGATACAAACAAAACAGTTGCTGCCCTCCAGGAGGATATAGTCTTTTCCATGTATGTGATAATTCTGATAATGTGTTCTGAGGTCTAGCTTCACTTGTGGCAGGTTGCCTTTCTGTTCTAGATTTGGCCCCTCCTCCTGGAAACCTTCTTGTCCCATACTGGAAAGTTCCACGCCCCAAACTCAATCATCGAGGGCCTTGAGGGCCACTCCTCAACATTTTTCTGCCGAAGGTATTGGAGATGGGAAACCAATCAGATGTACCCGAGCAAGAACATCCTTCCCACCCCCACAGGACCCATGGCCTTTGCCTGTTCCATAGAAAGGTGATGGAGGTGGTGAAGGGCCCAGGTGCCCTATCCATTGACTAGGAAGAATGATAAAAATCTGGAGGAACCTAGGAGTGCCAAATCCAAGGGAAATCTCTTGAAGGGCCACCACTGATCCCCCTTCTCTTCCTGCCATGACCTGAAGACCACTGAGCCAGAGGTCCCGGCCGATCCCTCACCATATCCTATATTTCCTACCCTATTATATCCTATAATATGCTAAGCACTTTACAAATATTATCTCATATGATAGAGGAGAAAGTGGGACAAGCTTGGGTCAGGTCAGGTAGGATATTGGAAAGCAGAACAGGAGGTGAACAGGAAAGCATGTCAAGCAGGGGCAATGATAGCATCAACAGCCTCCTATAGCTTCCTCCAACAGCCTCCTCTCTTCAAGCTGGTATTTGTTACCACTGCTAGGACAATCTTTCTAATGCCGGGTAACAACAACGACAGCTGCAGCATTTATATAGCCCTTTCAGATTTGCAAAGTGCTTTATAAATATTACCTCCATTGATCCTCACCATGACTCTGCAAGCAGGTGTTTTTTTATCCCCATTTTACAGCTGGGGAAACTGAGGCCAATAGAAGTTAAGTGACTTGTCCAGGGTCACACAGTAGTGAGGCTGGATTTTAATTCAGGTCTTCCTGACTCTACGTCCTGTACTCTATGGTCAGGTCACTCTTCTCTGTGTAAATTACTCAAATAGCATTTATTAAGTTCCTGTTACATGTCAGGAGCTACGCTAAGGGCTGGAAAACAAAGACAGGCAAAAACAAGATCTTCGCTTTCAAGGATCTCACATTTCAATGCAGAGAGACAACATGAAAATAACTGTGTGCATCTAAGATCTATAGAGAGTAAGTGAAAGGTAATTGTGAAGACAATTCACTAGTAGTGAGAGGGATGGAGAGAGGCCTTTTGCAGAAGGTTAGACTCCAAAATATTGAATGGCTCCCTATGGTCGTTGGAGAGAAGTTCCATGCTTCTCCCTGGCATGACTTCCAAAGCCAGCCACAGGCACTAGCCGACTTTTTAGCACTACATATTGCTCTCTTCCATGCGTTCTATACTCCAGGCAAACCAGACTGCTTCACACGCCTCGAATATTCACAGGTCTCTCCTGCCTCCATGGCTTTGTCAGTTCAACCACTGTCTCCCGTGCCTTCTTTGCCTGTCAAATTCTCCCACCTGGTAATGCCTCTCCCTCCTCAGATCAGATCCCACATAACACTCTGTTGATCAGCTTTCATTTTTTATCAGGGAATAATGCACCAAATACGTCATAATGTATGTGAAGGGGGAATAATGGATCAAATAAGATAAAAGCCATCCTGCTGGTGTGGGACAGGGCCATGGACCTCCCTTATTCCCTCCCTTTCCCCCTCCCAATGTGTATTACAGTCTTCTCTATTACTGTCCTATTTCCCAACTAGACTGTGAGCTCTATGAGGGAAGGCACTGTGTCTTATCTAAACTTTGTATTTTCCCGAGAGTTTGCTGGGCACTTAATAAATGTTTGGAATTCAGTTAAAGCAGGCAGGCTCAAAAAGCAATTGGGACACCACCCTGGTAGCTGGAGGGGAATTCAGGTGTTTGGAGGGCTGAGGAGTTGGAACCTGGTGTTTTGGTTTCACCTTAAAAGGATGTCCAAAGCTGAAACTCATCTCTGCTCTTAGGGGTGAGTGTGGGGCATGAAGACAATAAGTCAGCCATCCCCTTTGGAGATTCTCAAGCCCTGAAAGGTCCTGTGTGACTACAGGGCTTGGTTTGGCAGGCCCAGGCTTCTCCCTTGCCAGCTGTTTACTCCGAGTCTCATACTCCCACACTCACTCTGAATGCTTGGCCCTCCACTGCACAAAGCCCCAAACTCCTCAGTGGGGATTTTGTCTTCTCTTTCCTCCCTCCCTCCCTGGGATTTTTTTTTTTAATTGAGATTTTGAGACTACAGTCCCTCTTTTCTGGTTGGATTTAGGCCACCCAAAGCCATCTGGCAGTGGCGAGAATTGATGGAAAGGCCCTAGGGAGGTTTATGGGAGACCATTCTTTCTTTCCTCCCCCTTGACATAGCAGGCCTAGAGCAACAGCAGCTGAAGAGGGAGGTACGTGGCCCTCTCCCAAACCAGCAGGATGGCCTTCTGAGTCAGAGCATAAGAGAGCCAAGCATCCTCTCGAAGCCAGAGCTGGTGGTGGTGATTTCCCGCATGTCACGTGTGCCTCAAACCTTGGACTGAGGGCCTCCAAGGAGCCTCAGCAGATGTAGGGCTAGCGAAAACAGAATAGCCCAAAGATCCCCAAGAAAAGCTGAAGGTGAGAGCCAAGAGTAGCAGAAAAATCACCAGAGTCAGGGAAATTGGATTTTTTTTCCTGGTATTACCACTGGGTGACCTCTGGGAAGTTGCCTCACTCTTCTGGGCCTCAGTTTCCTCCTGTGTACTATTAGGGAGAACCCTTGCTTTATTTCTTCTAGAAGGTATTATGTGCTTTGTTAAGTACAAAACCCTGGTCAACTATAAGAAATGATTCTTTAGTAGCCAACAATTTTAAGTGAAGTAGGAAGGGATGAGTGATTGAAAGTTGTCACTTTCCGCAAACCATTAATGACGGAAGTATAGACAGAAATCTATGCTAGATATATGTTAATGTTAGGAAAGTAGACAAGAGTGGGTGATCCCTATGGAAGATTGCCATGGCAAGTAAGGTGAAAGGACCCTGGGGCAGTGCAGGGTAGTGATTAGAACATTAGTTCTAGTGAAGTTGGCTTCTGTTACTGGCTCTATTACCTAGGTAACTAGGTGGCACAATGGATAGATGCCAGACCTGAAGTCAGAAGGACTCATCTTCCTGAGTTCAAATCTGACATCAGACACTTACTAGCTATGTGACCTGGACAAGTCATTTAATCCTGTTTGCCTCAGTTTCCTCATCTGTAAAATGAGCTGGAGAAGAAAATGGCAAGCCACTCCAGTATCTTTGCCAAGAAAACCCCCAATGAAGTCACGAAGAATCAGACACTTCTGAAAAGACTGAACAACAACAAACAAAAAAACAAGTGTAACTTTGACCAAATTGCATCATCTTTTCTCATGGAAAAAAAAAAATCACAGAATCACAGAATCTCAGAGTTAGAAGGTTATTGATTAGAGATTACTGATTCCAGTCCAGAACTGAACAGGAATGTTCTCTCCCATATTCTGGAGGTCATCTAGCCTCTTCTTGAAGACCTCTAGTGAAGGGAAACAGAGATCACTGATTCCAGTCCAGAACTGAACAGGAATCTCCTTTCCCAAGTCTCTTCTTGAAGATGTCCAGTGAAGGGAAACTTGTTACCTATTTTGTTTTTGGGTAGCTCAAAGTCTTCTTTTATCAAACCTAAATGGACTTTTATCCATTACTCCTGGGGTTCTGGCCCCCTTCAGCCAAGCAGAAGAAATTTAATCTCATTTCCTTATTGTAGCCTTTCAAATTTTTGAGGACAAGACACTCATGTGCCTCCTAAGTCTTCTTAAGACTTAATATGCCTAGATCTTTCAACCAAACTTCATATGGCATGAATGCAAAGCCCTTAAACATCCTGGCTACCTTTCTTAAGGATGGCTCTCTTTCTTCTCAATGTCCCTCCTAAAATGTGATTCTCTAAACTGAACACAAGGCTCTAGATGTGGTCAGTCATTCAGTCAGTCAATAAACTTTTATTTTTTAAATTAATTTATTTATTTTTAGTTTTCAACAATCACTTCCATAAGCTTTTGAGTTTTAAATTTTCTCTCCATCCCTGCCTCCCTCCCCAAGATGGCATGCGATCTGATATAGGCTCTACATACACATTCCTATTAAGCATATTTTCACATTAGTCATGTTATAAAAAATAATTAGAACCAATAGAAGGAACCACATGAAAGAAGAAACAAAACAAAACAGAAGGAAAAAAAAAGAGCAAATAGTATGCTTCAATCTGCATTCCAACTCCATAGTTCATGAGTCTTTTGGAGATGTCTTAGATCTTTGCATTGCTGAGAAAGGCTAAGTCTATCAATATTAGTCACTGCACAACATGGCTGTTACTGTGTACAATGTTCTCCTGTTCTGTTCACTTCACTCAGCATCAGTCCATACAAATCTTTCCAGGTTTTTCTTCCACTTGCTCATTATTTCTTATAGCACAATAGTATTCCATTACATTCATGTACCACAACTTGTTCAGCCGTTCCCCAATTGATGGGCATCCCCTCAGTTTCCAATTCTTTGCCATCACAGAAAGAGCTGCTATAAATATTTTTGTACGTGTGGACAATAAGTTTTTGTTAAGTGCCTACTATGTGCCAGGCACTGTGCTAAGTGTTGGGGATACAAAGAAAGGCAAAGGATAGTCCCTGCCCTTGAGAAGCTCGAGGTCTAATGCAGCAGAGTGTCTTCATCTATAATATGTAGGGTTGGAGCAGATGATCTCCAAGGTCCCTTCAGGCTCTCAATTTACGATAGTAGGACTATTCTCTCCCCAGTCTTGGATGCTACGCCTCTCTTAATGCAACCTAAAATAGCATAGGAATAATAATCCTCACCCTGCCTTTCTCACGGGTTTGTTGAGGGGATCAAATGAGATAATGGATAGGAAAGTGCTGCGTAAACTGTAAAAATGAGAGCGAGTGATTGAGAGGACAGCTCTGGAAGACCTGACCACAGAAGTCCTGATGAGAAGGAAAAGCAGATTCAGCGGCTACAGGAGAGGAGGAGAGCTGACACGGCTGTAAAATGATGAGCTCAGACCAAATGATCCCCAAGGTCTCTTCTAGCTTTGACCTTCTATGACACTGGGTCTGTGAGAGTAGAATGGAAGATAGGAGGGTGGCATTAAATATTACCCTCTCAAGTGAAGTAGTAACAAGGGATGATGAGGGCAAGCAGCTGCCTTACCCAAAGCTTAGCTGACTCTTTGAGGCTGGCTGCCCTCTAGGGCCCCTCACCTTCCGGCTCCTTCCTCCTTCTCCTACCCCTGAACCTCGTTTTGCTCAGTCGACCTCAGTGGACACCAGCTGGAGATGCTGTCCTGGGTCCAGCAAACCCTCCTTCCAACTCAGTACCACTGGAGGAACTGACTCCTGGCTCCTTTCCGAGCTGAGAATATAGCCAATGGGGAGCTGAGAATATAGCCAATGGGG
>NW_020954551.1:37072193-37144670 GCF_900497805.2 Vombatus ursinus | reverse complement strand
TGAGAATATAGCCAATGGGGAGCTGAGAATATAGCCAATGGGGAGCTAGGGAAACCAAAGAGAGAAGTGAGGGTTAGGCATGGCCAAAATACGCCCCTGCCTCTAGGCATATGATTTTGGTGAGACTTCTCTGGACGCCTTCTTCTACCTCATCCTCAAGTGGGAGAAGATAATTTCAGCCTTGTACCTCCAAAATCTTTCTACCACCCTCCTCCTGAGGTCTGAAATCCCTTTCAGAAAGGGCAGCTTTTCCCCCCATTTAAGGCTGAGAAAATAAGAATCAGTTTGGGAGAGAGGGGACATATTGAGTGAAACTGATTAGGAACAAGGCTTGTTTTTGTTGGATGCTTTCCTGAGAGCGGGTCGTTCTAGGGCAAAGAAAGGAAAAAACAAGAGGCCACTGTAGAGGGTTAGGGATGGGGAGTTGGAGACAGTTCAGGGGTCTATGCCAGAAGGGCTCAGAATAGGAAAACTGAGGGTATCTAAGGAATGTAAATAACCCACAGACCTGAGTTTATGGGTCCAGAGGGGGCAGACCTGCCTGATGGCTGTTGGCAGTTTCTTCTCTGCTCTAGACTGACATTCCCCTTTAGGCGCCTGAAAAAGAAAGTGGTGGCTTCCCCTGAGACCCTGAGCAGTTTCAGAGACAAACCGGCCCCTCCTCCACTAGGCTTTTGCTGTTGGCTTTCTTAGTGTAGTGGAAAGAGACCTGGATTAGGAGTGGGAGGGTGCTGATTAATGTTTAACAACCAGCTCTCTGAGGGGAAAAATACACTTGACAATTTTAAGTTTAACCTACCTAATTAACATTTTCTGCATTATTTCTTAAGTCTAGGTAATGAATAAAATAATCAATTGAGCCCTGATATGTAGCATTTACAATTTCTGAGGTGCACTCTCTCAGAAAATTTAACAATTAGCTCTTGACAACCAGTTGGAGCTGGTTCCAGCATACCACTGAAGGAGTTGAGGACCTGACTTTAACTTTTACAACTGACCCACTGTGGGACCCTGGAAAAGTCACATTACCCCTTCCTGGACTTCAGTTTCTTCAAATGTAATAACAGTAGTAATAATAATAACTAGTGCCTATATAGCCCTTGAAGGTTTGCAAAGCGCTTTACAAATACCTCATTTTATCTTTATAACAACCCTGTGAGGTAGGTTAGCTTAGCACAGTATCTTGCATATAGCAGGTGCTTAATAAAGGTTTATTGATTGATTATTATAATTATCATTGTTATTACCCCGATTTTCCAGTTATAAAATGAGGGTTGAACTAGATGATCTCTGAGGATCTTTCCATGAGCCAAAGCACATCCTGACATAGTTTGGTGATTAAGCACAGGGATTAAGCACCTTGGCATAAAATTATAGGGCTTAGACCTAGAAGGGACCTTAAAGTTCACCGAGTTCAACCATTCCATTTTACAGATGAGAAAACTGAGGACCCAAGAAAGGAAGTGATTTTTTCCTCCTGTCACACAGCTTATGAGTAACAAAGGCAGATTTTGAACTTAGGTCTTCTAATTATAGATCACTGTTCCATATTGCCTCCTTGCTTAATTAGATTTCTGGGCAAGAAGAGTCACAGAATCACAGAACTTGAGTATCACAAGGGACCACGACAGCCAACCAGGCCAACCCACACCTGAAAGGAATCCTCCCAATCACATGCCTGACAAATGATCCTCCCGGCTCTGCTTGAAACCCTCCAGGGATGAAGGACCCGCGTCCAGAAATCGTCTTGTTGCAGTGGAGAATCTGCGCCTGGAGGCCACATGTGGCCCTCTAGGTCCTCAAGGGCAGCCCTTTGACTGAATCCAAACTTCACAGAACAAATTTGTTTACATTCAGTCAAAGGACTGCCCTTGAGGACCTACCTAGAGGGCCACATGTGGCCTCGAGGCCGCAGGTTCTCCACCCGATTCTCATCTTGTCTGACCATGCTGCTCGTGACACTGGCTTGAATCATAAGGTCAACTCCCAACTCTGTCTTTGGAGTTTCCCCTACTCCATTCCCTTCCTCTCTTCTGATATAACCTCCTGATTTCTTCTTATGCCCTATTGCTGCAGATTCCTGCAAGGAGAGCAGGGGCTTAAACTATAATCTCTCCTGGGGCCAGTTTCTATTTTAATGTGGCCTCTTGATTCTAGTCAATTCAATACAGGCACTAAATATCTGTAAGGATCCACAGCAGCTTGCCTGCCCCTTCCTAAGTCTGTGTTGAGACAGCACCTAATAAGAATGACTCAAATGGAGCTTTAAGGTTTATAAAAGCTTTCCCTACAGCCACTCCGTGAGGTAGGCAAGACAGGGCAGGCATTAGTCATTCACATGGCTGCTTTAAGGCTTACAAAAGTGCTCCCCATTTTGAGGATGGGAAAACTGAGGCTCAGAAAAATGAGCCAACCCACAAAGCAAGTAAGTGATAGAGATGAGACCTAGGACAACGTTCTTTCCTTAGCATCTCACCACCACTCTGAAGGAAGGGTGAATAGGTGGACAGAAGGACAGACCACAGAGCTCAAAAGGACCTTGGGGACAATCTTGTCCAATTCCCTCATTTTATTAATGAGGAAACTGAAGTCTACTATTAGGAAACCTAGTCCATTCCTAAACAAATGGAAGGTGATCCAGGCACCAAAGTGCTCACTCACCGCTGTCATTCTCAGTACCCTGGGCACTTTTCTGACTGTACACCCTAAAAATAATTGCCTTGTGAGGTCACCAGATATATGATATCGTCTATGTAGAAAAGTTTTCCCCAAAAAGGAGAATACATACGTACAACTCTAGGCATCATGGGTTGGTCACATTGGAGCAGTTCCTAAAATACACTTCCTCCAGAAAACCTTCCATCACTGGGTGAACAGTGGGAATTCCCCTTGAGTTTCACTTTCTTCCCATCCATCTTACTCCCCCATCCTCACAGGTCCCTGTATTGCTGCTGCTTATATAGTGTCTAGAGTGTGTTTCTACCCTTGAACAGACACGCTTAAGATGTAGAAATTCTGCTTTCATTAAGCAAGGTAGACCATTGACTTTGGTGGAAAGAACACTGGACTACAAAACCTGAATTCTAATCTCAGCTCTGGTGCCTATTAGCAGTGTGACCTTGGGTAAGTTCATTAATTTCTCTGGACCTCAGTTTCTTCACCTGTGAAATGGGGATCATTATACCTGCCCTTGGAGCATTATGTGACATCCCCATTGCCCATTAGAGGCAATGTCTCAGTGTGGTATTCAAAATCCTCTGGCCCCTATCTTTCTAGTCTTATTTCATATAAAGCCTCTTCATGTATCCTCCTGTCAGGCAGAACTGACTGTCTAACAGTTCTCCTGAGATGAGGTATTATCTCCTTCTCTTATTCTTTTGCATGGGTCCATGGTGCCTAGAATGTACAAGAAGGGTAGCAGACCTTAAGAAGAACAGTATAAACTGGAAAGTGTCAGACAGAGGGAACCTATGATGGTGAAAGAGCTTCAGTCTATGTCATATGGGGGTCAGTTGAAGGAACTGGGGATGTTTGTCCTGGAGAAAAGTTTGCCCAGGAAAGGACATAATAACCGTCTTGAAGTATTTGAAGAACTATGGTGTAGAAGAGAGATCAGACTTATTCTGTTTTCCATGTGGACCTCTACCCAAGGCAATGGCTAGAAATGACAAAGGATCCCTTAGATTTGATCCCGAGAAAAACTTGCTAATAATTAGAACTGTCCCGCGTGGAATGGGCCACCCAAGGAACAATGGCTTCTACGCCCTTTGAGGTCTTTGAGCAGAGACTGGATGATCCCCTTGTCAGGTATGTCAGAGTGGGGATTCCTTCCAGGGATGGTTTGGACTAGATGGACCCTGAGAAACCTTCTAAGTCTCCAATTCTGTGTACAATGATTCTAGGAGATTCCCTTCACCTCCATCGCTTCTGAATCCCTAGCTTCTTCAAAAGCGCAGCTCAGTGGCTACCTTCAACTCGGAGCCTTTCTTAATACTGCTAGCTTTCAGGCTCTATCCTTCTCTTGAAATTCCTTTGTGTGTCCTTTGCATTTAACCTATTGGTGTAAGTGCTATATTTCAGAAAAATGGAAACTCCTGAAAGGTGGTCTTTTTTTGTTGTTTTATCTTTATCATCTAGCACAGCCCTTTGCAGTAGTAGGTGTTTAATAAATGTATGTGGAATTGAATGATCAAATGAAATCATACTCAGAAAGTGCTTAAAAAACTGAAGAGCATTATCCGAAAATGAGTTACTCTCATTAATAGCAATGTGTAAAATATAATATTGGGGTATTTTATCAATAATGTTCAATGAAATACATTCCGAATACTCAACAAAATCATGGATTTTCCAGGTCTTCTTATTGTTTCTCCTTCTGACTTCCTGAAGCTCAGCAACAGGACTTGGTAGGCTGAAGCTTGGATCACTTCGTTTTTCTGGGTCTCGGTTTCCTCATCTGTAAAACAAGGAGGGTTGGACCAGCTGTGGCTCCTCATAAAGGAGGCCTTTCTTACTCCTTCATGCCACTAGTACCTTCCCCTTTAAGGTTACTTTGCATTTGCTTTAAAAGGGTATATTCATCTCTATATGTGCCTATTAGAATGTAAGTTCCTCGAGGGCAGCGACTGTTTCACTTTTGTCCTTGTAATCTCAGCACCTAGCATTATGCCTAGCACATAGTAGGCACTTAATAAATGTTTGTTTGATTGATGATCACTAAGGTCCTTTGCAATTCTGCTTTCTGAGATTCCCATAATTCTACATTTCTAGGATTCCCTCAGGAGCTAAGCCCCAGCCCAACTTCCTCAGTCTAAGCCATGAAGATCTCTACTTTCTCTTCATCATAGGAAAGAAACCCTCATGTAGCTGTAAACCCACCAGAACAGACCACTCTATTGAATTCAGGGGGAGCATTACACTACAGAATCCCCAGTTAGCCCCCCTGATTTCTTGGATTCTCATGCGGTTGATTGTGGAACCACAACTTCCCATTGTCTCTGCACTGTAGGACATTTCCAGTGGGGAGGAGGGTTGCTATGTTTAGGAACCTCCTCCATCCCAGGAAGGCTCTCCATCAGTATCTGTCCCTCCCCCTGCCAATATGGAGGCTTCAGACAAGGAATAATCAATCATGCTCCTCACCATACCTATCTGAGTCACCAAAACTCTGGAGTCACCTGGACATTGGCGTAGCATTTAGTCTGACAGCAATAAACTTAACTATTCTTCTAGCAAATCACAAATGGCTCCCTGAATTATACTTTCTGTTATGATTATAGCTAATATTTCACTGCTCTTTAAGGTTTGCCAAACCTTTAAGAGAAGGCAGGCATAGCTCTGGAGTTGGAAGGGCTCTCAAATGCCACTTAGTCTAACCCACTCATTTTTACAGATGAGGAAACTGAGGCCCAGGAGGTTGAAGTAACTTACTGAAGGTCACATTGGTAGTAAGTACGAGACGTGAGATTTGAATCCAGGTCCTCCAACTCTAGAGCTAACCAGCATTCTTACCATTGTACCCTACCACTTTATGAAAGGGGGAGTCCTTCTTAGGGCTGGAGGTCAATAGGGTGAAAATAAGGATAGAGCTTCAAGCAGGGGAGAATCACATGGAGAGGGCAGTATGGTAAAGTGGAGAGAATGCCACAGATGAGGCAGAGGTTTGAATATCTACTCTTCTCCTTAATACCTGGGTGACCTTGAGCAAGTCAAGACTCGACCTCTATGGGCCTTGGTCTCCTCAAGTGGAAAAAGAAGATTTTGAACTGAGTGACCTCTAAGCTTCCTTCCAGATTTAAGTCTTCAGTCTTATGATCTCCTTCCTCTGGACGGGTTTGTATCTAGCTCATCCAAGATCATTCCCCCTTTATCTTCTTAGTAATAAATAATGAGCTACGCCACATTCAGAAAGCCTAGTATAAGAATCTAGTATGTAGAAGAATCTAGTATGCAGTAAGAATCAAGAAACTTTAGCACAATGTGAAGCATACCTGGGCCTAAATTCTATAAAAGTTGGCAGATTATTGTGGCACAGCAGCCTTGGGCAATTTCTAGCCTCATTCATCTTAAGAAGATAGCTCTTACTTAGGGATTTCTTTGATTCTCGATGTCTCTGACCATTTCCTGGTTCTTAGCCATTCCCTGTCTAGGTCTTTCTCCACTTGGCTCCCCAAGAAGTCTGTCTCCAACCTGCCTCATTCTCATTAGATGACTTCATCTCCTATTTTCCCAAGTAGGCTGAGATCAGCTGGCAAAATAGGAACTCCAATGTTTGGCATTAAAAGCCCTTCAAAACCTGGCCCCAAACTACCTGGTGTAGACCCTCATTTCCTAATAAGTTTGTTCCTGTCGATTAGGTGGATTTTTCGGAGTCAGGAAGACCTGAATTCAAATCAGGCTTCAGTTACATGCTAGCTACGTGACGCTGAGCTAATCACTTAAGTTTTGTCTGTCTTGGTTTCTGCATTGGTAAAATAGGAAGAGTAATAGCACCTACGTTTCAGGGCTTTTATGAGGATAAAACAGTAGAAGAATCACTGTAAAGTGCTTTGCAGACCTTAAAGCTTTATGTAAATACCAACTATTAGACTGAGATAGCCTTCTGGGTGATCTTCCTGCCTCCTGTCTGTCCCTGCTCCAAGCCAGTCACCCTTCAGTTGTCAAATTGGCCTTCCTAAAAATCAGGAATAATCATATCAACTGCTCCCCACCTCCATTAAATAAATTCCAGTGACTTCCTATTATCTACAGTATCAAATATAAAATCCTCTATCTTTTGAAGCCTTTTTAACTTGACCCCTTCCTACTTTTCCAGGCTTCTTTACATGTTTCTCCCCCTCTTCCTACTCTTTGATCCAGTGACACTGTCTTTCTTGTTGTTTCTCCAACATAACTTCATCTCTTGATTCCAATTGTTTTTACTGGCTGTCCCTCACACCTGGAACCCTCTCCCTCCTTATCTCTGTCTCCTGGCTTCCTTCAAATCTCCATTATTGCCTCAGTTTCCTCATCTGTAAAATGAGTTGGAGAAGGAAATGGCAAACCACTCCAGGATCTTTGCCAAGAAAACCCCAAATAGGGTTACGAACAACAGAAGTCCCTACTGCAAGAAGCCTGTCCTGATCCCCTTTAATGCTGGTGCCTTCCTTCTGAGATTATTTCTAATTTTTCCCATCTGTATCTTGTTTATACACAGTTGTTTGCATGTTATCTTGTGTGTTAGACTGTAAGCTCCATTAGGGCAGGGGTTGTTTTTGGTCTTTGCATCCTTGGTGCTTAGCACAGTGCCTAGCACACAATAGGTGCTTAATAAATACTGACTTTTCTAGTCTTATTATGTTACTCCCTTTCACACATTCTACAATCCAGCCAAACCCACTTTCCTGCCAGTTCCTTACATGCAATGTTCTGTCTCTAGTCTCCATACTTTTGCACAGGCTGTCACCTATGCCTAGAGTGCACTTACTGTTCACCTCTCTCTTTCTTAGGCTCCTTCAGAACTCATCTTGAACACTACCTACTTCATCAAACTTTTCCTGATCTCCTGAACTACTAATCCCCCATTCCCCCCAAAATTTCCAACTATTTATTATTCATATATTTTTGTACACGTTTTTATATAACATGAAATATTTACATAATACATTGCCAACGTTAAAGTGCTATATAAATGCTAGGTATTATTATGATAATTATTGCTTCCTTGATACAGTGTAAGCTCCTTAAAGGCAGGGGCCATTTCACTTTTATCTTTGTATCCCCAGAGACTCGCTCAGTGCCTTGCACATAGTAGATACTTAATACATATTTGTTGATTGATCTCCACCACCTTCATCTCAATAGATCTCATTCTCCAATTGACTTGTTATCCTTCCTGCTAGTTTCCAAGGATTCCTTCTTCCAATGGAAAGTTGATCCTTCTACCTCAATTCAATTCAACAAACATTAATTGCCTACTATGTGCAAGGCACTGCGTGAAACTCTGGGGATACTAATTGAAACAGTCCCTGTCCCTTTTTTTTTTTTTTTTGGTGACGCAGTTGGGGTTAAGTGACCTTCCCAGAGTCACACAGCTAGCGAGTGTCATGTGTCTGACGCTGGATCTGAATTCAGGTCCTGCTGACTCCAGGGCCGGTGCTTTATCCACTGCGCCACCTAGCTGCCTCAACAGTCCCTATCCTTAATGAGCTTATATTCTCCTGGTCCAAGGTCTCATCTCTTCCCAGATTCCTCAGAGACTTGTCTTCTATGCGTGCTTCTCTCCAGCATCTCCATTCTCTATCAGTCCACATAGACATGTCTCCCATATATGGAAAAAAAGACCTAAACCCTGTGTTTGTTTTTGCTGTCCCTCTCCCTTTCCTTGAACCCTACTATAGCTACCCCATTTTGCTTTATCCCTTTGCTGCCAAACATCCCAAAAGGTTTGGCACTGTCATAATTAAGATGAATAGAGAGGCTGGCTGGCAGCTCTGTCTGGGTCCAAGAAGTCTGCACCTTGTTAAAGTCAGCTTTGCAGAGTCAGAAACCTCCAGCTCATGAATTTCCATACAGGGGTTAAGTAAACCTCCTTTGAAGAGTACAATACAGAGTGCCAGAATTGTAGTCAGAAATACTCCATTTTGAATTCGGCCTTATACACTTACTGTGTGACCCTTAACCTCTCTCAGCCTTCTTTTTCATCTGTAAAATGGGGATAATAATAGTACCGAGTACTAAGATTGTCATGGGAATCAAATCAAATGAAATAAAATATGTACTTTGCAAATCTTAAACAGTATATAAATGTTAGCTGTTATTATGCAATACTTTCTTCTCATTCTTTCTATTAGATCAATTTCTTTTGAATGATTGAATCTTTGCACTGCCATGTTCTATTTTGAAATTTTGTACTAGCAAGTGGAGCCATAACAAGGGCTAGGGGATCAGAAGTCTTCTCCAGGGTGCTGATTTTTTTTTTTGTTGTTGTTGTTTTTCTAAACTTAACAAACACAAAATAAAAACAAGCATTTCCATACATGTAGAACAGGAAAAAGGGAATTGCACTTGAAACTCTAGATCTATATTATATGCAGGCCACTTTTCTTTTAAAAATTACTTTAAGGTTTAAATTTAATTCAAAAATTTCTTTTAAAATTTTAATCTAAAAAGAGAATTTTAAAACAAATTCATCATGTAACTTTGAAATCTGTCTTGCTTGTCTATAATCTTTTCAGGTCTTCCCTCTCTTCTCTTCTGGGCATTAAAAAGAAATTTTTCAACAAAAAGGTACTGAAATTTAGGAAAAACCAATAACATTGTTCTGGGTCTTGCTTCCTTCCTCCCCCTCCCAGTGGGTGCAGTCTTGGTGACCCTTACCCCATGCCCACCAACCCTTGTTCCTCCTTGTCCTGGTTACATAAAAATTTGAGGTGTCTGAGGTGTTCGGGGAGGATTAGCGCATCTGGTATGATGGCTTGTCAAGACTTTTTCAGGGCTGACAAGAACCTAGATGTCTTGCCCCCAGTCCTCTTTTCTTTCTGCCATATGAGGTGTCCTTCTTGTTTAAGAATTTTTCATTTACTTTGTTTCTCATTATCTCTACTCAGCGTGTTGCTGCATGGACCACTGAATTTTGTTCCTGACCCCTTTCCCTGTTATTTTCTCCTGAGAATCACTGGCCTCCCCTCCTCCATAGCTGTCCTTTTTTCATTCTGTTACAACTGTTGTCCTCCAGAGTATCAGGTTGTCCGGTTTTATCTGGTCTTTTTTCTCTCCCCCTCTGCCAGTGCCCATGAGGCCAAAGCTGATGTTCTGTCTCCTCCACTAGTCCCTGACCCGAGACTCTTTTTTTTGTTTGTTTGTTTGTTTATTAGTTTTCTGACACTGTGTAGTTGCTATATGGAAATCCATGAACCCCAGCATAGAGAGAGCACTTTATGGGATGATGAGAAAAGGAAGCAGAAACAAAAGTGATATCCCTCTCATTTTCATTCTTTCTACTAGGACCCAACTAAACCCCAAACTGGCTTTATTTAGGAGGTGGGTGGGAGATGGACCTTTGTACTGTAAAACCAATGCTAGTTTCAAATTGTAACTTTCAGGAACTAGGAAAGGAAATAGCCCCATTGGCTCAGAGAACAAGGATAAAGCAAAGGGTCAGGGGTTTTTGCAAATCTAAGCAACATTCAGGGTGGCTTCTAAGGCAGGGATTTTTAAACCTTTTGGTGTCATGGACTCCCTTGGGGTAGTAAAGGTACTTTGGACCCTTCCTCAAACTCACATTCTCAAATGCACAAAATTAAATACAGAGGACAGCAAAGGAAACCAAACGTTAGTGAAAATAAGAAGGAAAAACTCTTTTTTTTCCCATCCAAGTTCACAGACTCTCTGCAATCTATCCAGTTGGTGCACCCCAGCTTAAGAATCCTTGCTGTAAGGTTTTAAGCGAATTTCTAAAGCCAATGTCATTTCTTCATCCTTCATAATGGGAGTAAGACTTCTTTTTCAGATTAAATTTTGAAATTTGACCTGAAAGCAGAAAAACTGCTTTCTCTGCTTGCTGAGAGTAATCTTTTCCTCCTTTTAGAGTTCATGTGTGTGTGTGGTGTGTGAGTGTGGGTGTGTGGGAGTATGACACTTCTATTATTCGCTAATCAGATTCTATTGTGTATTCTATTTCTTGGTGTCTTAACCCCTTACTAAACTGTAAGCTCTACACTGGCAGGGACGGCATCTGACACCTTTTGCATCCCATTTAGTACCTAGCACAGGGCCTGGCTTTTGACCATAGTTACTATAAAAATGAAAAAGGGACGCACAAGGACTGACTGTTATAACTGATTACGTAGACCATTTTGTAATTTTATCTGTTTTATCCCCTTCCCCCTGTAGAAATGCAGGAATTGGACTAGGTGATGAGAGGATAATAAATCTAGAACTAGAAAGATCCTCAGAAGTCATCTAATTTAATTCTTTAATTTTGCAGATGAGGAAACAAGCCCAGAGAAACGAAACAATTTGCTTGAGGTCCCTTCTAACTCCAGGTCTCTAAGATCTTTTCTTCCCTCCCTCCCTGGCAAAAATGTTATAAAAGGACGAGAGAGTGATTTGGAAAGTAGAAAGCACTAGGATGTAGCATGTGGGCTCTGTTTGGGAGCAGGTCTTTCCCAGTAACCAATGTGACCAGGGGCAAGTGACTTGCATTCTTTAGACTTTCAGCTTCCTCCTTTGTAAAAATGAGGCAGTTGGTAATTTGGAATTATGCCAGAAAGGTCATTAGACTGTTCATACCCTTTGGCTGAACCACCTCATGCCTGGACTTATACCCAAAATAGTGAAACTAATGACAAAGCCCATCCCACATATAACAAAATAACACTCTTTGTGGCATCAAAAAGCTAGAAGCTAGGTGGATGCCCATCAATTGGGGAATGGTTGACCCAATGGGTACGTGCTAATGTGATGAAATTATATTATGCTTTAAGAATTGAGGAACATGTGGGATTTTTTTTAAAAAAAATGTGGGATGGTAGGCAGCATGGTACAGTGGAAAGAAGGCTGAATCTGGAGTGCTGTAGTCACATGATCTTTGTTTAAATCTTGGCTCTGCTATCTTTGGGACCTTGAATAAATCAGTCACTTAATCACTCTGTGCCTCAACTCAGGTTGCACTAGACGGCCCCTGAGGTCTGTCCCAGCTCTAGTGATAAATAAAATGAGGCAATTGGACCACGTAATCTCTTAGCTTCTTTCCAGCTCTGGCATTGCAGGGCTCTGATACTCTTCTGATGCTCTTACTACTTCTTAGGAACGTGGATATCCATTCAGACTTTTTTTTTCAGCATGTAGAATGGGTGATGTTGGCTATTTAAGAAGAGATTTCTACTTTTCACTATTAAAGTCCGATTCTCTGGCCTTTACATCTGGTCAACATAATGCTCCTTATAAACTCCTTAAGTTCAGGGACTGCGTCCCATTCTTTCTTGTATCTCCTTCAGTACCTCAGTGCTTGGTCACTGTCCACTGAATGAAATGAATAATCAGGAGGAAACAGCAGGTGCCCATGATATAAAGTCAGAAATGAAGGCTATGCAGGTAAACTCAGCCACACCCCAAGCTTGCTCAGTCTTCCTTACAACAGCTCAATAGATAGATTCCCTGGATCCCAGCCAGATGGTGAGGTAACCTCATTTGGGACCTCTGAGGCTCCTTCTCCTCGTTCTTGGCAAGGAGATCCCTCTGGGCCACTCCCAGACTGTCCTGAGGTCTTAGCTGCCCTGCCCAGCGACATACCATGCCTGCTTTCTTGCCAGCTCAGGGAGCCATTTCCAGAGCAGAGGGCAGAGAGCCAGCTGTCCTTCTATCGGGCACCGGGCCCAGCTTTCCTGTCCCCTCCCTCCTTTTCCCCATACTATACATAGTTTGGACAAGGAAAAGGGGAATGGTGTAGCTAAAACTGGGGATACCATCCTTTTCTAGCAGTATGATCTGATGGTGGGTCTCAGCCTGTTCTGATCTGGAGAATCAGGAAAGGCTAGTTCCCATAGAATTATGAACTCAGGGAAAATGGTCTTTGGTGCCTTCCTACCTACCTTTTCTGACTAATCTCCTGGCTGCCACCTCCCACCTTCTTCAGGCCCCATCTTGGTTCTCATTTCATCAGGGCCATACTCTAGCTTGCTATCAGCTAATAATAGGGTGTTAGCTGATAACAGCTTACTTTTCTCCCTTTCCTAAGGGTAATTGCCCTGCATTTTCATAGGGGACTTTCCAAACCAAAAGAACAACATATAATGGTGGAATTTCAGGCACCATGATAGTAAGGAGGAAAAATATTTATGGGTTGTGGGATTTACTCTGTGCTTCCAAAGAGCATACTATGTATATTACCATGGAGATGAGAGAAATTGAGTTACGTAGCTGTCTTCATACTATGCCTACTTATAAGGTAGGCTCTGGGATCTAGAGCCAGTCCTGGCAAAACTGTGGAATAGACATATGTCCTCAAGACTTCCCTCTGTCTCAGTCTGATGGAAGACCACTGAACTGGAAGACTTTGGCCTGGAGTCTTGTCCTAACTCTGCCAATGGCTATTTTGGTTACCGTAAGTAAATGTATGTATTGTCTCACTGATAGTGCCTAGCACTGTGCCCGGCATGTAGAGAGTGCTTAATAAACATTGATTGATTGATAGAACATAAGCCCCTTGTCTTTGCATTCTCCAGTGCATGTATATGTGTGTGTGCGTGTGCGTGTGTGTGTGCGTGTGTGTGTGTGTGTTTGCATGTGTGTGTATGGGGGGGGTTGAACTAGGTAAATGATTGCTAAGGTTACTTACATCTCTAAAATTTTACAGTAGCATTCGAAACCTCTTTACCATAGGTATTTACTGAAGGCCTCCTATCCTAACCCAGTGCTTCCACAGTGCTTTCCCCCACCCCCAACTTCAACCATCTCTGGTTTGTCAATTCCATTTACTTTATGATTAAGATTTACTTTTATTTATTTATTTGAACTTTTTTTTCTTTTTTAATTTTGAGCTCCAAATTCTCTCCCTCCCTCCCACACCTCTGCCACTCACTGAGAAGGGAAGTAATATAATATCAGTTATACATGGGAAATCATGCAAAACATATTTCCTTATTGGCCATGTTAGAAAAAAGCAACAAAAATAAAATGAGAAAATTATATTTTAATTTGCACTCAGAGTTCATCACTTCTCTTTCTGGAAACAGACAGCATTCTTTCATCGTAAGTCCTTTGAAATTATTTGGATCATTGTATCGATTAGAGCAGCCAGGCCTTTCACAGTTGATCGTCATTATAACATTGCAGGAGGTTACTGCATACAGTGACCTCCTAGTTCTTCTCATCTAACTTTGCATTAGTTCACATAGGTCTTACCTAGTTTTTTTCTGAAACCACCCTTCCTCATCATTTCTTACAGCACGTATAGTATTCCACCATCACGTACATATCAGCCATTCCCCAATTGATGGGCATCCCCTTGATTTCCAATTCTTTGCCACCACAAAAAGAGCTGCTATAAATATTTTTGTATATATGTGTGTGTGTATTTTTATATCTATATTTACATATAGATATATAAATACACACATATACATATATGTACATATAGGGACTGGTAGGTGGTGCAGCGGATAGAGTGCTGGGCCTGGAATCAGGAAGACTCATCTTCCTGAGTTCAAATCCAGCCTCAGACATTTACTAGCTGTGTGGCCCTGGGCAAGTCACTTAACCCTATTTCCCTCAGTTTCCTCATCAGTAAAATGAGCTGGAGAAGGAAATGGCAAACCTCTCCAGTATCTTTGCCCAAAAAAAACCCGAACCCAAATGGGGTCACAAAGAGTCAGACATGATTAAAAAAAAAAACAGCTCAACATCAACATGTAGGTCCTTTTCCTTTTCCTTTGATCTCTTTGGGATACGGACCTCATAGTGGTAAAGATTAACCTTTAAGCTGATGTAAACCATTTAAGCTGCTAACTTGCTGTGGCTCCTGTGAGCCATTGTGGGTCCTGTGCTAACTGGGGAGGGATAGAGGGCCCTCCAAAGCCATGTTCATCTTAATAGAGGTTTAACATCTTTGTGATGTTAGAATGAACACAGTAAGCTGAAGAAGACATTGGCTTGATTGAAGTTGAAGGGGCTTAATTAGTCAGTAATGGGTAATAAAGTGGGATTCATAGAGTCCGGACACATTATCAAAGGCCTCAGAAATCAGGCAGAGGACCATGGACTTCAAACTCAAGGCAAAAATCTGGAGATTTTTGAAGAGGGAAATGATGTAATAAAAATCAATGTTTTAGAGATTAACCTGACCTTGGTGTACAGGGTAGTTGGAGACTAACAGACTGGTTGAAGTCCATTAAAATAAAAATGTAGGCATGGGAAAAACATGTGGTGAAGAATGCAGAAAGGAAGGTTGGAAGGTGCCATAGTTAAAACTTGCAAATGTTGCTGAGGGTTGATCTTGCAACGAAAATGATGGAGAGTCAAGAGCTATATCTGGGAAATACTTCAAAGGAAGAATGACAGGACTTGAGATCTCTGAAAAAAAGAGGTAGGGACAGAAGAAAAGGAGTCAGAGATGTCTCCAAGGTCTTATGCCTAGGTGATTTTGAGATTGAAGGTGCCAAGGAAGTTGGAAGGGGTGGCCACTTTGGAAGAGGAAAGGAGATGAGCTCAGTTTTGGATGAGATCAGTTTTAGTTGCTAAGGACTAGGATTACTTCGTGAGGAAGTTCTGTAAGAGTGAGAGGGTTAAGATAGGATGGTGAGCTGAAAGACCCTTTCTAAGGGATTCGGCTGTATCCATCCAGTCTTCTCTCTTGAATTAGGTTGTAAAGTTCCTAGAGGGCAAGGACCAGAGCAATAGCTTTTGTTTCTGGGCTCAATGCCTTCCTTCATGTTGATTGGGAAGTTGAGTTACATAACACTTTTGTGGATTGCCTGAGTTCTGGAGAATATATATATACATATATGTGCATACATGTGTGTATACACACACATATATACACATATATGTATGTGTGCGTATATACCCACACATACAAATACACATACACATGCATATATACACATATACTTTATATTATATATTTACTTACATACATATATATATGTACATACATATATCAGAAAATATTTCCCAAAAATATATTCAGTCACTTCAAGTCAACCAACACTTACTAAACCACGTATTCTGTACCAGATTCTGTGTTGAGATGGACATGGGTCCTCTAAGGATGGTATGGGAGATTCTCTCTACTGTAAGGTCATGCTTAGGGTAGTAGAACAGATGAACATGGCTAAGGATGGAGAACAGGAAAGACTATGATGAGAAAGAAACACACTAAGGGAAGATTTTCCAGAGCAGGAAGAAAAGGGTAAACAGCTCTAAGAGGATAAAGAGACATTGGCCATAGAGCCTGAGAGAATGGGAAAGCTTTAAGACAAATGGAAAATGGTTGGAGAGACTTTTCTTCCCTTTTTTGCAAGATAGAGAAGCAACCGAGTACAGTGAAATGCATTTTTGACTGGAAATTTGGAGACACCTGGGTTCAAATCCAACCCCCTATAATTATTAGGTTTATGTCATTGGAAAGGTCACTTGACTTCTCTAGCCTCGTATACAAAAGAATAACAAAAACATTTACTTGCTGTCAGGCTCAAATGAGATAATATTTTTAACATAAGTGCTCTGCCAACCAGAAAGCAGAGGTCCTGCCTAAGGCAGGATGACAGGGGCTTTGCCCCAGGGTACCAAAATTTAGAGGCTACATGTGTTTAAAATAACAATAAAATTACATACATGTTTAAATGTGTAAATATTCTAATATTTCCATGATCATATTAATGTATAAATAAAATAGGTATCAAATAATATGCATGTTCATGTTTTTAAACTTTTTACATTTATATTTTTATATCACTTTAACTTTTGCAGAATTAAAATAGGAGCAAGATCGTTCCAGGCATAGAAGACAGCCAGTATAAATGTCTATAGTTGGAAGATATAGTATTACTTTTGAAGAACAGAAAGTAGAACTCTATAGCAGGATTGTAGATTTCATGGAGGGGAGTTAAGTGTCAAAAGACTGGAAAGATGGGAAAGGACCAGATTATGAAGGGCCTTAAAATCCAAGCAAAAGTTTTAAAAAATTTAATCACCTCTGGAGTTTATGGAGTTTATGGGGTAAGGGGTAAGTGACATGGTCTGACCTGTGTTTTAGGATGATCACTTTGGCAACTGAGTGTTGGATGTATCAGGGTGGGGAAAGACAAGGCAGGGAGACCAAGCAGGCTATTGGAATGGTTTAGGTAAGAGGTGATAAGGGTCTATAAAGGAGGTAGTTGTATAAGTAGAGAAAAGAGGACCTGTATGAGATATAGTGTGAAGGTAAAAATGACAAGATTTGGCAACAGATTGGTTGAATATAAGGGACAAGTGAGAGTGAAGAGTCAAGGATGATATTGAGGTTGGGAGCCTTGGTTGACTGAGAAGATGGTGGTGCCCTTGACAGTAATAGGAAAATTGAGAGGAGAGGAAGATTTAGGGGAAAGATATGAATTCTGTTTTGATATGTTGAGTTTGAGATGCTTGTGGGACATACAATTCAAGATGACCAAAAGGCAGTTGGCGATGCAGAACTGGACAGAAGTCAGGGCTGAATACATAGAACTGGGAATCACATGCATAGAAGTGATAGTTAAACCCCTGAGATCAGATAAGATCACTAAGCAAGATAGTTTAAAGGGAAAAGAGACCCTGGACAGAGCCTTGGGGGAGACCCTTGGCTAGTGAGTGTGAGCTGGATGAAAAACCAGCAAAGGACATTGAGTCAGAAAAGTAGGAGGAATACCGGGAGAGAGCCAGTGTGATGAAAACCTAGACAGGAGAAAGCTTCCAGGGGGAGGTGAGCAACATTCTCAAAGGTTGCAGGGAGATTTAAGAAAGATAAGGATTGAAAGGCCATTAGATTTGGCAATGAAGAGATCACTGGTAACTTTGAAAAGAGCAGTTTCAGCTGAAAGACTAGGTCAGATGACATATTGCAGGCAGTTTAGGAGGGAGAAGAGAGGAAGGGGAGGGCCTAATTATAGATGGCCTTCTCCAGGAGTTTAGCCACAAAAAGCAGGATGGTAGCTAGCAGGGAGTAAGGTTATGGGCATATCTGTAGGCAGCGGGGAAAGATACTGTATAGGGGGAGAAACTGAAGATCAGAGAGAGTGGGGATGCTAATGAGGATCTTAGAGGTCATCTAATGCCACTCCTTCATTTTAAAGATGAGGAAATGGACTCAGAGGAGGGGAAGGGTCAGAGAGCAAGCATCCTGGCAGGATTTGAACCCAGTTTCTTTCCCCCCCATACCATGCTGCCTTCCTCTCAGAGAAAACGAGACAAAGGCAATGAAAAAGGAAAAGAGAGGGGACCATAGGATTTGGAGATCATCTACTCCAATCCTTTCCATTTATTGATGAGGAAACAGAGAAGTAAAATAACTTGCCTAAAGTTATACAAGTAACAGGAAGCAAAATTGGGGCAAAGATGCATAGAGTGATCTCTCTCATCCACAAGGTTATAAATCTCTTGTGGAGGAAGCTTAGTGCATCAATGAAGAGGTAGGCTACCTATGTGGGATGATTTCAGAGGCCTAGAAAGGTCCTCCCCACACATCCAATTCCCAAAATACCTCTACCCACCTGGCATGCTGGTGCCTGAAATTGCTCAATTAGCTATTCATTCACTTACCCTATAGCTCTGTCCAGCATTAAAATTCAAATATTCTGGGGAGGAGTAATATGTTGAATCCTGGGTGTCCAAAGTACAGCCAAATGCAGTTAGGCTGGTCCTTAGGAGTTCTGCCTGCCCCAGATGTTTAGCAAAAATATGTTTTACCTAATTAGCTTGCATATATTAACAAGTAGTCAGGGAGGGCCTAAGCACCTGATATTTCTGGCTATGTGGCCAAATTCTGGGGAGTACTTGGGCACACTTGGCTCTGTGAAAACGCATTCCCTTTTACAAAGCTGTTGAAATTATTGCTGAGAGTCACCACGAGTCACGATTGAGGGGAGATACGCTTCTGATTGATTATACTTGTACTTTGCCTGGACTTTTTCTTTATCCCTAGCTCATGCTTGACCTATGCTAACATTATCTGGATATATGTCGTACTTTGTAAGTTCCCTGATAGCAGAGACTAACTAGCTATTTAATTCTGCCATGCCCCTCTGAATTGAACGTGCTATCACCCAGTGTTGGGAGGGAAGTGTTTTCCCCATTCTTTTGCTAATTGTTTGAGTTCAAATTAAGTATTTTACTTTAAAAATGCATGAAAACTGTATCCATGTGATTTTAAAGGTTCCCAGTGAAGCTGAGATGGGGGTTGAGCCAAATGACATACTGTTTTTATGTAATTACCCCATGTTGAACACCCTAATTCATGTGAATCTAGATTTGGGTAGATGTTCATGGAATATTCTATTAAGTCAAGCGAAGGCTGCATGCATTAACATTGTAGGAATTCATCATAAATTTGAGGGCAGGCATCCAGGCTACATTGATATTTTAAGGTGTAAATTGCTTGTATGTGTAGCATTTTAGCCTTGTGCTAACAAATTACATTGCTTAAGTTTTTTTTTTTTACTAGTTGCATCTGCACTGGTAGGCTACACTGGGAATTTATTTTTCCTTTTCAAGTTCTAGGCTGTGATTTAACAGAAGTCTGCTTCTCGGGGCAGGCTCTGTTAGCAAGCCAGACAAGATGACTCAAGAAACTATCGTGCCATTGTGTATCGAAGCATATATTGGTGTCTTGCAGTGTATTGCATCACCGTGTGTTGAAGTGACTTTGTATATTTGTGTGCTGAGGGGCAGAGGAGGAAGAAGGCTGACATTGTTACTCAGTTACTAGAAAATGGCTCTTGGTAGTGTGATAGGGTTTCCTTGATGGCTTCTGGTTATGTAGGTACCCGCTGAAGGTAATAATGAGGATTATGAAGATGTTTTACACCATACACTGTAAAGTCACTGCTACATTACATGAACTGCCTGAAACTGGGAGGGCATTTCTAGATCCCCGAAGAGACCATTTATGGATGGGTACAGCACTCAGAAATTAATTACAAAACCCACCACCATTGCTGACCAAGTATTGGTGTGAGAGTGTGAAGTCCTTATCATGAGAGCAGAGCAGTCTGATGACAGTCCAAAAGACCTACTGAGGGGAGGGACACACTTGTCGGCCTCTAGAAACCTGGTGGCAACAGGGTCAATGGTGGGTTTCATTGGAAAGGCCATAAGCCAACCATATGGAAAGTCACAGATATTTTCAGAAGGATGTCCCCACCCATTCAAGGATGAACTCTGAGTCCTGACTAGGACATGTCATGTAAGAGGCAAGGTAGGACAGGCTGAAGCAGAGAAAACAATCTTAATGGAGCGGGCAGGACAGCTCTCTGAATTTAATCCCATAAGCAATTATTAAACACCAAGTTATGTACCAGGTAGCCAGCCACAGGCTGGGTGGGAACTGTGAGGGTTACAAAGACAGAAATGAAGCTGTCCTTACCTTCAAGGCTCTACTTCAGATGGGGGGGTGGGACAGGTTTAGCAGAGGAGATTGAATGAGGAGCCCTGGGGGGTTAGAGAAAAAGGAGAGGGGACCGGAACTGAATTGAATTGAGTGGCTGAGATTGGGGGAGGGTATGGGGCCTGAGAGGAGCCAGGGGAATGGGGACTGTTAGGAATACAGGCAATACTGGGGACCCTGAGACTGAGAGAGAGGACATTGGACTAACCAGAGTGCATGCCTGGACTCACAGCCTTGGAAGAAGGAGAAGATACGCATTGGGATTTGGTTGTGCTGCTTAAAGACAGTATTGTGAAACCTGATCAGGTCTGTGCAATTCAGGGCACAATTCATTGAGAGTTTTGGTCACCTATGACAGTTTAAAAATGTATATATATATATACACATATATATTATATATATATATACACATATATATTATATATATATACACACATATATATTATATATATATATACACATATATATTATATATATAGAGAGAGAGAGAGAGATACAATAATTTTACTAAGATTTATATTTTCATTTTGAAGGATAAAAATGAGATTCTTCACAAGGAATTCAGACTAACAGATTAAGTGACTCACCTCTGATTACACTAGATGAGGAGACAAGAAGACTTCAAATCATAAATCTAAAACTGGAAGGAACCTCAGAGACCATCTAATCCAGCCCCTTTGATTTCCATATGAGAAACCCAGGGAAATCAAGAAATCATTAGAAGCAGCATTTGAACCTAGGTCCTTTGACCACAGGGCAAATAGTCTTTCTACCATATAGCTCATTCAGGTTAATAATAACAATAATAATAATAATAGTTCATAATAGCTAACATTTATATTGTGCTTACTATGTGCTGAGTGCCTTACAATAATTATCTCATTTGATCTTCCAACAACCCTGGGAGTATGAAGTTACTATTATCTCATTTTATAGATGAAGAAATTGAGGCAAACAGAGGCTAAGTGACTTGCCCAAGGTCACACAGCTAGTAAGTGTCTATTCCTCACTAGCTGTCTGATTTGGGGCAAATTGTTTAACCCATCCGAGCATCTCCACCCTACCGCCCATCTATTAAATGAAGGGTTTAGATTCTTCATAAATGAAATGTAATTAATTGCCCCTTGGGATCCATCATTCAGGAAAGTAGGACACTTTCTTTGTTCGGCTGTCATCACTGCTACCCTATATCCTGAGTTCTAGTAGAAAGAAGCAAGAAACATTGGAGGGCTAGGGTTATATTCTTGAGAGACTGGGATGATTGCGCACGCCCCATCTTAGTTTCCTGATTCCATTCTAATGGAGCTCAGCTTCTGGTAAATCAAGGCATGTGTCCATCTGGTCATAGTCACAGCAAAATAAAGCTTAGCCTCTTAGGGCTTGCTCTTTTAGTGCCGTGCCTGAAATCAGCTGTGTCAATCTTTGGGCTCAGCCTTCTTTACCCTTCTGGAAAGGTCAGCTCTGCTTTCTGGCTGGCCCTCTTCCCAAGGAGCTTAGCCTCAGCTACTTTGGTCTGATCTCATTGATCTGGGTCTCTGTAGATTTGAACCCCCGTTTTCCAATTTGAAATCCAATGCATCAGAGAAAGGAGACAACACTAACAACCAGAGAGGTTGAGAAAGCCTCAGGTTTGACCTGAATTAAACCTTGAAGGAAGCTATGTATAGACCAAGAGGTCTATAGAGGAGAGGAGGGAGTGCATTCCAGGCATGGGCCATGGCAAGCCATGCAATGCCCAGTTCAGGGAATATACAAGTAAGCTGCTTTGGTAGGAACATAATACATTAAGGGGAGTAATCTGAAACTGCTCTGTTAAAGTAAACTGGAGATAAATTCTAAAGGGCTTTAAATGCCAGGCCAAGAAGCATTTATTTTATCGGAGAGGCAATCAGGAGCTACAGAAAAATATTGGATTGTAGAATGATATGTTCAGATCTGTGCTTTAAGAAGGATTATTTTGGTAGCAGTGTAGAGGAATTAGCACATAGCTTTAATTATAACCTAAATTTGATTGACTATGATAAAATAAATTTATTTTAATAATTTTTAGTTTAGTGGGTTTTTTGTTTGTTTGTTTTTGTTTTTGTTTTTTAACCAAAAGTGAAAGGGCAAAAGGGAGAAATGTAGCCTAGGTTCTCTGGCATTGTTTTTGTAAATTATTCAGTAGAGAAATATGAATGGACTTGGTCTCTTGTGTACACCTGGGCTGGCTTATATAGAACCAAGTAAGCCTTTTGTGTTATATAATGACTCTTGCCTAGAGGGCTTGGGAGTAGTTTTGTACCAGAAGAGTATTTGGGCGCCACCTCAATAGAGGTGGCTTTTGCTAGTAGACGGTTCACTGACAGTGAGACTCATTGTCCTATCCACAAATTAGAGTTCATAACTTTGAAGTGGGCTGTCACTGATAAGTTTTGAGAGTAAGTGTATGGTGCTCCATTCTAAATATGGACATCAGATCCACTGACTCACAGTCTGACAAGTGCTAAATTGGATTCTGCCAGTCATAAATGAGCTCCCCCACCATTGGCCAAGTTTTCTGGCATTCCTAGCCAGGGGAATCCAATGTGGATGCATGTGCCCTACCCTGTAAACCTTAGACAACAGAAACCCTGATTATGCCCACCGAAGGGATGAAAATAATGTGCTATGCAGAGAACAGGATCATTTACCCATAAAAGCACAGCTGAGAGTCTGGGACTTACTGCAAGTGAACTACTGATTGGAACATATGTAGCAGCAAGCCTTTGAAACTGGTGTTCATAAACTTCTTTTCTCTAGAAAGGGATAAAAAAGACATAAAAAACATTCAAGTGATGATGGATTCCCTCACCTGTTCTACACAGGACTACTAGGAACCAGAAAGCTTCCAGAGCAGGGAAGCTATAGAAGTATTTCTTGATGTACAGCTTCCATGCTGAGATTCATTCTGATCAGGGTTGAGATCCTGAGAGTAAACCACTTAAGTTAATGTTTGACTCGTAAGGGAAAAAAAAGTCTAGAACTACAACATGTCATCCGCAAGGACAACCATGTCTAGAGCATTTAATCACACATTGATAGACATGCTGGTGACTGATAGCTGAAAAGAAAGCTCAATGGAGTCAGCAAAGTGACCTTTCTAGCACATTTTATGATGCCATCAAGAACAATCCCAAAGTGTTCTGAGTGGTTAGTGTTAGCTAAGATTAGCTATCTAATTAGATATCTAAGTGGTTATCACTTAGTGGTAAATGTTATTACCACTGCCTACTGATCTCTGCATTAATATTTTGGAAGCTGGGGTGATGTGTGGACTCACAAGCCAGAGAAATGGGTTGAAAGAAGCCTCTGGCTTTCCATGGCCACAGATCTGAATAGAAAGGGGAGGGGGCAGAGGGGAAGCAATAACATGATGCTTGAATTCACTGTAAGAAGCTCCATCAAGGTGATGGAGAATTGCAACAAAACTTTGGCACCAGGGAACAGACAAGATATATCTTTTCTTATACAGCAAAACATGTCTTTCCCATTTCTACTTTCCCCTCTCAAATCAGAGAGGGCAGAAAAAAGCAGCAGGCTCTTCTGAGAGGCTTCACCTCTGTCATACTTTATATGTCACTGAAGGATAATAGCTGATATCGAAGCTCTTATCCAATAAATTTCAATCTCTCTTCAGTCAATCAGGAATCTTGTGGCTAAAGCCTTCTGTCACTTTGCTGACTTTCTCTTCTTCACACAGCTCCTATGGAGCTGGTTTTCCATCCCCTACTGAGTCTGTCTTCTGTTTCTTTTTGTCTACCCAAATTTCTTCAGCTTCTTTACTAACCATCAATGGCTCAAATCCATGCCTTCTGGTTAGCTGTGACCCATTTTTGTGTATGAAGCAAAAACTCACCAAATCTTCCTTATAATATCTACAGCTCTAATTTAATCACCCCCTAGTCTATAGTTATATAATTTTTCATATTGGGAGTTTTGCATTCTTAAGTTTTAAGACAATTATGTAAAAATGAGCTCCAGCTATTTGTCAGTTCACAAAGCAATCTTCTTCCAGTCTATCTTTGAAAAATCTTTTTCTTCACATTTATACTTTATGAGTTTTTAATACACAACAGTTTTCTCTGCCCTTTCAGCCACCAAAATATGCACATATAAAAGAGGCATCACCCCACGGCTTTACACTGTGATTTAGTCTTTATACTTATGATAACCACAGTTGATTTTCTGCCCCAAACTATACATATCCTATCTGAAAATTGTTTCTTTACACATAGATTTTTTTTTAGCAGTTTTTATTAAATTAAAGTTTGTTTCCTACTCCATTTCAGGCACCAACCTGTTCAACTATGAAAGAGGCTGTGCCTCACATTCTTTACCAGTTGATTTAATTCTTTGTCTTTCCATGAAAGTATTTTTTCCTGCCTGCTTCCATGCCAAACTGATCCACATGAAAGGGCAGTACCTTAAAGCGATAGTACCTTATATTTGTTTTACTAGTGCCTAAAACAGTACCTTGCACACTTAAGATATACTTGCAGGGTAGGGCAAGGACTATTATCTCTGTCTTACAGATGGAGACACTGACATCCAAAAAAGTGACTTTAAATTTACTCCTCAGTCTGTAGTGGATCTTGGTCATGAATCTTAGTCTCCCAACTCTCCATCCAGGACTTTCTAGTAAACCTATTGAGTATTGTTCCCTTTCAGTGTTCTGGGTCAACAAAGAATAATACCAAGTGATTTCAAGCCTCTGAAGCTCTAATGTGCTCCAAAGGACCATAAGCCCCTTCCACTGTCATTGAATCAGAACAGGAGTTTGGGGGCCCACATTGGCCAACTCCATCCAGGAACTGAAATAATAGTGCCTACCATCATAGATTCCTGTGAAAGGGAAGTGACTAAATACATTGGGGGATATGAATTCAGTCTAACTCAGGATTAACTCTAGGCATCTCTTCAGAACTTTACGTACAGCTCTTGAAGCAAATGTGAAGGAAAGAAATTTGCCATCATAGATTATTGATGCTGTGATGAAAAGTGATGTTGTGTCCTCTGAAAGACCCAAAGTTGTATTACTACGCAGAAGTTCTGATACATAAATTGATCTGTGATTTCACTGATGCGGGGATTTCTTCTAGTGACGCAATTTGTCTACCCGTCCTGTGGGACTTTTCCATGTCCTCCCTTTAACTCAACGTCCTTGCATTGTCATAAGTACATTGAGTACACTGCATTTCATGAGTACATTGGCGGAGCACATGGGCTGCCCATGGGTCATCCCTTATTCTTTCTGTATGACTGGCCCATCTTTTTTTGGTCATTAATTTATTTGCTGAAGTTCTTTATTCTTGCATGTTTCTTCATAATTTCCCTTTTTCATAATGAGGATATTCCAACCAACCAGAAATGTAAGAAATCTTTTATGGAATTAAAATATGTTAAAGATAGAGTTCATTTAGTCCAGTCCCCTTATTTTACAGATGAAGACACCAAGGACCAGATAGGGGAAGGCGCTTGTCCAAGATTTGTCACCTAATCAGTAGTAGTGCCAGGACTAGAACCCAGCTTTTCTGATTCTGTTCAGTGGTCTTGAAATATTTTACAAAAGAAACTTTTGCAGTCCTTTGTCAGTGCCACTAATGAATCCTGGCTCCTTCCCTGGGTCAGGTTAGCCACCCTTTGGTGTATTTATAGCATCTGGGACATACATCATCTGCCAGACCAGGAGCAGCCTCTGATGTAATACCACCTGCCTGTCCCAAGTCCAAGTTTGTCCCTGCCTCTGATTGGTGCAGCTGTTTCTGCAATGGCTAAGCTTACCCTGAGTAAACACAAGCTTGGTTCTGCAGAGCTCTGGGATACATAGCCAGCTGGCACTGCTCCCTGCTCCCTACTTTTCTTCTAGTTTCAGTAGCTAGGTTGGACGTAAAAACAACTGCTTTCTACCTTTGCCAATCTCCAACAAAAAATATCTCCCGACTCTCAGATAAAGCCTTTCTTTGCCCTATCATGCTCTAAGCAGGGTAAAAATGTCTCCTTATCTCAAAGCATTAGTCTGAAAAGGCATAAAACTGAGGCCCAGCAAGAAGGAATTTATCCCAAGTCACTGAGAGCAAATACTAAATAAAGTGTTTTGATCTAAAGTAAAAGTTCTTCATCTGTAATCTGTGAACTCCGGATATATTTTGATATATTTTTAAAGTGCACATTTTAACAACATATTTTGATAGTTATTTAAATGTTATTAGTTTTCTTTTCCAAGCTTTAATCACTGAATGGGCATTGCCTCAGTCAAACTGAGACCTGGGAAAGACCTTTCCTTAAAAAGGCCAACGTCCCCCACTGTATCCAGGGCCATCTTCAGTTGACTTGATCTATACCTCGCCATTGGAGGAGATGGCCCTGGAGGAGAAAGCAAGGCTGGTGATTTTGCCCAGCCCTCCCTCATTCAGATCCAATTCACTTAATCTCGTGGTGCTCTTCAAGAATGAAGAACAAACAACAATTTAATTTATTTTATGTATTTTAAAACATCATTCCGGGAAGGGATCTATAACCTTCATCGGACTGCCGAAAGGGTCCATGACACAAAAATGGTTTAAAAAAATCCTGATCTAAAGCAAGGGATTTCAAACATTTTAAAATCATGGAAAATTTGTGGATCATTTGTCAGTCAAGAAATATTTGAAGAGAATAAAGCATAACTTATTTTGGTATGTATATTATTATGTAGTCAATATACAACCTGAGCTCAAGAGCCTTGGGAATAACAGTTGTTCAAATGACCAGACCTGCTTCTAGACCATCCCTCACAGCCATCATTGAGAGAAGACATTATTGTGAAAAGGCAGCCCACCTTCATAATCACCATGATAACTGTTGACCAAGTGTCAGGAAGATAGGCATAGGAGTCTTGGCAGTGGCAGCACCCACCCCTGGACCACTGGTCCTGCTTCCTTCCAGCCCAACCCTCATAGCCATTATCTGAGGAAATGGTTCCTATGGAGAAGGAGCCAACCATCCCCACCAATTGCTAACTACCTGTCGCACACAGGGCAGGCAAGCCAGCCTAGCTGAAGCAGCATGTACCAGGCAAGTCAAACCACCCCTATGACTTTGACTACCATCTCCTCTCAGATTTCAATGGAGACAACCCAAGACCCAGAACCTGAGAGCCTAGGGAAGAGTAATGCTTCTAGTCTAGTGCCCTCAGCCATTGCTGGGAAGCAATGCCTATGGAGACACGGCTTGGCAATCCATTTTGCTGATGCCACAGCCACAGCTACTACAGACCCAGAAAAGAGAGTTCTTCCCACCAAAGTCCTTGACATAGTCAAATGGCTCAACATCTGAAACAGATTCACTTTTTATCAGTGGAAATGGCACTAAAAAAGGTTCATTAACATCTGCTTTGCTGCTGTACTCCAAGGATCATGGGACTTTTTCAGAAGCTGAAACCTTCTGTATGATTTGTCTTCCCTATTAGACTGTGAGCTCATTGAAAGAAGTAATTGTCTTTACTTTTCTATTTGTATCCTCAGCACTTAGCACAGAGTGCTTTGTACATACTAAGTGCTTAATAAATGCTTCATTCATTCGTTCATTCATTCATTCATTCATTCATTCATTCAGTGATCCAATGTCTTTAAGCATATTTTCATGTGGTCATTTATATCTTAAAATTCTTCTTTTGCAAACTGTTCATGTTTTGGCCACTTACTTGTTGAGGAATGTCTCATGGTCTTATTCATGTATCAATTCCCTTTGTATTTTGAATATTAGACTTTTGTGAATGATATCTGATGTAAAATATTTTCCATTTTGGAAGTTTCTTTTCTTATTCTATCTTTGCATTGTGCAAAAGCTTTTTAATAGTTTTGTAATCATGATGATCTTTTATTATAATATCTCTCCTTTTTTAGCTAAGAATCCCCCCCCCAAAACCATAATTGTGAAAGCAATTGTGAAAATACCTCCTTTTGTCTTCCTCTTTTTCTTTTTGGTGATGTGACCTTTTGTATTCAAGTTATGTATCCACTTGGAGCTTATGGTGATATGTAATATCTGCATAACTGATTCCCAGTTTTTCTGGCAGAAACAGTAAGTAAAAGAGGGAGTTTTTTCTCTCATAATTTATCAGGAAAAGATCCTTAAAGCAGTAAAGAAATGATACAATAATAATTAGGGTAGCAGTGATAGTGATGGACATTATAAAAGATGGAATAAGATTTCTCCACAGGATAGTTCTCTCATCTCTGAAAAGATAGCATTTAACTTCATGCAAAATAAAGTATATGAGAAGCTTACAGAGAAGCAGGATTCTTGGCTCAGTAAGAAGACAAATGAAAGTCAGTTTTATGCTGATAGTAACAATCCAAAGTGTTTTTATGATGCCCAGAAGGCCATTTGTGGGCCAAAGATCTATGATGCATCTCAGCTGCTCAGTGCTGATGAAGCCACATTGATTGGTAATAAGGAGATCATCCTGGAGAGATGGGCTAAATACTTTCATAGTACTCTCAATAGACTGTCATCAGCCAATGCTGAAGTCATTGACCATTTATCTCAGATTGAAGTTAATCCTTCTCTAGCAGAACTTCCAATAAATATTGAATAAGTATTGAATGTCACTAGGCTTGTCTCATGTGGCAAAGTGCCTGATGTTGATTCCATTCCAGCAGAGATCTACAAAGAGGTCCACTGCTCATACAAAAACAGACAGAGATCTTTTGAGTTATATGGCAAGAGGAGGTTATCCCCCAAGAGATCAAGGATGCCTCCATTGTCCATCTATATAAAGGAAAAGGAAATAGGTTGTCCTGTAACAACCACAAAAGGGTCTCTCTCTTAGTCACTGCTGGCAAGATTCTTGCCAGAGCTCTCCTTTAATCAGATGATGCTTTACCTGGAAGATGGTCAGCTACCTGAAAGCCAGTGTGGCTTCAGAAAGGGCTGAGGAACGGTCAAAATGGTGTTTGCTGCCGAACAACTCCAGGAGAAGTGCCAGGAACAGAATAGAAGTCTGTACACAACATTTGTTGATCTAACTAAGACCTTTGATACTGTCAGTACTGAGGACCTGTGGAAGATGATGGAATAATTTGGTTGCCCCTAGAAGTTCATCAATATTTTCTGCTAGTTCCATGAGGGCATGCTTGTCCGGGTTCTGGATAATGGACAATGCTCTCACACTTTCTCAGTCACCAATGGAGTGAAGCAGCACTGCATGCTTGCTCCCATGCTTTTTAGTATGATATTTTCTGCAATGTTGTCAGATGTTTTCAACAAGGGAAATAGGTCAGCTACTACAGTGACAGTAAAGAATTTAACTTGAAAAGGCTATAAGCCAAGACTAAAGTGGAGAGAGAGTTGTGCGACTCTATGGTGCACTCAATGCAGCCTCTGGAGCTGAGTGCAACAAAGTATGGATCAATTCTCTGCTGCTTGTGCTCATTTTGGCCTAATAATGAACACCAAGAAAACAGAGGTTCTCCACCAGACAGCACCACACCATCCATACGTGGAACTATCAGTTAGAGCAAATGGAGAAGTTTTGGATACTGTGGATAAGCTCATTTGCCTTGGCAGTGTACTTTCCAGGGATGTCCACATAGATGATGAAGCTGATGAATACATTGCCAGAGTTGGCTCTGTGTTTGGAAGGCTCCAAAAGGATGTGTGGGAGAAAAGCAGTATTAGGCTACCTACCAAACTAAAGGTGTACAGAGCCCTTGTGTTGACCTCGTTGTTGTATGCTTATGAAACCTGAATAGTCTACCAGTGCCGTGGAAACGGAACCAATTCTATTTGAGTTGTCTTAGGAAGATTCTGAAGCTTTCTTGGCAAGATAATGTACCAGACACTGAGGTCCTCTCTCAAACTGAACTGCCAAACATTCAAACTCTACTGCAGAGAGCATAACTTAGATGGGCTGGTCACATTGTTCAAATGCCAAACAAAAATTTGCCTAAAAGACTATTTTACAGAGAACTCACACAAGGCAAACCCTCACACAGAGGTCATAAGAAGTGGTATGAGGACACTGTCAAGGTCTCTCTAAAGAACTTTGGTATCAATCGTGAGCCATGGGAGACACTGGCACAAGAATGCCCAACATGGCATGCCCAAGTTAAAGAAGGCGCTGTGCTCTATAAGTGAAGCAGAATTGCAGGAGCTCAAAGGAAACATGAGATGCACAAATTTAGAGCCATTTCTATCCCAAATGTTCATATGGACTATTTGTGCCTAACCTGTGGTAGAGCCTTCTGAGCTCGTATTGGTTTGATCAACCACAGTGGGACACACTGTACTTTGACTCTGACATCATGATGTCATTTTGGTCCTCTTTGAGCACAAAGGACAAACAACAATATGTTCTTTTTCTGGGTTACACTGTCTGGGTTCACCACTAGATATGGTGACTACCCTATAATTAGGCATTCAGAGCCCCTTAGCTGTAGCTGTAGCTGCCTGGCTGGAGGCAGAGGTGGGGCACAGCAGCATGGCTGATGATGATGGTGAGATTTCAAGCTGGAAGGGGCATTACAGGTCATCAAGTGCAACCCCTTTATTATTTTTTAGCTTAATTTTATTTTTTATTTTTATTTTTAATTAATTAATTTATTTTTAGTTTTCAACATTCACTTCCATAAGACTTTGAGTTCCAAATTTTCTCCCCATCTCTCCTCTCCCCCCCACCAAAGACAGCGGGCATTCTGAATACCCATTCCCCTGATCTGCCCTCCCTTCTACCATCCCCCCTTCTCTTATCCCCTTCCCCTTCTATTTTCTTGTAGGGCAGGACAGCCCCTTTATTTTTATTTTAATTACAAATGAGACCCAGAAAAGTTGAGTGACTTGCCCAAAATCACACAGGTAGTAAGGAACAGCATCTGGATTTGAACCCACACCCTTTTATTTCAGATCTAGTATTCTTTCCACTATGTTGCCTCCCTACAATTTCAAAGTGCTACCTGAGAAATGATCATCACTTACTGGAGGGAGGGTAGCAGATAAAGGACAGACAAGCAAGATTACAGTTGGGACAATGAATCATTACAGGAAAGTAGAGATGGTTGAAGGTAAGGTATTTCAGAGAAAGGAAACTATATGTGTTTGTGAGAAGGCATGGAACATTTATAGGAAATAGTAAATAATTCAGCCTGGTGGTGGTCAGGGGGTCTGGGAAAGGCATAGTTTTTAATACAATTTTTGTGCCTAAAATCTTCAAGCACTGAATGAACAAGCCTCAAAATACTTACATAATCCGCTATCAACACTTTCAGTATAGATACATTCAAAAGGTACTTCATGATCAGTTAATTTCACATTTTTTACAATTAGATTTGAAGATGAAATTATTTTGGTTGCCCATGCTTCTTATGATGGGCAGCTAGGTGACACAGTGGATAGAGTGCCAGGCCTAGAATCAGGAAGACTCATCTTCCTGAGTTCAAATCTGGCTTCAGACGCTTACTAGCTGTGCAACCCTAGGCAAATCACTTAACCCTGTTTGCCTCAGTCTTCTCATCTATAAAATGAGCTGGAGAAAGAAGTGGCAAACCACTCCAGTATCTTTGCCAAGAAAATCCCAAATAGGGTCATGGAGAGTCGGACACAACTGAAAAATGACTTAATAACAAGCTTCCTAGCATAGCATATGCCATGTCAATGTTGGAAGGCAGATTATCTGTGTAGCTTTGGAATGATTTTCAGAAATTTTCTATAAAAATTAATGCAATTATTCAACCACCTGACAATTTCTTCTGATTTAGGTATGTTTTTTTAAAGACATTTTTAAGATTAGAGTTTTTTTTAATTAATTCCATCCTTTTCTCCCTTGTCCTGTTTAACATTGTTATCAATGGCATGGATAAGGGAATGGTTGGCATGCTTACCGAATGTACTAATTCCCTGATGGAAATTACAGAATCATAGAATTCCATAGGTAGAAGAGACCTCCATGGCTATCTACTCCAAATCATCCTGGAAAAACAATCCCTGCAAAAACACATCAGGTAATCACCATCCAGCCTTGAAACTCCTTCAGTGAAAGGGCTGCCATTACCTCCCTATTCTGGATATCTCTGTTGTTATGAGGTGTTGTGGTTTGTTCTTCTGAATTCGAGCTTAAAGTTGCCTCAGCAACTTCTGTCCATTGCTTGATTTCTGCCCTGTGCAGCCAAAAAGAACACATCTTACACCTTTTCTAAATGACAATCCTTTGTATACTTGAGGCCTAGCTATGGTGCCACTTCTAAGTCTTTTCTGAAAGCTAAGCTGTCACAGAGTGCACTTAATAAGTGCTCACTAGCTTGGCTTGACTTGAGCATCCCCAGTTCCTTCAACCAACCCTCATCTGGTATGCTTTTGAGGGTTTTTTGCTTGTTTATCATTCTGATTGTCCTCCTCTGGATGTTCTTCATTTAATGACTATTGCCTTCTACCTAGAATCGGACATAGCACATCAGATGGCATCTGATTAGGGCAGAGTACAATGGAACTATCACCTCATTATTAGAAGTTAGGTCTTTCTTGGCGGAGAGGTGACACAGAGTGTTGGCCCTGGAGTCAGGATGACCTAAGTTCAAATCTGGCCACACTTACTAGCTCTGTGACCCTGTTTGCCTCAGTTTCCTCATTTGTCAAATGAGCTAGAGAAGGAAGTGGCAAACCACTGCAGTGTCTTTACCAAGAAAACTCCAGATGGGTCATGAAGAGTCAGACATAACTGAACAACAATAACAACAATCTGAGCTGAGCCTTGAAGAAAGCTAGGGATCTCTAAAAGGAAAAGTTGAAGAGTAATGGAGGAGGGGACTGCTGCAGTCTAAGCATGGAAGATAGCCTGTGCAAAGGCATGGAGATAGAAGATGGGATGTGGTCTATGGGGAACAGAAAGGAGGTCCGTTTTGCTAGAATGCGGCATGTGTAAGTGGGAGTAATACAAAATAAGTCCAGAAAGATAGATGACAGCCTAAGTTTGCAGGGTTTTAAATACTGAATAAGGGAGATTATAGTTTATACTAGAAGCAACAGGACACCAATGAGGGAGTGACATTATCGGACTCATCTGTCTTTTAGAAAGATTTTCTTGGCAAATCTGCAAAGAATGATTAGGAGACTGAAAAGAGACTAGAATTAGGGAAACTCATTGGGAGGTTACTGTAATACTCTGGGAGGGAGGTGATGAGGGCCTGAACAAGGGTAGAGGATGTATGAGCAGAGGGAAGGATATGACAGATGTTACTCAGATGAAATTGACAAGACTTGGAGACTGATCAGATAAGGGGAATGAAGAAAAATGGAAATTCAAGGATGGCCTTGAGACTGACCATCTAGGTGACCCACAGGTCTGCCTCCTGGCTTCCCTGGCTTCCTTCAAGTCCCAGCTAACATCCCACCTTCTACAGAAAACCCTTCCTGACCCCCCTTACTTCTAGTGCATTCCCTCTGTTGATTATTTCCAATCCATCCCAAGCTTGTTTGCCCATGGCTGTTTTTGCATGTTCTCTCCTGCAATGCATGATGATCTCTTTGGGAGCAAAGAGATTTCTTTGTATCCCTAGCACTTAGCTTGACACACTTAATAAATGTTTATTGACTCACTAACTAGAAGGATGGTTTGGAGTTCAAGAAAAGAAAGCTTATTTCTTAGGAGACTTTGAAAAAGGTACATACTTTATTGGATCCTGTGACTCAATTTGGGGTGTGAAAAACATAGTCACTATAACTATGACATGATATGTGAAGGGCATCTCAAACCCAGATGCGTGGGAGGTAAAATTAAAGAGACTTAATGATTGGAGATGGGTGATAACAATAATAACTAACATAGGGCTTGAAAAGTACTTTACACAACATTATTTCATTTGTTTCTCATAACGACCCCATGAAGCAGATGCTTTTCTTTTTTAAAGAATATTTTATTTTTTCCCAATTACATGTAAAGACAATTTTTAACATTCCTTTTGTTTTTCTTTCTGATTTTTCTCCTTTCCTCTCTCACCTCCTCCCTTCTGAGATAGTAGATGCTTTTGTTTTCCCCCAATTATAGATGAAGAAACTATGGCTCAGGGAGGTCAGGGTCACACAGTTACTAAGTATCTGAGATGACATTTGCATCTAGTTCATCTTGACTCTAGGAAAGAGGCCAAAGGTGACCCCTACTTCTAGGTAACATGAAGAATCATAACACCACTGATGAAATAGGGAAGTGTGCAGGAGGAACTGTTTTGAAATGAGTTAAGTGTGGGGAAGTAATGCTGATTTAGACGTGATTAGAGGATATACTGTACCTAAAATATCCACTGTCATTTATTGCCCTGCCTTGTGCCTGTTTAAAAAAAAAAAAAAGGTCAAGCCTGCATAAGGTCAAGTTAGACAGAGTACAGTGTAGAACCAGAAAGCCCAGCTACAGAGCCTGAATGACAAGTGCTCCTTCTACTCTTTTGTCTTAATGGCCAAAATTATGACAATCGGTTTTGTGTTTATTGAGACAAAGTGATTACAAGATCATTAATCTAATTAGGAAAAAAAATACAAAGGCAAATGGGCCAAAGTCAAGCAAAGCAGAGTTTCACTCACTCCCTACTTCAGGTAAGGATGGACACCTAGATTCTTATCTTTGCTCTGCCAAGAATTTGCTGTATGATCATATACGAGTCATTTCCTTTATGTGGATTTCAAGTTTTTCCTTTTGTGAAATGAGGGGGTTGGGCTAAAATTCAGAGGTTCTTAATCTGAAGCCTGTGAAATTCTTTTTAAAAAATTAATATTTTTATAACTGTATTTCAATGTGATTGGTTATCTTTGTAACCTGATATATTCTATTTTACACATTTAAAAACATTATTCTGAGAAGGGTTACTAGGCATCATCAGACTGACTGCCAAAGGTGTCCATGACCCAAAAAAAGGTTTGCTACCTCTGGAGTCGGTGTTTTCTAAGATTTCTTCCAGTGCTAACATCTTGTAATTCTCCAAATTAGTCAATCCTTGCCAGTGTTGATGATCTATCTCCTTCAGTAGTGATTTGACACTTTTGATAGTGGCATGTTTCTCTGCTAAGGTCCTGCTCTGATACCTCATTGTGATGGAGGTAACCTTGAATTTTCAAAAGCTCTGCCAGTAGAGCACACATCTGGGCAGGCTCACACAAGCTGGGAAGGTTCCAAGTATAGACCCAGAGATAGACTGGATGTCTCTGATTTGAAGACCAGCCTAAGTTCAGAAGAATAACTACAGGGTTATGCATCTTTCAGCTCCAGCAATTCTCAAATAAGATGGAGAGGGCCTGCAATCTGCATTCTGAGAGGAAATGGCCATGCAGATGAAATCATACATCCCAGAAGTATTGCAGTAAATGTCAGTCTGTTGCAACTAATGAGGCAGTAAGTCAGTCAGTCAATAAACATTTACTAAGCATCTCCTGTGTCCCTGGCACAGTGCTAAGCGCTGGGGATACAAAGAAAGACAAAAGCCAGTCCCTGCTCTTAAGGATCTTTCATCCTCATGGAAGAGCCTGCATACAAAGAACAAGGTACAAACAAGCTGTGTAAGCCTCCATTACTATTCTGTTCCCTTTTCTATAGTCTTTTATTGATGATCCTTGCTTCTTAAGCCTATGGTTTTTGAAAATTGACTTTGCTTTCCTGAGTAATTTTTATTGCATGGGACTACATTTCCAAAAACATTTTTTAACCTCTCTTCGTTGTCCAAGGACTCCACAACCTATTTCAATGACACCCTATTCTGAAAAGATCAATTATTTCATTTGTTATTTACTTACCTTTTCAATCTTTGTTTGCAGTGTGTGCATGCCTTTGATTTCTGACCAGATTTGTGTGATTTGTCGCAGATTTCAAACTCCAAGAAGGCTGGCGCCATGTCTGTTGAATTTTGAAGGTGACAGCCAGTCTCGGTTCTGCCTCTTACTGGCTGTGTACCCTTGAACAGATGACTTAACCTTGTTGGGACTAAGTTACCCAGCTAGTACAAAGATGTAATAATAATAGCTTTCATTTCTTGAGCTCTTAAAGATTAGAAAAGTGTTTTCCTTATGACTTCGTGAGGTCTGTTGTGTATTATTATTCCCATTTTTTGAAGGCAAAACAGAGGCAAAGAAAGTTAAGTGACTTACCAACATACGTGTGTAATATATACGTATATGTATTACATAAATATCTATATAAAGGCAGCCCAGATGCATGTGTGTGTGTATACATGTGTGTGTACGTGTGTGTGTGTGTGTGTGTGTGTGTGTGTGTGTGTATTTGAAGTGAATAGAGGGCCAGCATCACAGTCAAGACAACTCCAAGTCTGCCTCTAATACTGGTTGTGTGACCCTGGGTAAGCCATTTAACTTTTCAAAGGCTTAGCAATTCTCTAAGACTATAAGTTGCAGGACAGTTGTTGACCTACATTAGTAGAGACACTTTTCTTACCGGAAACTCCCAAAACTGTTGAAATTTCAGGTCTCAAACCCTTTCCTGCCACCAAGGAGTAGCATATAAATTCCAACTCTCATGATGACAAGACAATAAAGTATCAATTCAACAGCATTTCTGTGGTGTACAAGGCACTAGCTAGGTGCTGGGAATTCAAAAATTAAAGACAAAACAGTTTCTGCCCTCAAGGAATTTGTATGTACAGAAAGCATCCAGCATGTACCCAGAGAAGTAATTAAAAAGGCTATTAGAGTAATACTGAGTAATAATTTCAAAAAGGAGAGAAAATGAACATCTGGGGGGAGGGCTGGTGTATCATGGAGATCAGGGAAGAGTCTGTGCCAGAGGTGGCACCTGAAGGAAGCCTGGAAGCCTGGGGCAGAGGTGGGAGGTGGGCATGGCAGGCATGGGGGCCCATCTGTACAATGACAGAGAGGGAGAATTTGGAATGTTGTATTATGATGTATAATGTATGCTAACTTAACAAATATGAATAAACAGTGATGATATAATGATCACTGAGGTAGCTAAGGCACAGAGCTGGGAGATCTGAGTTAAAATCCAGCCTTGGACACTTACTATCTGTGTGACTCTGTGCAAGTCATTTCACCTCCGACTGCCTCAATTTCCTCAACTGTAAAATGGGGATAATATTTGTTTAGCACTTTGCAAACCATAAAGCACTTATATAAATGCTAGGTATTATAATTATATTGTTACAATGACAATTAAATAAGGGGAAATAGTTGACATTTAATGTTTCTTTTAACAGTAACCTTAGAGGATTCCAAGTTGTTTCAGTCCTGTCTGACTCATTGTTTGGGCTCTGAAGGTTCAGAGTGAGTGTAAATAGCAATTGTTTCTGTTTTAGCCAGAAACCCTGAGGATCTTCCCCTCCCAAATTGATATTTCTCTGTTTTTTTTGACTAGGTAAAAGGGGCCATTCTCTGCCTCATTTCTTACCTAGCATTAATAACTGAATGGCCATTGTATCAGTTCATGAAGGAGAAAGATGTAGGAAAAAATGTTCTTTTGCCAGTTGTTAGTGGATTATAGAATTTATTATCATCAATTATTTATTGAGGCTAAGTACCAGGGCCCAAAGTTTCTAAAGCTACCTGGATAGCCTTAAAGAAAGCCAGAGGTTAAAAGAAGGTAGGACAATTCTCATTTATCAGTTAATGTGCCACACCTCACAATTGACGTCAACAGGCACCTAATATGAGTGTTTAGTGCACTGTGCACTGGGGACATAAAGATTTTTTTTTTTTTAAATCAGTTCCTGTACTCACAGAATAGATTTAGAGCTTGGGGTAGGGATAGAGGAAACTAGAAGTCATCTAGTACAATCTGTTCATTTTCCACAGAAGGAAACTGAGACCCAGAAAGGCTAAGTGATTTGCTCAAGACTAGTAATTATCAGAACTGAGATTCAATCCCAGGCCTTTTGAGTCCAGAGCTAGAGTTTTTTTTTTTTTTTCCATTGCACTAAATTACCTCACCTCAAGTTGTTTATATTCACAAAGGCTGTGCAGGCAGCATTTTTTTGCTTCTGTATCCACTTGGTCAGAGCTGATTAAAAAGCACTTAAATTCAATTTATTGAAATAAACATTGTTAAATGCCTACTATATTCTAGGTCATAGAGTTACAAAGATGAGAAATCACATACATATTTAGGTCTTAGGGAGTTTACAATCTAGTGTGTGCATGCATATATGTGTGAGGATATATCTGTGAAAGAGAGACAGATTGAGACAGAGACAGAGAGAAAGAAAGGAGAGAGAGACAATACCAGAGAAATGTATACAAATAACTATAATGCATATTTGAATGTAATAAGTACATATATAAGGGGCAGCTAGGTGGCGCAGTGGATAGAGCACTGGCCCTGAAGTCAGGAGGGCCTAAGTTCAAATCCAGCCTCAGATCAAACACTTGCCACTTACTAGCTGTGTGAGCCTGGGCAAGTCACTTAACCCCAATTGCCTAAAAACTAAAAAAAAAAAAAAAAAGTACATACATAAGAAACTCAGTGGAATAGTATGACAGATTCAAGGAAGAAGGGAACATTTGGAACTGGAGGATCAGGGAAGAATCCATGGAGATGTCAAGTGATGCCAGAATTGAGCTTAGAAGAAAAAGAAGGATTTCAATGGAGGGATTTGGTAAAAGAGCTTGTTCCTGGCATGGACATTTGCCTGAACAGTAATATAGAAGAGAAAAGGCAGGGCAAGATTGAAGAATAATAAGTAGTCTGGAACCCTGTTTTGGTCATTCCCCTCCCCCTATAAGTGACTGCCCCACTTGGCCTCCTATATGAAGGAAGCCCTCAGATGTGCTTTATTCTACTCTAGTCATCATCTGGGCAGCTAGGTGGTGAAGTAGATAGAGCACCAGGCCTGGAGTCAGGAAGACCTGAGTTCAATTCCAGCCTCAGACACTTACTAGCTCAGTGACCCTGGGCAAGTCACTTCACCCTGCTTGCCTCAGTTCCTCATCTGTAAAATGAGCTGGAGGGAAATGGCAAACTACTTCAGTATCTTTGCCAAGAACACACCAAATCGGGTCACGAAGAGTCAGACATAATTGAACAACAAAAGTTGTGTTCTGACCAGCCACCCTGCTGCTGAGCATCTGTTTCATCCCACTCCCTTTTCAGCTCTGCCTAGCTACTGAAAAGGGTGTGTCGATTTATTTTCCATCCCTGAAACTTTCTTTTTTTTTCTTCAACTTTCTAAACAAAAATACTTCTCCTTGTCACTCATAGATTGATTAATTGATTGATAGAATGACCAGGGAAGAGTATCTATCTGTCTGTCCATCCATCCATCTGTCCATCTATCCATCCATCTATCCGTCCATCTATCCATCTATCTATCTATCTGACTGTCTGTCTGTCTGTCTGTCTAGCCATCTATCTCCCTTATCAGAATGTAAGCTCCTTGAGGGCAGGGACTTTTTCTGTTTTTGTATTTGTATCTGCTATACAACACAGAGTTTAGCACACAGTAAACAATAAATGCATTTTTGTTCATTCATCCAGAGTCCAGTTTGGCTGGAGTGTAGAATATGAAGAAGAAAAGTATAAAATAAGGCTGGAAGGTTAGGTTAGAATCAGATTGTGGAGTGCCTTGAATACTAGGCTATGGGGTTTGTAATTTATTTGATCAGAAATGAAGAATTACTGAAGATTTTTGTACCTATAAACATCAGGGAACTCTTACTGCTTCAACTGCTCATTCTGTAGTTTCTGCCAATGACATTAAACATACAGACAGGTGAATTCAGCAACATATGGTTAGTCTGCTTTACAATGACCCAGTAGTTTCTAGGAACACCTTGAGTTACAAAATCAAGGATTGCCTGTAATGCGTGTAGTGTGCTGACCTAAGAACTTATTAGTAGAATGATATGAAAAAAAGTTAAAAGCAATATTACATTAATAAAAGGCTAGAATCTAGAACAGCAGACGTAGTGGTTCCATGATACCATGCTCTAGACAGATCACAGCCAACCTGGGTGCCATCTTTTAGAAGGGAAATTGTCCAGAGCAGGATGACCAGGATGGTGAGGAGACTAGAAACTACGCCAGATGAGGTACTATTAAAGGGAAATGTGTAGTATAGAGAAGAGAATTGGGGAGTCACACGATTATAGCCTTCAAATATTTGGGGGGTGGTTTAAGAAATGGATTTATTTTACTTTGTACTAGAAGACAGAACTAGGATTGATGGGGCAGGGGCGAGTTTTGGCTAAGTATAAGAAAGAGTTGCTTGATAATTAAGGCTGCCCTAAATGGGAAGGTTGGCCTGAAGTCATAGTGAGCTCCCTGTCATTCAGTGGAGGTGTTTCAACATAAACTGGATGAAGGGATAGTGTATAGAACTTAGGAGGAGTAGAGCTAGAAGACTTGTAAATTCGCTTCTAACTCTGAGATTCACCACATTTTAGGATTTAGAGCTGGCCTTGCAACAGACAGTAGGTAGGTAGTAGGGTCAGCATTTGAATTCAGATCCTTTTATAAAAATCTTTGTTCTTTCAGTTGTGTCTGACTCTCCATGGCCCCATTTGGGACTTTCATGGCAAAGATACCGGAATGGTTTGCCATTCCCTTCTCCAGCCCATTTAACAGATGAGGAAACTGAGGCAAACAGAGTTAAGTGACTCACCCAGGGTCACCTGGCTAGTAAGTGTCTGAGGCCACCTTTGAACTCAGGAAGATGAGTCTTCCTGATTCCGAGCCCAGTGCTCTATCCACTGCACAACCTAGCTGCCTGCAAATCTATTGTCCCTCAAATGCCATGTGGCTTCCTCTATATTTTTAAGGTTTCTTTTTCAACAACAGGATGAACCTGGGAACTGAACTTGTGACAGACTAATGATCGCAAGTTCCCTGAAGGTTCTTTAAAGTTTCTTTAAGCTTTTCAAACTCTGGGATTCCATTGTAACTGCGTCTATGAGAGCTTATTTGTATACAGTGGAAAAGTTTGCCTACTGTACTGCCCCAGAAGGGAGGGGTAGAAATCTCACTCCACTCTACCCTCTACCTTTCGAACATGGGTGGTGCTCGCCTTCTGAGTCTCTTTTTTTCTTCCACCTACTCTCTCATCACCACCTTTGACTCCACTCCACAAATAGATTTCTCTGAGCATATGTGGAGCAAATATAGAACAATGGGGGACTGAGCATACGGAGAATCAAAGAATAGTTTAGTGACTTTTCTTGGATATTTCCAAATTGTTTTCTAGAACAGCTAGACCAGTTCATTACATTACCAATATGTATTAATGTGCCTGTCTTTATTTTAATCCTTCCAATACTGACTATTTCAATCTTGATCACCTTTGTAAATTTGGGAGGTTATAAAACTTCAAGGTGGCTTGGATTTGCATCTCTTATTAGTGATTTTGAAGTTGTTGTTTCATCGCTTCTTTTGAAAAACTGTACATGTCCTTTCAGAACTTATATATCAGACAACACCTCTTTTTCATACATTTATGTCAATTCCCTAGATATATTGGGTAGCAGGCTTTTATCAGAAACATTTGATTGATTCCCACCCACCCCTACTTGACCAGTTTTCTTATTTGGTTGCTTTACTTGTATAAAAGCTTTTTAATGTTACATAATCAGAATTTTCTACTTTATTTTCTATGATCTCCTCTATCCCTTGTTTAGTTATAAATTATCTCCTTTTTTAAATTTTTTGAACGGCATTTAGACTATTTGTCCATTTGGAGCTTATTTTAGAATACGATTTAAGATGCTGGTCTCAACCTATTTTCTGACAAAATGCTTGCCAGTTTCCCCAGCATTTCTTGTTGAGTGGGAGAGTCCTTCCCCTAGCAGTTTGTTTTCATGGGTTTATCAAACACTGGGCTACTATATTCATTTGGTTCTGGGTCTTCCTTATTTAGTCTGTGCCACAGTCTTCTCCATTTTCACATAGTTCTTCTGTTTTATTATTATTATTTTTAGTATTATTATTGCCATCCTTCTGCTTATAATTGCCCTATTTTCCCCCTGGCATTTTCCAGTAAGGTATAGTGGAAAAGTACTGAACTAGGAGGACCAGGTGTTTAGTTCTGCCTTTGCCTTAGGCAAGCCAATTCTCACCTCAGGTCCTCAATTTCTTTCTCTAGAAAATGAGGAGACTGTACCAGATTATCTCTAAGGTCCCTTCCAACCTAACAACCTGAGTCTGAGATATCAACTGGTACCTGTTGAGGTGTAAGCCTCAGGGTAACCCCTCCAAAAAAAAGTCTGCATGTTAATAGATATTTCTTTTGGAAAAATAATATTTTTAATGGTGGAATTTCATGTACCATGAGAGATAATGGGGGAACCTTTTACTCACCAAATCAGCCAGCTGCATTCTTCTGTCTACTTATCAAGCTAACCTTGATATTGGCTCACCCAGAGTTCCATAGTACAACAAGAAGTCGTCAAGTGGTTAAGTTAATTGGGATGTGTATAGCTTTTATATTTTGGTCATCCTTCAAATCCTCTTCCTGATATAACAAGTGAATAAAAAGCATTTAGTGTCTACTATGTACTAAGCAATGTGCACACAAATATAAAATCGAGGTGAAACAGTCCTGGCCCTGAAACACTTTGTCTCCTGACTCTCGGCATTTTCACTATCTCCCATGCCTAGGATTCTCTCTCCTCATTTCTGCCTCCTGGCTTCCCTGGCTTCCTTCTAGTCCTTCTGGTCCCAGTTGAAGTCCCACCTTCCCAGAAGCCACTTAACTTTAGTGCATTCCTTCTGACACTACCCTCAGTTTATCTGGAATGCATCTTGTTTGGATAAAGTTGTCTGCATAGTCTTCCCCACTAGACTATAACCTCCATGAAAGCAGGGACTGTTTTTAGTCTTTGTACCCAGAGGGCTTAGCACATCATTATTGTTATTCAGTTGTGACTCTTTGTGACCCCATTTGAGATTTTCTTGGCAAAGATACTGGAGCGGTTTGTCATTTTTTTCTCCAGCTCATTTTACAGATGAGGAAATGGAAGCAAATAGGGTTAAAGTGACTTGCCCAGGGTCACACAGCTAGTATGTGCCTGAGGCCAGATTTGAACTCATGAAGATGAGTCTTCTTGATTCCAAGCCCAGTGCTCTTTGCACTGTGCCACCTACCTGGTACATATTAGGCACTTAAAAATGCTAGCTGACTGACTACCCTCAAAGAACTTATATTCTAATGGGGGAGACACTGGATATAAGGGAACAACGACCAGGGAAATGAGTTATATTCTGGAAAGGCACAAAGATGAATGCATGGAACAACAGAGCAGTGCATTAATATAACCTTTGTAGAGACGATGATAGTGGTGACTTGATTACAGTTCCCAGATAAATAGGTAGAAATTGAGGAGCCAGATACATTCCCAAATATGAGGACACTGGTCCCCAGGAATACAGATACTGATGGCTTAGCTCCCCTTCAAGCAGGTCCTTTGGTTTGGAGTTTGGAAGGTTGGGCAACTGCAGCAGCATAAACAGGAGCAATGGCAGTAGGAGAGACATTATTAAGGTCACGAAGCAAATAAGTGGTATAGCCAGCCCTCATCTGGTACATCTCTTGATTCCTAGTCCAGCAGCCCTCTTTTCATTATACCATGATGCTACTCTTACAGTTTCTTTAAAGTCCCAAAAGAATTTCTTTAAAAAATAATTTTAGTGATGTTTTTATATCACCTAAATTTTCCCCTATAACCCTTGTTGCCTCCCACAGAGACATCTGTTATGACAAATAATTTTTTTAAAAAAGAAAAAGAACTCCCGCTGCCCAGCAAAACAGAGCAATACAGTAGAAAACCCAATCCAACCCAACCTGATAGTATATGTAATATGAACACTTTGTGAAACAGCCTTCCTCCCCGCTTCCTCCACCCCAAAGGAGGTTGTGGAAGGATCTTCTCATGTCTCTTCTCTGAGGCCAAGCTCACAAGTTTACTCTTTGCAGTTTGGAGACATACATTTTCAATTGTTTTGTGGTTGTTCTTTCCATTTCTATTGTTGTTGTGATTGTGTGTTGTTTTCTTGGCTCTGCTTGCATCAATTTGCAAATCCATGCTTCTCTGGATTCATCACACACATAATTTCTTACAGCACAGTAATATTCCATTACATTCATGTACCACAATCTGTTTAGCCATTCCTCAGTTGATGGGCATCTACTTTGTTTCCACTTTTTTGCTACTACAAAAAGCGCTGCTATAAATATTTTGGTTTTCAGAGAGCCTTTCTTTTTATTAATGACTTCCTTAGGGTATGCCTAGCAAAGAAACCTCGGGGGTCAAAGGCTATGGACATTTTACTTCCTTTATCTGCATAATTCCAAATTACTTTCCAGAATGGTTGTACCAACTTGCAGCTCCACCAGCAATGCATTAGTGTGCCTCTCTTTCTGAAACCTCTACAATAATGAGTAAGGAATGAATTTCTTCTAATGGTGGGATTTCAGGTATCATTTTTTTAAAAGTGAGGAAATACAGGGGAAAAAATATTTTGGGGCAGAATGCTCTCCCTCACTATAATGTACTATAATTTCCTTCCATGAAAGAAAGAATTGTATTTTATTTGAGCTTTGTAATGTTCCATAGCACCTAGCACAGAGCTTCCTTACATAAAGACATGATTTCTGTGGTGTGGGTATACTGTCCACTCACAGATTATAATCCCTACCCAATTTAGATAAATTGCTATGGCTAAAATAGTAATCTCAGGCTGACCTGGTGATGAGCATCTGTGAATTTAGCTAGGTTGGTCCTTCCAACAAAAAAGCATATAGTTGGTCATGGAGCCTATGCTTAAATAAAGCCTTTCCAGCTTGGTAGGACTTGCTAAAGCTTTCCATTAACACAGCATTGTTCAAGGATCCAGGATCACCACATCATAAGAAGTGCACATAGTAGGCACAATGTTTGTTTGAATATAGCTAGGGCCATGTTGTGAAGGGCCTTCGATAAGAGGTTGAAGAGTCTATACTTCATTCATTCGTAAGTGGGGAGTCATTAAAGGTTTTTGAGCATGAGTTTAACACAATTAACATTAGATTCAGTTAAGCAGTCTGTTTCTGAGGGTTCTGGCAGTATTTTTTTGAGTTTGTTTCTTAGTTTAAAAATAACCACTCAGTCTTGAATCTTGTTGGGTAATCTCCTTCCCTAAAGTTTAAATAAATAGGTGTTGCTATTTTAGGAGAGGCCTAGGATAAAAATACTTTACTTAATTGAAGGATTTTTTTTTTTAGACCCACTAAAATAACAGAATGGTATAATCCCTATTTGGATCTGATGCCTTTTGGATCTTTTCAAGTCACAACATAACCAAATTCTATTTTAAAACTGGTCACTCTGTATGCAGCTTAACCTTTTTACATAATGTGGATTGTTTCCAGTTCCAGATGTTTTTAAAGCACACTACCTTTTATTCTATTATGATATAACATATATTTTACATGGTGTTAAATCACAAAATTTAGGTCATTTTCCTTTAGTTTCATGGATTGTGTCTATATAAACAATGAACTACAACAAACCTAGTTTTCTGACCTATAGGTCAAAAAACCCTCTTCCACATTTTTGTAATATGTCATCATATAATAAAAGGTAATGTGCTTTAAAAATACTTAGAATTAGAAATATAGCCACATTATGTAAAAAGGGTAACCTGCATGCAGAGAGATCAGATAGTCTCAGGTGGTGAATTGCTTCTCCACCTGAGGAATCCCATTTTGGGCAGGCCCAGGGTGGGGCCAGGAGTGAATATGTTTGGGGAATGCTCCCTAACTTCTCCATAAATCACTTCCACAGACTGGCATGCAGTAAGGTATGCAGCAAAGTATCAGCGCCAAAAGCACAAACTCCAATTTGAGTAGATAATCTGGAAGGATTTTCTAATGTCAGCGGCCCCACAGGGTGCATATTTGAGCACAGAAAGGGAGAGCCAGGCTGAATATTAACTACATCATAGGAATTGGCGTGAGATCTAATTTGCTGATAACTATAAAACTTTTTAGAGCTAGAAGGGATCTCTGAGTTCATCTAATTCAATCCACTCACTCTATGGACAGGGGAACTAAGAACCAGGAAAGCTAAGTGGTATGCCCAGGGTCACACTACAGGTCAGAGTTGGAAGCAGCGCCTGAATTTTATAATAACCAATTCAGTGCCTTTTCCTTTATGACTGTGTTGCTGCTATCTGGAGATACAATAGTCATTGATAATGATGACAATGACAACTGTGATACAAATGTAGATTGGAAAGCATCTTAAGTGATCATCTAATGACTGGTCCAATCCCCTTGCCTTCATCAGGTAATACAAACAATACAAATGGTATTGAATCATACCATTCATATTAGACCCTATCCCATTAACAAGGAATTTGAATCATTTAAATTAGCAAGTACTAGTGCTAACCCTGCCTATTTGCAAGTAGTTGTACCTATCTATCTTCAAATGGACAGGTGGATCTTATCCCAAATCTGAAAATATATCCAAAGTTGATAAGTCAAAATTATTTTTTTAATTTTAATACTTACTTGTATATGAATTTAATTATAGGCAACCGTAAGCATTTTCTATGATGAATTTATATGTAAATTTATGTATACTCAAATATTTACTGTGGAGTGAATTTTGCTTAGCCCAATTCAGATGTAAATTGACATCTGATTACCCTTCTAGCTCTTCCAAGGAATTTGATGCTAATCTTGGTTTCAAATGGTCCTAAATTGCTAGGAAGGGTCCTGCGGAGTAGAATTGTAAACAAGTAAAACAACAAACAGCAGTTTTTAGGCTTTGGCCAGTCAGATTTTGTTCATCTGTTAATAGGTAGATTTCTTCTGCATGTGAAAAATCCTATCTCTATTCATGATAATATTTGTTGAGTCCGGTCTCCATTTATGTCAGGGAAGATCAGGCTTACTTGTATCCATACTACATGACCAAAATGAATTTTTATAAGGTCACTGTATTCCAGAATCTCAGGACTTGTAAGAGAATTAAAAGACCATCTAGGGCAACAAAAATAAATACCTGTCTTACCTTACAAGTATACAGATTGTCTCTCAATGAAAACTATTATTCTTCTATGCTAGATTAGTAGTTCTCAAACTTGTTGGTCTCGGGACCCTTTTAACACTCTTTTAAAAGTGAGGTCATTTATTGTCAGTGTTCTACATGTACCAAAAAAAAAAAAAAAAGACAGAAAAGAATTCCCAACTCAATTCCTCCTCTCCCCATCTCTCCAGCATTCCCTCAACACAAATAATTCCTTCTCCCCACTACAAACAAACATCAATTATTCCTGGAATTTTCATTAACAGGGCACCTAAAGAAATAGCTTAGGGAAAATTAAACAGGATTCAAACAGCATTCACACTTTCTCCTCTCTGAGACACCAGCCCACCCCTTGTAAAAGAGTCATACAAAGTGGTCTCTTTTGGCCACTACTTTCAAGATCTTGGAGTTTTCTTCTTGGATCACAGGGGTATTCATAGTTTCTCACTGTATAGAAATAATAAAAACACTGATTTCCTGGTCACCTTCATATTTCTGTGGATCTTGCTTATTACTGGTTGGAGAGAAGTAGATGGGGGAGAAGCCTCTGACTTCACCTGGAGAAGGCATATCACCGGCTATTGCATCTGTGTTTGCTATGACAATATGCTAGTGTCTTTGTAAGCTTCTCTCTCAGCTCTTTGTATTCGGGCTTCAGGTTTTTGCACCCAGGGACACAAAGTTCTATCAGAACATCTTCATCAGTATTCACAAATTCATCAATGCTCAGCTACAGCCACCTTCACAGCACCCTCCTCATTCTCTGCCGTAGACTCAGACTTTAATCTCCTTAAGCTGTCATGCAGTCATTCTGCAAGAACTGCTTCAAGATCTTCCTATCACAGGGACAAATTTCTGTCCTTTCCCAGTTTTGATAGCAACAAAAGGAGCCTTTCCAAGACAAATTCAGAAACTTCCTGGCTAAAAGTTTTACGACTAACAACAGCAAAATGAGTTTCTGTCCAGCTTCTGGGAATTTCATTACTCAATTTCTCCAGTAATTGGACCCCTTTGCATTCATTTCATTTCATCCTCAAGTAGACCCTTGTCCTTCATTGTCTTTGTGTCTTCTGTCACATGCACACTAATACCAAAAATGTTCTCCTGGAAGACTTTTTTTTTTTAAATTTGCCACTGGTTATCTTTTCCTCTGTCCTTCACGGTGTTTTCCTAGAAACTTAGTCAGATGTTGAAGGCAGAATGAAGTGATGTCCTCCCTCTTCGAATCCTACTTCTTCACTAAAACATCAACATTGGTGTATGCAAAGTGGTACTTTTCCCCTCAAACTGTTTTTAGGAACGTTGAATGAGAATCACTGAATGTCTTTGAAGAAATCATACTACAGAAGCAGCTTTGCCCCTAATGAACTTCTCAAATTTTTTGGTAATCATGAGAGGAACAAAGTTGGGCGGTGCCTACTTCTTCAGATGATTGACAATTCTGTGGACCGTTGAAAGGCCATCAAAGACATTTGATTCTTCACCATTTCTAAATATCTTCAGAGTGGGATAGTCATATTTCCTTATAGATATTTGATATAAGACTCTATGTTTATTATATGTGTTTTTAGTTAGAGGAACAGTCAACCTTTGCTAAAGGAACTATTTATTCCTTTTAGCCTGGTTCCTGCAGCTGCATATTCTGGAGCAAGTGTCTTGCAAAATCCACATTAGGATGCAAAGAACTCCACTAGCATGAGGCTGACACTACCCATTTGGGCCATGTACTGCTCAAAGCTGTAGTCTGTGAGTTCTAGCACATTTAATGTGGCATCAGCCACAGGGCATGGCCAGGAGCAGAGAGATGGAGATGCAAATGCTCACCACTAGTAGAGTTGGTAGCTAAGGTCAAGGCAAGAGTCAGGCTTTAGTCTGGGCCATGCCAGAGCTCTCACCCCTTTACACTCTTAAAAATTATGGAGGACCCCTGAAGGAGCTTTTGGGTGGAATTTTTACTGTATTACTCATTAAAATGCCTCAGTATTACCATGACAATAGTTTTGACCCCAGAGATCCCCTGAAAGGGTCTGGGGATCACACTCTGTTAGATTATGTAAACTTCATGAGGGCAGGGACCATGTTTTATTCTTCTTGGTGTGACTGGCACAAAGCACAGTAGGGGCTCAGTAAGCATTAAAAAAATGAATAGTTAGACGAATTAATATGCTGACCTCGCAAATTCTCCTAAAAGGGAGCGTGGGCTGAGCATGCTAGGGTCATGACCAATGGCTGTGTACAAGCTGATAAAGCATACAGTAACTTCTATTTTGTACTGTTTCCATACCAACTTTAAAAAGTTATAATGATCTTTTGGTAACTAATAACTAACATAATAACTATTGTGAAAAGTTGTTATGAGGATATTATGATCATTAACAAAGACAAAAAAATTAAATAAGCATACAAAACAAGGACAACTGTTTTTAAAGCCCCAAATATTTAATAAAGAATAACCAAAAGAATTCACAAACAACAAAAATGTGTTTGCTCTGTTTCTTTCCATATCTTTCTGAAGTTCTGTTGCCTTTGGCTTTCTTTCTTTTCACTAATACGTAGAAATGAGGTATCATGGCATAGGAGATAGAGAACTGGTCCTCGGGGTGATTGGGTTCAAATCTCACCTCTGACACATACCACCTATGTGATCTTGGGCAAATTACTTAATTTCTCAGAGTCTCAGGCAACTTTTTATGATTATGCATTGCAGAACAGTTAATGATCTGCATTGGAAGAGGGAGTTTCCTCATCAGGAGCTCCCTTACCCTGATGAAATCTCAGACCTGGACAAAACAAAACAAAAAAGTACACATCTATAAACACAAACTACCTTTACCTTTAGCAGATGGGCAACTCTTCTGTAGGTTATAATCTTAAAGAGTTACCTTGAACACTGATACCTGAGCCATCCTGAGCCCAAAGCAGATTGTCTGCCACATTGTCTATGTTGGTCTCAGTATATATCTATAATCAGTGTGCACACAGTACTGGTTCTACAAATGTTACTTTGCTTTGCTTTGCTTCATAAAGGTCTTTCCATATTTCCTTGCCCACTTCATATTTCTTTCTAAAGCATGATAATATTGCATTAATATAATATCATTTATTCAGCTAATCTTCAATTGTTGGGCATAAAAGTAGTATCCTTTTTGTTATTACACATCAAGCAACCATGACTATTTTTGTACAGTCAGGCCTTCTTTTCTCTTTAAAACATGTAGTCTCAGCAATGGAATACCTGAGTCAAAGGATGGGATCAATTTGGTTAGTCTTATTGCTTCCCAAAATGTTTGTGGCCAGTATCACTGATGTGACGAATTGTCTTGATGACAAGTGACATTCAATATGACAGAAGTAATCTCTTTGAGCTCAAGGAGAAAATTCCAGATGAGGGAAGAAGAGATTTACTCTGCATCCAGGCTGGGTGGCCTAAGGTTAAGTTATAACTAGGGATTAAGTACAGCAGTATTTGGAAAAGTAGTCTCCTGTAGTGAACCGAGATTGATGGGAATTCAGAGTCATGGGTTTGAGACTCAGCTCTTGCAATTCCTCACTGTGTGACTATGGACAAGCTATTAGCCCTCTCTGTACCTGCACCTTTAAAATGGAGAAGATGCTAGTATTACAAGACTCACAGACATTCTGGGAAGGAACTTCTTTGTAAACCTTAAAGAGTTATATAAATGTGAGTTATTAGACATTCTAAGGTGTAGAGCACAGTAGTAGAGTATAGCAGATCAAACATTATCATATATGAGCTTGATTCCTGGTTAAGAAATTCTATGGATTTTTTTTTTTAAACAAGAAATGGGCAGTGTGATTATGTCATAGTATTAAGTGTGGATTTGGAAACTTGGTTTAGCTCACAGGTGAGATTAACCCTCATAGTTTTCTCTATTGTAAAACCAGAGTGTTAGACTAAATCAGGGGTTCTTAACCTGGGGTCCACAAACTTTTTTTTAGTAGTTGGTTAACTATGTTTTAATCCAACGTATTTTATTTTATGCATTTAAAATTATTCTGAATGGAGAGAGCACTGGCCCTGGAGTCAGGAGGACATGAGTTCAAATCCGACCTCAGACACTGGACACTTACTAGCTATGTGACCCTGGACAAGTCACTTAACCCCACGGCCTAGCCAAAAAAATAAAAAACAAATAAAATTATTCTGAGAAAGGGTCCACAGGTCTCACCACACTACCAAAGGGGCATGGCAACAAAAAGGTTAAGAACCCTTATAGAAAAAGAAAAATGACAAATGTTGGAAGGGATATGGAAAATAGGGACACTAATGTACTGTTTGTGGAATTGTGAACTGGTCCAACTATTCTAGAAAACAAGTTGGAATTATTCCCAGAGGGGTATAAAACTGTACATTCCCTTTGACCCAGCAATACCACTACTAAGTCTGTATCCCAAAGAGATCAAAGCAAAAGGGAAAGGATCCATATGTGCAAAAATATTTTTAACAGCTCTTTTAGTGGTGGCAAAGACTTGGAAATTGAGGAAATGTCCATCAACTGGGGAATGGTTGAACAAGTTGTAGTATATGACTGTAATGGAACACCATTGTGCTATAAGAAACGAGGAGCAGGATGCTTTCAGAAAAACCTGGGAAGACTTACACTAACTGATGAAAAGTGACATGAGCAAAACCTGGAGATCATTGTGCACAATAACACCAATGTTGTAATGATGATCGACTGTGAAAGACTTAGCTATTCTCAGCAATACAATGATCCAAGACAACTGACTCATGATGAAAAATGCTGTCTACTTCCAGAGAAGAGAGAGAACTAATGAATTCTGAGTACAAATTGAAGTATAATTTTTTCACTTTATTTTTCTTGTTTTGTTTTGCAACATGGCTAATATGGAAATATGTTTTGCATGATTTCACATGTATTATATAATTGACATAATATTGCTGGCATTCTCAATGGGTAGGGGAGGGGCTGGAGGGAAGTAGAAAACTTACAACTCAAAATTTTTAAAAAGAATGTTTTAAATAATTTTTTTAAAAAAGAACCCCTGTGGATTATATCATAGGTGGTATTTAGAGCTTATCTAGTCATTTAGTCCAAATTCAGCATTTTACAGATGAGGAAACTGAAGCCCAGAGAAGTTAAGAGAGCACAGGACTCTTCTGACCCTTGTACTCTATAGCCCTCTTTATGATGCTTTAGCCATTCTCTTACTTCTTCATTCTGACCATCCTCCACTTTCATATTCATTCATTCTATCTCACTTAATGGTCATATTATCCATTCACTTAGTATTCACACCTAATTACTCAATTAAATTCAGTATTCACTTGTTGTTCGAAAAGAGAAATCTACTGGGAAGCAAAGGGGAAATCAAAACCTTTCTTCTCTGGGTGTGGGTGTGGGGAGGTGAGGGCCAGAAGGAGAGGTGTAGAAAAGGGAAAGGAAAAGGAAAAGCGTCTAATGAAGAGACAACTAGTTTTAGGTTGACTCATGCAGTTAGAGAAAGGCAATAAGGAAAAGGATGGGTCTACAGAGGTGTTTCTTCACAAATGAAGTGTATTTCAGAGAGAACAATAGAAAGGAAAATGGAGACAACAGTGAGATGGAAAGGGAACTGTGAACTCTGGGCTTGAACTGGACAGGAGAGGAAATAACTGTAACACTTGACATTTACATATAGTACTTTAAGGTTCACAAAGAACTTTACATACATTATCTCTAATGGCAGATGGAAGTTTATGCCAGGAACAGACAACATGTTAATGGTAGGGATGTTCCAGATAAATTGAGCCTTGTTAATTAAAGAAGTTTTAGGAGGAGAGCCCATTCGGTTTCTGAACGGAATATTTTTGTAGTCTAGCACTGCCTAAATACATCTTGCAACCTGCGCACTAAGGCCTGCTGGTGGCAGGAAGAGTAGGAGTTCAATTTTATTCAATTCAGCCAATTCGTAACTTTTGTAGCTGCTTAAAAAAAAAAAAAGCCTGCCATTACTTAAGAGTCCTTTTGCTTTTTCATTCAAATTCTCTCTTGGATTCACCCCTTCCCTATGATTTCTGCCACCCTCATACAGACTCTTATCATTTCATGCTTGGATTGCTTTTTGTTGTTGTTCATCCTTCATTCTGGAGAGGGCAGACCAACGACATCATGGGGTGGTCTTGACGTTCTGGTGGACCAACGACATCATGGGGTGGTCTTGACGTTCTGGTGGACCAACAACATCATGGGGTGGTCTTGACGTTCTGGTGGACTAATGACATCATGGGGTGGTCTTGATGTTCTGGCGAATTTTTTTTTAAGTGAGGCAGAGCTTCACAAAGTCATCAGCCTCACTCTCTCCTCCATAGTCATTGGAGTCCAATGGCAAGACAAAAGTCAAGATGACTGGTGATGGCCCAATTGGATGCTGTAATTAGATTCTCTAATCTCTCTGAGTTCAGAGTCTTTCCCCAATCAATCTATTCTGCATATCACAAGCATATTATTTTTTCTAAACTATAACTTTAATAATTTCAGTCCTTGCTCAAAAAACTCCAATGACTCCTATTGACTGCTACAGTCAATTTACATTTTTCCATCCAGCTTTGAAGGATCTGTATAATTTACCCTCTTTCTATCTACCCAATCTTATCTCCTTCCATTCTAAACACAGATCCTCCACTACTCAGAATGGTCTCTTCATTGTATTAACCAAGGGTCTGCTGATTCCCTTGTCCATGCCTTTCCTCATATTCCTCCTCCTGCCTCTCTTCCATTTCTAAATCATATTCTTCATTTAGGGCCTAACTCACATGTCACACTCTCCTTGGAGCCTTCTCTGATTACTCTAGAACACATTCATTTATCCCTTCTCTGAACTATTATATTTAATCAATACCACATAGATAACACTTACTTGTTTTCTAATCATTTCATAGGTCTTATTATTTTCTTTTCAATTACTACTGGTAGACTGTAAGCTCTCTGAGGATAATCTCTGGACCTTCTCTCTTTTTTAGGCATCTCTCCTTGCACCTTGTACAATAAGGCTTAGTCCAGAACAGCTTCATATTTGATTGGAATGGAGTTAACAAATTTTTTTAACCAAGAAATGGGAAGTAGTATGATTACATCATAGAATCAGAGGAGTGTTTGAAGAATAGATTAGAAGCAATAAGCATATCATCAAAACAAGAGAATACATTTTTGTTTCTAGGGTTCCTGTTATATTCTTAGATAATGCAAACAATAAGCCTAGTTTAAAATAAACGGTTTCTTTTAAGGACTAAATATTATGTGCAAGTTATAATAAACATGTCAAAAGGCTACAATAAAAATATTTTGTCCTGAGATTTGAGATTTTATAAAATTTTAGACAGCTGAAGTGATGCACTGTTAAATTAAGTAAAATAGAACTGGGAAGCTATCTAGCAGAAGCTTTTTTTTTTTTGAAGGTAATTTCTTGTGGAATACTAATGAAGTCTTTGTAGCCTCAATGTTTACCTGTTAGACATCACTGTTGAAATCCACTAAGTGAAAAGCTAAACTCTTCTTTAATTCACCATTTCTCAAAAGCACATGCTGGTCCTCTATGCATGTTGGCTCATAACGCAAAAAAGAGGTGATGCTATTAGCAAGGGTGGGGGGGAGAAGAGGGTGGCACAGGAAGAGTATAAAACCACATTAAATGAACTTATACCACATTATCTCATCTAGAAATGTCACTTTAAAAAAACGGATCAAATCTAACAATGAACAAAGTAGTCTACTTTTCTTATGGTAAGTACCATTCTTTTGTTCATGTTCTTCCTGAGGTGTAAAACCCTCTTAAGCTGATTTCAAATATGCAAATAGTCAAATGATACAGGACACTTTTCTTCCACTTCCCTTGTTTCAGCTCTAATACAAAAATTTCTCTTGTTTTGGGGTCTTCCAGGGTTGGGTTTTACAGGACCATTCATTCAACTAAGCTGAAGTTTGCATTATTTATTGGTACGAATAAAGATTCTGAAAGGAATAATCTTGCTACTGGTTCCTGAAGGTAAGTGTGTAAGAACTATTGTGGAGAAAAAACAACAACAAAGATAAAAATGTTTTTCTTTGTGCTTAGATTTGTATTTATTTTTATGAAGCATCCTCTCACACGCACATTCAGTTTCAAAGCAACTATCTGGGTCCCTCATCCATTCAAAACTATTGCTTACAACACCACTCCTCCCTCTCCTTCCACTGGATCCTTCCAATCTCAGCTTCTGCTCCAATGCATGTCCTAGACTCACAATCACACTTCTGTGGGTTGGTGACCCAGGTTCTAGAAAGTGGCATTGAACATAGTGCCTTGCACATAGTAGGTACTTAACAGACTAACTGGTGGTGTAGACTGCCATGGTTTCAGATCCACATGGCCTACAAAAGAGAATAATCACCATCCATTTGTCTTCTTTTGAACTTTAAACTGGTGAGTGCCTCAACATCTCTGGCAGTCGGCAGCATCCAAATTAGTACTGGTCAGAATATGTCAGGGGGTTGTATTTGTTCATGTTAGAAATTGAAATAATATGCAGCCTTGGAACTTATCAGTGAAAGTTCTCTTTAAATCTAATAACTCACAAAGTTTAGATGTGACATCTCATTGTCAGGGAATTCTATACTGATAAATCCAATGGGCTTCTGAGGGGCATCACCCTGCTGGTATAAAACCACTTACAAGCTCTCTATGTTGACATCAGGATGTAACACAAAGGGTTTACTTGGATCTGCATAAACTAACTCTGAACCATGCAAGAAACGGTTGACTGAGTCCTTGAAGGTCTACTCTTACTTCTCATCTCAACAATTTCCAGATGGTGTCAAGCACTCTAGCCAGATTTCCCCTTATTGCCTTTCTGTTTCTAGTTCTTCTCAACCATATATACATAAGTGAGCTCACTGAAAAACTGTGTGATGATCACATTGTTTTTAACAAATTTTTGAAAGTGGGTAAATCCTAGAAAAGTCTTTAGAACTCAAAAAAAATTTTGGATATGTGAAATTGATCGGTACTTCTGTCTTCTTGACCTCTGTGCTCACTCACTAGTGAATCACGATGTGATTGCCATCCTTGACATGGGCTCTGCAGAACTGACACTTGCCAAGTGATAGTTTGAGACTGTTGCTAGCCAATCTAATACTTTCAGGAGTCTTGTGTTCTTCCAAAGACTTTCTAAATATGATGATTATCATCTAGACACAGCAAGACTCCAAGAAGGTGATATCAGTGATTACCTTTTCTGTGAGCCATTGAAAAGTGGTGGGCTCCTCTAGAAATTCCTTGGGCCATCCACTCAAAATGTTAAAATCCTACTGAAAAGATGCCAGGCATTTTTGCCCTTATCTTCTTCTACCACGGGGATCTAATGGTACCTACCACACAAATAAAACACTGAAAAACACTACACTAGGTGCCTAGCAAACAGTCCAGGGCACCTTAAAACTTGTGGCCTGCTTTATTGATACACTGTATTTCTCTTATTGCATGGCTGATAATCCATATACCTGAATCTTCTCAGCCTTTTCTCATACCATAAAGAAATACGGACTCTCAGACTTCATGCTGTTGTGGCTAACACTGGTCATTTGAAATGAATCTGGAAGTCTGTGTTAGAGAGGACAAGTTTCTGAGAACTATTTCAAAAAGGTGAGGAGTACTGCTCCATGGGAATACCACCTACTGCATTCATGCAGGGAAAACATGCCAGTTCCTGTGCTGTGTTTCCTCCTTACATTCCTCAAGCACTGGAGTTACCAAAGTTCAATTTCTCTGGATATATCCTTGAAGTGGAGGGCTTGGTTCTTCTTAGATATCCTCTGTCCTCATTGGTCACTACCCTTTGGTAAGGTTCTGCACAGGAGGCACTGATCATCTGGGTATCTAAAGTGAGCCCCAGCTCACTGCTGATGACAATCTGTTACCACTCTGAACATGCTGGAATTGGTACCAATCAATGCTAAAGGTCCAGAGGTATTTACTAGGTCTGGACCCACAAGAACCATGATGGTTACTGTCTTGCTGATATCTACAACTTCCCTAAGGAATTAGAAATTCACTGTACTTATAACCAAATAAAAACCTTCCTCACCAAATCCATAGAGGTCTAATCTTTGCATAGGCTATTTAGGTATATGCTACAAGTATCCTTCAAGAAATGATTGGGACACATTCATTACCTGAAATACATTGTTCAGCCCAGCTGAACAGTTTACACCTTGGGTCCTCACTCTCACTCACCAATGGGATCCTATGATAGGGGAACAATTGTTAGGGCATGTATTAAGTTCTCCAAAGTCTGTTTTGGTACCTATTCTTTTTTTTTTTTTTTATTTTAGGCAATTGGAATTAAGTGACTTGCCCAGGGTCACACAGCTAGTGTCAAGTGTTTGGTCCGAGGCTGCATTTGAACTCAGGTCCTCCTGACTTCAGGGTCGGTGCTCTATCCATTGCGCCACCTAGCTGCCCCTTGGGTACCCATTCTTGACCTTGTCTTTGGTTCCTGATACAGGTCCAGTGGAGTTCAGCTTCTGATAAACTAATGACAGATTCTCCCCTCTTCTGTGGCTATCTAGTCCAATTTGTAGCAGCAAACAGCTTGGCCTTTTTGGATGGGACCCATTCTTCTGGCATTGTTTCTAAAATGGGTTGACTTGACATTTGGTTCTAAGCACTTTTGCCCCTATAGAAGGAGTGGTTATGCAAATTGTTCTGCCTGACCATATGCTGGCCATTAGATTCTGCAGTGACATCTGAGTGATCTAAATTGGTTTCTGTTCTGTTCTTGATGGTCTATATCAGGGATAGGGAACCTGAGGCCTTGAGGCCACATGTAGCCCTCTAGTTCCTCAAGTGCAGTCATTTGATTGAATCCAAACTTCACAGAACAAATAACCTGTGAAGTTTGGATTCACTCAAAGGGCTGCACTTGAGGAGCTAGAGGGCCACATGTGGCCTCAAGGCCTCAGGTTCCCCTCCCCTGCTCTATATCCAAGGAGATGTCTTAGATCTGAGAGGCCATTTTTTTTTTTTTTTTGGTCTTAGCTCTTCCTTTACTTGCTGACTCAACTAATATAGTTGGGGGCTGTTCCCTTCAATTATGTAGCTGTAATGCCACTACTACTAGGTCTATATCCCAGATATTTAAAAAAAAAAGGGGGGGGGAAGGACCTACTTGTACAAAAATATTTATAACAGTTCTTTTTGTGGTGGCAAAGAATTGGAAATTGAGGGGATGTCCATCAATTGGGGAATAGTTGAACAAGTTGTGGTATATGAATATAATGGAATACTATTGTGCTATAAGAAATGATGAGCAGGCAGATTTCAGAAAAAAAAAACTAGACTTACATGAACTGATGCAAAGTGAAGTGAGCAGAACCAGGAAAATGTTGTACTCAGTAACAGCAACATTGTATGATGATCAACTATGAATGACTTAGCAATTCCCAGCAATATAATGATCCAAGACAATTCTAAAGGTCTCATGAGGAACACAGATATTCACATCCAGAGAAAGAAATGATGAAGTCTGAATGCAGATCAAAGCATACTATTTTCACTTTATTATTTTTTTTAGCTTTGTTTTTCCTTCCACAACATGACTAATATGGAAATACATTTTACACGATTGCACATATAAAATCTATTTCAACTTGCTTACCATATTAGGGAGGGGGCAGGGGCAAGAGAGGTAAAAAATTTGAAAGTCAAAAATTTTAAATGAATGCTAAAATTTTTCTTTACATGTAACTAGAAGAAATAAAATACTAAATATACTAATTGAAAATACTAAAATATTATCATGCAGCTGTAAGGTAGATACAACCAACCATCATATATAATCCCCTTGTGTTCTTCAGCCTAGTGTGTTCCATGTATTCTATAGACATACCTGAACAGGGCCCTCTTGCTAGCTTTAACTTTTCTGTTGATATCAAAATCAATATCAAAAGTCTTCTCTTCTCTAGACTCCTGTACTATGAAGCAGTATGTGAAGATACTTAAAGACCAAAAGCTCAGGGCACTGCATAATAAGCGCATAGTATCAAGGGCAGGTTCTCCAGTAAAAATCCATGTTTTTCTGCATCTGTCAAATGCTATTCCTGCTCATTTGGTGGACAGGGATGACCCTCTATAAAGGTCCACAGATTCCATAGCCAGTCCCTTATAGTAGGAATGCTAGGCTACTTTTTGTTACCATGTCCTGAGCTGCTGAAGATATTGCTGTCACCATCTCATCAGCTGCTGCAGGTGATGTTCTTTCTGCATTAGGAGCTTGAGCTACTCTACTAGCATGTTTGTTGTCTTCACTCTTGTCTTGTCTTGGATCACTCCTCCCACCAAGAAAGCTTCAAATTTTCTTACTAGTTTTGACTCAACAGTGGGCATTTAACTTGTTTAGTCAATTCAGTCACATCTGATTCTTTGTGACCCCATCTGAGGTTTTCTTGGAAAAGATAGTGGAGTGATTTGCCATTTCCTTCTCCAACTCATTGTCCAGATAAGGAAACTGAGGCAAATAGGGTTATGTGACTTGCCCAGGGTTATGTGTTTGAGGCCAGATTCGAACTCAGATCTTTTTGACTTTAGGCCAGGCCAGGTACTCTATTCACCTTGCCACCTAGCTGCCACCAGAGTTAAAGGTTATACCCAAAACTAGTTCTTGGTGCAGGTAAAGCTTGTGAATAAGCACTAGTCTTCCAATAACCATATAGCCATAGTGATCATTAAAACATGAAATATATAATGGCAGGTAAATTGTGTTGTTTCTGTACTGACACACAAAAAAATCATTAGTGACACAAAAGTATAATGGTTAGAATAAAACAATTGGATTGGTCAGTGTGAATTTCAGTGGAGAAAAAACCTTTGGATTATTAATTACATTCTACAGAGAAAGAAAAGAAAAAAGATCTGCAATGGGTTCTTTAATTGCTAGAGTAAATATCCTTCAGCATCACTTTAATGAAGTCTTACTGAAAAAAAAAAAGTACCCCAAAATTTCAAAACAATATCCAGCAACAAGCCTTTGCTATGTAGCATTCTCTGGGCATATTCAGGCTCCCACAACCTGTTTGGATCCATCATCTATTCAAAACAACTGTTTACAGACACCCATTTTCCACTGGATCCTTTTGACCTAGATAAAATTAATCACGTACCATCACATTATTACAAAAACATTTACTTAAAACAGGAACACAAAGTAAAGAACAACGATTTCAAATCAAGCAGCAGGCACTCCATTGTATATTTTGTAAAATTACCCCCTCCACCACACATTAGGAGCAGTATATGGAAAGTCAGTCACAGCTGTTAGTTTCCACAATGGCAGCATTGGGTAAGCTAGGATTCTCTGCATGCATTACTATTTCCCTGTGATATGGGGAGCATTGTAGATAGCAGTATTTCCTCTTGGCACAGTAACTAGAGAGCACTGTAGAAAGCATTTCGGCTTCCTAGCACAGCCACCAGTCAAACAGGATGTCAGAGCCAGGTCACACCATCTATCTCTGTAACATCAGTTCGGCTCAGTCTATTTTCTATTATTCTCTTTTGGCCTGGCTCTGTCATTTGAACTTTTCATTTTTTGAAAGACCTCTGTCCAGCCTTCAAACTGGGTATACTGAAAGCCGCCAGCTTGAGCATAAGGTTTTTATTGCAGTTAAGAGACTCTCAGATTCCTATATATTTGTCTTTTCATTTTAGGTATTCTAATTCGTAGTTAGTAATATTCTTGAGTACTTACAGGATGTGTGGTACTTTATTATCTTTTTTTTTAGCTTTTTTTATTAATTTATTTTGATTTATCAACAATCACTTCCATAAGCTTTTGAGTTTTAAATTTTTCTCCCCCTCCCTCCCTCCCTTCCTCCCCAAGACAGCACGCCATCTGATATAGTACCTTTTTATTTTATATATGCATTATTCCTAAAAGCTGGGTGAGACACATTGCCATACAGTAGGAAATGGACTACCAGACTGAGACCAGATTCCAAGGGATCATAAATATAGGAGACTTAAAACTTGATGTGCTAGCCAATTAAGTTCCCAAAGTGGGTGATACCACCCCCTGGGGGGCACTGGAAAGATGAGGGGGGTGGTAGTAGCCTTGGGTGCAATTGGGGGGTGCTGAATAAAAATAAGAGGTGGTAGAAGCATAAGAAGAGAAGAAAATTCTGAAAAAACATTCATACATGTTTCATCTGTCGTGACAGAGTTAAAGTTGTAGTGATTACATAATTTTCCAAATAAACACACAAAATCCAAGTTATAATGGGCCAGTGGTCAAGTCCACTGTCAGGTCTTAACAAGCAAGTGTTGGCAGGGGAGTATATCCTGCAGTGTCAGGAAGTCCAGCATGCATCAGCAGGAATATGTGTGTGTAATGACTTGTTTACAATACGATACTATACAGTTATATGACGCAATACTGCATCATCAAAATTTCAATGCAGGAAAAAACCCCACATATTTATAATAAATTATTAAATTTAAGATGTGTCCTTTAAAAATACATATTTTATATTTTTTAAATTATGCTAATTTTAAAAACTGTTAAAGGGTTAAAAAAAGTAGATTTCTAGGGGGGTGCTGAGTAATTTTTTTTTTGAAAAGGGGGCAGTAGGCCAAGTAAGTTGGGAAACCTCTGTGTTAGCCAATAGGCTCTGTTTGGACCAAGACAGAAACCATGATCACGAGACTACCAATTCTAGCATTTAATGGATCTACACCTGAACAAGCACAGTTGACGAATTTGAATACGAATGAAGAGGCATTAACCACTTCTCTGAAAGCCTCTCTCCCAAAGACCACTAGTCCTGTTTCTACTTATCTTCTTTTCAGTACTCTTCCTCCTCTTTGACCTTCCCATACCACCTGACATCTGATTACCTCTTCACCTTTGATGGCAAATCAGAGAACTATCTGAAGAATTTGGTCAGAAGTAATAAGCAAATCTTCAAATCTTGTGGATATATTTTGGCCTGGGGGCAAGTAATATACCTCCTTTGAACTCTCCTCCCTTGGCTTACCTGGTCTGCTCTGTCCTAGTTCTCCTCCCTCACCCCCATGCCTTCTCAGTTTTTTTCACTGGTTCCACTGAATAAATATGGATGAAGTACCTGATAAGTGTAAGGCATTGTGCTAGCACTAGGGATACAAAAACAGGACAGTTCCTTCCCTCAAGGGGCTTACATTTTCTTACTCCTGCTCCAGAATCTTTCAATAACTTTGCCTTTGGGGGATGATCAATGTTGGCAGGCTTGTAGAAAGACAGGTACACTAATGCATTGTTGGAATGTGAAGTAGGTCAATCTTTCTGGAAAGCAATTTGGAGTTATACAAATGAAGTGACTAAAATGTCCATACCCTTTGACCCACCAGTTCCACTGCTAGGCATATATTACAAGGAGGTCACTGACAAAAAATATGCATTTGTGTGTGTTTGTGTGTGTGTGATGGCAAAGAACATGAAACAAAGTCTATGCCCATCAACTTGGGAATAGCTAAACAAACTATGCACATGAATATAATGGAACATTACTATACTATGAGAAACGATGAATATGACGAATACAGAGAATATATAACTGATATGAATTTATGCAAAGGTAAGTAAGTAGAACCAGGAAAATTATACATACTCACATACATATATGTGCATATGTATATCTACATACATAAAGTGCGGGCATGTGTGTGTGTGTGTATTGCACAACAATGTAAATGGAAAGAACAGCAACCCCAAAACAAGCAAACTGAACTTTTCAAAATTATAAGGAACAGGCTTGGCCCCAGAGATAAAGTATGAGAACTTTCTCTATATCACAGCTTAACTGATGTCTCTGCCTCTAATCTTTCTCTTCTCCCATTCATTCTTCCAAAGTAATTTCCCTTAACACATAATTCCGACCATGTCATTCTCTTGCTCAAAAACCTTAGTAACTACACATTGATTACCAAATTCAATGTTACTATATCATGTAGACATTTTTTTTAAAGCTTCCACATAAACTTTACTTAGCCTGGCATTCAAGGCCCTTTAAAATGATTCTTGTTGAGTCTTATTTAATGATTTTCTCTTTCATTCACTCTAAACTCAATGAAACCTTGAGTACTCACTGTTCTCTGCCCACTTTCTGTCCTCTCCCACCTCTATGCTAACTTCCATGGCTGAAACAGATCCTTCTGCCCTCTATCTCTACTTATTGCTATCCTTCCTCTCCTTTAAGGCCCTGCTGGGGTGCCATTTCCATGACCCTTTCCCTGATTTGCCCAGTTAAAAGTGATCATTCCTTGAATTTCTGATGTCACTATTTGACCTTTCCTATTCTCTAAATCATCTTAAAATATGAATTATAGTTATCTGTATATATTCCTCATCCCAATTACTTTGTAAACTACAGAAATGCAATAACAGCAATACTTGTATACTTGGTACCTTCAGTACTACAAGCAATTCATGTACAGAACTGTTGAATTGACAATTCAAGTCAATTCAACATTTATTAAAGCACCTACTATACTGTAATTCATTTAGTTCTAAAAAGAAATTGTTTTTTCCTGATAAAATAAATCCATTAGTAATTATTGCTTATGTTTAAATAGTTATATATATAATATAAATATATAAATGTAAATATATAATATAAATATATAAATATAAATAGCTTTATAAAGTCTATGAAACCTTTCTTTCTTTCTTTTATTTTTGGTGAGGGCAATTGGGGTGAAGTGACTTGCCCAGAGTCACACAGCTAGTGAGTGTCAAGTGTCTGAGGCCGCATTTGAACTCAGGTCCTCCTGACTCTAGAGCTGGTGCTCTATCCACTTTGCCACCTAGCTGCCCCTATGAAACCCTTCTTTACAAACACCCTGTGAGATATGGTGGGTATAATTCTTATTATCCCAATTATACTAAAAAGGATCCCAATTTTCTTTGTTATGTCCCTCTGATGACACAGATTTCAACCCATTTACACCTTGGTAAACATCTCCATGAGTTGTTATGGTTAAAAATTCATCATATGATGATGGGCCTTTCAGAGCTTAACTAGTCTGGCCCTCAGGTATACAAACTGTCTATTGCCACTCCCACACTTGAAGCCCTTCCAGCATGATAGGACATGCCAGTTAAAACAATCTCTGTTATACAGATGAGAAAACAAGTTTGGAGAAATTAAGTGACATCCCAATGGTGTCATGTAGCTAGAGGATGGAAAAAGCACCAGAAATTTTAGAGTCAAAGGAACTGGGTTCAAATCCTGACTCTGAAATCTATGACCTTTGGCAATCATTTTTTCCTCTCTGGGCTTCAACTTTTTCTCTGCAAAATGAGAGGGTTGGACAAGATCGTCTCTAAGGTCCTTTCCAACTCCAGACCTATAATAAAGGTGGGGGTTTGAACCCAGCTCTCCTAGCTCCATGTTGAGTGATCTTAGAATTACCCGGTCACATTTTAAATTTTTTAAAAAAATGTTTTGGAGGGAGAAGAGGGAAATAAAACATGAAAAACCAAGAAGAGTAGCCAAAAGGAAAGGGGAAAAAAAGAAAGAAAGAGAACCATACAAAATATCTTCCAAAATTTAAATGTCTTAACTTTGTTTTCAAAAAGGCAGGTATTATAATTCCAAAGAAGATGGGCATACAATGCTTGTGCAGAGTTGATTTGATTCTGTATCAACACGTGCAGCCAGAGTCCATAATTTAAGAGACTAAAGGAAGAAATTTAATATGAGGAATAAGGGATACCATCCCTGAAACTCTTCAGTGACCTCCTTACCAGAAGGAGATTGTCTATTTGTTAGGAATGCAAATTTAGTTAATAATAACATCAAAGTTATCTCAGCATGTTGAAACAAGTTTCTGGAAAAAGAGTACCCTGAGAGAGGGGTGGAGACTTGGCTAGACTGTAACACTGAACACTCTATGTGCCTTGAGCAATATAGATACATAAGAGATTCCAAAGTATGCTCCAGTCAAAGAATAGATCCTCAAAAGTTGGAGTATCAGAAGAAACTCTGCAGGACACCCTATCTAGATCATCTAGATTTTGAGCTAGAACAAATCTAACTGTTCCAGGACTGCATACATAACACGGAAGACTGAAAGAAACACTTCCTCAATTCTTTAGTTATCTTACTAAAGTGTGTTTTCCAGACCAGTCTAGAGAGAAGTGACTTCACAAAAGGAAAATGTAACTTCTGCTGAATTTGGATTGTCACCAGAAGCGAATGCAATAAGGATATCACCACTTGAGAACTATGTCCTTGAAAATGGGGGTTAGGACAACAGTGGAATGCAATTTTGATAGGCCCAGCCCCTAATGGAGTACACATAGTTTTTAATACTGGTTGGATCTATAGGTGAAATGTAGATCAGGAAATTGGGATAATTATCAAGATAATTTAAGGCCAAACAAAAAAAAAACAACAACAAATAACCAAACCCTTTGCCTCAATTGTCTGGTAGTTTTTGAGACATTCTCAATCATTCAATGAGCGCTTATTACATGCCTCTTGGTGCCAGGTTCCAGGCCAGGTACTTAGGATAAAAATGAAATAGTAAGTCACTTTACTAAAAATATTTTTAGAAAAAAATAATTTTAGAAATTTATGGTCTGTACCTTGGAGAGTTGTCTTAGTTTTTTACTTCTTTTTGTATAAGAAGGCACAAACAGTCAAGGTTCCTACAAAAAATGACTTCTATTTCAGTCACTGGGTAACAGTAACAGTGAAACAACCAAAGATTTAAGTTACTCCTCATCTCCCTTTCTGACCAAACTTCTAATCAACAAATAACTAGTTTACTTTAGGACATTCTGGGGTCACACTTTATTCCCAATTTCATCTAGCAATACAGCTTGTTATTAAATATCTAGGTGCCTATCAATGGGCATAGGTTCCCAAAGTAGGTGGTACCTGGGTGTCGCTGAACTCATCCAGGGTTGGGGCAACAGTAGCCTGTGTGCAATTGGAGGATGTTTGAATAAAAATAAGAGTTAAGCTAACCTAACCCCAGAGGGACATTAATTTTTTTTTAAAGGGACAGTAGGCCAAATAAGTTTGGTAATCTCTGATACTGTGGGGGTTATAAAAGAAATTAAATGCGAGGCTCCTGCCCTCAAGGAGCTTATAATATACTTGAGAAAATATTTTTTAAAAAATCAATTAGTCATGTCCCATGCGATCCCTTTTGGAATTATCTTAGTAAAAATACTAGAATGGTTTGTCATTTCCTTTTCCAGCTCATTTTACAGATGAAGTTAGTGAGGCAAACATGGTTAAGTGACTTGCCCAGGTTCACACAGTTAGTAAATGTCTGAGGTCAAATTTGAACTCTGGTCCTTCTGACTCCAGAGCTAGCACTTTATCCACTGAGCCACCTGGCTTCCTGGAGGAAGGACTACATGATTCTATTAGTTGTAGAACACTGCAAGACTAGGTTGATTTAAGGTTAAAGTAGATGGTGCAGGACATAGATGATAAAAGATATGAGAAGGGAAAGAATAGGGTAGGGTAAAATACTGAGGAATGATTTCATGGAGGAAGTGAGACTAAGGCAGGGCCTATGGACAGGGGAGAGGAGATAGAAAGACATTCTAAGGAAAGGGAATGGCATGATAAGAACATTCACAGGTGATCTGTAGTGTTTTTACGAGGCAAGAGGAAGAATAGAAGCCTTTGAAGGAAAGAGAGAGGTAACGTGAGAAGTAAAAAGGAAAGAAGAGAAAAGATAAGAGTTTCAAGGTGGGAAATAATCAATTTTCAAATGTTGCAGAAAGGTTAAAGATTAGGCTTGAGTAAAGACAACCTAATTTATTTAGACAGCTGTTTATATAGGATATTAAGGCAATGAAAATAACTGATATAGAAAACTATTAGAATTTATGAAAGGAAGGAAAGAAATAAGATGGTAATTGAAAGGTACAGCAGGGTCAACTAATGCTTTTTGGGTTTTTGTCTAGAGAAATATATAGTACAGTGGAAAGAATACTAATTGGAGTCAAAGAACCTGAGCTCAAATCCTGGTTGATTCTTACTACATATGTAATCTTAGGCAAGCCACTTAATCTGCCCAGGCCTTAGATTTCTCTTCTGTAAAATGGGGAAGGTGAAACAGAAGGCCTCAGAGGTTCCTTTAAAGCTCTGAGCCTACAATCACACTTGTATTCACCCTGTATTCTTCAGTAGGATGTAAGCTCATGGTCAGGGACTGTTTTCTTTTCTTTTTTTTTTTTTTTTTGGTGAGGCAATTGGGGTTAAGTGACTTGGCCAGAGTCACACAGTTAGTGAGTACGTGTCTGAGGCTGGATTTGAACTCAGGTCCTCCTGACTCCAGGGCCAGTACTCTTATCCACTGCGCCACCTCGCTGCCCCTGTTTCCATTTTTTTCTTGGTATCTTCAGCACCTAGTACAGTGCTGTGTACGTTCTAAGCGCTTGAAAAAGGTTCAAGTGAATTGAGTAGAAGAGAGATGTTCTTTCCCTTAAGTCCTACCTATCTTTCAAGGCCCAGTCCAAGACCTTAAAGGTTCTTGATAAAACTCATCATCTCTGTCAGATGTTTGGGCATTTAATTCTTTTCTCTCTTGCACCGTTTAGCATTTTACTTGTATAAGTTTTGTTTTCCCAACTGCAAATGGGCAGTGACTTAAGACCAAAACTGAATGGGAAAAAGAGAGCAGGCTGACTCACATTTGGAAGAGTGGACAGCACTTTCCATAATCTTCAACTGCTCCTTTCCACCAAAGGTCAATTTTTAAACTCTGATGCTATCCTGTTTATACTGAATGGTTGTAAATCATGGAACCCCAGAGAATGGCCCCAAAGGAAGAGCTCCAGCATGCTGAACAAATCCGTAATCTGAAGATATTTGGAGGGAAATAAGACAGTATGGATAGGTTGAAATTTATATTGAAGACTAAGTGTACCTGCACCAATGAATTCATGGATCCAATCAATGTACTGAATTAAATCTCCCAACTAGACTGTATATAGGTTGATTGCAAGCAGAAATTATGCCATATACTTCTTTTCTATTCCCCACAGTTATTAAGTGTTGAGCATACAGCAGGTCCTCAAAACTTATGAATAAAGTTTAACAGAGAAAGGATTCAAGATATGGAAATATTAGCATGTGCCTAGTATGGTAAAGAAATGGAAGATAGCAGAGTGAAAAGAGATCAACTCAGAAGAAATGAGGTTAAGGTATCTGATGGGTCATCAACACATTTAAGCCACCAAAGATGATGGTAACCCCAGGACTTTTATGAGAAAAGGAAACATGTGGTTTGATTACTGAAGTCCTCTAAAAAGGTAGAAATAGTGGTAAGGATTTCAAGATGGTAATGGGAAGTATGCACTCCAAATGACAAGAGTGGTTTAATGGCAGGGAAATGGCAGTATGGGACATTTTGCCCCATGGAATCAGGAGGAACAAAGAAGTCTTCATGGGATAGAGATATGAAGTATGTAAAATTATTTGGACAGAATCATGTCTTCTAAGGTGAGAATATGTAGAGAAGGTGGGTTTAGAATAAAGGAAAATTTCCCCACAATGTCCCCTAGGGCAGAGTAGAAGTAAAGATGGAATGGGGAAAAAAGTTAGTGTAGGTGGCCTGAATAGGTATGTTTGGTTAGAAAGAATTTAGATATTTGGGTTAAAGGATCTGTGTAGGGTCAGCTGGTGTCCCAGGAACGTCGAGGGTGGAGAATAGTTGGGTTATACACAATAGCTATTTACCTACTTTAAAGCCATTTTGTGGGAAAGGCTGGCCAAGTGAAATGAGCCTGCATTTACTTTGGCCAGGAACATGTCGTTTCCCCAGACAGGTATGCTCCCTGAGGACAGGACATTTCTGTCTTCTTATCCACAGTAGCTGGCACACAATAAGCACTTATCTGATTCGCTTGTTCAGCTTGATAACTGAGGACAAAAGTGAGAACAAACAGTAAATTTAGGCTCGACCAAAGGAAAACTTTGGTAGCTAATTGGAACTATCCCAGAGTTGAATGGCTTGTCTTGGGAAGTAGTGGGTCATCGCCTTGAGGTTTTTAAGCAAAGACACCTTTGCCAGGTGTATTGTACTTGTTGCTGAGTCATTTCAGTAGTGTCCAACTCTTCACGACCCCTCATTTGGAGTTTTTGTGGCAAAGAGACTGGGGTGGTTTGCTATTTCCTTCTCCTGCTCATTTTCCAGACGAGGAAATTGAGGCAAACAGGGTTAAGTGACTTGCCTAGGGTCACAGAGCTAGCAAGTGTCTGAGGCCAGACGTGAACTCAAGTCTTCCCAACTCTAAGGCTAGCACCCTACCCATTAGCTGCCCCAAGTGTACTGACTCTTTTTTCAGGTGCAGGTTGGAAATTTTATGATTCTGGGTAGAGAACTGGGTTTAAGGAAATAGCGTGTTGAGAAGGAAACAGGGCACAGAGGTGAGGCAGGGGTTAGGGATTCACTGCAAAAACTGGATCCTATTTATTTTAAAATGGGAAATTAAAAGAAGCAGCACAATAAGAGAAGTTGGGAGGGAGCAGAGGGCAGGCACACCCATTGAACAGATAAGGCCACACCTTGGGCAACAGACATCTACACACAGTTGAGGCCTGACCCCAATACTCCCGAAGAAGCTCTGCCTGGTTAAGCTTTGTTGTCTAAAAACCTTTTTCTAAGCCTGACAGCTAGCAGCCCCAGGCTCTAATCAGGTTGCTACTCTCCCAGAAACTTCAAAGTTCTTTAGGTAGAAAAAGAAAAAAAGAAAAAAAAAGCTGGGTGGGATCAGTTAAGGGGAAAAAGAATCCTTTCAAACAGGTGTTCCCACTGCTCCTCAAGAAAATTGTTTATGTAGCCCTTTAAGATTTACAAAGTTTTGTATATATTATAAATTCATTTGATCTGAACAAGAACCCTGTGAGGTAGGTAATACAGACATCATCCTCCTTAATTAATCAGTCAATAATTAGGTCTTTGAATCTCAGAAAAAGTGAAGTGGTACGCATATAGCTAGTGTTAGTGGGAGGGTCTGATCCTTGAGCTCATAGGACACTCTGCACCTTGCTCTAAGATAACAGTCTCCTCATTCATTCATTCACTTTCAAGACACACCCCTGCCCTGAAGCCCCCTCTTAGGACTTCAGGCCGATTACATCTTGGTTCTTCATTTCTTCAACTAACATTTGTTAAAGGCTAACTCCTCTTTGTTGGGGACACAAACACAGCTAAGTCATCTAACCTGCACTTTAGAAGCTTACAACCAAACTGAGTTGTAAAGACAAAGATGACAGAAACAGAGAATGTGATTAATTGCAAAGACAAAAGGGATTCAGGGAGTCTCACGATAAATTTAAGTGGGAAGAAATCACCTCCAGAGCACGGGAGGGTGAGGAAGAGGGAAGTGTCAACGGAAGTGCCCGAGATAAAGCTGCTGCTTTATATTTGTTTCTCCAAATTGTAAACTCCTTAAAGGCTTGGGAATGACATGATTATTCAGTAGCATCTATATTTGCAAGGGACTTTGAATATTTTTTCATGGAATCTTCACAACCCTATGAGGTAGGTGGTACTGTTAACCCATTTTTGGATGAGGAAACTGAAGCTGGGAGTGGTTAAATGATTTGCCCAGGGTCACTCTACTGCTAAGTGATACAGTAAAAGAACTCAGGTGTCCCGGACTTCAGGTCCAATATTCTCTCTATCCACTATACTACTCAGCGGTTTCTGGAGGTTTACAGATTTGGAGCCGGAAGGGGCCTTGGAGGTTACCCAGCCTAAGGCCTTCATTTTACAGAAAAGGGAAGTGAGGTCTAGAGACATGACATGCTTAGAGTCACACAGGTACTGAGCCCCAGAGCTGAGAACTGAATCCAGGTCCTCTAACCTCAGATGAAGCCTTTTTTTTTTTTTTTTTTTTTTTAAAGATCACCATACTACACTCCTAGTTCTTGGAATCTTTTCATAATGTCTTACAAGAAATTCTACAGCCTGACTAGATTGTACTCACAAGATAAGAATTCAGATGTAACTAAGTCAGAGGTAACTGAGAGCTCAGATGCATCTTGCCTACATGATCATTTATCCCAGAAGAAGTAGTGTGGTACAGGGGAAAGAAAGCAAGTTGTCTTTAGTGTCAGAGGGTTTGGGTTCCAATCCCATCTTGGCCCCCTTGGGCAACCTTGAGCAGTTTTCTCATCTGTAAAATGAGGGGGTTGACCTAGCTAGCCTCTGGGGTCCCTCTGGGCTCTCCATGTGCCACTGCGGCTACTGGAGAGTTGGAAGGGGAAGTCAAGAACAACTGAGTTCCAATGCTGCCTCAAGCACTAAGCGAGTCATTCGCTAAATGGAGACAGTGATGGCTCCTACTTCACAGGATTGTTAGGAGGCTGAAACAAAGTCACACAACGTGCTCGGCTGTATAAAGGCTGGCCACGACTGCCATCCGAGGCTCAGCTTCCTTATTTGAGAAATCGGGAGCCCAGCACCTGCCTTACAAGGTCGCTGCGGAGATCCAACGGGACCACCTACTGTGTGCCCCGCGAACGCTACCCGTCAGCGTCGCCTCTGACTCGGTGTCCTCCTCTTTGAAATGAGAACACTAGCGCCTACTTCCTGGAGTTGTGCGGAGGGGCACCAGGGTGAGTGAGCGGGTCTGAAATGATTACTGTGGTGGTCACTACTGGACAGCCTTTTGTGCGGAGACGTTCGCGCGCGCCCTCGGCACCCCCGCGCCTCAGTTTCCTTATCTGTAAGGAGGACGCGGCCTGGCGGAGCCCGGCCTATGGGGGAGGGGCGCCAGGTCGAAGGCCGCCGGGCCCGGCTCTAGTGGCGGTGGCTGTCGTCATTCTCCTTCGGGCCTCTCTCGGCTCGCCGTCGTGGTGCGGGGCGGTCTGGCCTCGGCCCTCGGGGTACCCCGGGCCCCCGCCGCCCGCCTCCGTCTCCGCGGCTCTCCCCCTCGATCGCTCGCTCGCTCGCAGTCCGAAATGGCGGCAGCAGCCGCGCGAGACCCCGCCTCCCGGGGGGCGGGGCCTGAGCCAGGGAAGAGGGAACGATACCGGAGCCGATGAATGGGCGCTGGGCCGTGGCGGCGGCGGCGGCGGCGGCGGCGGCGGCGGCGGGGGCCGCGGTAGGTGGGGGAGGCGCGAGGGAGGCGCCGCAGGTTAGGCCGAGGAGCGCCGAGCCTCCTCGTCGCGGACGCTGGGGCCGCCATTTTAGATGGAGGCAGCGAGCCGCCGCCAACAGTGAGGGAGCGAGTGTGAGCGGGCGCCGGAGCGGGAGCGCGAGCGCGGGCGCCGCGGCGGGCAGGGAGCGCCCCTCCACGGGCTCGGCCGGGCCGGGACGGCGGCGGCGGCGGCGGGAGGCCCGGGCCCTCGACTCCGCGGCGGCCG